>NC_092334.1:603287500-604507500 GCF_046630445.1 Rutidosis leptorrhynchoides
TCGATATAACTGAAACGACGTAGATGGCCACCGATTTTAGTACATATGGGTAATAATAATAAAATAATAATAATAATAATAATAATAATAATAATAATAATAATAATAATAAGTCTCTAGTTTTATACTGTATACTTTAACTCAAATCCTACAAGTATAAGATATTGCTATTTGAATATCTACTCTAAAGATAAATATATTAAATATAAATAATAAATAAATAATTAATAAAACAAATTATAATAATCAACGTTAACAAACAAATGTTTAATAAATAATTTTAACTTCATAGACCAATTACTTTGACAACTTATTAATTTAATTAAAGTGTATAAATTTATTTAATCATGTTATGCTCAGTAGACTACTAATTTTCTGAGCACAAAATCGTTAAAATATATCGAGCAACGATTTGTCAAACTATATTTTAGTTAATAATTTTTTTGGCCCTCCCATAAAATCGGTTCAAGATCCGCCACTGCATATACATTACTACACATATTGTTGCGAGACACAATTGAAATTGTGGATTCCTTGAGTTAAAACATTATTGTATTGTGAGATTGTTATTAATAATAATATATAGTTGCCTTTAAAAAAATGATTTAAATTGCGTTTGGTAAAACTGAATGATTTAGCTTAAATGGTTCATAACCCGAATAATTTAAATGTTTCCGAATGAAGTTGATTCTGAATGACAATAACTCGTTTAATAATCATTTTGACTTAACAATATGAATGATCTAATATTATATTGCTATATTTTACATTAATAAAACTAATATGGTTGTTTAATAAGTGTTTTTGATATAATTTAAAGAGCTTTACATTTGTTTTAAATGTTTAATGCTCAAAGAGTATTTCAGCTCTGAAATGTTCAACATTGAATGTTAAATAATTCAATGTGAAGACCCGTCCCAATCCATAAAGACAAATACAATAACATATGGTTACATTGCGAGGTATTTGACCTCTATATGATACATTTTACAAACGTTGCATTCATTTTTAAAAGACAAACTTTCATTACATCGAAAGTTGACAGGCATGCATACCCTTCCATAATATCCAAACTATAAATGACCTAATCTGTTATTTACTTAGTAATAATCTTTATTGAACTCTACGACTTGAATGCAACGCCTTTTGAAATATGCCATGAATGACTCCAATTATATCTTTAAAGTGAGCAAATGCACAGCGAAAGATTTCTTTAATACCTGAGAATAAACATGCTTTCAAGTGTCAACCAAAAGGTTGGTGAGTTCATAAGTTTATCATAAAACAATAAAATTCAGTAATTTTGATAGACCACAAGATTTAAATATTGGATGGTACAAATGGGCCCGAATCCAATACCCACCTGTAATGTACATGCGATTTCTTTTAAATACAGTACACATATCTCGTGTACGAAATCATTTTTCAAAATGCTTCAAAACCGTACACATATCTCGTGTACAAAATATCATACACATATCGTGTGTATAAAAAGCATTCTCTCTATATATAACATTCACTTTACTTTCTCTGCTTGGTAACCGACCTTAACATTTAATGCGCATCATAAATATCCCCAAAATAAACAGAACTTTCAGTCTGTAATAAATATATAAACCTCGAAGTACTAAACACCACGCCCACTTGCTCTTCCGTCTAATGAACATTCTGGGTGGGAGTGTTAAACCTGGTAGCTACCTTTAGGATTCATGTGAATTAGGGGCCATACCCGTTTCCTAATTCTTAGGTTACTAATTTAATAATAATCAACAGAACTTCTGCCTGTATAATAATTCATTCGAGGAATGTTTTGTTTGTGTCTATCACGTCAAACATTTATAAAAGCACCTCATGTATTCTCAGTTCAAAAATATAGATTTCAAAGGCATTTAATAAAACAGTTGTAAAAACAACGCATGTACTCTCAGTCCCAAAAATATAAAGAGTAAAAGAGAATCAAATGAACTCACAATACTGTATTTTGTAGTAAAAATACATATGACGTCATTGAACAAGTGTAGGGTTGGCCTCAGATTCACGAACCTATATTAAGTATATATATATTCAAACAACCCGTCCATATTACTATAAACGCAGTACGTTATTCATTGGTCCCATAGCGAGGTATTTGACCTCTATATGATACGTTTTAGAAAATATTGCATTCGTTTCATAAAAAGCACACCATTATTATACATAATACTAGTTTCAAACATATGAGCGATTATTTACAAAATAATCCCCATGATACATCGATTTTCAAATATTACAAAGGTGACATAACAGTCGAATATAATACATTACCAAGGTTTTATTGAATGCAACCCTCTTTTAAACAAAAGCATGAGACTCCATGCAAAGCTTGCTCAGATAATGCGACAGCGGAAGACTTTCTTAAGGACCTGAGAATAAACATGCTTAAACAGTCAACACAAAGGTTGGTGAGATATATAGGTTTAAAGCTAGCATCGATATAAATATAGACCACAAGATTTCATAGTTACAAATATTTCAATAAAGATATTCTATAAGTTGTTGAGCGCTTCGGTAACCATACTTAAACATTAATGTGACATATTCCCTTTATTATGAAATCTCCCTACGCCGTACCAAGTGTAGTAAAAACGAAGTACTATGCAACCGTTTACGATACTAGAGCGACTAGCCCGGTTGGGGTTGTCAAACCCGATAGATCTATCAATAGGATTCGCGCTTACATGTTCTTACAACATGTAAATATTAGTTACCAAGCTATTAGGAAAGATATGCAAGGTGGTACAACTCAACGTAGAATATATTTTAAGTATTTGTGTCCATAACGTAAAATATAAAATGCATGTATTCTCATCCCAAAATATTGTAGAGTTTAAAAATGGGACTATATACTCACGGTAGTAAAAGTATATTAATAATAAGTTTTCAACTTATTAAAAATATGGCCTTCGTCCTTGGATTCACGAACCTATAATAATAATAATGATTCAGATAATAATACGATATATGAAAAAAAAAAACAAGTTCATAGAATACTTATATAATAATTTTTTAACATTTTATGTTGGTAGTCCAAAATAGTTCGAAAAATCCATTAATCGGTATATATATATAATCTTAGAATTACCCCACAACGTATTGTGTACGTATTGTCTTGCATCAATCCAGAGATGTATTGTATACTTATTGTCTTAGAATTAACTATGACGTATTGTGTACGTATTGTCTTAGGATTTATCAAAACGTATTGTGCACGTATTGTCATGGAACGTATCAAGATTATTGTATATATACAATCTCGGAATTAACCAAGATTATAATATTTTGTTATACTAATGATAACATGTACAAATATATATAGGATATAGGAAAAGTTAATAAGGATATGGTTAATATAGTTTTTATAATATAAATTTCGTCCATACAACGTTAATTTTAGCAGATTTTGTTTTGCTCGCCAAATATTCATTACAACTCCGTTTAAAGTGAATAAAATTGTTATGGATTCCTTAAGAATTAAATTTTATAAAACCAATTCGAAAAGTTCATCCCAAGTAGTAATTTTTAGAGCTTTACTCTCTTTTTGTGTTGGTGGACAGATTTGGAAAAAATCCCGGCATCCACCCAATATATGAATTTTGATAAAATACTTCCAATTTGTCTAAAATCATGAAAACAATACTGGAAGTCTTATTTACATATATTAACATATTTTCAAAGTCTTAGCCTCGAACTCAAAGTCTAAGATAGGTTTTTAATTCCCAACCCAAAACAGCCCGCTTTTTACCGAATGGAGATTAAAGGATATATGTTAAGTTTCAAGGTGTTCTTCATATGTACAAGTTATAAGTTCTTATATTAACTTAATGTAACATCATAATACATATAAATAAGTGTTATTAGAGTTAAGTTAGAAAGATTAAATTAGTTTTTCAAACAAGTTTAGAATTAACTAAACTATGTTCTAGTTTATAAACTCTTATATAAATAGCTATAAACATATGAATTGAACAAGAGTTGAAGTAGAGTTTTTACCTCAAGTTTAGAATGTAAAGTTGCTGAAAAGAAGTAGTAGAACAAAACTTGAGAGAGTTCTTGCAAGTGTGTGTAAAAATGAGTTAGAAATGGTGCTTATTTATAGGCTTAAAAATTTGGTTTTTAGTGAAAATATCTAAGATAAGTTAAAATGTATTAAGTCATGGATGACATATTAAATTGATTAGGTCATGGATGACATATTACACAAATAATTGCAGATTTCTATTGGTATATACCGATAGTAAATACTTCTAGAAGCTGTGTATAATACGGGTAAAAATACCGTATGAATGCGAGTAGAATTCTTGAGAAAATTGAACGAAAATACGAGTATAGCTATCCTTTATATGTATTGGTATATTATAAAGTGTATTCAATACTTGTAAGGATGTATTTACACTCGTAATACATTGTATGTAAATACATTTTAATTTAAGTTAATTACGTCGTTTAAATAGTAACATATATATTGTTCAAAAACTCTTTAAATTAGTAGTATGAATATATATATATATATATATATATATATATATATATATATATATATATATATATAATACTTTGTTAATATGCTTAATGAGATATTTAATTATCATATTTTCAAGTTAAATATATGTATATATACACATATATATAATTAATACAAGTTATGACGTTCGTGAATCGTAGGAATAAAAGGGTGGTCAACTGCTTATATAAAATTCTTTCCGGAGGTTCAAGACTTATTAAAATTCATCGCTTATCATGTCGAAATTATTAAATCATATAAATAGTATAATCAAGTAGTCGGAAAAATCCGGGTCATCACAGTACCTACCCGTTAAAGAAATGTCGTCCCGAAATTTGAAGTAGTACCTATTTAATGGGCGATGTTTGTGAACATATGTGGATACTTCTGTTTCATCTGGTCCTCTCTTTCCCAAGTGAACTCGGGACCTCTTCAAGCATTCCAACGAACCCTAACTGTAGGTATGTTGCTTTGCTTGAGCTGTTTGACTTCACGGTCCATGATTTCGATAGGCTCTTCTATAAAATGCAGTTTCTCGTCGATTTGGATTTCTTCAAGAGGAACAGTGAGGTCTTCTTTTGCAAGGCATTTCCTTAGGTTCGAGATGTGAAAGGTATTGTGTACTCCAGCAAGTTGTTGTGGTAGCTTAAGTCGATAAGCCACCGGTCCAATACGTTCAATGATCTTGAATGGTCCTACGTATCTTGGGTTCAATTTACCCCTCTTACCAAAGCGTATCACACCTTTCCAAGGTGACACCTTTAACATAACCATGTCATCAACCTGAAATTCTAACGGCTTCCTTCGAACATCAGCATAGCTCTTTTGACGACTTTGGGCGGTCTTCAATCTCTCCTTGATTTGCACAATCTTATCAGTAGTCTCATGTATGATCTCGGGACCAGTCAGTTGTCTGTCACCTACTTCGTTCTAATAGATAGGGGATCTACACTTTCTTCCATAAAGTGCTTCGAATGGTGCATCATTAATACTCGTATGATAACTGTTGTTATATGAGAATTCTGCCAATGGTAAATATTTATCCCATCTGTTTCCGAAATCGATCACACATGCTCTAAGCATGTCTTCAAGAGTCTGAATGGTCCTTTCACTTTGCCCATCATTCCGAGGATGATATGCAGTGCTCATATTCAGACGAGTTCCTAGAGCTTCATGTAGTGATTGCCAAAACCTTGACGTAAACCGACTGTCGCGATCGGATATAATGGAGATAGGTACTCCATGTCTTGAAAAAACTTCCTTCATGTATAATCGTACAAATTTCTCCATCTTATCCATTTCCTTCATAGGTAGGAAATGTGCAGATTTGGTGAGACGATCGACAATTACCCAAATGGTGTCGTAACCCCATGCAGTCATTGGTAGCTTCGTGATGAAATCCATAGTAATACATTCCCATTTCCATTCTAGGATTTCTGGTTGTTGAAGCAGATCTGACGATTTTTGATGTTCCGCCTTGACTTTGGAGCAAGTCAAACATTCTCCGATGTACGTTGCAATATTAGCTTTCAAATTTGGCCACCAAAAGTGTGCTTTAAGATCTTGATACATCTTTCCAGCTCCGGGATGTATCGAGTATCTCGTCTTATGTGTCTCATCCAAAACCAATTTTCTTAACCCTTTAAACTTCGGTACCCAAATGCGTCCAGCGAAGTAACGGGTTCCGTCCTCCTGTGTAATAAGATGTTTATCTAACCCTTTAAGCATCTAATTTCCAAAGTTTTCTTCAGAAAGAGCTCCTTGTTGAGCCTCCTTAATTTGGGTAGTGAGGTTCGTACGAATCTTCATATTCATTACTCGTACTCGAATCGGCTCTCTTTCCTTCCTGCTTAAAGCATCTGCTACTACATTTGCTTTCCCAGGATGATATCAAATTTCACAATCATAGTCGTTTATCAGCTCGACCCACCTACGTTGCCTCATGTTCAGTTGTTTTTGGTTGAAGATATGTTGAAGGCTTTTATGATCGGTATACACAGTACATTTAACCCTGTACAAGTAGTGTCTCTAAATCTTTAATACAAACACCACTGCTCCCAATTCTAGATCATGAGTCGTATAATTTTGTTCATGAATCTTCAGTTGTCGGGATGCATATACAATAACCTTCTTTCGTTGCATGAGGACACAACCAAAACCTTGTCGCGAAGCGTCACAATAAATTACAAAATCATCATTCCCTTCAGGTAATGATAGAATAGGCGATGTAGTCAACTTCTTCTTCAATAATTGAAATGCAGCTTCCTGCTCAGAAGTCCATTCATACTTCTTCCCTTTGTGTGTTAATGCTGTTAATGGTTTGACTATCCGAGAAAAATCTTGAATAAACCTTCTGTAATAGCCAGCAAGACCCAAAAATTAGCGTATTTGCGTTGGAGTCTTTGGGGTCTCCCACTTTTCAATGGCTTCAATCTTGGCTGGATCAACCTGAATTCCTTCACTACTGATAATGTGTCCAAGAAACTGTACTTCCTTCAGCCAAAAAGCGCACTTGGAAAACTTTGCGTATAACTGTTCTTTCTTTAACAGTTCCAGCACCAACCTTAAATGTTGTTCATGTTCTGCTTCATTCTTAGAATAAATAAGAATGTCATCAATAAAGACAATAATAAACTTATCCAAATACGAACTGCATACCCGATTCATGAAGTCCATGAATACAGCTGGTGCATTTTTCAGCCCGAACGGCATGACAAAAAATTCATAATGACCGTAGCGTGTTCGAAATGCAGTTTTCGGAATATCTTCTTCTTTGACACGCAACTGATGATAACCCGATCTTAGATCAATTTTGGAGTAAACATGTGATCCTTGCAGCTGATCAAACAAGTCATCAATTCTCGGTAATGGGTACCGATTCTTGATAGTTAACTTGTTTAATTCGCGATAATCTATACACATTCGAAAGGATCCATATTTCTTCTTGACGAATAAAATCGGAGCTCCCCTCGGTGAAGTGCTCGGTCGAATGAATCCACGGTCCAGTAATTCTTGTAACTGGTTTTGTAACTCTTTCATCTCAGACAGTGCAAGTCTGTATGGAGCACGAGCCACTGGTGAAGCTCCTAGTACTAGATCTATTTGAAATTCTACAGATCTAAATGGAGGTAATCCCGGCAACTCTTCCGGAAAGACTTCAGGAAAATCTCTTGCCACAGGCACGTCATTAATGCTCTTCTCTTTTTCTTTCATTTCGACTATATTAACATGTGCTAGGATAGCATAGCACCCTTTCTTCAAGCACTTTTGGACTTTCAAGCGGCTAATGAGTTTTAGCTTTGAGTTACCCTTCTCTCCATAAATCATTACTTCCGTTTTATCCTTACGGGGAATGCGAATTGCCTTCTTGGCACACACAACTTCAGCTCCTATTTTGGACATCCAGTCCATGCCGATTATTACATCAAAACTTCCTAATTCTACGGGTATCAAATCAATTTTAAACGTTTCTCCGGCTAAATTTATTTTACAATCACGGCAAATTTTATCGGCTTTAATTAGTTTACCATTAGCTAACTCAATCATGTACTTAGCATCTAGAGGTAATGATGAACAATTTAATTTAGCGTAAAAGTCTCTACACATGTAACTTCTATCAGCACCAGTATCAAATATAATAGATGCAGATAAGTCATTAATGGTAAACGTACCCGTAACAAGCTCCGGGTCTTCACACGCCTCTCTAGCATTAATAACAAATGCTCTTCCCCGTGCAGGTTCATTATTCTTCTCTGGATTCGGGCACTGGCTCTTAATATGATCCTGTTTCCCACACCTGTAACAAGTAACAGTAGCCAAGGCAGTTCTATTTGCATTGGTGGCAGGAGTCTTGGTGCCATTTGTATTTGTAACGGGAACCCAACAATCTTCAGCAAGATGACCCCTTCGATTACATTTGTTGCACACCACATTACAAAAACCAGTGTGATGTTTGTGGCATCTGTTACATAAGGGATTTCGTCCTTTGTAACCTGAACTTGAACCACTACCCGTACCTTGCATGGTTTCCTGTTTCTTGAGAGATTGTTGTTGGTGACCTCGATCACGGTTTCCATCCCACTTTCTTTTGTTATCCGATACCTTGGCATCGGTATTTGATGCGTTCTTATCCAGGATGATCTGATCCATTAGCTCGTTTTCCATGGTTATAGCTTCATGAATTGTCTTGGGTTTGGATGCTGTAACATTGGCCTTGATGTTCTTTGGCAGACCATCTTTGTACAATTCAATCTTTCGCTCTTCCGTTGGTACCAATTCAGGACATAACAAGTCTAATTCCATGAATTTCCTGTTATAGTTGGTAAGTTCGGTTCCGAAAACTTTCAGATTTCGTAACTCGGCTTCCATTTTTCTAACCTCGTTCCTTGGGCAGTATTCATTGATTAGCATATTTTTCAACTCCTCCCAAGGAGTATCATATGCTTCATCGCCCCCTACAGCTTTTACATAGTTTTTCCACCATGTAAGTGCACCATCCTGTAATGTGCATGAAGCATACTTTGTCCTATACCCTTCCGCACAACCACTGATTTTAAATATGGACTCGAGCTTTTCGAACCATCGGGTTAAACCGACTGGTCCTTCTGTTCCGCTGAATGATGAAGGTTTGCAACCTTGAAATGCTTTATATGTGCATCCAACACGAGGGTTGGTGTTATTTGCTGATGCTCTTGCCGCTTCGACCCAAAGCATACGGTCGTTTACGCGTTGATTGATAAGCTCCTCAATTTCTTATTCCGTCATTCGGTTTAATCGAGCCATGTTTCTTCAATAAACATATAAGATAATTAATCACATAGAATATTATAGATGTAGTGAGTAATTAATGGTACATCATGGCATATTAATAATATGAACCAATTATTATAAAAGCATTTTCTTCTTATTAGCATTTTATAATTATTTATAGGGTATTACCTACCCGTTAAAGTTCATACTTAATAGTTTAGTACAAAAATTAACTACTACAATCTAGATAATATTCTATTATGAAAAATTTAAAGTAAAATCACATAATTATTTCACGCCTATTCATGATATAGCAATACAATACCAGTATTTCACATAGGTATATTTTACATAATACATATGTAGGATAAAATAAAGCACACTACATAATATTATACATGGCGTGAAATGTTATCATAGCGGGAGGTGATTTAAAAATGACGGGGCCTTTTAGTTGTTGGTGAATCAATTTGTTTAGGTGGAATGAGGGATAGACGCACAGTGTATTTTGTTGTTGGTCGTGGGTTGGAGGTACTTGGTATCTTGGTGGGATTATCAGGGAGATTTATATGGTAAGGGTGGTTTGGTGGTAAAAGGTGTCGGTTCTCAAGCCCTACTACAATAGGAAGTTTAACATCCCTTGTTGCGTTATTCCAATCTTGTTTAGAAATTTCTTTGACTTCCTCCTCCGCCTCCGGATCGTTTTCAGGTTCTTTCACTTCTGGTTCTTCTGGAATTTGTGAATCTTCCAAAAATGCATCCCACTTTAGGTCATCATCGTCATCAGTTATATAGATGATTAATACATCTTTCTTCGAGTCATCGTGGTTATCAGATAAGTCAATGATTGGTACTTTTGCTGGAGATTCCTCTTCGGAGTCGCTAAATGTGATAATGAGATTGGTGCTAGAAGTAGACATCTATCACACATTAACTACCACATTAGAAATATATCACATAATATTTATATGTTATAATATTCAATTTTTGACCAAAAATGATAAGCGATGGTTTTCAAAAACAAGTTTGGTCAAAGTCAAGACTCACTAATGCATCCTAACAAATACCGGTCAGACACACTAATGCAATTTCTGGTTCGCTAAGACCTCTGCTCTGATACAAACTGAAACAACCCGCCATATTACTATAAACGTAGTACGTTATTCATTGGTCCCATAGTGAGGTATTTGACCTCTATATGATACGTTTTAGAAAATATTGCATTCGTTTCATAAAAAGCACACCATTATTATACATAATACGAGTTTCAAACATATGAGCGATTATTTACAAAATAATCCCCATGATACATCGATTTTCAAATATTACAAAGGTGACATAACAGTCGAATATAATACATGACCAAGGTTTTATTGAATGCAACCCTCTTTTAAACAAAAGCATGAGACTCCATGCAAAGCTTGCTCAGATAATGCGACAGCGGAAGACTTTCTTAAGGACCTGAGAATAAACATGCTTAAACATTCAACACAAAGGTTAGTGAAAAATATAGGTTTAAAGCTAGCATCGATATAAATATAGACCACAAGATTTCATAGTTACAAATATTTCAATAAAGATATTCTATAAGTTGTTGAGCGCTTCGGTAACCATACTTAACCATTAATGTGGCATATTCCCTTTATTATGAAATCTCCCTACACCGTACCAAGTGTAGTAAAAACGAAGTACTATGCAACCGTTTACGATACTAGAGCGACTAGCCTGGTTGATCTATCAATAGGATTCACGTTTACATGTTCTTACAACATGTAAATATTAGTTACCAAGCTATTAGGGAAGATATGCAAGGTGGTACAACTCAACGTAGAATATATTTTAAGTACTTGTGTCCATAGCGTAAAACATAAAATGCATGTATTCTCATCCCAAAATATTGTAGAGTTTAAAAATGGGACTATATACTCATGGTAGTAAAAGTATATTAATAATAAGTTTTCAACTTATTAAAAATATGGCCATCGTCCTTGGATTTACGAACCTATAATAATAATAATGATTCAGATAATAATACGACATATGAAAAAAAAACAAGTTCATAGAATACTTATAGAATAATTTTTAACATTTTATGTTGGTAGTCCAAAATAGTTCGAAAAGTCCATTAATCGGTATATATATATAATCTTAGAATTACCCCACGGCGTATTGTGTACGTATTGTCTTGCATTAATACAGAGACGTATTGTATGCTTATTGTCTTAGAATTAACTAAGACGTATTGTGTACGTATTGTCTTAGGATTTATCAAAACGTATTGTGCACGTATTGTCATGGAACGTACCAAGATTATTATATATATACAATCTCGGAATTAACCAAGATTATAATATTTTGTTATACTAATGATAAAATGTACAAATATATATAGGATATAGGAAAAGTTAACAAGGATATGGTTAATATAGTTTTTATAATATAAATTTCGTCCATACAACGTTAATTTTAGCAGATTTTGTTTTGCTCGTCAAATATTCATTACAACTCCTTTAAAGTGAATCAAATTGCTATGGATTCCTTAAGAAGTAAATTTTACAAAACAAATTTGAAAAGTTCATCCCAAGTAGTAATTTTTAGAGCTTTACACTCTTTTTGTGTTGGTGGACAGATTTGGAAAAAATCCCGGCATCCACCCAATATATGATTTTTGATAAAATACTTCCACTTTGTCTAAAATCATGAAAAAAATACTGGAAGTCTTATTTACATATATTAACATATTTCCATAGTCTTAGCCTCGAACTCAAAGTTTAAGATAGGTTTTTAATTCCCAACCCAAAACAGCCCGCTTTTTACCGAATGGAGATTAAAGGATATATGTTAAGTTTCAAGGTGTTCTTCATATGTACAAGTTATAAGTTCTTATATTAACTTAATATAACATCATAATACATATAAATAAGTGTTATTAGAGTTAATTTAGAAAGATTAAATTAGTTTTTCAAACAAGTTTAGAATCAACTAAACTATGTTCTAGTTTATAAACTCTTATATAGATAGCTATAAACATATGAATTGAACAAGAGTTGAAGTAGAGTTTTTACCTCAAGTTTAGAATGTAAAGTTGCTGGAAAGAAGTAGTAGAACAAAACTTGAGAGAGTTCTTGCAAGTGTGTGTAAAAATGAGTTAGAAATGGTGCTTATTTATAGGCTTGAAAATTTGGTTTTTAGTGAAAATATCTAAGATAAGTTAAAATGTATTAAGTCATGGATGACATATTAAATTGATTAGGTCATGGATGACATATTACACAAATAATTTCAGATTTCTATTGGTATATACCAATAGTAAATACTTCTAGAAGCTGTGTATAATACGGGTAAAAATACCGTAAGAATGCGAGTAGAATTCTTGAGGAAATTGAACGGAAATACAAGTATAGCTATCCTTTATATGTATTGGTATATTATAAAGTGTATTCAATACTTATAAGGATGTATTTACACTCGTAGTACATTGTATGTAAATACATTTTAATTTAAGTTAATTACGTCGTTTAAATAGTAACATATATATTGTTCAAAAACTCTTTGAATTAGTAGTATGAAAATATATATATAATACTTTGTTAATATACTTAATGAGATATTTAATTATCATATTTTCAAGTTAAATATATGTATATATACACATATATCTAATTAATACAAGTTATGACGTTCGTGAATCGTAGGAATGAAAGGATGGTCAACTGCTTATATAAAATTCTTTCCGGAGGTTCAAGACTTATTAAAATTCATCGCTTATCATGTCGAAATTAGTAAATCATATAAATAGTATAATCAAGTAGTCGGAAAAATTCGGGTCATCACATATATATATATATATGTGTATATATATATATATGTATATATATACATATATATACATATGTACATACACATATATATATATATATACATATATACATATATATACATATATATGTATATATACATATATATACCTATATATATATATATACACACACACACACACACACACACACACATATATATATATATATATATATATATATATATATATATATATATATAATGGTCAATATCTGTCTAACAATTAAGGTCGAGTCATAGTGTACTTTAACGACCCGTCCTAATCCATCTGGATGAATACATTACATTTGGTTACATCGCGAGGTACTTGACCTCTATATGATACATTTTACAAATATTGCATTCGTTTTTAAAAGACAAACTTTCATTTCATCGAAAGTTGACGGCATGCATACCATTTCATAATATATCCAACTATAATTGACTTAATAATAATCTTGATGAACTATACGACTCGAATGCAACGTCTTTTGAAATATGTCATGAATGACTTCAAGTAATATCTCTAATATGAGCAGATGCACAGCGGAAGGTTTCTTTCATACCTGAGAATAAACATGCTTTAAAGTGTCAACCAAAAGGTTGGTGAGTTCATTAGTTTATCATAAACAATCTTTTCCATCATTTTAATAGACCACAAGATTTCATTCAATAATCATACACTCGCAAGTGTTTAAAATTCATTCATATGGATTGAACACCTGGTAACCGACATTAACAAAATGCATCTAGAATATCCCCATATATAAATATCGAAGTACTAAAGCAGTTCAAATTCTCTTACTGGGGCGTGTCAAAGCCCATAGATCTATCTTTAGGATTCGCGTCAATTGGTGGCAATTATAATAAACACCAATTCTTAGGCTACCAAGTTCAACAAGGGCGATATCCGGTATAACAATTCAACCATAGAATGTAGTTTCGATTACTTGTGTCTATTTCATAAAATAGTTATAAAAGCAGCGCATGTATTCTCAGTCCCAAAAATATACATATTGCAAAAGCATTTAAAAAGGGAGAAAATGAAACTCACCTAATGTATTTTGTAGTAAAAATACATATGACTATATTGAATAATTCAGGGTTGGCCTTGGATTCACTAACCTATAACATTAGTATATATATTAACACATGTAATTGTAATCGAACAAAGTTGTATATATATTTATTATAATATATTATTAAATTGTAACTTATTGTTATGTATATATAATGTTTTAAAATTAATATTTATATATTTATATGTGTTTATATTATTATTTATAATATCTTAAAATATTTCATATATTATATGTAATCTAGTTGGTATTATAATTAATAATATTTCATATAAAAATATAGTATGTAATACACTTATATATATATAAATCTCTTTTGTTTAAAAAATTAACAATGATAATACTGTTAAAGTAAAGATAATAATACTAATACTTAGACATAAAAACGAAACATAATAGTTTTACTAATAGTGCTTCTTTAAATAATAATATAGTTGTAAAAATAATAGTTTTTAATAATAACAATATTAATAATGGTAATTATGTTAATAATAATAATAATGATAACATTAATAATATTACTTATGATAATAATAATGGTAACAATGATAATAATAGTTACAAATATGTTGATCATACTAATATTAACAATAATAATAATAGATTGTATTATCCCCATAGTAATGATAATAATACTCATAATCATAATACTAATAATAATACTTATTGATAATACTTATTAATAACAAAAATGATAATAATATTAATTATACTACTAATCTTATTACTAATATTGATAGTAATATTAATTACTTAATAACAGCAAAAATAAATAAATAATAATAATAACAATAATAATAATAATGAAATAATAATAATAAAATTATACCTCACAAAGATAGGCCTAAAAAATATAGTGCCCTTGCCAAGGCTCGAACCCGAGACCTCTCGCTTAACCCAAAACATTCCTAACCATCGACCCATAAGCCTTTTTATGTTTTAATACCCAAATTATATATATATAACTCGTATAAAATTTGTTCCCCTTTTTCTTCTTCTTTCTTAAATCCAACAGTCGACCAGTGCCAATAACCATTTATGCAACAATTAATTTAGGCTTATAAATATTATTTATAAACGTTCTGTGTTATATGAATTTGATTAACAAAACAGAAAATAAATAAAAAATTTGCAATAGCAGATACTGAATAAAAAAACGTGATGAACACAAACATCAATTTCAATTTTTAGGATGTTTTAGATCACTATACCTGAATGAAATAAGTTCCAAATCATTATTGGAAACTTTCTGCATCATTAATTTAACTTAAAACATTAACATGAATTTGAATTTCGCCAAAAATCAACTCGTTTGACTTTTTTGTAATAAGAGTTTGACTCTAAAATTAAAACTCGATACGAAGAGATTGATGTTTGAATCTTTGGAAATAGTTTTGATGAATTAATTCTAACAACTCTGCATTAGCACAATTTGAAAAATGTTACAAAATCAAGCTTTTGATGTTCTTGGTCAAAACAGAGGTGAATGTGCAGTTTAAATAAATTTCTGTTTAACTCAATTACAAGCAGCGATTTATAATCGATAAATGATGTTTGAAGAGTGAATCAGTTACCTATCAACAAGGATAGATTAATTTATGGAATGAATTGAGTGTCGACGTGTATCCTTTAATCAGTCAATAACAGAAAACAAAAATAGTATGCAGTTGGATTGTGAAGGCTAACAGATTTGGTTCTTTATGAAATAGATTGGTACGATTTAGCAATCACAACATATGGAAAACGACTTGAATGCAATTCTGATTTACCAAATCTATTGTTTTATAATTTATATAATTAATTCTTAATAAGTAATAAATATATATATATACTGATAATGATAAGTTACGTAATGAATTATATCAGATTATATATTTATAGTTAAATCTGTATTATCCTATTTTATATAACAGTATTTATTTATATAGATATATATTGGTATTTATAATATCTTCCTATTTTTGTATTTATATCATAATTAATCTTATAGTAATAATAATAATAATAAAAAATTATAATCATTTATTGGTAATGATAATAATTATGATAATGGTAATAATAATAATAATAATCATATAACTGATAATGATAATTAACATAATAATAATAATAATAATTACATTCATATTAGTAAATAAATATGATACTAAAAAGAATAAAAATAATAATAATAATGTTATTAATGATAATAATAATTATAAATTATATTATTTAATAATAATAATAATAATAATAATAATAATAATAACATTAACATAACAACTTACATGTATTTTACTTCCATATAAATAATCTTCTTAATAGATTATAATATTACTATTTATTTTGATGAAAGTAATAATACATTATTAATATAATATTTATGTTTTAACTTGTAGTTACATTTAATATTAAAATTTATTAGTTATGTAATATTTAATAGTTATATCTATAATAACATATATTTAGTATTTAATATCTATACCTAACAATATATATATATGTGTGTGTATATATATATATATATATATATATATATATATATATATATATATATATATATATATATATATATATATATATATAATATCAATATATTTAATAATATTATTGATAATGTTAATAGTAATAATACTAATAATGATAATAGTATTATATAATAATGATATTCAGCTTGTAATTAATTTTACTATTTATAATAATATCTTTTAACTATATAATTTTATTGAATCCTTATTATTTATTAATTACATATATATTTATTTCAATATTACATATGTATAGATTTCATATATATATTTACATATTTATTCATACATCGATGTTCGTGAATCGTCGGGAATCGTCAAAGGGTAACTTAATATATGAAAACAAATTCAAAATTTTTGAGATTCAACATTACAGACTTCGCTTATCTTGTCAAAATCATATAAAGATTAAGTTTAAATTTGGTCGGAAAGTTCCGGGTCGTCACATGTACCACAATCCTAATGCTCGAGACCGATATGCAAAAGTTAACAAAAAACAGTTTGACCCAAAATGACTTTCAAAATCTATACATGTTTATTATATACATTAAATATAGTCATTTTATATATTTAAATATATTTATCAGATTTTATTAGAGTAAATAATACAAGTCATATATTAATAAATAAAAATTTATATTAAAATTTATATATGATAAAAATGTACTTTTATATATCTCGAGTAATAAAATTTATATAATTCACTCAAAATCATAAACATATAGTGGTATGTATTATTAATGTAATTATATTACGTGTGGTAAAAATATCTTTTTATCACATATTTATTTGATAAAATAATATTGATAATAATAATAATGAGTAAAAGTTGTATTATTTTGTAATAATAATAATGATAATATTAATAAAGATAATGTTATTAAAAGTGTTTAATATAAATAACAAAGGTAATAATAATGATATTGATAATAACGATAATTTTAAATAAAACGGTAGTTTTAAATTCTATACTTTTAATAATACTATATTCTTAATAAAAAATATAATTCTTAATAATAATAATAATTTTTAACAGAATAATAGTTTTAATAAAAATGATAAATTTTAAATGATAATTGATAGTATCGATACTTTAATATTAGTAAAAAAATAATATAATTTATCTTAATAATAATATTTACTATATATAATAATTATCATAATAAGAATAGTAATAATAATATTTTATAAAAATAATTCTATCAAAATGATAATTTTTAATAATAATACTAATATGATAATAATGATAATATTTTATAATAAAAATGATATTTCTATTAGAAATGATAATTTTAATAAAAGTGATATTTTTTAATATTAATGATACTTTTAATAATAATAATAATGATAAAAATAATAAAATGATAGTTTTTATAAAAATGTTACTTTTTAATAATAACGATAATTTCATTAATAATATCAATACTAATAATTATAATAATAATAATAATAATAATAATAATAATAATAATAATAATAACCTTAGTGATAATAACAATAATGATAATAATAATAATTTATAGATAATAATAATAACGACGATAATAATAACGACGATAGTAATAATAATAATAATAATAATAATAATAATAATAATAATAATAATAATAATAATAATAATATTAGAGTTAACGATAATTCAGTTGACCATATCTTTAAATCCGTTCATCGAAATCATACGACTTCTAAATGAAAAGTTAATAATTTTTCGACAGCTTTCCAACGACATGCATATCATATACCTTATATCAATATTATATGTATTAAATTCGTGATTCATCATACAATATTTAATGACGAAATAAAACATACAAGCATGCATGATCATATATACTCGAGCACTAGTCAAGGATACACTATTAATATATAAAAGATAAGATATTAGTGCACACGTATCAATATTTAGATTCAATATTGCAGGAAGGTACGTAGACGCAATGGAGTTGATAAACACTAGATTGGCCTCATGAGCTATACCCCCGATCCATACCTATAACCTCCATAGTTATAACCCATAATTTCATTAGCTCTATCCCGCTCGAAAAACCCATTTTGAAATAACTCACTCATGACCTCGTCGTAATATTTTATGTATAATACTAATAATAATACTAATAATAATACTACTAATAATAATACTCCTAACCATAAGATTAATAATAATATTAATCTTAATAATAATAATAATAATAATAATAATAATAATAATAATAATAATATTAATATATATAAATAGAGAGAGTAGAGAGATTGAAGGAAGGATGAATGGTTCGGCAGGGAAATGATCGAGTTTTATAGACATCTCCTGAAATCAGTCCCCATGCGATTGCATGGGTTTCATGCCCATTTCTCATGCGATCGCATGAAGACTAAAATCCAGACTTTTACTTGCTTCGCGATCGCGGTATTTCTTAGTGTTTTTGCTCCGCAATCGCGGAGGTACCATTTACAGCTGTTTCCCATGATTCACAAGGCTGCCGACAGTTTTTTAAAATTAAATAAATATATATAATAAATAATTATAATTATATATATATTATATTATATTCCCGAGTATAGTTAACTTGTAATTTTTGTTCCATTGCGTTGCACGTTGACACTCGACTAAAGTCTCGGTTTCGGTTTTTCGAACGTCCTTTCGTACGCTGAGAAAACTTGTACTTTACGTTACGTGACTCCTACCCTTGTCAAAATATAGACTAAAATCATTGATAAACTATATTACCCGAGGTGTAACTTGTACATTTGAGTGTTTTGGTCATTTGCTTCTATAAATCAACTTCTCGTTGTTTATTAAAATATATTTAATAATATATATAAATATTACTTAAATCAAAACGTTTTATAACTATATTAATATTACATTGTAAAATATATATATATATATATATATATATCTTTATTTTAGAAATATAATTTATATATATATAATTGAAATATTTACTTAATATAATATTTAATTTTTCAAAACCACTTATATTTCAAAGTGCGTTTTATATAAGTTAACTCGTTTAAATAATAACAGTTATTATATCAAATAATTTTTTTTAATAATATGAAAACTTAAATAATTAATTTATCAAGGGACACGAGGCAATCAATGTAAAGTATGCTTTTGAAAATTAAACAGAAATCTCCACTAACTTTTGACTAACTCTCGTTAATGACACTTTTGTTCTTACTTGTAAATCACTTTACCATTTTTCTGAATATCGATAAAAAGGAAAGGTTTCCTAAATCAAAGTGGACCTCTCAACAGAGACCCGTAATCATAACACAATGTATTAGATAACTCAATCATTTGGTATCATCTTTTAATTACATCGGTAAATACGATCATGTAAAGTATTATACCTAATACTTTGTTTACGTTTTCAAGTTATAATACACACACACACACACACATACACACACACATACACACAATCATATCCATTTGTATAATGGTTCGTGAATCGTCAGAATTTGGTCGAGGTTAAATGAATGTATGAACACAGTTTAAAATTCTTGAAATTCAACTTAACAAACTTTGCTTATCGTGTCGGAATAATATAAAGATAAAGTTTAAATTTGGTCTGAAATTTCCCGGTTGTCACATTCAATATCATTTGTCAGATATTATAAACAATGACCTAATCCAAACCTACTTAAACAGCCTAAAGGCTTGGCCAGAAGAGAGAGCCCTCGTACGGTTCGAGGTACATAATGAGGTCAGGTCAGGGAAGTTCATTCGCTTACCGCCTAAGATGAATCTATTGCTTCCCTTCCCTCCACGAGTAGATATTTATATTGAGTAGTGTTAAACTCAATCCCAAACAATAGTTAAGGAAAAAAAATGAATATGTTGTTTCAACCAATGAGAAACTGCCACCTATCAATTTCACATTACTTTATTCCGTTAGAATAAAAACTAACGCTCTTCCCGTTAGAAAAAAAAAGTAAACAGTCCCTTAATATATAAATTAAATTAATTAAATATTAATATATAATAAGTTATAAGTTATTAGGATTTTTTATTTAACAATTAATTAATTGCAAGGTTAAAATCATCATAAAAAATCAAGCATGTTATATTTTGCAACATAGTCCTTAAAAAATAAAAATTACGGAGTAGTAAAAACTAAAAAGTATTGGGACGAACATATAGAAACTACTGTACATACCGTACAACAAACACATCCCGCCTGAAATAAATACTTCCAATCGCCTAATCTAATTTAATTGAATTAATTCTATCATCATCATTGTCATAAATCGCAACGAACCCCAATTGTTTTCGCCTTCATTTTACGTAAACGGTTCTTACACTTTCCGGATCCTTTTATTGACTTTTATAACTTCCACATTCTAATTCAAAATTAGGGTTTCATATCCCTACAATTTCATATGAATCTAAATAATTGATTCCATCCGAATTCACTGCTTCAATGGCGAGCGTTTGCGCAAAACTTGATATCCAATTTCTATATATTTCATGCGTTTCAATCATTATAATCGCGTTTTGTGCATCAGTATCAGTTTCCGCTAGATCTGATCAGGAAACTAGGGAGAGATTTTACGGAACTTTAGTTAATTCATCGGCGCCGGAGTCCGGTGATGGTAGTATCGCTAAAATGTTCGATCGTGTTTTAGAGAAAGAGTTCTCTGATAACGAGTCTACTGATGGTAAATTAGGGTTTACAGCTATCTTATACTACTTTATCACCTGTTGTTTTGCGGTTTAACATGTTAATTAAGTTTTTTCAAGTGTTGTGAGTTATTAAAATTTAACTAAAATATGTGAAAATTTTGGTTTTAACTTAATTTAGTCAGATTATGGTGGTAGGTTAAATTTGCTATTTATTAAAGTAGAATTGTATAGATTTTGTTACAGTATATTAGCTTACATATGAAAAGAAGAGTAAAGTAGCTCTTTAACCTGGAGTGTTGTTAGTTGATTATAATGTAATACTCGAGTGTTGAACTTATAAATTTTCAGCAATCAATTTGTTCGTGTTTCTTCACATGATCCGATGGTACTTGGAACCTGGCTTCGTCGTTATGTTACTGTGAACTATTTGTTTGTCACGTTTTTAAAAATTTCTTCAGCTCGTTTGTATTTTGTTGATTAGTTGGTATCTCACTCTAGTTGCACTTGCTATGATGCTAGGTTCTGCTCGGAGCAGTTTTAACAACAGTGTAGCTGATCAAGAAGTAAGGTTTTTTTTTTTTATCTTGATGAAGTTTTAAGATAAAAGTAAATTCATTTGCCTAGATCATGGATATATGTGTGAACAGTTTTGAACTTTTGCAGTCTTGTAAAGATTACAGTTCTGGTTTGAACTGTAATAGTTAAATAGTTAATTGATAGTTATTTGATTTAAACAGTATAGTAGCGTGTCCTACTCTATTTCTGTAATTTCATATATGACATTCCTTGAATGAGGTTTGCAGGCTGTGCTGGAGACTGTCGCTAAAATTACACATGAGAAGACTAACAAAAATGACACTCAAGAGTCAAGGTAAGTAGCTTATTGCATACCCAAGTAGTAGCTAGTTGAACTATTGTCGTTTTGTAATAAATAGGCATTTGAATATCTTTCATTTTCATTTCCCAAATGACATTATTATATCACTGGTATGATGGCTCCTGCAACATTAATCCCGTTATGTATATGGTTTGGGCATGAACACCAATTCATTTGAACTTGGTTTCTTTTGACAGTGAAGATGAAGGCACACAAACACTAATAGACAAACAGGTAAATTGACTGTAGGACCATTATATTCTTATAAGTTATAACATTTTATTGATTTCACGTTTTACCACCAAAATTTACTTATAATTGATGTTGTTTTGCCTAATTGCAGGATAACGTGTTTGTAATATCAAATAAGAAATCTAAATATCCAATTCTTCAAGTAGATGTAAGGTCAGATCTTTTGTATGTTTCAGATATACTCATATTTAAATGAATTTTTTAGTCTTTGGTACTTGTTGATAAAAAGCTGGTAGTTGTACGTTTCATGTTGATATTGTTTGTAATCGGAGGTTACTGTTTTCTACTATATAGGCTAATTTCAGATTTGGTGGTGATCATTGTTTCTGCTGCTATTGGTGGTATTATCTGTTCCTGTATGGGACAACCGGTTAGTATATCTGACCAAATGGCTGTTAAGTGTTAGTTGTTCGTAATATATTTCAATAAAAATTCTATATACAAAAATCAGAATTGGCAATTTCAACCCATTTACGAAAGAATATGTCAGCTTAGACTAAATGTTATACTATCTCACTTGTCAAACAAAAAAGTATAATATATATTTTCAAAGGATCTATGCGTCAAATTTATGAAATCGTTTATCATGTTAATGTTGAAATACTGAATAGCTTAGTGTTAACCATATTGAGCATACTTCCCATCTATAAATCTTTATAAGAACTTGGGGCCAAAAGCGTTTTGGACTGACCCAAACAAAAGCCTCATTTTATTAATCCATGGTGTCTTTGCTAGGTTATTGTCGGCTATCTTCTTGCTGGTTCCGTGGTTGGACCTGGTGGTTTGAAATTTGTAAGTGAGATGGTACAGGTGGAGACATTTGCTCAGTTTGGTGTGGTGTTCCTATTATTTGCTTTAGGGCTGGAATTTTCTATGTCAAAGGTTTTCTTCATGTTTTCCAGTTGTTTTCCTCAACAAGTTCTTCAAGTTTATGCCCTGTTCATGTGCTAAATTTGTCATAATTATTTAAAATGCACAGCTAAAAGCTGTGGGTCCTGTTGCTGTTCTTGGAGGTTTACTTCAAATACTTATTCTCATGTTTTTGTGTGGAACATTGGCCATGGTACATCTATTCTTCTTATTTGTATCGAGTGTTTACATAATTGTGGTGCACACATGTAGAGCATCACATCGCAACAGCGTTTTATTGATTAGTTTATTATTATTTTTTGTAATATATTGATGGATACAGGTATGTGGTGCAGAGCTGTCAGAGGGTGTTTTTGTTGGTTGCTTTTTGTCCATGTCATCAACTGCAGTGGTTTGTTACTTAATCAACTCTTTTAATTGTGATTTTTGTTTGTTTTGCTATAGAGAAATCTTTTTTTGATCTTCATCTATACAGGTGGTGAAATTCTTGGTTGAGAAAAATAGCAATAATGCTGTTCATGGTCAAGTCACTATTGGCACACTCATTTTTCAGGTAATTAGTAGCCCTACTTTTTGATTTTAGGATTTTATTATTATAATTATAAATAGATAAATAGATATATAATATAATATGGTACGAAGAAATGCATGTTCTAATTTATTCAATTTGGTCTGTTGTTAAGGATTGTGCTGTTGGCTTACTGTTTGCTTTGCTTCCGGTTCTGGGTGGCAACAGTGGGATTTTACAGGGGTTGGTTTCAATGGGAAGAGTGTAAGTTCTTTACTTTGACCTCTGTTTTTGTTTTATGATGTGCTTAAATAATATAACAACCGGTTCACTTTCCACCTTAGAGTGTTTGCTGAGATTGTGTGAGATATAAGTTACATGGTTCTGTTTTTGGTACTTATGTTATTCTTTAAACGCTTTAAATCATATAAAGAAGTTACAGTCTCTAGGTGGCAGTTTTGTGGTTTTGGGCTACACATTATCTTTTATTTAGTAAAATTATAAAAACTGTTTTAAAATGAAATAGGTTACAGGCAGAAAGTCTCCTAAATTGTATGTTTAATGTCACGTTATCTTCTATTATAAAAATATAAAAAAAATTGTTTTAAATTGAAATTGGTTACAGGTTGAAAGTCTCCTAAATTGCATGTTCAATGTCTAAAACCTCCTAAAACACTTTATTAATGTAACCTTAAGTTAATTTTTTTTTTGTTTTAATTTTTCAGACTGATGACTTTGTCGGCATATCTCTTGGGTGCATCATTATTAACATGGTCATTCATGCCTCGATTCCTGAAGCTGATGGCTCAACTATCATCTCAAGTAAGTTATGATCATATGTCAATATCATTTATCCACGCGTTGTCAAACGCCATAAGCTTGCCAGCACACCAATGTTCTTTTTTCCTCGTTTTTACGGTCCATTATTTGGCTAAACATTTTTTTTTGTCAAATTTTTTTAATTCATCTAGCTTGGTTTATATGCATATTTAATTTAGTTCGTTCTTGTGCTTCAGACGAATGAACTCTACCAGCTAGCTGCAGTGGCTTTCTGCTTATTATCTGCTTGGGTAGGTTAAATAACCTCTTCATTATCCAATTTATATTTAAACATTTGAAGTAAGAATCAAGTAATTTAAGTTAAAGTCACTTGTGGTAATTAGATAAATAGACTATCAACTCAATCACATAAGTATTTCTCTAAAGCTGTTTTCTTGTATAGTGTGCTGAAAAATTTTCAGATTATAATCGTTCTATCCACTGATTTGTCTGTCCAGTTCTATTAGTCTGATATCATATATCGTATTTTAACCTTTCAGTGCAGCGACAAGTTGGGGCTAAGTCTTGAGCTTGGTTCTTTTGTGGCTGGTGTTATGATTTCTACAACAGATTTTGCACAACATACTTTGGATCAGGTTATATACCATGCAATCTTTTTTTACAATTCAATACACATTAGTGGAACAATTTTAACCAACTTGTGAATGGGGAGATTTGGGTTATGTTTTAGCTTAAAAAGGAAATAGGTCAACGAGGTCAAAAGTAACATAAAGCGCACTTGAAATATTTCGAGTATCGTTAATCATGTTTTTTCGAAAGAGAAAATATGCTACATTACTGTATTAATGTAACATAGTGTTAATGATATGTACCACACTAACCTCCTATATTAAACCATACCCACCCCATGTGACATGGTCATTTTTGCCTCCTCTATTACACACACATATTTACTGCTATTATAGATTCACAGTTTTCATAAGTTAAGTGCAAGTGTCATTGTATTATTTTACAAAATCTTTTTTTTAATTCATGGCGACACTTTCTTTGATGAATGGTTGATAACTTTTGTATGTCTGTAGGTGGAACCAATACGCAACTTATTTGCAGCTCTTTTCCTATCAAGCATAGGAATGTTGATTCATGTGCAATTCTTGTGGACTCATGTGGATATACTATTAGCATCTGTTATTTTGGTCATAGTTGTAAAGACTACAGTTTCTGCCATAATTACCAAGGCCTTTGGATATGGCGTTAAGACATCATTTCTTGTAAGTTGTGCTTTTGGATCTGTATGATTTTTCATTTCATTTGATTTGTGCAACTGGATTATACAGATTTTTCAATTAATCACTTAATTGCATATCCAATTCTTTTTGGTATTTCTGTAGGTTGGAATTATGCTTGCTCAAATTGGGGAGTTTGCTTTTGTTCTTTTAAGTCGTGCCTCAAATCTTCATCTTGTTGAGGTTCTCTTTCACTCTTTCTCATCTGAATTACATTTGTAATACTACTACATAACCTTTGTTATCCTTTTAGTGAACTTGAGGGCTTCTTTCCAATAACGCTTTTTATAATCTGACTTTAAGTTATTTTTTTAGCCCAAAATTTGTCTATTCAGCATTTTGAGTAATCATTTATTACTTCTGGCTTGTAATGTGAGCATTTTGAGTGCTCAATAAATCTTTCTTTACTTAGAATTTAATGGGCATCACTACATTGCCAAGAAAAGGTGATAATTATAGTATTAAATAATAATAAGAATATAACAATACGTCGAAGATGAATGAACTGAAGTTGGGTTTTTGTGACACTAGCCTCTTTGTTAATGATGTGCTGATATGTGCTAGTGCATTTCTTTTTCCCCTTATAGGGAAAGATGTACCTTCTTCTTCTTGGAACGACGGCTCTCAGTCTGGTACGTTTCCGATAGTCTCTTTTTAATAAAGTGGGTACTTTGTGTTATCTATGTACGTCTAACATTGTAGTAATGCAGGTGACGACTCCTGTACTTTTTAAGCTGATACCTGCTATCATGCACTTAGGAGTTTTGATGCATTGGTTCCCTGCTGATACCACCACAGAGCCTGAGGTCTCTCTCTCTCTCTCTCTCTCTCTCTCTCTCTCTATATATATATATATATATATATATATATATATATATATATATATATATATATATATATATATATATATATATATATATATATGCCCATGTGTAAAACCTTACTACTTTAGTTGCATTAGGCTTGTAGTATGCTTGGGTCGCTTCAAGTTACGTTTTATCTTTAATTGGTTAATCAGGTAAAATGAAAAGATTATTATAATAGGAAGCTGCTTGAACGGGTCAAAATTTGTGGCAGTTCGCTCAGATTATATTAATAGGAAGCATCTTTGACACACTAGTTATGTTCTATGATTAAAAGATAGTATGGTAAAAAAATAAGTTTTAGTACCCGTTCGAATCAATATCATTAGGTACCTATTTGATCCATTACATAAGCTGTTTACCCCTGTCCATTATTCCACCTTTACACCTGTGCAATGTGATATTCAAGGGTACTTTAGGAATGCTTACTCAAATATTTTGGAAAGTCGATGCTAACTTAAAGATCTTTTATTCATCATCGTTGACTATTGTTCATCATCATTAAATGTCAGATGATTTTTCAGAGTACCTAGTTGCATATTTCTTTAACTTAAACTGTTGTACTGTTAAACACAGGAGAAAACTTCGGTGATTGAAGCACATAACAAAGTGATTGAACTACGCGACAGAGTGCTATGACCCATAGATTTCAAGTTATAATCAACAATTCTTGCATCTACAACAGTCCTGATGCCATTCATGATACACCCATTGAGTGACTAGCTATAAAATAGAATATCGCTGTTAACTTAGGAATATTCATGTACAGATAGGAGGGGTTACGTCTTTGTCGTATATGTGCACACGACATCTACGTGGTTGCTATTGGAGAATGTATGGAGATACGTATTAAAAGCCAATTTTGATAGTCTATTGGTTTAATGTCGCACGGCCTATATGTAGTGTGTGTGTTGTGTATGGTGTTCCATGGTGTAAGGAGGCATAACATCACACAACGGCATATGTGAATGATGTATAGATGATCGTTCTAGATATCCTCAAAACAACCATATTTTACTAGATGTAATCTGCACTTTGTTTGGTCAATTATTGATTTTTAACATCTTAATCTTATGTGTCTCGTCATGATTAGTGTTGCTTTAATGTACTTAAATCTGTTTGATTTGCCTATTTTTGTTAGATCCCATGACCCTCTTTCATAAACTTTCACACATATATACATTAATACATATACATGTAAGGTTGATTATGAGCTTGATCTGATCTTGGAGAATTATTTCACATCAGTTTATATATATATATATATATATATATATATATATATATATATATATATATATATATATATATATATATATATATATATATATATATATAGGTGTAGTCATGTAGCCTAAGGTTTTTGAGAGGTAGACGTTAGAAAATATCTTAGGTTCAATGTCATTGGTGTCAAAGATGAAATAAATTTTATTGAAGTGGCACAACGAAGACAAGTACGTTGGTTAGATTATAATGTGAGCAGAACGATGTGCGAATTTGATTTTCCTATGGGAGTAAGGCATTCCGACGTGGGCCTATTGTGATTTTTGTATTCAATCCTTTGAACAGATTTAACGAAGCTTGTAACTTGGTGTCGAATAACACCCCATTTGTTTTCTCTTCATAAGTTTTAAATGTGTATACTATCCACGTGGATTTATATAAGGTATGCTTGTTTTCTTCTCTCTTGTAAAGTTCTAAATATATATTTTGTTCTAAATATATATTTTGCCCATGTGTACATATAATGTATGGTGTACATATAATGTATGTTCCGACTATATGTTGTGTGTGATTAATTGATGTTTATTTTATGGGTTGAATTCTTAAATAGCCAAAAACTGAAAACAGTATAAAGCCTTTTTGTATTTCACTGTTATTAAGTTTAAACAAACACAGGTCACCATGTCTCAACCGATATACACGTTTTGTTAAGTTTTAACAAACATGGTCTAATCCAAGTAAAAGGTAGTTTTATCTGAATACTCTTGTTTTTTTTTTTTTTTTTTTTAATTTTTTTGGACATCAGATGCGGATTCAAGTACTTCATACGAAAAGGGTCAATTTAGAATTTGATAGTCATACTCCACATAACATGTACATTCACCCATATATACAAAAGTTATATACAAAATGTATATATATAATATAACACAATGGCCACAACCTCTGGTCGATGGCTGCTTGCATACCACTAAGCAAAAGGCCTTTTGGTCGTGTTACATACTTTATACACCTTTGTCCCTGTCAGGATTTGAACCTGTGACCTCTTATTTACCGGACCCCCCTTGATTCTGATAAGCATTACAAAGGCATGCATCAATAAGAAACAAGGCATAATGGTGTAAACATAACCCATATATATCAATTCAAATTCTTGGCAAGATGCTCCAAAGAAAAGCTTTCATGTATGCTGGATTAATGCAAAGTGCAAGTCTTGTTTTATTTAATAACATACTCATGCATAAAAGCATCTGATATTTAATCAATTGACTAATCATTAGTGACCAACATTTGTTTTGTATCTAAGATGATGGTAAATGCATGAAGTCTCAATTAATCTTGACAACCAAAAATGAGAAAAAGTACAAACAACCAGCAACACATTTACTCTGTTGCCAGAATGGTATGTTCTCAACAATGATGAAGTTCAACGTTCTAACACGCAACTAATAAATGTTTACTCCCGAAATCCTTGATCTTTTATATATGGATCCCAATGGAAATTTTGCTCCTCCTTCCATTTGTGTACTGAAATCAATCAAATGATGATGTAATGGATCCAAAATTTCTGACTTTTCAAACAGTATAACTTCACTTTGTATCAATGAAGACGAAATACATGTGTTCATAGGCGCCTGAAAATAAAGGACGTATTATTACATTATTTAAGGTGTGACGGCAAAATATGAGTAATATATATAGAAATACGTTATTATAAGTTATAACATAATCTAATCTAAGAAACTTAACAGCTTAAGCTTACAGTAGTTGATGGACGTCAAATTGGTGTATCAGTTGTTATACTTGAAGTGAAATTTCTGCAGACAGAGTTCAAATATAAAGATATAAAGATATTAAGATCAAAGATCAAAGATTACATGCATATTATACATATGCTGTATTAGTACCCATAAACAAATTGAGTAAAAATGAGATATTTAACCTGAAAAATGGGTGTATCTGTCATGCTTTTCTTAGGAATGGCCAATGGAGAATTCGAAAAAAACTGCCAATAAAATTTGACATGCATGATCCATGGTCAAGTTACTCTTTAGTGTGAAAACAGATTAAGAATATATATTAATTAACTGCGTGTACCCACATTTTTGTTCGACGGTTGCGCTTTGAATATATTAGTATTAGTTTCAGCTTTACTCTTGGATCTAAAGCTGGTATGTAATTAGAAGAATTAATTAGCCACTGTCGTTAGATACTTTGCAGCCTACGTACGATAAAAGTAAAATGAATATATTGACAAAAAATAATTACCTACGCATTCGCGCTCTCTCTTCTGTCAGTAATTTAGGCTCTTTAGGGATGGTAGTTTTAGATCCACTCTGCAATGAACAAGCACAATAATAATGTCCATGTTTCTATCAAGTTATAATTGTTATTTAAATCAAATACAAATTTTAATCTTGCGAGGTTGAACGTTTTAATACCTTTATAGTAGTTTTGTGCGAGTATGAAGCTTGATGATTCAATTGCGAAACCTATTTTCAAGACGAAGAGAAATCAGTGTATTAATGTGGTTGATGAAACTACAGTTATAACTAGTTTTCTTACTGTTTCTGTGATGATTCGACAATAATGATATGCAGAATTAAATAGAATTCGTTTGCCACAATGTACGGTATACGTATCTAATTACATTACTACAAGATAATCATTAGATTAAGAATATCTATAAAGCATAGGATGGAAGTGAATTCCCATTTCTCATTGATTATTAAAGCTCATTTATGTAACGCTGCGATTAATTACAGCCAAGGAGAAAATACATATATATAAAGATAGAAACAAAAGCGCTCTCTTGAATAAATTTACTTATATAAATCAGATAATACCTTACGCAAGAAACCGATCTCTAGCTTCTGTCTTTTGGGATCCTCAGTTACAGAGCGAGTAGGAGTTTGTAGCCTAGGTGACCTTATACGTAAAGCAATGGATTAGAAGGAGTGGAACATTAGAATAGCAGCGAAACACATATATACGAGCAAAATTAAATGTAACACTATAATAAATATGAATGTTAGACATGGCTGTAAATTACCTTCCACAAGAGCCAGCATGTGTATCTTCGGCGTTAATCTGTTTAGCCAAATGACTAACAGTGGGTTTCATGAATGCTGCACATGGTTTTGGTGATCTGTTTGTGGTCACAGACTCATTAGCCGCGGACTCCTTGAATGCAGCTCTCAAACGTTGAATATCGTCAAGGTATTCACGTACTGACAGACTTGAAGCAGTAACTACATGAATAAACAATTTATTATGTTAAGTCAAACTGAAAACAGCAATAGAAAAACTCTGTTCACGCAAGATTCTCAAACAGAAACAGAAATAATAAATTAACTAAAATGAAGGAGAAGAACACTTCATATCTAAATAACATTATACCGATCAAAACCGAATATATGTATCTTATTACAAATTTCAAATAGAAAAGGAATAGAAATTGGGTGTTGCTGCCTAACACCATTTATAGATTTTTGTTCTTCGCTAGCCTTAAATCTATTTTAACAATGAATATCTTATATATATAACAGATTTCATCCTTAAATAATCGTTGATTTAACTACGTCATGGTAAGATATGGAAAGGAAAAAGGTCCCTAATATTCGTATGTAGAAATTTAATAGAAGTAACTCAAAATGATTATTAGTAGCACCGAGTAATCCATTATTCATACCTTGAATATTATTCTCTTGTAAAGGTGGTATGTCAAAATTTGTAGGAGTAACAATGGAAGGACTAATAACTTTTAGTTCCATTGAGCTGCTTGCATCATCTTTTGCAGGAGTGCCAATGAATAAGTTTGTTAAATTAATCTTCATCTTGTAAGCTAAACACATCCACAAAAAATTCATGAATCATAAGTATTACATCAGAAAATTTGGTTAATTACATACTTATATGTAATCATCACTCAACCATCCCAAAATAGCATGTTCTTTCACACTAGGTCTTAGGGTGAGCTCACTAGCAGCATAATTTGAGGTGACCAGAGAAAATAGTCGGAAAGGGTCACAGATACATCTGAGTAAAAATACTCCCCTCTTCCAGATAGACCTAAACCTTCCCTAGGTAATCTAAACAGAAAAAGCCTTATCCGTTAACTCGCGTTTATGTAACCATCGCCGAATATAAACAATTTCATATGAACCATTAGAAACCTACTTACCTAGAGATATTTCATTGATGCAAGAATAAACACAAACACATTGGCAACATATATCTACATCTCTTACGGTATATGAAAATATAGTTCTCAATCTCACTGCAGTTTTTATATAACATCACTTTAAAATTATATGTGTAGCAATTTTTTTATATAACATCAGGAATAAACCAGCTTGAGTACCTAAAATGGGTTGTAATTATACAATCTTTAACACCAAAAGATTCATTTTATCAAAATGTTCTGTTACATTACAAAACTTAAAAGCTAGATGTGTATTTTTAAAGTAACAAATTAACCAAAAGTTTGGGGCACAAAATATATATATATATTTTTTTATCTGTTTGAAAGGCCTATTGCTCTCAACTTTAAGGAACAAAGCATCGACTAGGGTTTTGGTAATAGTTCATGTCCTATGTAAAATAAATTGGATATGTAACAAAAACCAATAAAAAATTTACCACCTTTTGATACAACATGTATATTTATTGTTATGTTTGCGGTCTAACTAATCGGTGATCTCAAAATTCATCACACATCAGTTCATTTGAAAAAGTTTTAACATGTAAACAAAATAGTTAACATGTAATCATAAATCTTAGATGCTTACGAGCAGAATTGTATCCATGATCATATAAGAACCAGCGTTCCGATTTTAGTACATCATAATCTGTTTCATCAACACAAAAATCAAAAAAGTGACATGCATCAAACTCGTATTCAAAATCAACATAAACCAATGATGATTCATCTATTGCTAATCCTTCCATCATCTCCTGAACATCATCCATTTTATCGCTAATGTGTGTAGTGAAACTACAAACAAACCCTAATTGTGTTTTTGAAATTTGAGATTTTTCAATTTTGCGTGTGAAATATATGCTTAATTAGATAGATTAGATAAAGATTACAGGGTGGCTATGTATATTTTAGCGCCGAGAACACACTTTTGAACACGTGGGTCCATTTGTTTATTTTGACTTTGACAAAAATGTCATTAATAACCAATAAATATAAAAAAAACATTTATTGTATCAAATATTTATAATTAATGTTTGTAATTTTTGTAAATTTAATGCAATTAAACTACGGAATACTTTATGATATTTATACCTTCAAAATTAAATCTCGGTCGGAATTGTTTGAAAATAGCTTATTGTATATTTAAATATTTATTTTATAATTTAATTATATGTGTATAGCTATTTTACTACAATCTATTATTTTATTTTTTTTGAAAAGCAAGAAAATATCATTATTATTAATGGATTGAATAATTACATTGCTCTACATGATCTATACAATATAAATCGGAGAACATAGGAGTATACTATTCTGTTAAAAGGAAGGGATAGCTCTATTCATTTGAAATGAGGGGGAAACGAACTTGATAATCCAAGCCAGGGGAAATTAAGAGGATAATAGTGACGATCATGCGACAACAAAGTTACCCAACATACGCTCCATTTACTCGACCCCTCATAAGAAATAAATAGGAAAAACTATCTATTACTTGGAATGACAAAGGATCAGGCTAGGGGTGTTCATTCGGGCGGTTTATGGTTTATTTGGTTTAAACGGCTTGGATAAATCGGTTTTTATAATATTTTTGAAAACCAATAACCAAACCAAATATATCAAAACCAAACCAATCCAACCGAATATAAGATCGGTTTATTCGGGTCGGTTCCCCATTTAAACCAATTAAAAAACTTAGGGACTAGTAACTGATAAAAAAATAACCAATATAAAACACGCTATAGTGTACAAATAATTTGGAGTACTGATTAACAATCAACAACCATAGTAATCATACTCAAATACATTCAGTGTAGGCATTATAGATGAAAATCAATGATAACATTATGGCAATGATATTGATTATAATTCAAATAAAATTAGTTGAGAAAGAATTATTGATTTACGATGTAATGAGTATCAGAATTAATCCTTGATTTACGAGAATTGACACTAATTTAGTTGGTAGCTTTCTTCTTTTATGTATGTATTTGACGAAATAGTTTTCATATATCTTATAGGGATATCTTATAAAAGTTATAAAAGTATAAAAATGAAAAATTAAAACGTTAACCAATAGTTCGGGTATTCGGTTTAGAACCATGGATTAAAATTTTATATCCATGACCAATCCACTAACCATTTTATAAATCGGGTATCACCCAAAATCCGAACCAAATCCGAATTAGCCAAACCTATTTCATCCAAAAGCATTTGGATTGGGCGGTTTTTCGGGTGTAACCGTTTAATGAACACTCCTAGGATCAGCTATGAATCAGGTTACGATATATCCATATTCATTTAGTTTTTATTCATCCATATTCATATCCAGTTAGGTTCATCCACCTTTATTTGTATTTAGTGAATTAAACGAGTTAATCGATATTCATTGAATATTCAAAATATGTTATAATATTTTCTAATATGTGATAAAAACAAAACTTAATATAATTAAGATATATATAATTTGATATAATTAAAATGTATCTACAAGAACTGTATTCTTTATCGAATATATAACATGAATTGTTAAATTTACTATTACGCATAGACTACGATAAATTAAATGTGGAATATGTATGTTCATTTACGTGTTTAGTGGTAATATATCATAGTTAAATTATTGTAAGAAAATGTATGTATAATGGTAAATGCATTTGTAATAGTGAATGTGTTTACATATATCAATATTTATGTATTTATATATCTATTTCGAGTGATAATTGATATATGTATGAAATAAAATTTTCACCAGTATTCATATTCATATCTATTTAAGTTCATGCATATTCATATTTATATTCATTTAAAATTTTCATACCCATCACGAAACGAGTGAATCGAATGGCTATCCGCTGAATCGAGTCACCATTGCCATTACTATCTATTACTAGTAATACTTAAAAGCAAAACAATTAATTAAGAGATAAATTAGTATAAACATCTACGGAGTAAATGTTCTGCTTAATATATTGAATACTTAATAAGTAATTTAATTACATATCTATTTATTTATCGAATATATTTTGACAATAAGTGTAATATGTAAGGGTGTTAGTCAGTTCACTACGTTTTCAGTTAGTTCGGTTTGGTCGTTTTGATTTTTGTAATTATTGAACTTTCAAAAACGAAATTGATTTGAAAATTGAATTCAATTGTTAAAACCGAACCAGAACCTTGAATTCAAAAGCAGTTTCGGTTTGTTTTTGTTTAAAACTAAAAACAAAAAAAATCAATTCCATCTAAAGAATTTGAAGGCGTTAGTGTAATACCACACAAAATTAACACTACAACTTTGATAATATTTAAGACATGTTTTGAAGAATAATCATTTATAAGTAAATAGTTACACTATATCATAAGTTTAATATAATTAATTATACCTAAGTTTGTTTAAACATTAAAGTTAAGATAAGTTAAATATTTATTATGTTGTCACATGTTAAATGAATTCTTAAGCTATGTACCTTTTAGTTAATTCACTTTATAATTTAGACTTTTACCATTTTATTCTTTTTATCATGAGCCTAAAATTTTAATAAACTAGATACAATGTGTGTGATTGAACTTTGCATCATTTACATGTCTAGATACATAAAGAAATATTTGGATACCATGTCATTATAACTTATTAGTAACTTAACTTTAATCACCATTTACTTTCAAATTTATAATCCATTCATCTCTAAACTAATGATATTTTAATATGAGACCTTTCACATATTTTTGCAAATGAAATGCTTAAGTTTTCTCCATTTTCTCCCATCTTTTCTACTAAAAAATCTGCACTCTTTTGCTTTACAATATCCTATGCATTTGATTCATTTTGGTGGCAATGCAAGATTGTTTGGTGTCCTAGTGTTAAGGTAATACATTTTATCTTTTGTTCTACATTCTTAATAGTATATTATTATTATATAAGCTCTACAATTATATAATATAACCACACAAAATTCATGTAATTCTTTGTGTTAACATTTCATATTTTAGAATATTTCAAGATAATGGAGTTTTAATCAAACTTATAATTTTATAATAATAAGAATAAACACATAAGAATCATATGATGATATTATGAAATAAAGAATATTACATACTCTCTATTTAAATGTATTTTGTGCTCATATATTTATATTTATTAGATTCATTCGGTTATCGCATCCTTTTGGAGATTCTTTCGTCTTTGAAATTTCGTTTTTTGAGATAAGGTACGGATATTCTAGGTAGTACTAGGATCATTTCGTTAAATTCTTTCCCTTAAAATCTTCTTTGAATTATGTATAAAAATTATTGGTATGACATGCTTATTTGAAAATTCGCTATGTTTGTTAGTCTATAAATTGTGTTATGATTTTCTTCACTTTTGATGTACTAACGAATTTGCTATTTATGTTTGTTAATTGAGGAATCATAATACTTTTGTATTTGTAAATTGTGTCAAACCGTGGCTCGAAGACCAACCAATTTAGACCCAAAATAAGTCCGAATCAGTCCCAAAAATAGCCCCAAAACTGCTGCGATTCAGTCCCGAAACAGCCCAAAAAAGTCTCGAAAGTGTCGCGAAACAGCTCGGTAAAGAACGTGTGTGAGTGTGCGAGTGGTACGGTGATTCGTATCGAGCGTTCCTCATTCTATGTGGCTTTACATGTCCCGTTAAGTTACTTATATGTTATATTTAATTAAAGGGCTAAAAAGTATGTAAATGACTAGTGGCAAAAGTTAGACCTTATGGTTGGGTAGACACGTGATTTTAAGAATAAAACGGCATATTATTTTATATAAGATTTTAAGTATTGCTCAAGCGTAAAATATTTAAGTTCATTTTATTAATTTTTTAAAGTCCTTTAATCATTTGTAAAAATATTTTTATATTGTAATCCTATGTCGGTTAAATCGGTTTCTTAAAATGTGCCTAAGGGTAACCTATTCATGGAGGTCCCATGAGCGCATTATTGTGACACCAATAATGTGACATCGACCGTAGCGTTGCATTTTGTTATATCTACGGCGTCTCCTTATGATTACCCGGTGATAGTACGAGCTCTTTGTTATTTGATTTTGATACGAGGCGTATGGATCGATCCTAGAATTTTGTTTGTTTTGACGGTGGATGTTTATCGTAGTGTCATACGAAACGTCACCGATATGAATGATTAGTGGAGTAGGTACCCTATGATTTCATTTTAATACTTTGTTATATATTTGTTTTGACTCTTAGTGCATTATTTTATGAAATTGGTGTTTCGTACTATACGTTGATATTGTAACGACCCAGTTTTGTATTCAGGCACACTGCGCGCCGCGCACAACATATCTGATCAGTTTGGTATATTTTCGTAATTCTAGAAAGTGGAGGGACTTATGTGAAAATTCGATATATCTACCTACATCCTAAGATCGAGTCCTATGGAGTAATTATGACTTTTAACCACACTATTAAGTAACGGTAAAAAACTTGAATTAACCCCTCTAACATCTAATACACGTAGTAAAAAGTATTAATAGAACTTAATAATTAACGATTTAATATATCTAATCAGTAATTAATAATTTAATAAGTCTAAGTTTAAACATAAGAATAAAGTAAGTTTATCATAAGAATTAGAGTAGTTAATTAACAAGAGCTTTAAATCCACTTTAAATCCCCTAAGCTAAATGCCAGACGTTAGAGTCATGATAGGAGTTATTCTTTCTTTTTGATATTATCTAATAAAATTAAAGGATTATTTCCAAACATATTACAATTTATAAGTAGGTCATGCGACCTTATAAGAGTAGTAAAAACAACTTTTTATTCCGTAACGACTAACATAATGAGTTTTTAGTTTTTACCTTTATAAGAGGTAGTGATTATAAATTTAAATTTATATTTATATTTACATTTACATTTACATTTACAATACTACTAAAATTGTGTTTTGAGTTCTACGGTATAAATATAAGTCTTAAACTCCGAAATTAACTATTAGTAAAATAAGCAAATGATAGTAAAAAAATAAACATAGACTAAATTAAAAAATTGTAAAAAATAAAAACTATAAAGCCTTGAAATGAAGATAATGAGTTTTTAACTCACACAATAAACAATGGCACTTTTAAACTCATGAAATGAAGATCATCAGCTTTTAACTCCCAAAATTAAATAACAGCAAATGAATTGATCCAATGATACATGCTAGATTATTACGTTTTGTAGTAACTAAGTAGTTGATTAGTTTAAATATTTTATTTAATAACATTAAATAATAATGGTGTTTATAAGGTTTCACACGACGGTGAGAGACTACATAATAAGAAATGTGTTAGGTTTGGTTGACCATCTGCACCGTTTCTTTTATGCACGACACGTGCCTATATAATGAACAAAACCTTCCAATTGTCACCCTATCTCACCAGTTTGTCTTTCACACACACGAAACAAAAAAAAAAAAAAAAAATGCACTTCAATTTCTTAAGCATAATGGCAAAAGGTTCATATCTCTATCTTGATATCGGGGAAAAAAAAATGTCCAAGGTAAACACTCTTATATGATATCTTCCCATTATTAATTGTTTACTGTTTTAAATTTCACGTACTAATCTTAATTTCAGTTGGACATAACTATATATGTATATAGGTTGATAGTTGATTTTAATCTTCATTTTCAAAAAGCTTGATTGCCAATTGTAATCTTTAGAATTTTGCTATAAGGTGATAATTAAGTTCATCATTCTTTCTTCACATTCAATCAAAACCATATATTTCCACTCCATTGATATCTCAAAAGATGTCTATATTCGATTAAACCATTCATCCTTTCTAAATTGAAATCTCAAAAAAACCTATTAATGAGTTTTGTTTTCTATATGTACATGACGTATGTATATGTATATCTATCTTTATTTATTTTTAATTATGTATAGTAATATATATATATATATATATATATATATATATGGATGAATTTAAAGAATAATAAATGATAATCACGACAGAAGGAAGACAATGATAAAGAGTTGAAGAACTCAACAAGAAATGTTATTTACACGGAAACTTTCAACAATATACATGAAAAAAAGATGTGTTTACAAAAGTGTTGTAATCCCTAGAATTCAATAATTTCCTTGAAATTCAACGGACCAATTAGAGCGCGACATGTGGCGCAACAATCACATGTGACTGGAAAAAAAAAAAATTAAATTTTTTTTTTAAATAATATTTTTTTTTGAAAAAATTTTTTTTTAATTTTTTTTTGAAAAATATAAATATAAATATATATATATATATATATATATATATATATATTTTTTTTTTAAATTTAGCATTTCAAATCCAATCACATGTGATTGTAAAACACAATCACATGTGATTCTTCATGTCAAATCCAATCACATGTGATTGAAAAAAAAAATTCAAATTTTTTTTTTCAAAAAAAAATTTCAACGGGAAAGCGACTTTAATTTGGTGATTTGAGTAAGTTTGTTAGCGTTTCGTGATCATATCTTCAAAATTTCAGATTTTAATTCAGTGATTTGATCAAAAACTTGGTGTTTAAAGGTTTTAGCACAAATTAACTGAAAATCGTTATTTTACTAAAAAAAAAAATTCAATTACATGTGATTGAATTTGACATGCAGAATCACATGTGATTGAGTTTTACAATCACATGTGATTCGCATGCAGAATCACATGTGATTTACTGCATGTCAAATCCAATCACATGTGATTGAAAAAAAAATTTTAAAAAAAATTTCGGGAAAAAAATTTTCGAAAATTTTTTTCTTTAATTTTTTTTTCCAATCACATGTGATTATCGCGCCACATGTCAATCTCAACTTAAAATTTGGTTCATTTGAATATTCCTCACAAAACTCTTCATCTACACAATTTATTTTTATTTTGTTTATTTCTTTTAAATATTTACTTTATCGGTTCCTTCACCTATTGCTAAAATGTTATTCCAAGTTTATATAGAGACATTACTATTTACTATACAATTAATAAAAAAAATTGGGTTAACACTAATGCAAGCGACATTTCGCGGTTGAACAAAAAGACACAAAAACCTTTGTGTATTATTGTACATGATAATGATTATATGATAAACACGACATTTATATGTTTTGAGTTTTTCCAATAAACAATCATATGTGAATATATCATTTGAACACTCTTAGTAATACCAAAAAAACCTTTAGTAATACCCAAACAACCTAATGAATACGTAAATATTAAAGTGAAAAGAAGAACCCGTGCATCGCACGGGCTTTACCCCTAGTTAATTAAAAAACTTGAAGTTTTCAGAAACTATTCTTATTCATTTAAGAAATTAAGAAAAGAATATAGAGAGAAAGAGAGATGGCGATGGAAGCAAGAAGAAGAATGGAAAATTGGTGTAATCAATCTTAATGCAATCAATCTTAATGCAAGCAAGAATGCATTCATCTTCATCACCATCTAGCTCAAATTCAAGTTAGGGTTTTAAAGAAGAAAATGAGGTATGGTTTGATTACTTGAAATTGGTTAAGGTTTATGCTTAATATGTATCTACTATGTAATATTATGTACAAATTATGTTTATAACTAGTCAAATTCGGATTTAAATGCTAGTGTGTAAATCAAAGGTAAATTTTTTAGAAGAAATGAAAGTGGGTCCTTGATTTTAGATGGGATTATGCTTTGTTGATGCTTAGAAACGAAATTTTAATGATGTTAAAAGTATGTTTATGTATGAAATTGGTTAAAATAATAAGATGGTTAGTAAGTTCATGATTTTGGGGATGTAATAGAACAAAGTAATATTATGCACACCAAGTGCTTGATAAAATGCTTAAATGAAGAGAAATGTTAATTTACCTAGCTAAATGTCAAAAGACTTATGATCTTGATAAGAACTAATTTAATGAAAGAAAGTGTTAATGAAAGAAGATTGAATTTAAATGAAAGAATGTAAGAGTTGTCATGTGAACATGTTAAATTATGAATTTAAGTAAGGCTTAAGATTTTGAATGAATTAAAAATGATTAAGGAAATGGTAATTAATTAAAAGAAAGCAAAGTTATCTTTTTGACTAAAATATGTTATGTAAAGAGTTTGTAGTAGCATCATGAGATGAAAATCACTAATGTATATCGAAGAATTGATTTGTAAGTTCAAAGGAAATAGAAAGTGTAGAAATTTGTAAAAAGCTATGTTCTTGAAAGCAAGATATTTATTTAGCTAAAACAATTTTAAGTATGAAGATGTTAGCTAAGAAATGGTTAAGAACCTAAATGAATAATAAAGGCAAGAAATGTAGTAAGTATAAGATTACGAAAGTAGGAAGCTAACTAGTAAGTTAACATAGTAATGATTGAAATGGTAAGATATTATGATTGTGAATTAATAGAATTAGCATTGTGTTTAGGTGCTAATCGAGTCAAGGAAAGCTAGAAGGAACGCATGTTGTCAAGAAAGCTAAGGTGAGTACATGGGTGGGTAAATGGGTCACACGTTGTTGAATTGCTTTCGAGCAAGTGATAACGTGTGATTTTGGAAGGGGATTTAAATCCCACATTATGGAAGTTGACTAGCAAAAGCTAGAAATTGTAGGTGGCAATAAGCCTTATGCGGTTGTCACAAATGATTAGGCTACGGATCCGTTAGCGCGCAATTTTGAAGGTTATGTTGTGTGTGTGTGTGTGTGTGTATATATATATATATATATATATATATATATATATATATATATATATATATATATATATATATATATATACACACAATGTTGTAGTTGCAGTTTATTATCTTTTACACATGTATGTACTCACTAAGCTTTATGCTTACCCATTGTAGTTTTATCATTTTGGATAGGTTCGGAAGACTAGTGGAAGTAATTGTAATACATGCTCATAGCTCGGATTAGTTTGAAGACGCTTAGGGTAAGTGGATATTCCATTTTCCCATCCTCGCGAAGATAATTACCACTTGAATGTAAACGCCATCGAATGAAGTTAAAGTGTATGTTTTATCTTATGTCCCTGGACGGTTTAGCCAGTCAGCAGGTTCAAGAATTTTAGTCAGTGTGTGTTGTACAACGCGCCGCATCACATTTTGCGCGCCGCACAATGCTGTTTTTTTTTTATAATTTTTTTTTTTTTTTGAGTCTAGGGCGTTTCAGATATATTGGCATCCTTGGTATCATGGATTTAAACCTATTTGCACTTTGCTTTGAAATAAGTTATTTTGAGAATAAGCTACTTTAAAATAAGCCTTTGAATGTCATATTATACTCCTGTGTTTGTTATATTCGTTCACTGGGCTTTGGCTCAGTCGTATTCCATTTTTATTTCTTATACGATAGGTGATCAAGGGCCTTGGAAACAAGGGAAGAGTGTAGACTTGAACTGGACTTGGAACCTTTGCCTTAGAGATTTTCAAACTTTATTACTTGTAGTTTAATATCAGTTACCTTTGACTTATATTATAGTTTGACTTTGAATAAGGTTAATGCCCTTTTTTCTATTAGTTCCTTATTATATTATTTATTAGGTTTTGTAAGTAGGGGAGTTATAGTTAGTTTGGGGGATAAATCAGTTGAGTCTAAATCAAGTAGTCCTACTGAAAATTTGGTTAGTTAGGGAGGAAATAACACTGTTTCTGATACGATTAATAATGATGTGTCAGTGAATACTCCATCAACGAAGGCTATTGATTCGGGTACAAAAGTAGCGGGGCAGGAAAGTTTCAGTATTCCGTTTCCATCAGGTTTTGCTGAAAAGAAAGGTGACATTACATCCAAAGCGAATTCAGGCCGCTCGGTTAAATGTAAAACTCCTTTCATGTTTAAATCATTTGGCCACCGGAACGTAGAAGAATATTGCGACCGGATGGAGACAGATCATTTAGTTGAGGTAGGTGATATGCTCAGGTATAATCTTAAAGGGTGTCATGATTTGGTGAATCGCAAACGGTATTTTTACGGGTTTCAATGAAGATTATGTCCATAAATAGTTGCGTGTCTAAAATGTTCTTGAAACGTAAGTGGATACATAAGTTATGTATATCTTCGAAGGTACAATTCTTAGGCCTCTAAGAGTCAAAGATGACATGCCTTCAATTGTTTCGATTGAAATCTATTAGGGGTAATATGCGTTATGATTATGCTGTTAGTTTGTCTCGAGGTGCCTCGGGTGAAATTATTCATCATGGGATCCATCTGTGTTTGTAAAAGAAAATATTTGATGTGATGTTCACTATGTAATCGTCAAAGATTATTGGGTAGAAGATATTGAGGTATTTATGGTTAACGTGTACGCACCTCAATCGATAGTTGATAATTCTATGGAATAAACTTTCAGATTTTATGATGGCGAATGGTGGCAACTATATTCTTTTTGGTGATTTTAATGCAGTGCGAACTGAAAGCGAAAGTTGTGGTACAGTGTAACACCCCCAAACCGGGCCTAGATGTAAGATTACTATTTTTCCCTTAGGTTTTAATTATAAGATAATTATTATTTGATTGCTTGATTGAGGCCAGTTTGTGACAAGGGACACAGAACATGTTTGTTTATTTAATTTAGACTCCGTTAGGGCCGCCTAACGAAATACATAATAGTTTAGATAACTATTAAATATCCGTGTGTTATGAGGGATGAGCTTTATACCCATTTATGCTATGTATAAGTCTTTCTTTCCATTTCTAGAACACCCCCCCCCCCCCCCCCCCCCCCCCCCCCACACACACACACAACGTACCTAACTTCACCACTTGAAAACCCTAAATCATCAAATCTTGTTCTTAGATTTGTTAAGCTAGTGAAAGTGTTTCCTTGTGATTTCAGTGTCTTAAACAAGGTAATTTCCGATCAAAATCATAGCTTGAATCTCTTATTTTTAAGAGTTTTTGTAAAATTTTGTCAAAAAGTGATTTTGGTGTCAAATAGTGTGATTACAGTTGTTTGTGTGTAATATTTGTGGGTTTATCTACCAAAATGTTTTGTAAACAAGTTGTGTTCAGCTTTGAGGTTAAAATCGAGTCCGGTATCGAGATTTGAGGATTTGACTCAAAACCCGCGAGTTTGCTGCTGCTGCATCTGATGAACACAGTCGACTGATTGACTTTGACAGTGTGGTTTGATGATTTTTATGTTAAGTGTTGTTTCCTTGCCGTTATGCTGCCCTTCTGTCTAATTTTGATTAGACAACTATACTGACTTTGTTCATATTGTTCTCATGCCATAAGAACAAGGAAGAAGCTCGGAAGTTAGATAACTGAGATATTGCTGGATTCGGTGAGTGGGACTAACTGTTGATGCATAGTATAGAGTAGTTATCCTTGTGCCATGCTAGTTAGGATTGCCATGGTACTCTTGTTGTTTGAGACTGAATGCTAGCATATGTGTTGATACGTGCTTGCTTTCCGTGCTAAAACCCTAGTACGTCCCTATCAAGAGCAGCGGTAGGTAGAGATCAACGAGGTTCAGGGGTTGGGTTCCTTATGGCAGAAGGATTAGTATAAGTTTGAATTACGCATTTGTTCCGCGTGGAGGACATATACTATTCATTATGTGGAAGGAACTTCCTGTAAACTCAGTCCGATCAATTGCGGTTGTAGGCTTGGCTAGGCCACCATTGTCTCTTGTGACATCACTAGTGGTTCTGCGTGCTTTAGTTGTATGACATGTAGAAAAATGTTGTTATATACTATTGTTTATAGATAGTGTCATTCACTTAGCTTTATGCTAACCCCTCCATCTCATTCCCGCAGGTTTTTTGCTTATCTTGTAGGATGATTGGGAGAATACGGGCGTGTTGATGTTATATTTGTCATGAAGTCAACTCTGATGTGAAATTTGTATTATCATGTAGTTTGTAAACTTTGTTTAGTTGACACTCGAATTTCTGTAATGATCTGATAATTTTAATGACTGCGATTATTAATTAATCATGTTTATCACTTCCGCAGTGTATTTAAAAAAAATGGTCGGTGCCACATACATTTTTTTGTAATCAGGAAGCCTTGAAGTTTAACGAGTTCATTGAGTTAATGTCATTTTATGAAGTTCTTCTCGCTGGATTACAATACACTTGGAGGACTAAATCTGGTTTGAAGCTTAGTAAACTAGGCTGTTTTTTCATCACTAATAATGTGTTAAACGAGGTTAATGGTTTAAAAGGCTTAGTTTTACCTAGAGGCCATTCAGATCACTAGTCTATCATGTTGTTTCAAGATAATGTTGACTTTGAACCTCGCTATTTTAAGGTAATTGATTCATGGTTTGAAAGAACGGACTTTGCATGTGTACTACGTAATGCTTGGGACGTTGTTGGTTCAAACCAGAACTTGGATTTTGGCTCTAAGATGCGGTCGTTAAAGGCACACGCAAAAACTTGGATTCAAAATTTCAGAAGTTCATAAGCTACCATAATAAAAGAGTTACATACTTTAATTAATGAACTATATATTTTAATAGATGAAGGCACAACTCGGCTTATCAGTTTGCGAATCGTAATATTTAATTCAATGAAAAAGCAGAAATTGAAAAACTTGCTGCTCAAGATGCATTACAAAATTCTCATATTAAGTGGGATGTGGAGGGGGCGAAAACTCAAATTTTTTCATAACTCGCTTAAACATAAACATGGGCAACAATATATTCAACGGTTGATGATTGATGGTACATGGGTTGTTGACCCTACGAGTATTAAGTCTAAGTTTTTCAATTTCTACAACCAAAAGTTTCAAACTGTTCATTATGGTGCTACTTTTACACAAGTTAATCCTCATTACGTGTTGTCTAAGGAAGAAGCTATGCATCTGGAACGAGATTTTGATGACACGGAAATAAAAAGTGCGATTTGGAAATGCGGTAGTACCAAGGCACCAGGTCCGGACATTTATTCATTTAGGTTCATTAAACATTTTTGGAAATTATTGCAGACTAATATTTGTAGAGATGTTCGTACTTTTTTTGCCACGAGGTGTGAATTAGGCATTTATTGCTCTTATTCCAAAGGCGAAGAACCCGATCCATGTAACAGATTTTCGACCTATTTCACTTGTTGGAGTCTTTTACAAGATTATTACAAAACTGTTAACGAGGCGTCTAGCTAATATCATTGAAAAACTCATTAGCCCGGTTCAATCGGCGTTCATCTCTGGACGTCAGATTTTAGATGGGCCTTTAATGTTGAGCGAGAACATATCTTGGTACAAGAAGAAAAATGAGAAGATGTTTATTTTTAAAGTAGACTTTGAGAAAGCTTATGATTATGTACATTGGGATTACCTCATGTTTATGCTTCAAGAAATCATAAATTTGGACCAAAATCGACTACCCTTAATCGGGTTAGTTCGTCTGTTTTAAGGACAAACTTATGCGTTAATTTTGATATTGTGAACAAGCTTCATTTGTGTGCCTTGCTTATTGATCATCGGCCTTTTTCTTATCAAAAACTGATTTCTTGTTTAACCCATAAAGGTGTGCTCGTATACAAGTTTTTAAATGGGGTTGTTTCGGTTATGTGTAATGTGTATCGACGATGAGCATCTTGGTAGGATCTGTTCTGAACACCTCCACAAGGACGGTTTGGTCTCAATCTCACCATTTTCCTTACGTGCTAACTGTTTTTTCGGTTTAATTGGATCAAAATTTCAGGAATCCCTGCAAAATTTTACTCTTAAATCAATTTTTAGGAATTGGCCGTTGGTTGTCAATATGGATCATGTTTCATCGAATCTCAAACAACATATCAACACAACTAAGGTTTCTGTCAACGGTGAACAGCTTGATCTCGGGTCGAATTCAGTGGATTCTGCTACTACTACTACTTGTGACCCTGACCCTTCGGTTCCATTTGTTGATTCTCATATTGAAAATTATTTTGCTACGGCCTCTGTTGTGTCGGAACCATTGGCTCAAACAATCGAGCACACTATTGAACCTGTTTCGGTTAAAGAAACTGTTGAAATTTTGGTGTTTGCTTGTAAGGACAAAGCATGCGAAAAGAGATGTTTAAGAGCTTTTAGATTTGCTTTGGAACATAATGTTGAGTTCGCGTGTTTGTCGAATAAAGGTATAGCGGCTTCGGATGATAACTTTGGTTGCCCTTGTGGTAAAATTTGCTTTAATGTTGTAAAAATCGTGTTGTCGGAACCGGTCAAGTTGTCCCTTCCACTTTGTTGAGTGATCCCAATGTGTTAGTGATATCGGGTTCTCCTTTTAAAGAGTTGTTGATCGGTTCGATGACAATTTGTACCCCGGTTGTGGATTTGGATAATGAACTTGAGGTCGAGTGTTGTGTAGATGATCCTCCCATTCCAATCGTGTACTCTTCTTCTACCGGATTGGTTTCACTCGATTCGGGTCTGATGGAGGGAATTACTAAGGACAAACCGGTTGATTTTGCTACGGTGGCTTCCACATTTGATAAGCCTTGTGATACCTCGGTTATGTTACCCCCGGATTTGGAGAAAGAAGATGGTAATTCGACTTCGGTTCAAAATATGGACGCTTTTGTTTCTACGATGGATACTATGGTGGTCGAGCCCGAAAATGGTGAATCCATTCCTTCCTCTTCTAGTGTGGTTAATTCAAAAACGACTAAAGGGAGGAACTCGAGAAGAAGACGCCGAATTCAAGGGGTCGAGATGAAGAAATTTGGTGAGTCATCAAGGACGCTTAGTAAGGTTCGGGGAAGATGGTTGCTAATCGCTCGTCTTTCATTTGATTGGTCTCCATCTTTTTCGCTCTTTGTAGGATGTTGTGTCTTACTGTTTTCTTTTCTTTTTGTTGTTTCTATGTTTAGGCTTGGTGCGAGCTTGGTTTCCTTGTTTGTTCTTGTTTTAAGCTCGGTTCGCTTTTGGTTGTACGTTCTTCGAAGTTTCAATTTTTGTTGAAGTATCTTGTGACATATAAGAATCTCGACTTGAGCGCTTCCTCGAGATAAAACGGCGAAGGAATGCCTTCTCTCTCGTGCTATGGCTTTGCTTCCTTATCTGGAGAGGCGTGACTAAGCCTAAAAGGCGCTAGACTTCACTGTTGACGCCTTATTTTCTTTCCATATTACAAGGTTTCGTTTATTCGCTGAAAAAATAAATGTTAAAGTGTAAATAAATTACCCACAATATAAAATAGTTATATCCAACTAAAATTCATTAACACACATGTGACATCTTCATTGACTTCAATCTTCCTAACTTCATTTTCTCTAAAACCACGATACATTTCACAATATTGTAGTAAATATCCGTTACAGAACCGTAATCCAACAATTATAACTACATTACAAATACGACATAGGCCTTACGAGTTACGATATATATACTACTAAATTATCACACGTCCAAAGGGAAATTAAGAAATTGAAAAGCACTCGATTTAAATTAAAATACAACACAACATATTGACTCGATTTAAAATAACATAGAACATAACATATTGAGAAGTGATTTTTTTGTTTTTTTGTTTAGTTGTAATTATACGAGTTTTAATTAATTGCAGCTGGCTCTTCAAACTAGTAGCAGCATCCATATCCATTACTCATCATTAATTCCTGCCAATAATAACCAACATCAATTAATTTCTCATTAGGTTGGGATGAATGAAGGTTGAATAATAATACTGAATTTTATACATTAATAGTTGTATACTACTACTCAAATCATCAATCATCATTGTTAATATGTAACTGTAAATTACAACATGTTTATACCCTAAATAAGAGCTTGACAACCATTTGTATGTCATGTATTTTCTTGTCAATATATATATTTGAGAACTAATAATCCCCTGAAAACATTAAATTCATGTACACAAAAGAATCATCGATGATATTTTATGATTTTTTTTTTTTTTTTTTTAAAGGCAAGCGAAACATTTATATTACTAAAAAACACGAGTACAATATATACAATGGTCTCGAATTAAGTATTGGAACCCAATACAATAGCAGACAACACGAACAGAATGCAGACTACATATTACAACCTATACTAGGGCGGGGGATGTGCGAAGTGTTCGGATGTGCTTGAGCAGCTATGGAAACGTGAGGTAAGAGGATGGGTTCGACAACCACGTTAGCCACTCAAGTTTTCTACTCCTCGCTCTAGATGATATTTTAAGATCACGACGACAAATATATATCCAATTAACTGACGGATATATAAAGGGAGATGGAGTCATATATTTGGGTGGGCCAGATCAACAGCAAAGCCCAATACTTTTCAATAGCAAAATCATTTGCGGTAGGACGTGGCCCAATATAACCTTATTCTTAATTTGCAATGATATTACCATAAGTAAGTCCATAATAAAAATAAAATTCTACTCCGTATAAGATTTCTCTAATGTTAAAAAAAACTTGGGACATGCATATCTTTGTTTGTACAAATTGAAATAATCACTCATGAGTCACCTTTTAGAAATAACTATCATTAACTAACAATGTGCCATTTTTTTCATAATTTTTTCTTAAAGACAACTCTCAAAGTTGTCATTAAAAATTTTCAACATATTAACACAAACCGCATTTTTCACTAGCAAGTTATGACTTATGAGAAATATTTGATGTCACCAACAATCAAACTTTATCTTCTGGCTTTTATTTATAAACCAATTGGTAAAAATTAAAATAAGTTGATTACTTTTTCAAAATATGGAAATAGTTAAAATACAAGCAAATCCTATAACCCCTAAAATAAAAATAAAGAATCAAGTACTATTGCAACACCATGCATGGGGCAAAAAAGATATAAATGTGTTGTTCATGATTTATAACTAGACTAGATAAAACGAGGTTAACCATATAAAGTTCAATTGTTCATTCTACATGAGAAAGGAAAATTATTTTACTCATAAATACATTATCTAAAAAGGTTATCATGTGACCGTTTTTGGTCATTTTCTATGACCCACCCATGATATGTTGCTAGTGAAGAAACGAGATTATATGAACTAATTAATTATCTAATCTCGATATATATACCTAGAACGAGTTAATAAGCATACCGTTGAGTAATTGTATTGATCGCGTGATTGAACAGCTCTCTTGAGATAACTTCTTCTTCGACTCATCATAATCATTTCACCAAGTGTTAACACCTTCCTCTCCTCAGCACCATCATACGTCACAATTTCTCTACAAGTGTTTGTTTTTAAAAAACTCGGTTTATTTTGCGATGTCATGAGCGGAAACATGCATTCCAAAAACGACGATCCAGCTAACGTGCTCGTCTCACTCAATTCAGTAGGAGCATAACTACTCTCAGTTTCCCATGCCGGTGATGAAGGCGCATTAATACCATACTCACTAATTTCACCATTGATATTATCTTCAAATTCATCATCATCAGAAGAATCACAAAATGGATTGTTTTTGTTGTATTGTTGATGTTGATAATGTTCTTGATTAAGATCTTGACAACAATCGGTTTCTGACTCATAAAACGGATTATTTATTTTGTTTGTTTGATGAATAGGTAATGGTGTGCCTGGTTTTTGTTCCCACATGAATGGGACCGAAGCGATTAATTTGATTGGAAGTTGCATAATTGGATTAATGCGTTTCCAGTAATCAGGTTTTGGTATTCCTGGTTTTTCTTCCCATATAAATGGGACCGAAATTGTTTGTTTGATTCGTTTAGCGGTTGGGCTTTCGCATGTTTCTTGATCTGCCATGGTGTTTGATGATTTAAAATTATGAATTGTAACTCGATCTTGTAAAGTGTTTTGAATTTTTGAGTGAACTGAATGACTTAACATGATATATATGCATGTTTTATTATGTTAAGTTATGAGAGTTGGTAAAGTGAATTAGTAGTTATGGGTCTGTTCAACCGAAACATATAGTCTATGTTCACTAGATTATTTGTAGTTTATTTATTAATTGTTGTTAAAATAAGTGTTATTTAAGTTGGTAATTACGGTTTACCTCATTCCTCGGTTTGATTTAAGTTTTAGGTGGGTGAAGCTATAAATTATATTAGTTGAGAGGCTTAATTAAATAATCATGAAATATAGACATAGATATTAAATTTAAATAAGATAAAAAAAAGCATCTCCTATTTGATGCTAAAAAGTCGATCTTCAAATCTAACGATACAATTTAATCTATTAGACCATTATTAGGTGTTGTTTGTTTTCTCCTTGGTAGGCCTTATTTTGTCTTATGTCTGCGAGCGGACAAATGTTTTGATTTTAGACGGTTTGTTTTTTCTAAGACATAAAACAAAAAAATATCTTTAAAGATCTTAAAATTGAAAGCTCTAAAATATAGCTTCTCACTTTTGAAGACATTTTGTTCACCACCTACCTTCCCTTTCAGTCCTTCACGCCTACTTCACAAATCTAACAACCCATCTCCGTCCGACACCATCTATAATCGAATTGGCCCATCAATAATCTATTATGTGATCAAAATCAAATACAAAAAAGATAGATTTAAACCAAAATACACAAACCCCTACACAACCACTCCCTTCCACCGTTGGCATATCATCATGATCATCACAACAATCACCTTCATCCTTGTCGTTGTTGGTGTTGTTGACGAACTCAAGTTCCCCGGTAAGTTTTCCGGCAACCGATATGGTGAAAATGAAGTTGACGGTGAGAACGATGATGATGATAACAGATTGAAACCATTGCTTTGGACTACGTGTTAAACTTAAATGGTAAAGACCAATTTTTGTTTACATTAGGCTTCTTGTAAATTAGTCATGTTTAGCTATGTTCTGGTTTCTGAATAGTTGCAGGAAGTGAAGTGCTTTAATATATTGGAAATATCTGGTTTCTAAATCGATGGAGAAAAGGAAAGAAAAAAACAAAGTTAAGTGAAAGAAAGACCAAAAGGAAAAGAAAAGGATAATACCTAAAATACACTTACATGATTTTACATAATTGAATTTAACATGTCAAAACCTAATTATTACCACTACATGTTATTACCACTACATACTAATAAGTTTCCTTCCCAAACACCCCAACAACGACAATACCCTTCCCTTATAAAAAAAACCCCACCGCCTCTTTCTCTCAATCTCTTGCTTTGGTTACTCTCCAACTGTGTTCTACCCTATTATTATCTAACTTTGCCTTCTCTAATTTGGTGGATTCCAATGAAATTACTTCACCATACATGCTTGATGGATGATGGTTTCATCCTATTGTTTCAGGTTAGCACTACATTGGAAGCGAAACCCTAAATCGTCGTCGCGATTGAAGTGAAAAAATTTGGGTTTCACCGCCATTTGAATTATTTGTTGGTTGGAAGAACTTTTTAATCCGTCGTTCTAGGGTTGTACCAAATTTGGTGCGACCCGTAATTTGTGGCTATGATTGACCGGGAAAAAAATTAGGCCGTCGGTCCTGTTGGAAAAATGATCTGATGAGTCAAAGTGTTTTGCAGGAGTTAGAGTCTGGAGTCCTAGAGTCTGAAGTTGCAGATTCTGATAAAGTCAACGTTTTGATTACTTGATGATTAAGCTATGGAAAATTCTGGAGATTTGTTTAAATATTAATAAGATTGTGTTTTGATTCTGTGTTATCTATAGAAGATAAACTTTGCATTGTTTAGAATATTTGTTAGTTTTAAGTTTATCTTTTCCTAAGTTTTAGTCAAGTAGTTTAGGAAACCAAATCTTCAAGATTTGGTTTAACTCTGTATAAATAGGGCTACGGTTTATCATTGTAAAGCACCCTTTTGCACGATTAACATTGTCTTTCTTATATCTTCATATCGTGTTCTCTCAATTATTGTTCTTATAATTCATATTTACTATTCAATTGAGAGTCTGGTGTTCATAGTTCAAATACTGTGAACTTATAACTGGTATCAGAGCGGGAAAGGTGTAAATCCTATCTCGGTGATCTTTAAAACGATCCATATTTTTCTTATCAGTACTATTACTACTACAGATATGGCTGTAATTGAAAGGGATGGTGGTTCTAGCAAGTTTGAGGAAGATCTGAAAGCTGTTGAGAAGATGGATAAGGACTCTACTTGCAATAAAGCTTCTGCCTATAAGGTACAAAACTTTGTGAATTATCTTGATAATGAAAAAGTGAGAATGTTTCAGTACTTGTTGCTTAGCTTTAAGTGGTGTTTAGAAGATATTGATAGGTTAAGAACACAAATTTTTGATCTTAAAAATGTCATCAAAGACAAAGATGCTGAAATTAAAGAATTGCAAAAATGTGAGGCAGAACTTGACACTTATAAAATGGCATACACAGAAGAAACTAAAAGGCTAAATACTGAATTAGGAAGATCGATGAAAAGGTCAAAACACTATGAATCAATTTGTAAATCTTGGTGTGTATCTTCCAAAAAGAATTCTGATGCTATTGCCAAACAAATTCCAAATGATGTCAAAGCTATAGTAGGTGAAAACTACATATTAAATAATAATGTGAAAGTTGATCCTAGTGTATTCAAACCTGACATTTTACCAAACACTTTTGTAAAATTTGATGGTGACAAAAAGATTTTAACTAATGCTTTTGTAAGATCTTTAGATCCTGTTGAACCTTCTGAGACTATAATACTTGAAAGCAGAAATCCACTAGAGTCTGAACTTTTGAAACCTTCAGACTCTAATAGTTTAGTCTCTCAAAATAATAGTGTATGTTCTGACCTAGAGTCTGACACCCAAGAGTCAAGTTGCAAGAGCAATTCTGAATCATCATCTGTCACTGACACTTGTCCAGATCTAAAAAGGTCAACTAAAAGAAGGTCAAAGTCAAAACAAGCTAAGACTATTCAAAAACTCAAAAAGAAAATTTCAAAACTCAATGAAAAAATCAAGAGTCAAGAAAAACCTTCAGTTAAGAGAACATTTTGTTTTCCTAAGAAAATTGAGAAAGAATGGAAACCCAAAGTTTGTGAAAATAAAAGTGTCTTAAAATCTGTTAAGGAAAAGTTGATCTGGATTGGGAACAAAGCTTTTGTTTGGAGAGTGAAGAGCACTCCAACTGAACCCACTGAAAAGTGGGTTCCCCTTAAAAACTAATCATTTTTCTTTGTTTGTGTCTTGTGTAGCAGGGTAGTATGTGGTATCTGGATAGTGGCTGCTCAAGACACATGACTGGATGCAAAGAGCATCTTGTAGGGTTTGTTGAAGAAAAAGGTCATTCTGTAAGATATGGTGATAATTCTGTTGCAAAGACTATTGGTTATGGTACTGTTAAATCTGGAAGTGTTACATTTAAGAAAGTTGCTTTAGTTGAAGAGCTGAAGCATAATCTGCTAAGTGATGAGGCCAAAATCTGATGAAGGTGTGTTCATGGGATATTCTTCTGTATCTAAAGCTTATATATTATATAATCAGAGGAGAATGAAGATTGAAGAATCCATTAATATTTCTTTTGATGAAAGTTCTTTAGAAATGGATCAGTCATCCAGCACTGAGCAATCTGCACTTGGTGAATTGTCAAATTTAATTTCTGGAAACAGTGTTCAAACTCTGGATTCAGAGTCTGAGTCAGATGAACCTAATTTTTCCGGGTTGAAAAATGATTCTGCAGATAATTCTCATACAGAAGAAGTTCAATAAGAAGATGAGCCTGTTGTTATTCAAGAAGGTGATCAATCACCTAATAACACCTTGGTTCCTGTTGTTCCTATCAGAAAATCTTCTAGAAACATAGTTCCTCCAAAGCATCTTGAAGATTATGTTGTAGATCCTACTGGGTTGCCTAAACCTGGTTCTTCTCAGACACCTGTGTCTGACTTTGCCATTGCAAACTATTGTTTCTTTTCTAATTTTCTTTCACTCATTGAACCCAAAGAAGTAGATGAAGCATTGGCTGACAATGATTGGGTTGAAGCTATGACTGAAGAGTTGACAGAGTTTGAAAGGAATGATGTATGGGAGTTGGTTCCAAAACCTGATGGTAAAACTGCAATTGGTACTAAATGGGTTTACAGAAACAAGGTTGACAAAGATGGTATTCTGGTTAGGAATAAAGCAAGGTTAGTGGCTCAAGGGTATAGACAAGAAGAAGGTATAGACTATGATGAGACATTTGCTCCTGTTGCTAGAATTGAAGCTATTAGATTGTTTCTGGCATATGCTTCAGATAAAGATTTTGTGGTGTTCCAAATGGATGTAAAGAGTGCTTTTCTAAATGGTAAATTGCAAGAAGAGGTTTATGTGAAGCAACCTCCTGGTTTCAAGAGTAAGAAGTTTCCCAAGCATGTCTTCAAGTTGAAGAAAGCTTTGTATGGTCTGAAGCAAGCTCCCAGAGCCTGGTATGATACTTTGTCAACATTTCTTCTAGAAAAGAAATTTTCTAGAGGGGCTATTGACAAAACTTTATTCATCAAAAAGGAGAAAGGTGATGTGTTACTTGTTCAAATTTATGTTGATGACATTATTTTTGGGTCTACTAATCCACTTTTGAGAAAATTGTTTTCAGACATAATGTCTAAAGAATATAGAATGAGTAATTTATGTATTCTAAACTATTTTCTTGGACTACAAATAAAGCAGAGTCATGAGGGTATTTTTATTAACCAAAGTAATTACATTTCTGATATGTTAACTAAATATGGTTTTAAAAATTGCTCCTCTTTAAGAACTCCAATGAGTGTTTCTGAAAAACTTGATAAAGATGAGTCTGGAAAATCCACGTGTCAATCAACCTATAGAGGTATGATTGGATCTTTGTTATATTTAACTGCTAGTAGACCTGATATAATGTTTGCTACATGTATGTGTGCACGTTATCAGTCAGATCCTAAGGAGTCTCATTATAAAGCTGTGAAAAGAATTTTTAGGTACTTAAAAGGTACCCCTAACCTGGGTCTTTGGTATGCTAAAGACTCGGGGTTTGATCTAATTGGTTACACAGATGTAGACTATGCAGGTTGCAAATTAGACAGAAAGAGCACTTCTGGTGGATGTCAATTATTAGGTGGAAAATTGGTGAGCTGGTCCAGTAAAAAAGCAAAATTCAGTGGCCACTTCCACAGCAGAAGCTGAATATGTAGCAGCAGGGAGTTGTTGTGCTCAATTACTTTGGATGTAACATCAACTTTTGGATTTTGGGTTAACATTGACCAAAACTCCAATAATGTGTGATAATGAGAGTGCTATTGCTATTACAGAGAATCCAGTGTTTCACTCCAGGACCAAGCACATAGAGATCAGACATCATTTTATAAGGGATTGTGTTGAGAAAGGCAAAGTGGTTTTAAAGCATATTGGTACTAAAGATCAACTGGCAGATATTTTTACCAAGGCACTTCCTGAGGAGAGGCATTTTTATCTTCTTGAACAACTTGGAATGTTAAATCCATCAACTTAAATGTTGACAAGTGAAGATACTCTCTAAACTGTTGTTGTAAAAAAAAAAAAGTATATATATATATATATATATATATATATATATATATATATATATATATATATATATATATATATATATATATATATATATAGAGAGAGAGAGAGAGTCTGGATCACGTTGTTTTCAGAGTCTGGGTAACATCAAATTATTCAGAGTCTGAAAAGATTTACTCTCATTGTGTATTTTTGTGTATAAATTTGTTTCCTTCTTTCTTCAAATAAAGTTTTTTTTTTAAATTTCGTTTTTAGGTTAATTTTTTTTTCTTTATTCTATTTCCTAAAATAAAAGGGTCAAATTTGGTATTAATGAAGGGAGTTAATGGTAACTTTTTGAAATTTTTTGTCATGAGTATTAATTTGATAATGATTGTGTCAATCTTTTTGATAACTTTTTGCTATAATGCATTGAATCAATCTTGGCCGTGCAGACCAACCTGCAGATTCTGAGCAATCGAAGTCTGAGTTGTTACCCCAGAATTGAATTGAATTGATTGTACAAATTGCCATTCTCGAGTATCTTTTCCGCCCTACACCGACACCGGGTTTAGTTGGCTTGGTAATTTTACTCGACGTGTGGTTGTTTCGAAACAGGGAACAACTTTGAATACACAAGCTTGTAACCCGCGGATGAACCGCACACTAGAGCCTTATTGGGGCTAAAACCAATAACGAGAGCCTTTTTGGTATCATTGGAATTAACGGTATACTCCACCCCATGATGTTACACATTTAGAGCAGGCTAAAGGTATGAATGAGGACAACCCACTTCATTTTAACCCACCTTCTCCCACTGCTAATGAACAAAATCTCCATTCAACCAACCTTATGGACTCACTGGTTCATATTGAGAATATCTCCATACTTGAAAACCTAGATGATTCAGCACTCATGGATTCACATCAACAATCCATTAGGCAAGGTGCTACTAGTACTACTTCATCACCTCTGCTAGAGGTTGGTAAAGACAGTGCTTTGACCCAACCTAAACCAGATAGGATAGTAAACTTGGATACCCTCATTACAGTCACTGAAGAAACCCACTCAGTTGACTTATTTGAAGAAGTCTCAATCCTGGACTCAAATAACCAAATCCAAAAACCAGCTGAAATGACCAAGCCAACTGTTACCCCAGACACAAGTCTGCCACTCCTCTCTCCAAATATCCAATCCTTACACTTGCTAGCACAGGCTGCCAATGTTTCATCCATGTCACAAGATGAAATACAGGTCTCAAACCCTTCTGTGTCCAGGGATCGCCCTACTTATCACCAGGAAGGTTGTGAGGACATGCAAATCTTACCCCTAAACATTGGCTCTACTTCACAGGCTGAGGCACCAGTCAATATGGTTGGCCTGAATCAGGCTTTGACTACTATGACTAAGAAGTTTGATGACAAACTTTTGGGTGTGTAGTCTCAAATTGATAAAATTAATCTTAACTTGAACAATAATTTGGTTTCTAGACATTAATTGATGGAGGTTAGGAGGGTGATAGGGGATGTGCAAGGTTTGGATGATTCTAATGATGCAGTAAGTGTGACAGCTATTGGTGACAGGTTGAATGTTTTGGAAAAGAAGATGGAAGGTGTTGCGGAGATTAAGGAGAGTTTTACAGGTTTTGCTTCAGATATTAAGTCACTCCAAGAACAACAAGCTGAAATTTGGAGGTTTTTATCTACTCTCTCTGTTGATGATGTCAAAAAGGGGGAGAAAAGGAAAAGGGTAGAAGGCGAAGGTGTTGAGGGGGAGTCTTCAAAAAGAGCTCAGATTGAGGGGGAGATACAGGTTCAGGGGGAGGATGGTAATGATGCTCGAATGGATGATGCTCAAGGTGTTGACACTCAAGAGGATACTCAGGTGAATGCACAGGTGGTTATTGCTAGTGATATTCAAACAGGTGCAGGTGCAGATGGTGTTCAAAGAAGTGGTGTTGGTAATAATCAAGAGAATGCTATTGTTGTTGCAGCAGCTGTGCAAGATAAGTTAAGGGCTCTGATGAACAAAAGGTTCAGGTTCAGAAGGTATGAGGGTGATGTGGTCAAGGTTGAGATTGTTAAATCAGAACTTGAAGGTGTAACTTTGTTGTTGACTATGACACATCTACCTGATAGTAGGTTAAGAGTGAAATTGAATCACATTGTTCGCTTAGGGTTCTGTGAATGGAAAGGTTTAGCTGTATGTATTCAAAAGTGTGAAGAAGATCAACCTATTGTGAAAGAAGTTTTGAAGAAAGTTTGCAATTTGGTGCATCTAGTTTTTGAAGAAGGTTTTATAAGTTTGAAAGATTATGAAGTATTTTGTGGTATGTTTGAGTTAGAGATGAAGGAGATGAGAGTTAAAGGTCATATAGAAAGGTATTCTGTTCCAGAGCATCTAGAGTTTGTTGATGATAGTTATGTTGAGTATTTGGATGCTTTAATGTTCAAGACAACTGGTAACCAAAGAATGATGATGAGAACTGATCAATTTGAAGGAGCAGGTATTGAATTGTTGCTTGGCTTGTTGACTAGATGTGTGACAGAGCAGACTCACCCCTTCAGAGTTAAATTGGTGAAGCACTTGTATAGTAAGATTTCTATGTTGAAGAATATCAGGTCTATGAAGAGCAAGTGCAAATTGATTGAAAGGGAGTATGCAAAACTGAAGGAATAGGTGAACAGGTGGTTTTGACATCATCAGATAGGGGGAGATTGTTGGAAAAATGATCTGATGAGTCAAAGTGTTTTGCAGGAGTTAGAGTCTGGAGTCCTAGAGTATGAAGTTGCAGATTCTGATAAAGTCAACGTTTTGATTACTTGATGATTAAGCTATGGAAAATTCTGGAGATTTGTTTAAATATTAAGAAGATTGTGTTTTGATTCTGTGTTATCTCTAGAAGATAAACTTTGCATTGTTTAGAATATTTGTTAGTTTTAAGTTTATCTTTTCCTAAGTTTTAGTCAAGTAGTTTAGGAAACCAAATCTTCAAGATTTGGTTTAACTCTGTATAAATAGGGCTACGGTTTATCATCGTAAAGTACCCTTTTGCACGATTAACATTGTCTTTCTTATATCTTCATATCGTGTTCTCTCAATTATTGTTCTTATAATTCATATTTACTATTCAATTGAGAGTCTGGTGTTCATAGTTCAAATACTGTGAACTTATAGGTCCCAAGTTCGCCGGTTATTTTTTCTTGGTTGGTGGCCGTCGGTAGCGACGATGTTCATCATCTTCCTTTAACAGTGAGTTTGGTAACGATTCATTCCCTTCAATTTGTTTGTTTGCTTATTTGCTTCATTTATTTGGTGAATGAAGTATTACTGTTGTCTTTGGTATGGTTAGTGATGATGGTTAATATCCAAACTTTCATGATGCTTCATATCGATCTTATTTTTTTCATTTGTTACCTGAAGTTATCATGTGCTTATGTTCCCTGCTTGATTTTATGATAGTGAAGGTGTCTATGGCGGTTATGGTTGTGTCGACGGTGGCTGTGATGTTTGTTGTTGTTTAAGTGATATTTATGACCGGAAGGCATTTAATTGATGCAACCGTTTATGTTTGCAGCCATGGTGGGTTTTCGAACTTAGTTTGCCCTTAATTTCATATCTGAGCCTAACCAATATTTGGTAAACGATTTGTTCTCTCCAATTAGTATGTTACTTTATTTGTTTCATTTATTTGATGAATAAAGTATAAATTGTTGTTTTTGGTATTGTCGGTGATGGTGATTAATATACTCTATATATTAGTTGGGAAGGCAGGCATCTGCTGCTCACAGTGGATCATGTTTTCATTTTACAACTTCAAATACTATACCTTACACACTAAAAGCCATGGGAAATTTGGTCGTTTTGTTCACTCCGGAAGTCGCTTTAATTTGTAGCCTCTTGGGTTTACCTCAGTTAAATCTGTTCCATTCTATTCTACATATATTGCGTACACTGACTCCTTACGTTGTAAAATTAACCGAAGTTATAGAGAAAAGCATGATTACTGTTTTCTATATTACCCGGGTAAACGTTGAATTTTATTCGGCTCTGTGTTATTTGATTTTGGATTGGTTTAGGAACTCTGATTGGTTGAGAATGGCGGTATTCTCTGTTAAAACCGTGTTGTTAAACCTGACCCATTAAACCTGATTACTACCTGTTTATATCTATTAAGTTTTTTTTTTTTTTTTTTTTTTTTGAATCAGGCCTTTGGTGGTGCGATTGTGGCTGTGTCAACAGTAAACTAAGGCTGTGATGATCGGTATTTTTTAAGGTTTGTCGCGCTTTTTGGCAAGGCAACAACCGGATGTCATATAACGATTGCAACAATGTTTGTTTGCAGCCATGGGTGAATTTGAAACTTCTTCCAGGTCTGAGCCTACTTAATTTTTTGTCAAACTTTTCGTGTTCGACTGTTCGCTAATATCTGATGGGTTTATGATATGATGGTTGATTGAAGCCTAAAATGTGGATTATTAGTTTCAAATGCTTACTTTCACGCTTAACTGGAATTAGACGTCTATCCAATGTAGTATATAGATGATGGTATTTCTCGAACATTGAAATTTTTTTCCCTCATACAAGCAGACATATAAAATTGTAAATTTAATTTCTTTTAAGAAGCTTTCTTATGATAAAGGCGATGACGATCACTTTTCCATTAGATCAGACCCGTTTCTTGGCGAGGCAACACACTGATGGCATATTATCGATGCAACCATGTGTTTGCAGCCATGGTGCATTTTGAATCAGCTTTTCTTTTGAATCCCTGATGGCTGATCCCATATCTGAGCCTACTTAAAACTTTGTCTAAAAATTAAGTTTCTAATATATATATATATATATATATATATATATATACACACATACACGTACACGTACACCGTACACCGTACACCTTACACCTACACTACGTGTACGTGTACGTGTACGTGTACGTGTACGTACACATGCTGATTTTATAGATTAACTATTGGCGTTCGGAGTACATCCAAATGCCAAAGGTATGTTCTTTTGAGTCTGATTTCACATTTCATCATCCTGTTTTAACTACTCATGTTGTTGTATACTTCGTAAATTCGGAACACACTGCGATCTCACATCCAATGGTTACGAAAACTGCTTTAAAGGTAGGTGTTTCATGCTACCTCATTATATCTTTCATTATCTACTTCGTCTAACTTTATCTTATAATATGTTAATAGGTCGTTCAAAAGCACAGGTGGGTCCAAGAGGTCCGGCTCTTATATGTGGCTATAAAAATTATCATAGATTTTTGGAATCCTGTTTAACCGAGTCAAAGAATAAGGAGGTCAGATTCTACTCTTTATATTACGTATTACTAAACTGCTTAAAGGTCAAATGTCCCAAGTGAATTAGCTATAAAATATATAAATGTTGTTGTTTTCTGTTTTTCTTGCAGCTGAACTTGTTGATAGACCTGCTCTTTCTAATTCTCTGAAATTCATTATATTTTGCCATTAACCAATATGAAAGACAATACATGTTCTTATTATTGTCCAAATATGGTTCAGGTAATTGGAAATACCAAAAAGATTTCATGTCTTGAAATTTTTGTGGTTTAGCTTAGGCAAAGTATTTATAAAATTACATAAAGCAGTCTGAATATAACAATGTTTTTGTGATGTAAATACACATGGCCGTCTTAAAATGTGTTTGGTGGTAAAAAGGCTGTTTAAATTTCTGTCTATATGAATTTTGTAGAATAAGTTAACAGTACTTGATTGATTTATGTGGCAGTTCTAATTAAGTTCTAATTACTGAGTTTTCTTTGCAGGAAATATAGATTTGAACATGGATTTGATTAAGAGCCTCATGAAAGAAGTAGAATGTAAAGAGAAAGCAGCAGAAAAAATAAAAGAGGGTGCTGATAAGTATAATTGTAGGTTCTCGCTAAAGTGGATGAACTTTAAAAGGCACTGCAGATTACAAAGGACGCAAACGACTAAGGTACTAAATTATTTTTACTGTGTTTTTAGGAAGTTCATGTGGTTGTCAAAAGATTTGACTTGCTACCTTGGTCTACTGTATAATAATAAAATTTAGGAATAATGATTAGAAAGTCAATGAGTTTATGTAGTGAAATTATTGCTCAGTTGAATGTTGTATGTAAAAATGTGTTACTAATGTCTTGGGATCTTTTGTAACCACGAGTAATCAACTTTAAAATTAGTCATTCAAAATGTACTCGCACCAACGCGCGAGCCATTTCAATTCTAGCATATGTTAATAATAACACATTATTATTATTATCTTATTATTTTTTTATTTCACAAATTTCATTTTTTTTAGATAAAAACTGAAAATTATAATAATTTAGGATTTTAAATCGTATTTGGCAGACATAAAAACAAACAGTTTTCAATTGATAGTTAATGATGTATCCTAGGGGATACACACATAAAAACACCATTTTTATACAGAAAAATGGATCAAAGAGCACAAAAGATAACAAAATTTAGCGGTTTTCAGTATTTGCCGCTCAGCGTACAGCAGGCCGCCCAGCGTCATGCGTAAGCCATGCAGGCAGCTTCAATGCTTAAGCCCTTTACTCAGCGCGTGAACGGCACGCAGCCACGTCAGCACACGCCACCGACCTTCCGGATACTTCGCATAACAGAATTAATCAGCGATTGACACGTGTATCCCGAGAATTTCGGACATTCTACGCCTATAGATAGACCCTCTGGGTCACCACATTCCACAATCTGAACTTCAGTCCGAGAGAAGTACACTTTCTCTCTCACACAGTTCTTTCTCACTCTAAACGCACATTAGCCGCTTAGCAGCAATACTCTAAACGGATCAATTACTGATTGATCCCCAGATTGATTGAGGCCACCCCACGGATCTCTCATCCGTGTTCCGGGTTTACAGAGATTATTTCTCGAGAGCAAACATCAATCAACATTACACGCTACACGCTAGGCAGCTATTGTCTTGTACTGGTACCTTACAGCCGCTACACGAAAAATCGTACCAACAAATAGCGCCATCCGTCTCAAAGACCAGCAAAAACACCAAGAGCATGAAGGCAACTGAAACAACCTCAGCAAAAGCAACACTAGAACCAATTAATGAAAAAATCATTGAGAATATACCAGTGGATCAGCTAACTCTTGAAGAAACTTCAATCGAAGAAGATCAACCCAATACTGGTGCAACAGAAGAGATTGTGCATGAAGCCATACCGCGATTGAAGAAACCATTGATGGAAAGTTCCAGTGGCAGAATGTGGAAGGCCAGGCGAGGAACACACAATGTTTCTTTTAAGAGAACAACTGATGTGAATGCTAAGCACAACAACAAAGGAAAGTCAATTTCAAAATCACAATTGTTCAAGCTATTCAATCAGTTGAATACTTTAGTTGATGATGCTGAGCGAGAACGCAATGATGAAGGTTTTGTGGAAGATGATTGGGACTCTGGGGAAGAAGAAGAGCATTTCTTTATGACTGAAGAGATGGCAGGAAAGTTATTGGATGGGATTTTGACCAAGACGGCACCATCAAGATACAAGCAGAAGTTAGCACAGCCCGCCATCCGTGCAACGGCTGTAGACAATTTGTTTGCTTTGATTACAGGAGATGAAGCTATCAAGCTACCTGCAATGGCAGAGTCAACCCAGTGTTTTATCCCTCGAATCGCAGAATATCCATTACCAAGAAACTTGGGAATTTCATCTATCGGTGTTTATGATGGAACAACTGACCCAGAAGACTTTCTTACTATGTTTGAAGGCGTTATGAGATTGCATCATTGGGAAGATGAAACTACGTGCCATATGTTTTCAATGGTGATGCAGAAAATGGCGAGAGAATGGTTTGCTAGTTTGTTACCAAGGAGTATTTCCAGTTTCCTTGATTTAAGGGCAAAGTTTGTGATGCAATATCAAAGATTGAGAAGCTGTACGTTGTCACATCTTGATGCACATGAAATAACAATGCACTAGAATGAGTCACTGAATGATTTCATGAAACGTTATACCATTGAGTGTCAAAAGATACCAGACATACTAGAATCTCAGCTTGTTTCCGGGTTTATATTTTGTCTTGATCAGCGATGTTTTGCAAGATTAATTCATGCGTTGCGAAATGATGTCCCAAAGGCGTTACATCAAGCATTTTTGGTTGCACAGAAGTATTTACGGGCAGGTGAGATGGGATATCCAAGAGTTGATAATTATCAAAGAAATTTAAGACAGCAAGGCGGAGAACGGAACAGGAATGACAATTATCAGCGACAGCGTGGATATGAGAACAATTACCAGAAGCAGCAACATGGTTGGAGGGGGAATAATCATCCGAATGACAATTACCATCAGCGAAAATCACTAGACAGACATCCACTCATCATGGCTTTAACAAAAACTCCAAAGGAGATTTTGTTCACTGAACCTGTTAAGGAAACCTTTCACCCTCCACCACCAATGGAAGAGCGTCAGGGACCACAGAGTGATAAATGGTGTGATTTTCACGAGGCATATGGGCATGATACTGACAACTGTAAGTCATTGATGAGGGAAATCATTGCAAAGATTAAAGCCGGAGAGTTAAACCATCTGTTACCTGGAAAACAGTACAGGAGGAATGATCCAAACAAGCATTTTGCTTGGCAAGGAAAGGTACGTCACGGTGGACGGCGTGATTGGAACAAAAGAGAAGAAAGAAAAGATGAAAGAGATCCAACCCCTGAAATGCACATCGAGGTTATATGGAATGAAGTAGAGGAGTACGAAACAGACGGAGAGCGCAAAACGGAAGAGCCTGTGGTCATTTCAGCTGTAATTGCGAATAAGAGCATTACCAGGATCTACACTGATACAGGTAGTGAAGAAAATATTTTATATTTACATTGTTTCAGAGATTATCTGTTCAGCGTGAAGGATAGGCTTCGCTACACGAACTTGAAAATTGCTGGCATTACGGGAGAATCGATGAGGGCAGTTGGTAAGGTGAAACTGGATGTAACATTGGGAGCACACCCTCTAGTCCACACAGAAATCGTGGACTTCACAGTTCTTGATGGCAAATCAAGATTCAATGCTTTGTTTGGAAGACGAGCTCTTCGCAAATTTGGAGCAATTACTTCTACACCGCATGCAGAATTGCGATTTCCAACACCAAATGGTGTGGCAGTGATACGCTCTGAATACGTTGGACCGGCAAGGGAGAGATCAGTTGTTTATGAAGCTCAAGGGAATTTTGTTAGAGGAGGACCGTCGAGACAGTTGTTTATCAGAAATGACGTGAATGGGTATTTCAAACAGCCTAAAAAGTGGGATCCTTAAAGACAAGACGCAAGACGCTGCACGGAGAACATTATGTTAACATGAATCGTGCAGAACAGTTTATTCACCATGTTTTTTAATTTTCCTCAGTTCAGACAAAGCACAATACAATTTTTGTAATTTTCTGATTGGGATTGATCACCCATGCGAAGATGTTGCACAAAATGGTGTATGTGCGACAAAGAAATATCAATAAAGTTTTATTTTTCCTCACGCAAAACGTTACGCGTTACGAATGTAGAACATAGCATTCATATCTACCCACATAAGGCAAGACATTTTTATGCCCCCGATGGTAGAGGCTCTTGTGTCAACATTATAGACACACGGGATCGGCTACCGTAAGTGTTTACTTCGCTAGAGGGCACCGAGGCAAAAATAAAGATCTCTTAATGTCATGATTTATGATATGCAGAATGATTTATCACAAATGCATAAATCCATTTTTATACTGAAAGCAGAAAAGATTAGCATAAAATACAAGTGTATTTTGTAAGCCGCAAAAAACATAAGCGCAACACGGTAAACGGAACACCACTCATTCTTCAAACAGAATACCTTTAAACAGATATATCATTTTTTATGATAAGTTATTCACATAAAAGCACTATGATTGATTCATAATTTGCTTCAGAAATTGATTACAAGTTTTCAATACTTCTTTACAAAACAAACGCCCTCATGCAAAACGGAGACGGATAGTGAATTGATATAACAAAAGCACACGTTTTGCTGCTAACTTGATAAGAAGCAAACATATAATTTTAAGAAATTATATAAGTCATACCATACAAATAACAGTAAATCTCAGTTTTAATATATCATACAATGCCTTTGGCGGACAGCGGATAACGGATGACAGGTCAGTACATATGCCATTTCAAAAATCAGTTTAAGGCAAAAATCATTTTGTATAATATGGCATATGATATTTAAGCTTTCTATAGCTAGCAATGGTTAGATGCTTATACAACAACAAAAACATGAAAAGCAAAAAGCATGGCAATGTCAAACGTAATAGCAGAGTGTATAAGTATGATAAACACGCAAGTTACATAATGTTATTACAGACAAAATGCAATGTATTTTCAAATGGGAACCTCTAAGATATCCTTCACAGATGAATCCTCTTTTCTACACACTTCTTCAACAGAGACAATTTTTAAAGAAGAAAATTCACCCATTGCAACCTGCAATGTAGCCTCAGCATCAGCCTTGATATGTTTTGATATTACGGTAGGTAATGGATCAGGTTTGTTTAAGAGAACATTGACAATTTCTTCAATAGTATCAGAAATATCTTTTTCAGCAGAAGCTACCAAATACTTGTGAAAAGTTTGCCACCAAGTCCAGAACTTAAAACCCTCTGCACGAGGGCAGGAATAACAACTTTCAAATCAATAAAATTCTTTTTAAAGGTAGCAGCAGCAATAGTGTTTTCTTCAGCAACACGCTTCTTAACCTCAAGCATTTTATTCAGCTCTTCATTCTCCTTCAACAGAGTTTCTTTCTCATCTATTAGTTTTTCTTTTTCAACCCTCTCTGAAACACATTTTGCCTCAACAATCTGCATCATCTCATCTTTTTTCTGTGCCACATCCACTGCAGTTTTCAATTTCAAATTGGCATCTTGCAGGTTGATTTCAAGCCTCTTTACCCTAGTAGCATTATGCAGAGCGTTAGCAACAATAGTTTCTTGGGCCTTTTGCATCTTAAGATCATGGATCACATGTTGATTCAGAAGTACCAAAGCTACAGCAGTGGATTGGCAACTTTGTTTATAAGTCATGGTAGACAGAGAGGAAGACATATCAGTAATTGTGTTTGCCTGAATTGGATACATATAGTTATAATAAGAAAACAATTAGCAGTGAAGTAGTGGAGCTGGACTATAAATTTTATAAAGATTACCTTAAGAAACTCAACAAAGATGTCAGATTTATTGACAGGATCGTCAAGAAAAGTTTGCATACCGGCTAGCGGCACGGATGGTAGTTGGGTGGATGTTGAAGATTGTGTTGTGTCAGTTCCTTTAGGGGTACGTAGATTATTGAAAGGCGGGGTTTCAAAAGTATCATCATCAGTTTCTTCATCATTGTCATCATCATTATCATCTTCTTCTACCTCAGCAAATTCAGTAGTATTACCACCATCAGTGGTTTCATCATCCTGCTCCTTTTGAAGAATCATCCCTATGATGTACAAAGATAAATGATTATACAAAATAACATCAAAAGTGCATTGTAAACATTATAAAAACACATATTTATGCAGTATACTTCTCTTCTTTGGCTTCTCAGTAACCTCACTCATTGGGCGCTTCCCTTCACGTTTTTAGCGCCTAGCAGACTTCTTTGCGCTGGGCGGACGGGGAGTAGTCTCAATAATCTCGACATCAGAAGATGGCTGAGCAACACCACCATCTTCACCCTCAGCAGGCCGCTATGGGCTCTTTAACTGTTGTTTAAATTCGGCATCCTTTGTTATATCAGTTTCAATTTCAGCAGAAGTTTTTGGTCGTTCAGAAATAACAAGGGTATCCAAGTTGGTTTTCTTAGAGGTTCTGTAAACCTGCATCTCTCCTTCTGCAACAAATAACATACAAACAGGCAGCGAAAATATATGAGAATACATATAACTCATAATAACACAATCTAGACAGAATATATTAATAAAGGTTCCTACCACGGCCTTCCCAGCGCAGCACATGTGCATATCCAATACGCCAGTTGCCACTCATTCCGCAGAGAACCAAGATGGCTTCATACTCACTATATGACCTTTGTGGAAGCTCCAGTGCTTTCCAATCTTCAACCGTCACCTCCTCATCCTCAGATAAAGTGATCGACTTACTCACTCCTATTTTTTTCTTCCTCCACTTCCGAACATTGGCCCAAGCATCATTAATGACCCTTTCATTAACAAAAAAGTAGGGTTCTTTACAATTTTTCAAAGAAGATTCCTTCACCCCAGTAAAAGCCTTATTTGGCTTGCAGTCAAAAGTATACCAACACTTGCTAACTAATCGATTTCTAAACAATTCATGAAAAATATTTACATTTGGTTATTCTTCTATGGCATTACAGTACATTTCAAAAAGTATAATTTTTTGTAACCCTAGAGGATGAATTTGACTAAGACTTATTCCATAATGGGCAAGAATTTTTTGAAGAAAGGAAGAAAGAGGAATACGGAGATTTCCTACAGTTAATTGAAGTTTATAGAGGGTAATCATCTTCTCAGGAGGGTTATTGGCCCTATTGCTAGAAGAAGAAATCATAAGGTTTAGTAATCTAAGGTTTCTGTGCTCTCTGCATAACTGGTCTATTTCAGCCTCGGTGATACTGGAGGGAATAGTACTCACATCACGATTGTCTCTTTAGGAAGAAGTGATGTTGGATTCGGCCATGGTAGTGCACAAAATAAAAGAAATACAAACAGAGAAGAAAGATGAACAATAACTGACCTTGCACGAATCAAATCACTAAAATGAGTAATTGTAGATATCTTCAAAGCAAATAGTCAGTTTTCGGAAAAGGAAAAAGGAAAGGGGAATGGGTTATTTATAGTCAAATAAATGGATGATGAAAGGATGAGATTGAGCCAAGTGTATGAACCAGATTAATTGGGCAACAATTTAAAATTCAAAAATAAATCAAAAAGATTTTTGGGGGCAAATTCATAATTGGAAACATGACATCAGCACAGAAAAACAGACGGCTATAATAGTTTTGTGTCTTCGAGAAAAAATGCATCTTTTATTTTTAGTTTAATGACTTTATTTTTTACAATAATAAAGACATTAAATAAAGTCATTAAACTGGGGGGGACTTAATGGTCTATCCTAGGGGATACACGCATAAAAACACCATTTTTATATAGAAAAATGGATCAAAGAGCACAAAAGATAACAAAATTTAGCGGTTTTCAGTATTTGCCGCCCAGTGTCATGCGTAAGCCCTGCATGCAGCTTCAATGATTAAGCCCTTTTACTCAGTGCGTGAACGGCACGCAGCCACGTCAGCACACGCCACCGATCTTTCGGATACTTCGCATAACAGAATTAATCAGCGATTGACATGTGTATCTCGAGAATTTCGGACATTCTACGCCTATAAATTGACCCCCTGGGTCACCATATTTCACAATCTGAACTTCAGTCAGAGAGAAGTACACTTTCTCTCTCACACAGTTCTTTCTCACTCTAAACGCACATTAGCCGCTTAGCAGCAATACGCTAAACGGATCAATTACTGATTGATCCCCAGATTGATTGAAGCCACCCCACGGATCTCTCATCCGTGTTTCGGGTCTGCAGAGATTATTTCTCGAGAGCAAACATCAATCAACATTACACGCTACACGCTAGGCAGCTATTGTCTTGTACTGGTACCTTACAGCCGCTACACGGAAAATCGTATCAACAATAGTCTACAGACCTTCAGACCACATCTTTTCTACAGACATGGTTCGCAGATATTCAGATAAAAACATCTTAAAAAACAAACAGCACATAAGTTTAATTTGATGTGTATACATTGTACTTTTTAAATAAAAAATGTGTAGATGTAATTTGTGCATTTTTCATGTAATTAGTTTATTAGCACCTAGAGTATAAATAGTTCACCTAGCTTAGTCATTAAACTAGTGCTAGTCATTCACCTCTCACTTGTTCATTTTCAACTTCACTTTGGAAAACACTTAGTTACATTTTCTCTCTACTTGTGTATCCTTAATATTACATAATTGTGATATGAACATGAATTGCTTAATTGTGTTTACTATTGTTTTAATCATCATCATCATTCTGTTTTACATGTTCATATAGATACATATTACACTGCATATACATATATCGATAGATACACACATACTGCTACTGCTATATACATTCAACCACACAATTAGCACGAATTAGATCTTGTTTCAGTGAAATACATTTGGTATTAGAGCATAAGAAGCTCATCTTCGTCGATCTAGAACTGAATTCATACTAAAACTGATTGAAATTGCATTTTTGCTCAGTTTTGTGCATATTCTAATGGAAATTTGATTTTATGATTAAGTGCTTGTGATGTGAATCAAATCTGTAACTGTAGGAAGTTTTAGCATCAATATATGTTTGCGCGTTCGTAATTACATGCCTTAATTCGATTTATTCATTACTTGATCTGAGATTTTTTGTTCGAAAAGTTTTTGGCCAGCAATTCATCAAAAATGAAATTTCATGATGTTTATGTGCTTGTTTGTGATTGATATGTACTAATCGAGTATCTAGCAATAAATAGGGATTAAAATTGACTGTTTACCTATAATTTGAGTAATTTCTGATCTCTGACATTGTTGAGCCACCATAAACCGCCATAGGACCACCACCAGAATCTTTATACACACAAGAACACCATCGTCCGATAGTCTTTATTCCATCGTCCGATAGTCCTTATTCCATCGACCTTTTGAGTGACCATCGATTCAAAACTTAAACACCATCGACCCAAATCTTGAGACCGTCAACCGAGGGTATACTTTACCATATCGATTAGAAGTACTGTTATGCTGCCCAAATTTCAACTAATTTCTTTTGATTCAAAGGTTTAGGGTTTCTCTGTTACAAAAGACAAAGTGCAGGACTTCAATTAGGGTTCATCATTGTATTGGGGAAGAAGAAATCAAATAAAAAAAATTATTAAATATAACAGAAATAAAGGGCGTGAGATTCACGAAGATTTTACAATTCATGGATTTAAAAGGGTTAACTTGTTTTTATATTTAAGAAGAATTGAAGGTGTTACGTATTTGTGTTGTACTAGATTTATGAGCTCATGCGTTGCACGGTACTCATCCAAAAACATTATCTGGTATTTTTTGCAAATGTATATGAAATAACGATATTATACGGTCATTTTCGTAAGTACTGTTGTGGGTTGCATGGTGGCTTAAAAACTTGATATATTAATACGTTATTATGCGTACATATTGTATGTGTTATACATTAAGTACTCAATTTAACGTCTTTTGTTATATTTGTAACATATAGTATAGAAGCTACCGGCAAAATCTGAGCAGTATCAAAGATATTACATATACTATAGTTTATTAGTATCAAAGATATTACATACGTAGTGGGCTAAAAGAGCAATACACAAAGGATAAAGATAGCCAAAATGCACTAAAGTAAATTACCTATACAAACAGCTACTCGGAATAGCAAATCTTTTTGTGAAAGAGCTAAATTGATAGTAGATAAATTTAATAGTTGTAGCAATTACATCAATAGAACCATTGATTTGTATATACACTGAAATGACCCGTTCATATCACTATAAACGCAGTACGTTATTCATTGGTCCCATAGCGAGGTATTTGACCTCTATATGATACGTTTTAGAAATTATTGCATTCGTTTCATAAAATGCACACCATTATTATACATAATGCATGTTTTAAACAAGTGGGCGATTATTTAAGAAATAATCCCCATAATACATCGGTTTCCAAATACTACACACGTGACATAAAAGTTGAATATAATACATGACGAAGGTTTTATTGAATGCAACACTTCATTTAAACAAAAACATGAGACTCCATGCACAGCTTGCTCAGATAATGCAACAGCGGAAGACTTTTTTAAGGACCTGAGAATAAACATGCTTAAACAGTCAACATAAAGGTTGGTGAGATATATAGGTTTAGCATCGATATAAATATAGACCACAAGATTTCATAGTTATAAATATATGTACACTCGCAAGTGTATAAAAGTATTCTATAAGTTATTGAGCGCTTCGGTAACCATACTTAACCATTAATGTAGCATATTCCCTTTATTATGAAATCTCCCTACACTGTACCAAGTCTAGTAAAAACGAAGTACTATGCAACCGTTTACGATACTAGAACGACTAGCCCGGTTGGGGTTGTCAAACCCGATAGATCTATCAATAGGATTCGCGCTTACATGTTCTTACAACATGTAAATATTAGTTACCAAGCTATTAGGGAAGATATGTGGTACAACTCAACGTAGAATATATTTTAAGTACTTGTGTCCATGGCATAAAACATAAAATGCATGTATTCTCATCCCAAAATATTTTTAGAGTTTAAAAATGGGACTATATTGTAGTGACCCGAACTTTTCCATGTTTATATATATTAATTGAGATTGATATTTACATGATTAAATATTTCCAACATGTTAAGCAATCAAACTTGTTAAGACTTGATTAATTGAAATATGTTTCATATAGACAATTGACCACCCAAGTTGATCGGTGATTCACGAACGTTAAAACTTGTAAAAACTATATGATGACATATATATGGATATATATATATAGTTAACATGATACTATGATAAGAAAACATATCATAAAGTATATTAACAATGAACTACATATGTAAAAACAAGACTACTAACTTAATGATTTTTAAACGAGACATATATGTAACGATTATCGTTGTAAAGACATTTAATGTATATATATCATATTAAGAGATATTCATACATGATAATATCATGATAATATAATAATTTAAAATCTCATTTGATATTATAAACATTGGGTTAACAGCATTTAACAAGATCGTTAACCTAAAGGTTTCAAAACAACACTTACATGTAACGACTAACGATGACTTAACGACTCAGTTAAAATGTATATACATGTAGTGTTTTAATATGTATTTATACACTTTTGAAAGACTTCAATACACTTATCAAAATACTTCTACTTAACAAAAATGCTTACAATTACATCCTCGTTCAGTTTCATCAACAATTCTACTCTTATGCACCCGTATTCGTACTCGTACAATACACAGCTTTTAGATGTATGTACTATTGGTATATACACTCCAATGATCAGCTCTTAGCAGCCCATGTGAGTCACCTAACACATGTGGGAACCATCATTTGGCAACTAGCATGAAATATCTCATAAAATTACAAAAATATGAGTAATCATTCATGACTTATTTACATGAAAACAAAATTACATATCCTTTATATCTAATCCATACACCAACGACCAAAAACACCTACAAACACTTTCATTCTTCAATTTTCTTTATCTAATTGATCTCTCTCAAGTTCTATCTTCAAGTTCTAAGTGTTCTTCATAAATTCCAAAAGTTCTAGTTTCATAAAATCAAGAATACTTTCAAGTTTGCTAGCTCACTTCCAATCTTGTAAGGTGATCATCCAACCTCAAGAAATCTTTGTTTCTTACAGTAGGTTATCATTCTAATACAAGGTAATAATCATATTCAAACTTTGGTTCAATTTCTATAACTATAACAATCTTATTTCAAGTGATGATCTTACTTGAACTTGTTTTCGTGTCATGATTCTGCTTCAAGAACTTCGAGCCATCCAAGGATCCATTGAAGCTAGATCCATTTTTCTCTTTTCCAGTAGGTTTATCCAAGGAAATTAAGGTAGTAATGATGTTCATAACATCATTCGATTCATACATATAAAGCTATCTTATTCGAAGGTTTAAACTTGTAATCACTAGAACATAGTTTAGTTAATTCTAAACTTGTTCGCAAACAAAAGTTAATCCTTCTAACTTGACTTTTAAAATCAACTAAACACATGTTCTATATCTATATGATATGCTAACTTAATGATTTAAAACCTGGGAACACAAAAAACACCGTAAAACCGGATTTACGCCGTCGTAGTAACACCGCGGGCTGTTTTGGGTTAGTTAATTAAAAACTATGATAAACTTTGATTTAAAAGTTGTTATTCTGAGAAAATGATTTTTATTATGAACATGAAACTATATCCAAAAATTATGGTTAAACTCAAAGTGGAAGTATGTTTTCTAAAATGGTCATCTAGACGTCGTTCTTTCGACTGAAATGACTACCTTTACAAAAACGACTTGTAACTTATTTTTCTGACTATAAACCTATACTTTTTCTGTTTAGATTCATAAAATAGAGTTCAATATGAAACCATAGCAATTTGATTCACTCAAAACGGATTTAAAATGAAGAAGTTATGGGTAAAACAAGATTGGATAATTTTTCTCATTTTAGCTACGTGAAAATTGGTAACAAATCTATTCCAACCATAACTTAATCAACTTGTATTGTATATTATGTAATCTTGAGATACCATAGACACGTATACAATGTTTCGACCTATCATGTCGACACATCTATATATATTTCGGAACAACCATAGACACTCTATATGTGAATGTTGGAGTTAGCTATACAGGGTTGAGGTTGATTCCAAAATATATATAGTTTGAGTTGTGATCAATACTGAGATACGTATACACTGGGTCGTGGATTGATTCAAGATAATATTTATCGATTTATTTCTGTACATCTAACTGTGGACAACTAGTTATAGGTTACTAACGAGGACAGCTGACTTAATAAACTTAAAACATCAAAATATATTAAAAGTGTTGTAAATATATTTTGAACATACTTTAATATATATGTATATATTGTTATAGGTTCGTGAATCAACAGTGGCCAAGTCTTACTTCCCGACGAAGTAAAAATCTGTGAAAGTGAGTTATAGTCCCACTTTTAAAATCTAATATTTTTGGGATGAGAATACATGCAGGTTTTATAAATGATTTACAAAATAGACACAAGTACGTGAAACTACATTCTATGGTTGAATTATCGAAATCGAATATGCCCCTTTTTATTAAGTCTGGTAATCTAAGAATTAGGGAACAGACACCCTAATTGACGCGAATCCTAAAGATAGATCTATTGGGCCTAACAAACCCCATCCAAAGTACCGGATGCTTTAGTACTTCGAAATTTATATCATATCCGAAGGGTGTCCCGGAATGATGGGGATATTCTTATATATGCATCTTGTTATTGTCGGTTACCAGGTGTTCACCATATGAATGATTTTTATCTCTATGTATGGGATGTGTATTGAAATATGAAATCTTGTGGTCTATTGTTACGATTTGATATATATAGGTTAAACCTATAACTCACCAACATTTTTGTTGACGTTTAAAGCATGTTTATTCTCAGGTGAATATTAAGAGCTTCCGCTGTTGCATACTAAAATAAGGACAAGATTTGGAGTCCATGTTTGTATGATATTGTGTAAAAACTGCATTCAAGAAACTGATTTCGATGTAACATATTTGTATTGTAAACCATTATGTAATGGTCGTGTGTAAACAGGATATTTTAGATTATCATTATTTGATAATCTACGTAAAGCTTTTTAAACCTTTATTTATGAAATAAAGGTTATGGTTTGTTTTAAAAATGAATGCAGTCTTTGAAAAACGTCTCATATAGAGGTCAAAACCTCGCAACGAAATCAATTAATATGGAACGTTTTTAATCAATAAGAACGGGACATTTCAGTTGGTATCCGAGCGTTGGTCTTAGAGAACCAGAAAATTTGCATTAGTGTGTCTTATCGAGTTTGTTAGGATGCATTAGTGAGTCTGGACTTCGACCGTGTTTTCTTTAAAAATGATTGCTTAACATTTTTGTTGGAAACTATATATTTTTAACATATGAATATTATGTGATATATTAATCTCTTAACGTGTTTGATATTATGTGATCGATGTCTACCTCTAGAACAAGTCCCATTGACTCACCTAATAATAATGAAGAGTCAAATGTAAATTGGAATGATTTGTGTACTGATTCACAAGTTCCCGAAGAGGAACCGGAAGAAGAGTCAGAACCGGAAGAAGAATCGGAACCGGAAGAAGAATCGGAACCGGATGAAGAAATAGAACCGGTGGGGGAAATAATAAAACGGTTAAGTAAAAGAAAATCCTCAACCAACCGACCAAAGTTAATTATGGTCAATGGTGTTTCCGCCAAGGAAGCAAAATATTGGGAGGATTACCAATTCTCCGATGAATCGGATTCCGACGAGAATTCCGATGATGTTATAGAAATTACCCCAACTGAATTTAAAAAGGCAAAAGAAAATAATAAGGGAAAGGGCATAAAAATAGAGAAATCTAATTCCAACCCCGATGAACTTTATATGTATCGTCAACCCCCGAAGTCCTTAAGTTGTAACAATGACCCGGGAACCTCTAAACCACCAGGTTTTTCTAAACCAATGTGGACAACGACGGCTCGTATTAGGGGAACATCATATATCCCTAGAAACTTGGCAAAACGAACCAAAACCGAAGAAGAAGAAACGAGCGAGTCGGAATAAGATAGTTGTATTCGTGTGGTGTAATATATGTAATATAGTGTTCTTATGCTTTATGATATATGTAAAAATTGCTTGTATTAATAAGTATTTTTTTATGAATCTAACTCTTGTCCATTTTACAGTTTAAAAACACAAAATGGATAGACAACCCAATATTTTAAGAGACCTACCCGGAGACATGATTGATGAAATCTTGTCTAAAGTCGGCCAGAATTCTTCGGCACAACTATTTAAGGCGAGATCAGTTTGTAAGACATTCGAAGAACGTTCCAAGAATGTCTTGGTTTATAAGAGACTTTCGTTTGAAAGATGGGGGATATCACATTGGGAAACCCATAAGTTACGATGTGTTTACTTTGATGCATATATTGCGGGGAACCCAAATGCTATTTTACGCAACGGGTTAAGAAATTATTTTGACTCAATATATCCGAATATTAGACTTCGTGATTTAGAAAAAGCGGCTAACATGCAACATAAAGAAGCATGTTATGCTTACGGATTAGTAATGTTCGCTTCTCACCAAAGTGAGAACAAGAACATCGGGCTACAACTATTAAACAAAACGTTTCCACAAGTGACGGAGTCGGTAATTGGGGTAAGAAATGAGGTTTTTAGATTATTACGGGACTGTTGGACATTACGTAACCCTCGTCCCTTTGATGACGTTACAACACGCTGTCTTATCAACGGCCATAATGGTTATGTTGCACAAGACCAAGGATGGGAAGTAGTCCTAGTAAAACCAGAATGCATGACTTGTTTCTGGACGTATGAATTACGTGTCTTTATTGCCTTTGCTGAACGACTTGTGTACTAGCTAGAATTGTCTTCACAACTATCTTGTATCAAAGTTATTGTGTGCTATATTTCATGCTTTATGTAAAATAAGCGGTATTGTAAGTTTGTAAAATATTGTATAAAAGTTTGAACGCGAAATATTATTATAATCAGTTTTTCATATAGAATTGTAGTAGTTGAATTGTATATTAGCTACTAAGTATGAACTTAACGGGTAGGTACTACCCGAATTTAAACTTATAAAACGCTAATATGAAGAAAAAGCTTTTATAAATGAGTTCATATTATGCTACGAAATACTATTAACTACTCTTAATATTCTGTATGATTAACTTGTTCCATTTAACTATTTTGAAGTAAATGGCACCGACTACTCGACACACCGTGAATATGAATGAAAAGGAATTCCGTACTTTTCTAGCTTCAAACATAGCCGCAGTACAGGCTGCGCTACATACCAACAATAACCTTGGATCTAGCAGTACATGAAATCGTGTAGGATGCACCTACAAAGAATTCACTGCCTGCAAACCTTTGGAATTTGATGGAACCGAAGGACCGATCGGATTGAAACGGTGGACCGAGAAGGTTGAATCGGTGTTTGCCATAAGTAAGTGTACTGAAGAGGACAAAGTGAAGTACGCTACGCATACCTTCACAGGTTCTGCGTTAACATGGTGGAATACCTATCTAGAGCAAGTGGGACAAGATGATGCGTACGCACTACCGTGGTCAGCATTTAAGCACTTGATGAACGAGAAGTACCGTCCTAGAACCGAGGTCAATAAGCTCAAGATAGAACTTAGAGGGTTACGAACCCAAGGATTTGATATTACCACGTACGAAATACGATTCACAGAATTGTGCCTATTGTGTCCGGGAGCATTCGAAGATGAGGAAGAGAAGATCGACGCGTTTGTGAAAGGATTACCGGAAAGAATCCAAGAAGATATAAGTTCACACGAGCCCGCCTCCATACAACAGGCATGTAGAATGGCTCACAAACTAGTGAACCAGATTGAAGAAAGAATTAAAGAACAGACTGCTGAAGAGGCCAATGTGAAGCAAGTCAAAAGAAAGTGGGAGGAAAACGGTGATAAGAATCACCAATACAACAACAACAGCAATTACAACAATAATCGCAACAATTATCCCAACAATCGCAACATCAATCGCAACTACAACAAATGGCCCAACAACAACAACAACAACAACAACAGCAACTACAACAATCATCCCAACAACAATAATAACCGCAACAACAACAACAATCAGAAGCAGCTATGCCAAAGGTGTGAAAAGAATCACTCGGGGTTCTGCACCAAATTTTGCAACAAGTGTAAAAGAAATGGTCATAGCGCGGCGAAGTGTGAGGTCTACGGACCAGGGGTTAATAGAACGAAAGGAACAAATGGTGTCGGAACGAGTAATGGCGGAGCAAGTAGTGTCGGAGCAAGTTATGCCAATGTAGTTTGTTATAAATGTGGAAAACCAGGCCACATTATTAGAAATTGCCCGAACCAGGAGAACACGAATGGACAAGGCCGTGGAAGAGTTTTCAATATTAATGCGGTAGAGGCACAGGAAGACCCGGAGCTTGTTACGGGTACGTTTCTTATTGACAATAAATCTGCTTACGTTTTATTTGATTCGGGTGCGGATAGAAGCTATATGAGTAGAGATTTTTGTGCTAAATTAAGTTGTCCATTGATGCCTTTGGATAGTAAATTTTTACTCGAATTAGCAAATGGTAAATTAATTTCAGCAGATAATATATGTCGGAATCGAGAAATTAAACTGGTTAGCGAAACATTTAAGATTGATTTGATACCAGTAGAGTTAGGGAGTTTTGATGTGATAATCGGTATGGACTGGTTGAAAGAAGTGAAAGCGGAGATCGTTTGTTATAAAAATGCAATTCGCATTATACGAGAAAAAGGAAAACCCTTAATGGTGTACGGAGAAAAGGGCAACACGAAGCTACATCTTATTAGTAATTTGAAGGCACAAAAACTAATAAGAAAAGGTTGCTATGCTGTTCTAGCACACGTCGAGAAAGTACAAACTGAAGAAAAGAGCATCAATGATGTTCCCATTGCAAAAGAATTTCCCGATGTATTTCCGAAAGAATTACCCGGATTACCCCCACATCGATCCGTTGAATTTCAAATAGATCTTGTACCAGGAGCTGCACCAATAGCTCGTGCTCCTTACAGACTCGCACCCAGCGAGATGAAAGAACTGCAAAGCCAATTACAAGAACATTTAGAGCGTGGTTTCATTCGACCAAGCACATCACCGTGGGGAGCTCCTATTTTGTTTGTCAAGAAGAAAGATGGTACATTCAGGTTGTGTATCGACTACCGAGAGTTGAACAAACTTACCATCAAGAACCGCTACCCACTACCGAGAATCGACGACTTATTTGATCAACTACAAGGCTCGTTTGTTTATTCAAAGATTGACTTATGTTCCGGGTATCATCAAATGCGGGTGAAAGAAGATGATATTCCAAAGACTGCTTTCAGAACACGTTACGGTCATTACGAGTTTATGGTCATGCCGTTTGGTTTAACTAATGCACCAGCTGTGTTCATGGACCTTATGAACCGAGTGTGTGGACCATACCTTGACAAGTTTGTCATTGTTTTTATTGATGACATACTTATTTACTCAAAGAATGACCAAGAACACGGTGAACATTTGAGAAAGGTGTTAGAAGTATTGAGGAAGGAAGAATTGTACGCTAAGTTTTCAAAGTGTGCATTTTGGTTGGAAGAAGTTCAATTCCTCGGTCACATAGTGAACAAAGAAGGTATTAAGGTGGATCCGGCAAAGATAGAAACTGTTGAAAAGTGGGAAACCCCGAAAACTCCGAAACACATACGCCAGTTTTTAGGACTAGCTGGTTACTACAGAAGGTTCATCCAAGACTTTTCCAGAATAGCAAAACCCTTGACTGCATTAACGCATAAAGGGAAGAAATTTGAATGGAATGATGAACAAGAGAAAGCGTTTCAGTTATTGAAGAAAAAGCTAACTACGGCACCTATATTGTCATTGCCTGAAGGGAATGATGATTTTGTGATTTATTGTGATGCATCAAAGCAAGGTCTCGGTTGTGTATTAATGCAACGAACGAAGGTGATTGCTTATGCGTCTAGACAATTGAAGATTCACGAACAAAATTATACGACGCATGATTTGGAATTAGGCGCGGTTGTTTTTGCATTAAAGACTTGGAGGCACTACTTATATGGGGTCAAAAGTATTATATATACCGACCACAAAAGTCTTCAACACATATTTAATCAGAAACAACTGAATATGAGGCAGCGTAGGTGGATTGAATTATTGAATGATTACGACTTTGAGATTCGTTACCACCCGGGGAAGGCAAATGTGGTAGTCGATGCCTTGAGCAGGAAGGACAGAGAACCCATTCGAGTAAAATCTATGAATATAATGATTCATAATAACATTACTACTCAAATAAAGGAGGCGCAACAAGGAGTTTTAAAAGAGGGAAATTTAAAGGATGAAATACCCAAAGGATCGGAGAAGCATCTTAATATTCGGGAAGACGGAACCCGGTATAGGGCTGAAAGGATTTGGGTACCAAAATTTGGAGATATGAGAGAAATGGTACTTAGAGAAGCTCATAAAACCAGATACTCAATACATCCTGGAACGGGGAAGATGTACAAGGATCTCAAGAAACATTTTTGGTGGCCGGGTATGAAAGCCGATGTTGCTAAATACGTAGGAGAATGTTTGACGTGTTCTAAGGTCAAAGCTGAGCATCAGAAACCATCAGGTCTACTTCAACAACCCGAAATCCCGGAATGGAAATGGGAAAACATTACCATGGATTTCATCACTAAATTGCCAAGGACTGCAAGTGGTTTTGATACTATTTGGGTAATAGTTGATCGTCTCACCAAATCAGCACACTTCCTACCAATAAGAGAAGATGACAAGATGGAGAAGTTAGCACGACTGTATTTGAAGGAAGTCGTCTCCAGACATGGAATACCAATCTCTATTATCTCTGATAGGGATGGCAGATTTATTTCAAGATTCTGGCAGACATTACAGCAAGCATTAGGAACTCGTCTAGACATGAGTACTGCCTATCATCCACAAACTGATGGGCAGAGCGAAAGGACGATATAAACGCTTGAAGACATGCTACGAGCATGTGTTATTGATTTCGGAAACAGTTGGGATCGACATCTACCATTAGCAGAATTTTCCTACAACAACAGCTACCATTCAAGCATTGAGATGGCGCCATTTGAAGCACTTTATGGTAGAAAGTGCAGGTCTCCAATTTGTTGGAGTGAAGTGGGGGATAGACAGATTACGGGTCCGGAGATTATACAAGAAACTACGGAGAAGATCATCCAAATTCAACAACGGTTGAAAACCGCCCAAAGTCGACAAAAGAGCTACGCTGACATTAAAAGAAAAGATATAGAATTTGAAATTGGAGAGATGGTCATGCTTAAAGTTGCACCTTGGAAAGGCGTTGTTCGATTTGGTAAACAAGGGAAATTAAATCCAAGGTATATTGGACCATTCAAGATTATTGATCGTGTCGGACCAGTAGCTTACCGACTAGAGTTACCTCAACAACTCGCGGCTGTACATAACACTTTCCACGTCTCGAATTTAAAGAAATGTTTTGCTAAAGAAGATCTCACTATTCCGTTAGATGAAATCCAAATCAACGAAAAACTTCAATTCATCGAAGAACCCGTCGAAATAATGGATCGTGAGGTTAAAAGACTTAAGCAAAACAAGATACCAATTGTTAAGGTTCGATGGAATGCTCGTAGAGGACCCGAGTTCACCTGGGAGCGTGAAGATCAGATGAAGAAGAAATACCCGCATCTATTTCCAGAAGATTCGTCAACACCTTCAACAGCTTAAAATTTCGGGACGAAATTTATTTAACGGGTAGGTACTGTAGTGACCCGAACTTTTCCATGTTTATATATATTAATTGAGATTGATATTTACATGATTAAATATTTCCAACATGTTAAGCAATCAAACTTGTTAAGACTTGATTAATTGAAATATGTTTCATATAGACAATTGACCACCCAAGTTGATCGGTGATTCACGAACGTTAAAACTTGTAAAAACTATATGATGACATATATATGGATATATATATATAGTTAACATGATACTATGATAAGAAAACATATCATAAAGTATATTAACAATGAACTACATATGTAAAAACAAGACTACTAACTTAATGATTTTTAAACGAGACATATATGTAACGATTATCGTTGTAAAGACATTTAATGTATATATATCATATTAAGAGATATTCATACATGATAATATCATGATAATATAATAATTTAAAATCTCATTTGATATTATAAACATTGGGTTAACAGCATTTAACAAGATCGTTAACCTAAAGGTTTCAAAACAACACTTACATGTAACGACTAACGATGACTTAACGACTCAGTTAAAATGTATATACATGTAGTGTTTTAATATGTATTTATACACTTTTGAAAGACTTCAATACACTTATCAAAATACTTCTACTTAACAAAAATGCTTACAATTACATCCTCGTTCAGTTTCATCAACAATTCTACTCTTATGCACCCGTATTCGTACTCGTACAATACACAGCTTTTAGATGTATGTACTATTGGTATATACACTCCAATGATCAGCTCTTAGCAGCCCATGTGAGTCACCTAACACATGTGGGAACCATCATTTGGCAACTAGCATGAAATATCTCATAAAATTACAAAAATATGAGTAATCATTCATGACTTATTTACATGAAAACAAAATTACATATCCTTTATATCTAATCCATACACCAACGACCAAAAACACCTACAAACACTTTCATTCTTCAATTTTCTTTATCTAATTGATCTCTCTCAAGTTCTATCTTCAAGTTCTAAGTGTTCTTCATAAATTCCAAAAGTTCTAGTTTCATAAAATCAAGAATACTTTCAAGTTTGCTAGCTCACTTCCAATCTTGTAAGGTGATCATCCAACCTCAAGAAATCTTTGTTTCTTACAGTAGGTTATCATTCTAATACAAGGTAATAATCATATTCAAACTTTGGTTCAATTTCTATAACTATAACAATCTTATTTCAAGTGATGATCTTACTTGAACTTGTTTTCGTGTCATGATTCTGCTTCAAGAACTTCGAGCCATCCAAGGATCCATTGAAGCTAGATCCATTTTTCTCTTTTCCAGTAGGTTTATCCAAGGAAATTAAGGTAGTAATGATGTTCATAACATCATTCGATTCATACATATAAAGCTATCTTATTCGAAGGTTTAAACTTGTAATCACTAGAACATAGTTTAGTTAATTCTAAACTTGTTCGCAAACAAAAGTTAATCCTTCTAACTTGACTTTTAAAATCAACTAAACACATGTTCTATATCTATATGATATGCTAACTTAATGATTTAAAACCTGGGAACACAAAAAACACCGTAAAACCGGATTTACGCCGTCGTAGTAACACCGCGGGCTGTTTTGGGTTAGTTAATTAAAAACTATGATAAACTTTGATTTAAAAGTTGTTATTCTGAGAAAATGATTTTTATTATGAACATGAAACTATATCCAAAAATTATGGTTAAACTCAAAGTGGAAGTATGTTTTCTAAAATGGTCATCTAGACGTCGTTCTTTCGACTGAAATGACTACCTTTACAAAAACGACTTGTAACTTATTTTTCTGACTATAAACCTATACTTTTTCTGTTTAGATTCATAAAATAGAGTTCAATATGAAACCATAGCAATTTGATTCACTCAAAACGGATTTAAAATGAAGAAGTTATGGGTAAAACAAGATTGGATAATTTTTCTCATTTTAGCTACGTGAAAATTGGTAACAAATCTATTCCAACCATAACTTAATCAACTTGTATTGTATATTATGTAATCTTGAGATACCATAGACACGTATACAATGTTTCGACCTATCATGTCGACACATCTATATATATTTCGGAACAACCATAGACACTCTATATGTGAATGTTGGAGTTAGCTATACAGGGTTGAGGTTGATTCCAAAATATATATAGTTTGAGTTGTGATCAATACTGAGATACGTATACACTGGGTCGTGGATGAAATGTACCGTTCTTATTGATTAAAAACGTTCCATATTAATTGATTTCGTTGCGAGGTTTTGACCTCTATATGAGACGTTTTTCAAAGACTGCATTCATTTTTAAACAAACCATAACCTTTATTTCATCAATAAAGGTTTAAAAAGCTTTACGTAGATTATCAAATAATGATAATCTAAAATATCCTGTTTACACACGACCATTACATAATGGTTTACAATACAAATATGTTACAACAAAATAAGTTTCTTGAATGCAGTTTTTACACAATATCATACAAGCATGGACTCCAAATCTTGTCCTTATTTAAGTATGCGACAGCGGAAGCTCTTAATAACCACCTGAGAATAAACATGCTTAAAACGTCAACAAAAATGTTGGTGAGTTATAGGTTTAACCTATATATATCAAATCGTAACAATAGACCACAAGATTTCATATTTCAATACACATCCCATACATAGAGATAAAAATCATTCATATGGTGAACACCTGGTAACCGACAATAACAAGATGCATATATAAGAATATCCCCATCATTCCGGGACACCCTTCGGATATGATATAAATTTCGAAGTACTAAAGCATCCGGTACTTTGGATGGGGTTTGTTAGGCCCAATAGATCTATCTTTAGGATTCGCGTCAATTAGGGTGTCTGTTCCCTAATTCTTAGATTACCAGACTTAATAAAAAGGGGCATATTCGATTTCGATAATTCAACCATAGAATGTAGTTTCACGTACTTGTGTCTATTTTGTAAATCATTTATAAAACCTGCATGTATTCTCATCCCAAAAATATTAGATTTTAAAAGTGGGACTATAACTCACTTTCACAGATTTTTACTTCGTCGGGAAGTAAGACTTGGCCACTGGTTGATTCACGAACCTATAACAATATATACATATATATCAAAGTATGTTCAAAATATATTTACAACACTTTTAATATATTTTGATGTTTTAAGTTTATTAAGTCAGCTGTCCTCGTTAGTAACCTACAACTAGTTGTCCACAGTTAGATGTACAGAAATAAATCGATAAATATTATCTTGAATCAATCCACGACCCAGTGTATACGTATCTCAGTATTGATCACAACTCAAACTATATATATTTTGGAATCAACCTCAACCCTGTATAGCTAACTCCAACATTCACATATAGAGTGTCTATGGTTGTTCCGAAATATATATAGATGTGTCGACATGATAGGTCGAAACATTGTATACGTGTCTATGGTATCTCAAGATTACATAATATATAATACAAGTTGATTAAGTTATGGTTGGAATAGATTTGTTACCAATTTTCACGTAGCTAAAATGAGAAAAATTATCCAATCTTGTTTTACCCATAACTTCTTCATTTTAAATCCGTTTTGAGTGAATCAAATTGCTATGGTTTCATATTGAACTCTATTTTATGAATCTATACAAAAAAAGTATAGGTTTCTAGTCGGAAAAATAAGTTACAAGTCGTTTTTGTAAAGGTAGTCATTTCAGTCGAAAGAACGACGTCTAGATGACCATTTTAGAAAACATACTTCCACTTTGAGTTTAACCATAATTTTTGGATATAGTTTCATGTTCATAATAAAAATCATTTTCTCAGAATAACAACTTTTAAATCAAAGTTTATCATAGTTTTTAATTAACTAACCCAAAACAGCCCGCGGTGTTACTACGACGGCGTAAATCCGGTTTTACGGTGTTTTTCGTGTTTCCAGGTTTTAAATCATTAAGTTAGCATATCATATAGATATAGAACATGTGTTTAGTTGATTTTAAAAGTCAAGTTAGAAGGATTAACTTTTGTTTGCGAACAAGTTTAGAATTAACTAAACTATGTTCTAGTGATTACAAGTTTAAACCTTCGAATAAGATAGCTTTATATGTATGAATCGAATGATGTTATGAACATCATTACTACCTTAAGTTCCTTGGATGAACCTACTGGAAAAAAGAAAAATGGATCTAGCTTCAATGGATCCTTGGATGGCTCAAAGTTCTTGAAGCAAAATCATGACACTAAAACAAGTTCAAGTAAGATCATCACTTGAAATAAGATTGTTATAGTTATAGAAATTGAACCAAAGTTTGAATATGATTATTACCTTGTATTAGAATGATAACCTACTGTAAGAAACAAAGATTTCTTGAGGTTGGATGATCACCTTACAAGATTGGAAGTGAGCTAGCAAACTTGAAAGTATTCTTGATTTTATGAAACTAGAACTTTTAGAATTTATGAAGAACACTTAGAACTTGAAGATAGAACTTGAGAGAGATCAATTAGATGAATAAAATTGAAGAATGAAAGTGTTTGTAGGTGTTTTTGGTCGTTGGTGTATGGATTAGATATAAAGGATATGTAATTTTGTTTTCATGTAAATAAGTCATGAATGATTACTCATATTTTTGTAATTTTATGAGATATTTCATGCTAGTTGCCAAATGATGGTTCCCACATGTGTTAGGTGACTCACATGGGCTGCTAAGAGCTGATCATTGGAGTGTATATACCAATAGTGTAAGAATCCGAAACTAATCCTCCCGGACGACGTCTTCAACAGTTGGTCCCATTGCAATGATCGTCTCCAAGTAATGTCCTTAAAATGAGCAAATGCACAGCGGAAGACTTAATTCGTACCTGAGAATAACATGCTTTAAAAGTCAACATAAAGTTGGTGAGATATATAGGTTTGATGCTAGCAGCGTTATAACTATGGACCACCAGATTTCATATGTAAACATTTTAATAAAAATATTCTAAGTGGTTGAGCACTTGGTAACCATACTTAACATTTAATCACGTCGCATATTCCCTTTATTATGAAATCTTACTACACCGTACCAAGTGTAGTCACGAAACGAAGTACTGTGCAACCGTTGAATACTGGTCGTCCAGTCCGGTTGGGGTTGTCAGGCCCGATAGATCTATCAACAGGATTCGCGTTTACAATACCGCTGTAAATATTAGTTACCAAGCTACAGGGAAGTATGCCAGTGGTACAACTCAACGTAGAATATATTTTTCAGTTACTTGTGTCCATAACGTAAATCATTTATAAAAACAGCGCATGTATTCTCAGCCCAAAAATATTTAAAGTTTAAAAGGGACTATATACTCACCTAATGTATTTTGTAGTAAAAATACATATAACACCATTGATCAATTATAAGGTTGGCCTTCGATTCACGAACCTATATTATTTATATATCTATTAATAAATATAATAGAAATCACATTCATCCATTAATTAATGTATATTTTATTTATATATGTCGGTTGTTATGCTAAATTCCATTTAAAATTAGTTATTTATATTATATCTTAAATTATACGTTATCTCTATATTTATGTAGTATAAGTATATATATTCTTAAGATGATTAATATCTATACCTTTAGTTATATTATCATGTTTATATATATATAAAAAAAACAATAGTTTGTTATGTGTAAGTAAAAAAAAATGTTAAAATGTTTGATGTATATATCTACATGAAATTTTTATATAGTGATAGTATTCATAATAAGTATATTTTCTTATACAAAATATTTATTTATAAAAGTTGCTAGTTTTGATAATACAGACTCTTTTAATAATAATAACTTTAATAATAATGTTATTACTAATAACAAAATAATAATGATCATAATAATAATAGTATTTATGTTAATAATAATAATACTACTAATTATAAAATGATACAGCTTTTAGTTTTCATAATAATAATAATAATGTTTGTAACTTTAATGATAACGATAATAATAATAGTTATGTTAGTAATTATTATAATTACAATATCATCAATAATAATAATAATAATAATAATAATAATAATAATAAGTAGAGAAGGTATACCAAAAATAAGAATGCACCTAACGGGATTCGAACCCACGACCTCTTGGATCCCCGTCATACACCTAAACCAACCAATCCGACTTGCTTTTCTGTTATGTTACTCTTTTGGTTTTTATTTAACTCTTAATCAGTTTTCACCTTCTTCTTCAACTCCAAACTTAACCAGGGATGAAATCCTCATTAAACTCTATCTAATTGTTGTTTTTAAGAAATGTTACATCAACAAAAACGGTTCACACTTCTTTCTGTAACAATTAAATCGAAAAAAAAATAAAAAAAACCTGCTGTAACATACTCGTGAATCCCGTTTCCAACCTTAAATCACTTTCGAATTTTTAGTGTGTTTTACACCTCGATCATAACATAAAAGATGTTTTAAATCCTTTATAAAATCTTTCTCAATCCTTAATTTAATCAAAAACATCAAACAGAAGTCGAATTTCAGGTTGAACACATCCTTTGATTTTTTTTTTTGACATTTAACTTTGATTCTTAAATTCGGGCTTGATATCACGAATTGGAATATGAAACTTTTCAGACAGATTTATTGAAAGATTATTAACAAGTCTGCAATTCTACATTTTTGAAATTTATTCAAATTCGAAGTTAAAAAAAAAATTATAAGAAACAGAGGTTCTACGGTTTGTTTCCTATCTGTTTTTCTTTTTTTTTTTCTGTTTCTTTATTATGCTTAATAAAAAAAAAAAAATAGTGAAAGGTAGTAAAGAAACATGCGAATGATGGAATGGAGACATGTAAATTTTTGATGTCTTTATACAGAGCATTTGGGTGTAAACACAAATTCACGGGCAAATAGAAAACCCAGGAGCAAACAAAAATAAAAAAAAACAGATTGCGACATATATATAAAAAAATTACGCGTGCTCCATCTGTTTTTAATATTTTATACATATTTTTTTTTTATAATTATAAATATATTAATAATTATAATTTCATTAATATTAATAACAATAATAATATAAATACTAATAATACAATAATAATACTAATAATGATATAAATAAGATAATAATAACTTCTAAATTTATAACAATATTATTATCATAAATAAACTAAAAAAAATATGATAATTTTGATAAAATTATTAATAATGATAGTATATACAATGGTAAAAAAAAATATGCTATTGTTAATAATACTAATAATGATTTAGTTAGAATAACATTAAGAGTAATAATATATTAACTTATTCATATCAATTTTCAAATATATATATATATATATATTTATTTGTATTTATTTTAATAACGTCTTAATTATTTTTGTATATTGGTTTACATATTTAAATCAAATAATTAAATGGTATTTATTCAAATTAATATAACTTATATTTATATTTACATATATATAATCGTTCACATATTTATTTACACCCAATTGTTCGTGAATCGTCAGGCTTGGTCAAAAAGGGTAACTGATTATCCGAATATAGATTTCAAACTTTCTAGACTCAACATTAAAGATTTTGCTTATCGTGTCGGAAACATATAGAGATTAGGGTTTAAATTTGGTCGGAAATTTCCGGGTCGTTACAGTACCCACCCGTTAAAGAAATTTCGTCCTCGAAATTTGGTAGAGGTTGTCATAGAAACAATAGGAATGTTTTCATGACAATATGAGGTATTAATGGAGTTTTATCAATATTGAAAGATATAGATAAAATAATTCGATCATGTGAAGCGCACGAGTGAAGCTATCACAAAAGAGTGAAATGAGTAAATAAATATATTCGTTTCAACCGATGACGTAGTTACTGTTGATTTCCGGGATTTAAGGGATTTAAAGAAAATCTTATGTAATAAGATTTGGTTCTTCGGTGATTTAGAAAATCAAAATCTTCTTTAATTAATGCAATAATCTGTTCCTGATTTCTCTGTCGGATATATTGCTATAAATCCACCCCCTTCGTTTTCCTTATTCTCCACACCTTTTATTCTTTCTTCCTCTACTCATTCTTAATATGTTCTATCCAATCCTGATTCTTATTATACTTCTAACCTTCATATCTTTCATTCTTCTTTTTCATTTGCCGCCAGAAGAATCTATTTACTTTTATGATTTTCTTGGAATTATAATGTTTCTTATTCTCCCGTGTCTTTACGTTGCAATACGTATTGATATACACGGTTTGTAGTTTCTGGGTGATTATTGGGTTTTATATCTTCCCTTATACTTCGATGTCCTTGCTTTTGTTTTCTATAATCATTATCATCCACAGTTAATACTCTCTTCCATTTACTGCGATTTATACTCCAATTTCTATTTCGGAGCTTCATTCTTTTTCTTTTCCTCCTTTTCAACTAAGCATCTTTTGTAATGGTCCGGAATTCGTAGGTATGAAATTTGAAATGAATATAGTTAATGTCCTAAGAGAGAATTGGTAATGGCACGATTTTTGATTTGTCAAATTACCAGAATATCCTGGAAAAGACCGAATCATCAAGAGAATATTTTCTTGATATGTTTAGAGATTGGATAGATTGTAAGAGCCGTGTAACATGGCACATGATGATGGTACTGTGAATCATCACATTCCATTAGAAACTTAACATGTATTACTGTAATATAATGAAGTTGATCAAGTTTCATTATATTATACTAATTCACGCATCAGTTCCCAATACTGCTTCAAAACATTCATATTTTAAACTTGAAGATTTCAGAATTTAGAAACTAACACAGTTTCTTTTATGTTGTAACGCAGATATTACGGGGAGATAGATGATTGCAGATAGGAATAGTTGTGAAAATATCTTTAGAAATATGGAGAATATGTATAGCGGAAAATATGAAGATATCTTATATTATCTAAGATAAGATGATGATGAATAATATTATCTGAAAAAGTTTAGAATAAGGAGTAGGGTTCATACTGACGGTTTCAACAGATACTGAATCATTTGCATTATTTGAAGGCAGGTTCATTCCTTGTATTTGTTCTTTGTTTCCTTCACGGTTAGCTCAATCCATTTTTCAGCACTAAATTTTCTATCGAGCGTTCCTAACATTCCCTTCTTTATCATCAAACTTTTGGCCATTTAGGCCATCTTAAATTTTACTGTTTCCTCTGCATTTAATGCAGTCATATCTGAATCGTCAATTATCAATCCGAGGTGTTTTCGAGCAAATTGTGTTTTTAGATGATTAAACGCTTATGGTAGTATGGTGGAATATAAAAGGGTTTTCCGGTAGCGACTGCGCAAGAATAACGTATATATCGAGACTAACCTTTCTGAGAAGTCGAAGTTAACTTGTTGAAGCTGTGATAAAATTGGCTAATTTTGGAAAGGGATTACAAAGTTATTTTGGGTAATAATAACACCAAAGGAATTATCACTGCTACGTGTTAACTGTTGACTCGGTTTTCGAGAGTTTTCAGGTGTATAACTATATGCATAAATCTTCCTTCCGTAAACGAGGTGCGGTTGGTTCAACTTTTCGATCGAGGTGTTTTCAAGAATCATGAAAAGATTTGAATGTAATTGTAACTGTCGAGATACAAATGAGGTTTAAGATGGAATCAAGTGGCAAGCTTGAAGAATTATTTAGTTTCATATGTTATAATCAATATTTTAATTTAATTCATTTTAATTGTCCAAAGTTAGCAGTCCAATAGTCTGATGGTTCAATGATTCATATATAATTTAATATATAATATTCGAATTAAATAATGCGTATCGTGACCCGTATACCGGTCTCAGTGTCGCTCACAACTCAAACCATATATATATTTTGGAATCCACCTCAACCCTGTATAGCCAGCTATAGAGTGTCTATGGTCGTTCCGAAATATATATATAGATGGGTCGATATGATAAGTCGAAACCCTGCATACGTGTCCCGACGGTATGTAAAGTGCGGAAATTAAATAACAATAAATAAAATTGCGAGAATGTAAATTGCGAGAATGTAAATTGCGAGAATGTAAATTGCGATAAATTAAATGTTAGCTGGGAACAGTTAGCCGGAACAGTTAGCGTGGAATCCTTAACAATATTTCAATTAGTTAATCCGTTTGTTTCTAACAAATTTTATTATATCCAATGTTTTCTTCATTATGCCACTTGTTGGATTCTGATAGATAAAAATCCAAATATGAAATTTGAATAAAAATGGTTATTCTGTGGTGAACGGATACGTATATCGGTAGTTGTAAGTAGGATAGTAAATGATCGTTGAATCAGATTCGAAGAATGTACAGTGTAACTTATTAATGTGAATTCTAAATATTCCTCGGGTACTACCCACCCGTTAAAATATTTTCATCATTAACGGTTTGTACAAAAGAATTTTTAATTACAATCTTTATGAAAATATACTTGCATATATATTTTCATCGGATGTAATCATGGATTTAATGAGTCAATAAGATATTAAATTTTTTTGATTTATCGTTAATACTTGATTACATGATCTCTAAAACATTAAAGATTACATAATTACCATGTCGAACGAAGATAAATGAGATAGAACGATAAGTAAAGCGAAGATAATCGATATAGAATGATATGTAAAACGAAGATCATACTCGAAGTACAGATAGTGATATTGAGGTGTGTGAGGTTGATATCCGAGGTATAGTTTGTGATGTTGAAATTTATGACGTGATTATGGTTGGGGTGATAAGAACATTGTCGGCGTTGAGGATGGTGGTACGGATTATGCTGCTGGTACTGCTGCTGGTGTCTCCACACCAGATTCTCCAAAGCCATTACTCGAGCACGTAGTTCGTTAACTTCTTATATTATGTCAAGATGATTGACGATTGAAACGAGCGGGTGAGTAAGATTCAAGTATAGGATAATATATAATCGTGACGGGATACTCTAGAAATGGGAGAGTAAATGGTTGCTCGAACAGGTCCGCCGGTAAGTGCTTCAGGTTCATCGCCAAGAGGACAATTTGGTGGATGGAAGGGATCACCCTCTTCATGTCTCCAGTGACTTAGTATATTACGAACCCACCCCCAATTCATCCAGAATAGATGATGGGAGATTGGTTGATCCATTCCGGTGATGCTGCCTTCGGAGCTTGAATGAAAATCCATATCGGCATAGCCGTCATAATCTGAGGAATTCGAACTAGATGCGGAATCCATCTTGTAAAATCGGAAAAATGAATTTTTGGTATGAAATAGATTATAGAAGTTAGATTTGATATTCTTCTATACATACTTTACATATGTATACATAATACCAAAATCCCGTAAATTACGGAGAATCTTTGAAAAGATGACAACTAAAGTCCAAAGTAACAGATATGTTAAGATATGAATTTTGTCTATACACTATCGATGCACTAAATGCAGTAAGACGTGTCTAGACTTATGAATGATAAGCAGGCAATTCCCTAAGGATAATAAGCAAATAATTTACGACTAGAAATGATAAGCAAAACTTTTTGACAGGTAGACACGGTCAAAGTCCAGACTCACTAATGTATCATAACAGCTACTAGTTTGACACACTAACGCAAGACCTGGTTCACTAAGACCACCGCTCTGATACCAACTGTAAGAATCCGAAACTAATCCTCCCGGACGACGTCTTCAACAGTTGGTCCCATTGCAATGATCGTCTCCAAGTAATGTCCTTAAAATGAGCAAATGCACAGCGGAAGACTTAATTCGTACCTGAGAATAACATGCTTTAAAAGTCAACATAAAGTTGGTGAGATATATAGGTTTGATGCTAGCAGCGTTATAACTATGGACCACCAGATTTCATATGTAAACATTTTAATAAAAATATTCTAAGTGGTTGAGCACTTGGTAACCATACTTAACATTTAATCACGTCGCATATTCCCTTTATTATGAAATCTTACTACACCGTACCAAGTGTAGTCACGAAACGAAGTACTGTGCAACCGTTGAATACTGGTCGTCCAGTCCGGTTGGGGTTGTCAGGCCCGATAGATCTATCAACAGGATTCGCGTTTACAATACCGCTGTAAATATTAGTTACCAAGCTACAGGGAAGTATGCCAGTGGTACAACTCAACGTAGAATATATTTTTCAGTTACTTGTGTCCATAACGTAAATCATTTATAAAAACAGCGCATGTATTCTCAGCCCAAAAATATTTAAAGTTTAAAAGGGACTATATACTCACCTAATGTATTTTGTAGTAAAAATACATATAACACCATTGATCAATTATAAGGTTGGCCTTCGATTCACGAACCTATATTATTTATATATCTATTAATAAATATAATAGAAATCACATTCATCCATTAATTAATGTATATTTTATTTATATATGTCGGTTGTTATGCTAAATTCCATTTAAAATTAGTTATTTATATTATATCTTAAATTATACGTTATCTCTATATTTATGTAGTATAAGTATATATATTCTTAAGATGATTAATATCTATACCTTTAGTTATATTATCATGTTTATATATATATAAAAAAAACAATAGTTTGTTATGTGTAAGTAAAAAAAAATGTTAAAATGTTTGATGTATATATCTACATGAAATTTTTATATAGTGATAGTATTCATAATAAGTATATTTTCTTATACAAAATATTTATTTATAAAAGTTGCTAGTTTTGATAATACAGACTCTTTTAATAATAATAACTTTAATAATAATGTTATTACTAATAACAAAATAATAATGATCATAATAATAATAGTATTTATGTTAATAATAATAATACTACTAATTATAAAATGATACAGCTTTTAGTTTTCATAATAATAATAATAATGTTTGTAACTTTAATGATAACGATAATAATAATAGTTATGTTAGTAATTATTATAATTACAATATCATCAATAATAATAATAATAATAATAATAATAATAATAATAAGTAGAGAAGGTATACCAAAAATAAGAATGCACCTAACGGGATTCGAACCCACGACCTCTTGGATCCCCGTCATACACCTAAACCAACCAATCCGACTTGCTTTTCTGTTATGTTACTCTTTTGGTTTTTATTTAACTCTTAATCAGTTTTCACCTTCTTCTTCAACTCCAAACTTAACCAGGGATGAAATCCTCATTAAACTCTATCTAATTGTTGTTTTTAAGAAATGTTACATCAACAAAAACGGTTCACACTTCTTTCTGTAACAATTAAATCGAAAAAAAAATAAAAAAAAACCTGCTGTAACATACTCGTGAATCCCGTTTCCAACCTTAAATCACTTTCGAATTTTTAGTGTGTTTTACACCTCGATCATAACATAAAAGATGTTTTAAATCCTTTATAAAATCTTTCTCAATCCTTAATTTAATCAAAAACATCAAACAGAAGTCGAATTTCAGGTTGAACACATCCTTTGATTTTTTTTTTTGACATTTAACTTTGATTCTTAAATTCGGGCTTGATATCACGAATTGGAATATGAAACTTTTCAGACAGATTTATTGAAAGATTATTAACAAGTCTGCAATTCTACATTTTTGAAATTTATTCAAATTCGAAGTTAAAAAAAAAATTATAAGAAACAGAGGTTCTACGGTTTGTTTCCTATCTGTTTTTCTTTTTTTTTTTCTGTTTCTTTATTATGCTTAATAAAAAAAAAAAAATAGTGAAAGGTAGTAAAGAAACATGCGAATGATGGAATGGAGACATGTAAATTTTTGATGTCTTTATACAGAGCATTTGGGTGTAAACACAAATTCACGGGCAAATAGAAAACCCAGGAGCAAACAAAAATAAAAAAAAACAGATTGCGACATATATATAAAAAAATTACGCGTGCTCCATCTGTTTTTAATATTTTATACATATTTTTTTTTTATAATTATAAATATATTAATAATTATAATTTCATTAATATTAATAACAATAATAATATAAATACTAATAATACAATAATAATACTAATAATGATATAAATAAGATAATAATAACTTCTAAATTTATAACAATATTATTATCATAAATAAACTAAAAAAAATATGATAATTTTGATAAAATTATTAATAATGATAGTATATACAATGGTAAAAAAAAATATGCTATTGTTAATAATACTAATAATGATTTAGTTAGAATAACATTAAGAGTAATAATATATTAACTTATTCATATCAATTTTCAAATATATATATATATATATATTTATTTGTATTTATTTTAATAACGTCTTAATTATTTTTGTATATTGGTTTACATATTTAAATCAAATAATTAAATGGTATTTATTCAAATTAATATAACTTATATTTATATTTACATATATATAATCGTTCACATATTTATTTACACCCAATTGTTCGTGAATCGTCAGGCTTGGTCAAAAAGGGTAACTGATTATCCGAATATAGATTTCAAACTTTCTAGACTCAACATTAAAGATTTTGCTTATCGTGTCGGAAACATATAGAGATTAGGGTTTAAATTTGGTCGGAAATTTCCGGGTCGTTACAAATAGTACATACATCTAAAAGCTGTGTATTGTACGAGTATGAATACGGGTGCATACGAGTAGAATTGTTGATGAAACTGAACGAGAATGTAATTGTAAGCATTTTTGTTAAGTAGAAGTATTTTGATAAGTGTATTGAAGTCTTTCAAAAGTGTATAAATACATATTAAAACACTACATGTATATACATTTTAACTGAGTCGTTAAGTCATCGTTAGTCGTTACATGTAAGTGTTGTTTTGAAACCTTTAGGTTAACGATCTTGTTAAATGTTGTTAACCCAATGTTTATAATATCAAAAGAGATTTTAAATTATTATATTATCAAGATATTATGATGTACGAATATCTCTTAATATGATATATATACATTAAATGTCGTTACAACGATAATCGTTACATATATGTCTCGTTTCAAAATCATTAAGTTAGTAGTCTTGTTTTTACATATGTAGTTCATTGTTAATATACTTAATGATATGTTTAATTATCATAATATAATGTTAACTATATATATAACCATATATATGTCATCATATAGTTTTTACAAGTTTTAACGTTCGTGAATCACCGGTCAACTTGGGTGGTCAATTGTCTATATGAAACCTATTTCAATTAATCAAGTCTTAACAAGTTTGATTGCTTAACATGTTGGAAACATTTAATCATGTAAACATCAATCTCAATTAATATATATAAACATGGAAAAGTTCGGGTCACTACAGTACCTACCCGTTAAATAAATTTCGTCCCGAAATTTTAAGCTGTTGAAGGTGTTGACGAATCTTCTGGAAATAGATGCGGGTATTTCTTCTTCATCTGATCTTCACGCTCCCAGGTGAACTCGGGTCCTCTACGAGCATTCCATCGAACCTTAACAATTGGTATCTTGTTTTGCTTAAGTCTTTTAACCTCACGATCCATTATTTCGACGGGTTCTTCGATGAATTGGAGTTTTTCGTTGATTTGGATTTCATCTAACGGAATAGTGAGATCTTCTTTAGCAAAACATTTCTTCAAATTCGAGACGTGGAAAGTGTTATGTACAGCCACGAGTTGTTGAGGTAACTCAAGTTGGTAAGCTACTGGTCCGACACGATCAATAATCTTGAATGGTCCAATATACCTTGGATTTAATTTCCCTCGTTTACCAAATCGAACAACGCCTTTCCAAGGTGAAACTTTAAGCATGACCATCTCTCCAATTTCAAATTCTATATCTTTTCTTTTAATGTCAGCGTAGCTCTTTTGTCGACTTTGGGCGGTTTTCAACCGTTGTTGAATTTGGATGATCTTCTCGGTAGTTTCTTGTATAATCTCCGGACCCGTAATCTGTCTATCCCCCACCTCACTCCAACAAATCGGAGACCTGCACTTTCTACCATAAAGTGCTTCAAACGGCGCCATCTCAATGCTTGAATGGTAGCTATTGTTGTAGGAAAATTCTGCTAACGGTAGATGTCGATCCCAACTGTTTCCGAAATCAATAACACATGCTCGTAGCATGTCTTCAAGCGTTTGTATCGTCCTTTCGCTCTGCCCATCAGTTTGTGGATGATAGGCAGTACTCATGTCTAGACGAGTTCCTAATGCTTGCTGTAATGTCTGCCAGAATCTTGAAATAAATCTGCCATCCCTATCAGAGATAATAGAGATTGGTATTCCATGTCTGGAGACGACTTCCTTCAAATACAGTCGTGCTAACTTCTCCATCTTGTCATCTTCTCTTATTGGTAGGAAGTGTGCTGATTTGGTGAGACGATCAACTATTACCCAAATAGTATCAAAACCACTTGCAGTCCTTGGCAATTTAGTGATGAAATCCATGGTAATATTTTCCCATTTCCATTCCGGGATTTCGGGTTGTTGAAGTAGACCTGATGGTTTCTGATGCTCAGCTTTGACCTTAGAACACGTCAAACATTCTCCTACGTATTTAGCAACATCGGCTTTCATACCCGGCCACCAAAAATGTTTCTTGAGATCCTTGTACATCTTCCCCGTTCCAGGATGTATTGAGTATCTGGTTTTATGAGCTTCTCTAAGTACCATTTCTCTCATATCTCCAAATTTTGGTACCCAAATCCTTTCAGCCCTATACCGGGTTCCGTCTTCCCGAATATTAAGATGCTTCTCCGATCCTTTGGGTATTTCATCCTTTAAATTTCCCTCTTTTAAAACTCCTTGTTGCGCCTCCTTTATTTGAGTAGTAATGTTATTATGAATCATTATATTCATAGATTTTACTCGAATGGGTTCTCTGTCCTTCCTGCTCAAGGCATCGGCTACCACATTTGCCTTCCCCGGGTGGTAACGAATCTCAAAGTCGTAATCATTCAATAATTCAATCCACCTACGCTGCCTCATATTCAGTTGTTTCTGATTAAATATGTGTTGAAGACTTTTGTGGTCGGTATATATAATACTTTTGACCCCATATAAGTAGTGCCTCCAAGTCTTTAATGCAAAAACAACCGCGCCTAATTCCAAATCATGCGTCGTATAATTTTGTTCGTGAATCTTCAATTGTCTAGACGCATAAGCAATCACCTTCGTTCGTTGCATTAATACACAACCGAGACCTTGCTTTGATGCATCACAATAAATCACAAAATCATCATTCCCTTCAGGCAATGACAATATAGGTGCCGTAGTTAGCTTTTTCTTCAATAACTGAAACGCTTTCTCTTGTTCATCATTCCATTCAAATTTCTTCCCTTTATGCGTTAATGCAGTCAAGGGTTTTGCTATTCTGGAAAAATCTTGGATGAACCTTCTGTAGTAACCAGCTAGTCCTAAAAACTGGCGTATGTGTTTCGGAGTTTTCGGGGTTTCCCACTTTTCAACAGTTTCTATCTTTGCCGGATCCACCTTAATACCTTCTTTGTTCACTATGTGACCGAGGAATTGAACTTCTTCCAACCAAAATGCACACTTTGAAAACTTAGCGTACAATTCTTCCTTCCTCAATACTTCTAACACCTTTCTCAAATGTTCACCGTGTTCTTGGTCATTCTTTGAGTAAATAAGTATGTCATCAATGAAAACAATGACAAACTTGTCAAGGTATGGTCCACACACTCGGTTCATAAGGTCCATGAACACAGCTGGTGCATTAGTTAAACCAAACGGCATGACCATAAACTCGTAATGACCGTAACGTGTTCTGAAAGCAGTCTTTGGAATATCATCTTCTTTCACCCGCATTTGATGATACCCGGAACGTAAGTCAATCTTTGAATAAACAGACGAGCCTTGTAGTTGATCAAATAAGTCATCGATTCTCGGTAGTGGGTAGCGGTTCTTGATGGTAAGTTTGTTCAACTCTCGGTAGTCGATACACAACCTGAATGTACCATCTTTCTTCTTGACAAACAAAACAGGAGCTCCCCACGGTGATGTGCTTGGTCGAATGAAACCACGCTCTAAAAGTTCTTGTAATTGGCTTTGCAGTTCTTTCATCTCGCTGGGTGCGAGTCTGTAAGGAGCACGAGCTATTGGTGCAGCTCCTGGTACAAGATCTATTTGAAATTCAACGGATCGATGTGGGGGTAATCCCGGTAATTCTTTCGGAAATACATCGGGAAATTCTTTTGCAATGGGAACATCATTGATGCTCTTTTCTTCAGTTTGTACTTTCTCGACGTGTGCTAGAACAGCATAGCAACCTTTTCTTATTAGTTTTTGTGCCTTCAAATTACTAATAAGATGTAGCTTCGTGTTGCCCTTTTCTCCGTACACCATTAAGGGTTTTCCTTTTTCTCGTATAATGCGAATTGCATTTTTGTAACAAACGATCTCCGCTTTCACTTCTTTCAACCAGTCCATACCGATTATCACATCAAAACTCCCTAACTCTACTGGTATCAAATCAATCTTAAATGTTTCGCTAACCAGTTTAATTTCTCGATTCCGACATATATTATCTGCTGAAATTAATTTACCATTTGCTAATTCGAGTAAAAATTTACTATCCAAAGGCGTCAATGGACAACTTAATTTAGCACAAAAATCTCTACTCATATAGCTTCTATCCGCACCCGAATCAAATAAAACGTAAGCAGATTTATTGTCAATAAGAAACGTACCCGTAACAAGCTCCGGGTCTTCCTGTGTCTCTACCGCATTAATATTGAAAACTCTTCCACGGCCTTGTCCATTCGTGTTCTCCTGGTTCGGGCAATTTCTAATAATGTGGCCTGGTTTTCCACATTTATAACAAACTACATTGGCATAACTTGCTCCGACACTACTTGCTCCGCCATTACTCGTTCCGACACCATTTGTTCCTTTCGTTCTATTAACCCCTGGTCCGTAGACCTCACACTTCGCCGCGCTATGACCATTTCTTTTACACTTGTTGCAAAATTTGGTGCAGAACCCCGAGTGATTCATTTCACACCTTTGGCATAGCTGCTTCTGATTGTTGTTGTTGTTGCGGTTATTATTGTTGTTGGGATGATTGTTGTAGTTGCTGTTGTTGTTGTTGTTGTTGGGCCGTTTGTTGTAGTTGCGATTTATGTTGCGATTGTTGGGATAATTGTTGCGATTATTGTTGTAATTGCTGTTGTTGTTGTATTGGTGATTCTTATCACCGTTTTCCTCCCACTTTCTTTTGACTTGCTTCACATTGGCCTCTTCAGCAGTCTGTTCTTTAATTCTTTCTTCAATCTGGTTCACTAGTTTGTGAGCCATTCTACATGCCTGTTGTATGGAGGCGGGCTCGTGTGAACTTATATCTTCTTGGATTCTTTCTGGTAATCCTTTCACAAACGCGTCGATCTTCTCTTCCTCATCTTCGAATGCTCCCGGACACAATAGGCACAATTCTGTGAATCGTCTTTCGTACGTGGTAATATCAAATCCTTGGGTTCGTAACCCTCTAAGTTCTGTCTTGAGCTTATTGACCTCGGTTCTGGGACGGTACTTCTCGTTCATCAAGTGCTTGAATGCTGACCACGGTAGTGCGTACGCATCATCTTGTCCCACTTGCTCTAGATAGGTATTCCACCATGTTAACGCAGAACCTGTGAAGGTATGCGTAGCGTACTTCACTTTGTCCTCTTCAGTACACTTACTTATGGCAAACACCGATTCAACCTTCTCGGTCCACCGTTTCAATCCGATCGGTCCTTCGGTTCCATCAAATTCCAAAGGTTTGCAGGCAGTGAATTCTTTGTAGGTGCATCCTACACGATTTCCTGTACTGCTAGATCCAAGGTTATTGTTGGTATGTAGCGCAGCCTGTACTGCGGCTATGTTTGAAGCTAGAAAAGTACGGAATTCCTCTTCATTCATATTCACGGTGTGTCGAGTAGTCGGTGCCATTTCCTTCAAAATAGTTAAATGGAACAAGTTAATCATACAGAATATTAAGAGTAGTTAATAGTATTTCGTAGCATAATATGAACTCATTTATAAAAGCTTTTTCTTCATATTAGCGTTTTATAAGTTTAAATTCGGGTAGTACCTACCCGTTAAGTTCATACTTAGTAGCTAATATACAATTCAACTACTACAATTCTATATGAAAAACTGATTATAATAATATTTCGCGTTCAAACTTTTATACAATATTTTACAAACTTACAATACCGCTTATTTTACATAAAGCATGAAATATAGCACACAATAACTTTGATACAAGATAGTTGTGAAGACAATTCTAGCTAGTACACAAGTCGTTCAGCAAAGGCAATAAAGACACGTAATTCATACGTCCAGAAACAAGTCATGCATTCTGGTTTTACTAGGACTACTTCCCATCCTTGGTCTTGTGCAACATAACCGTTATGGCCGTTGATAAGACAGCGTGTTGTAACGTCGTCAAAAGGACGAGGGTTACGTAATGTCCAACAGTCCCGTAATAATCTAAAAACCTCATTTCTTACCCCAATTACCGACTCCGTCACTTGTGGAAACGTTTTGTTTAATAGTTGTAGCCCGATGTTCTTGTTCTCACTTTGGTGAGAAGCGAACATTACTAATCCGTAAGCATAACATGCTTCTTTATGTTGCATGTTAGCCGCTTTTTCTAAATCACGAAGTCCAATATTCGGATATATTGAGTCAAAATAATTTCTTAACCCGTTGCGTAAAATAGCATTTGGGTTCCCCGCAATATATGCGTCAAAGTAAACACATCGTAACTTATGGGTTTCCCAATGTGATATCCCCCATCTTTCAAACGAAAGTCTCTTATAAACCAAGACATTCTTGGAACGTTCTTCGAATGTCTTACAAACTGATCTCGCCTTAAATAGTTGTGCCGAGGAATTCTGGCCGACTCTAGACAAGATTTCATCAATCATGTCTCCGGGTAGGTCTCTTAAAATATTGGGTTGTCTATCCATTTTGTGTTTTTAAACTGTAAAATAGACAAGAGTTAGATTCATAAAAAAATACTTATTAATACAAGCAATTTTTACATATATCATAAAGCATAAGAACACTATATTACATATATTACACCACACGAATACAACTATCTTATTCCGACTCGCTCGTTTCTTCTTCTTCGGTTTTGGTTCGTTTTGCCAAGTTTCTAGGGATATATGATGTTCCCCTAATACGAGCCGTCGTTGTCCACATTGGTTTAGAAAAACCTGGTGGTTTAGAGGTTCCCGGGTCATTGTTACAACTTAAGGACTTCGGGGGTTGACGATACATATAAAGTTCATCGGGGTTGGAATTAGATTTCTCTATTTTTATGCCCTTTCCCTTATTATTTTCTTTTGCCTTTTTAAATTCAGTTGGGGTAATTTCTATAACATCATCGGAATTCTCGTCGGAATCCGATTCATCGGAGAATTGGTAATCCTCCCAATATTTTGCTTCCTTGGCGGAAACACCATTGACCATAATTAACTTTGGTCGGTTGGTTGAGGATTTTCTTTTACTTAACCGTTTTATTATTTCCCCCACCGGTTCTATTTCTTCATCCGGTTCCGATTCTTCTTCCGGTTCCGATTCTTCTTCCGGTTCCGACTCTTCTTCCGGTTCCTCTTCGGGAACTTGTGAATCAGTCCACAAATCATTCCAATTTACATTTGACTCTTCATTATTATTAGGTGAGTCAATGGGACTTGTTCTAGAGGTAGACATCTATCACATAATATCAAACACGTTAAGAGATTAATATATCACATAATATTCATATGTTAAAAATATATAGTTTCCAACAAAAATGTTAAGCAATCATTTTTAAAGAAAACACGGTCGAAGTCCAGACTCACTAATGCATCCTAACAAACTCGATAAGACACACTAATGCAAATTTTCTGGTTCTCTAAGACCAACGCTCGGATACCAACTGAAATGTCCCGTTCTTATTGATTAAAAACGTTCCATATTAATTGATTTCGTTGCGAGGTTTTGACCTCTATATGAGACGTTTTTCAAAGACTGCATTCATTTTTAAACAAACCATAACCTTTATTTCATCAATAAAGGTTTAAAAAGCTTTACGTAGATTATCAAATAATGATAATCTAAAATATCCTGTTTACACACGACCATTACATAATGGTTTACAATACAAATATGTTACAACAAAATAAGTTTCTTGAATGCAGTTTTTACACAATATCATACAAGCATGGACTCCAAATCTTGTCCTTATTTAAGTATGCGACAGCGGAAGCTCTTAATAACCACCTGAGAATAAACATGCTTAAAACGTCAACAAAAATGTTGGTGAGTTATAGGTTTAACCTATATATATCAAATCGTAACAATAGACCACAAGATTTCATATTTCAATACACATCCCATACATAGAGATAAAAATCATTCATATGGTGAACACCTGGTAACCGACAATAACAAGATGCATATATAAGAATATCCCCATCATTCCGGGACACCCTTCGGATATGATATAAATTTCGAAGTACTAAAGCATCCGGTACTTTGGATGGGGTTTGTTAGGCCCAATAGATCTATCTTTAGGATTCGCGTCAATTAGGGTGTCTGTTCCCTAATTCTTAGATTACCAGACTTAATAAAAAGGGGCATATTCGATTTCGATAATTCAACCATAGAATGTAGTTTCACGTACTTGTGTCTATTTTGTAAATCATTTATAAAACCTGCATGTATTCTCATCCCAAAAATATTAGATTTTAAAAGTGGGACTATAACTCACTTTCACAGATTTTTACTTCGTCGGGAAGTAAGACTTGGCCACTGGTTGATTCACGAACCTATAACAATATATACATATATATCAAAGTATGTTCAAAATATATTTACAACACTTTTAATATATTTTGATGTTTTAAGTTTATTAAGTCAGCTGTCCTCGTTAGTAACCTACAACTAGTTGTCCACAGTTAGATGTACAGAAATAAATCGATAAATATTATCTTGAATCAATCCACGACCCAGTGTATACGTATCTCAGTATTGATCACAACTCAAACTATATATATTTTGGAATCAACCTCAACCCTGTATAGCTAACTCCAACATTCACATATAGAGTGTCTATGGTTGTTCCGAAATATATATAGATGTGTCGACATGATAGGTCGAAACATTGTATACGTGTCTATGGTATCTCAAGATTACATAATATATAATACAAGTTGATTAAGTTATGGTTGGAATAGATTTGTTACCAATTTTCACGTAGCTAAAATGAGAAAAATTATCCAATCTTGTTTTACCCATAACTTCTTCATTTTAAATCCGTTTTGAGTGAATCAAATTGCTATGGTTTCATATTGAACTCTATTTTATGAATCTATACAAAAAAAGTATAGGTTTCTAGTCGGAAAAATAAGTTACAAGTCGTTTTTGTAAAGGTAGTCATTTCAGTCGAAAGAACGACGTCTAGATGACCATTTTAGAAAACATACTTCCACTTTGAGTTTAACCATAATTTTTGGATATAGTTTCATGTTCATAATAAAAATCATTTTCTCAGAATAACAACTTTTAAATCAAAGTTTATCATAGTTTTTAATTAACTAACCCAAAACAGCCCGCGGTGTTACTACGACGGCGTAAATCCGGTTTTACGGTGTTTTTCGTGTTTCCAGGTTTTAAATCATTAAGTTAGCATATCATATAGATATAGAACATGTGTTTAGTTGATTTTAAAAGTCAAGTTAGAAGGATTAACTTTTGTTTGCGAACAAGTTTAGAATTAACTAAACTATGTTCTAGTGATTACAAGTTTAAACCTTCGAATAAGATAGCTTTATATGTATGAATCGAATGATGTTATGAACATCATTACTACCTTAAGTTCCTTGGATGAACCTACTGGAAAAAAGAAAAATGGATCTAGCTTCAATGGATCCTTGGATGGCTCAAAGTTCTTGAAGCAAAATCATGACACTAAAACAAGTTCAAGTAAGATCATCACTTGAAATAAGATTGTTATAGTTATAGAAATTGAACCAAAGTTTGAATATGATTATTACCTTGTATTAGAATGATAACCTACTGTAAGAAACAAAGATTTCTTGAGGTTGGATGATCACCTTACAAGATTGGAAGTGAGCTAGCAAACTTGAAAGTATTCTTGATTTTATGAAACTAGAACTTTTAGAATTTATGAAGAACACTTAGAACTTGAAGATAGAACTTGAGAGAGATCAATTAGATGAATAAAATTGAAGAATGAAAGTGTTTGTAGGTGTTTTTGGTCGTTGGTGTATGGATTAGATATAAAGGATATGTAATTTTGTTTTCATGTAAATAAGTCATGAATGATTACTCATATTTTTGTAATTTTATGAGATATTTCATGCTAGTTGCCAAATGATGGTTCCCACATGTGTTAGGTGACTCACATGGGCTGCTAAGAGCTGATCATTGGAGTGTATATACCAATAGTACATACATCTAAAAGCTGTGTATTGTACGAGTATGAATACGGGTGCATACGAGTAGAATTGTTGATGAAACTGAACGAGAATGTAATTGTAAGCATTTTTGTTAAGTAGAAGTATTTTGATAAGTGTATTGAAGTCTTTCAAAAGTGTATAAATACATATTAAAACACTACATGTATATACATTTTAACTGAGTCGTTAAGTCATCGTTAGTCGTTACATGTAAGTGTTGTTTTGAAACCTTTAGGTTAACGATCTTGTTAAATGTTGTTAACCCAATGTTTATAATATCAAAAGAGATTTTAAATTATTATATTATCAAGATATTATGATGTACGAATATCTCTTAATATGATATATATACATTAAATGTCGTTACAACGATAATCGTTACATATATGTCTCGTTTCAAAATCATTAAGTTAGTAGTCTTGTTTTTACATATGTAGTTCATTGTTAATATACTTAATGATATGTTTAATTATCATAATATAATGTTAACTATATATATAACCATATATATGTCATCATATAGTTTTTACAAGTTTTAACGTTCGTGAATCACCGGTCAACTTGGGTGGTCAATTGTCTATATGAAACCTATTTCAATTAATCAAGTCTTAACAAGTTTGATTGCTTAACATGTTGGAAACATTTAATCATGTAAACATCAATCTCAATTAATATATATAAACATGGAAAAGTTCGGGTCACTACAGTGGATTGATTCAAGATAATATTTATCGATTTATTTCTGTACATCTAACTGTGGACAACTAGTTATAGGTTACTAACGAGGACAGCTGACTTAATAAACTTAAAACATCAAAATATATTAAAAGTGTTGTAAATATATTTTGAACATACTTTAATATATATGTATATATTGTTATAGGTTCGTGAATCAACAGTGGCCAAGTCTTACTTCCCGACGAAGTAAAAATCTGTGAAAGTGAGTTATAGTCCCACTTTTAAAATCTAATATTTTTGGGATGAGAATACATGCAGGTTTTATAAATGATTTACAAAATAGACACAAGTACGTGAAACTACATTCTATGGTTGAATTATCGAAATCGAATATGCCCCTTTTTATTAAGTCCGGTAATCTAAGAATTAGGGAACAGACACCCTAATTGACGCGAATCCTAAAGATAGATCTATTGGGCCTAATAAACCCCATCCAAAGTACCGGATGCTTTAGTACTTCGAAATTTATATCATATCCGAATGGTGTCCCGGAATGATGGGGATATTCTTATATATGCATCTTGTTATTGTCGGTTACCAGGTGTTCACCATATGAATGATTTTTATCTCTATGTATGGGATGTGTATTGAAATATGAAATCTTGTGGTCTATTGTTACGATTTGATATATATAGGTTAAACCTATAACTCACCAACATTTTTGTTGACGTTTAAAGCATGTTTATTCTCAGGTGAATATTAAGAGCTTCCGCTGTTGCATACTAAAATAAGGACAAGATTTGGAGTCCATGTTTGTATGATATTGTGTAAAAACTGCATTCAAGAAACTGATTTCGATGTAACATATTTGTATTGTAAACCATTATGTAATGGTCGTGTGTAAACAGGATATTTTAGATTATCATTATTTGATAATCTACGTAAAGCTTTTTAAACCTTTATTTATGAAATAAAGGTTATGGTTTGTTTTAAAAATGAATGCAGTCTTTGAAAAACGTCTCATATAGAGGTCAAAACCTCGCAACGAAATCAATTAATATGGAACGTTTTTAATCAATAAGAACGGGACATTTCATATATACTCACAGTAGTAAAAGTATATTAATAATAAATTTTCAAGTTATTAAAAATATGACCGTCGTCCTTGGATTCATGAACCTATAACAATAATAACGATTCAGATAATAATACGACATATGAATAAAATAAAGCAAGTTCATAGAATACTTATATAATAATTTTTAACAGTTTATGTTAGTAGTCCATTGTTAGTAGTCCTTTGTTAGTAGTCCAAAATAGTCCAAAAAGTCCAACAGTCCAATAATCGGTGTATATATATATATATATATATATATATATATATATATATATATATATATATATATATATATAATCTTAGAATTACCCCCACGACGTATTGTATACGTATTGTCTTTGCATCAACCCAGAGACGTATTGTATACGTATTATCTTAGAATTAACTAAGATGTATTGTGTACGTATTGTCTTAGGATTTATCAAAACGTATTGTATACTTATTGTGTTAGGACGTACCAAGAATATTATTATACATATATACAATCACAGAATTAACTAAGATTATAATACTTTGTTATACTACTGATAACATGTCCAAATATATATATATATATATATATATATATATATATATATATATATATATATATATATATATATATATATATATATATATATATATATATATATATATAGGATATAGGAAAAGTTAACAAGGATATGATTAATATATTTTTTATAATATAAATTTTGTCCGTACAACGTTAATTTTAGCAGATTTTGTTTTGCTCGCCAAATATTCATTCCAACTCCGTTTAAAGTGAATCAAATTGATATGGATTCCTTAAGAAGTAAATTTTACAAAACCAATTCAAAAAGTTCATCCCAAGTAGTAATTTTTAGAGCTTTACCCTCTTTTTGTGTCGGTGGACAGATTTGGAAAAATCCCGGCATCCACCCAATATATGATTTTTGATAAAATACTTCCACTTTTTCTAAAATCATGAAAAAAATACTAGAAGTCTTATTTACATATATTAACATATTTCTAAAGTCTTAGCCTCGAACTCAAAGTCTAAGATAGGTTTTTAATTCCCAACCCAAAACAGCCCGCTTTTTACCAAATGGAGATTAAATGATATATGTTAAGTTTCAAGGTGTTCTTCATGTCTACAAGTTATAAGTTCTTATATTAACTTAATATAACATCATAATACATATAAATTAGTGTTATTAGAGTTATGTTAGAAAGATTAGATTAGTTTTTCAAACAAGCTTGGTGTTCACCAAAATAAGTTCTAGTTTTTACAAGTTTTATAAGTATAATAAGATAGCAACTATACAAGGAATTGAACAAGGATTTTTAGAAGTATTTTACCTTGATTATGAAGAGGAAAGTTTCTGAGATTAAAGTATGATATGAGAGCATTCAAGTGTGCATTTTTAGTTTAAGAAAATGTGGAGTAGAAATGAGTTAAAATGGTCCTTATTTATAAGCTTATAATTTTGGCTTTTAGTGAAAATATCTAAGATAAGTTAAATTGTATTAAGTCATGCATGACATATTAAATTTATTAGGTCATGGATGATATATTACACAAATAATTGCAGATTTCTATTGGTATATACCAATTGTAAATACTTCTAGAAGCTGTGTATAATACGGGTAAAAATACCGTATGAATGCGAGTAGAATTCTTGAGAAAATTGAACGGAAATACGAGTATAGCTATCCTTTATATGTATTGGTATATTATAAAGTGTATTCAATACTTGTAAGGATGTATTTACACTCGTAATACATTATATGTAAATACATTTTAACATAAGTTAATTACGTCGTTTAAATAGTAACAAATATATTATTTGAAAACTCTTTAAATTAGTAGTATGAAAATATATATATATAATACTGATAATGTTAAAAACGAACATATATTTCATAGCATTATCCCTCAAGAAATACAAGCTTTTAGTTGCGATTGTTTTATTTACAAGTGATATTCGTTTAAATAATAAAAGGTGAAGACAAAAGACAGATTTGACGAATTGAAGACGCAAACGACCAAAAAGCTCAAAAGTACAAAATACAATCAAAGAGGTTCCAATTATTGATAAGAAACGTCTCAGAATTACAAGAGTACAAGATTCAAAACGCAAAGTACAAGATATTAAATTGTACGCAAGGACGTTCGAAAATCCAGAACCGGGACCAGAGTCAACTCTCAACGCTTGACGCAACGGACTAAAAATTACAAGTCAACTATGCACATAAATATAATATAATATTTAAATAATTCTTATAATTATTTATATATTATATATTATATTATTAAAAACCGTCGGCAGAAAAAACAAAGGCATGTGAGCCTCTCCAGCTTGCCATGCGATCGCATAGCCTTGAAGGGTAAAGCTCATGCGATCGCATGAGCCACTTTTCCAGCCCACATGCCTATAAAATTCGCAGCTTGGTGAACATCAAAACACATCTTTTTCTTCTTCACTCAAACGTAGTATATGTATATATAATTTATATTTTAATTTTAATTTTAATTTTAAATCCTAATAATAAGGGTATGTTAGCGAATGTTGTAAGGGTGTAAGTCGAAATTCTGTCCGTGTAACGCTACGCTATTTTAATCATTGAAAGTTATGTTCAACCTTTTTACATTAATGTCTCGTAGCTAAGTTATTATTATGCTTATTTAATCCGAAGTAATCATGATGTTGGGCTAAAAATATTAAAATTGGGTAATTGGGCTTTGTACCATAATTGGGGTTTGGACAAAAGAACGACACTTGTGGAAATTAGACTATGGGCTATTAATGGGCTTTATATTTGTTTAACTAAATGATAGTTTGTTAATGTTAATTTAAAGATTTACAATTGGGCGTCCCTATAAATAACCATTTACACTCGATCGGACACGATGGGCGGGGTATTTATATGTACGAATAATCGTTCATTTAACCGGACACGGGAATGGATTAATAGCCACTAGAATTATTAAAACAGGAGTGAAATTATGTACAAGGACACTTGGCATAATTGATAATAAAGTATTAAAACCTTGGGTTACACTCAGTTGACATCCTGGTGTAATTATTAAACAAAGTAATAAAACCTTGTTACAGTTTAAGTCCCCAATTAGTTGGAATATTTAACTTCGGGTATAAGGATAATTTGACGAGGACACTCGCACTTTATATTTATGACTGATGGACTGTTATGGACAAAAACCAGACGGACATATTAAATAATCCAGGATAAAGGACAATTAACCCATGGGCATAAAACTAAAATCAACACGTCAAACATCATGATTACGGAAGTTTAAATAAGCATAATTCTTTTATTTCATATTTAATTTCCTTTATTTTATATTTAATTGCACTTCTAATTATAGCACTTTTATTTATTGTTATTGTATTTAATTGCACTTTTAATTATCGTACTTTTTAATTATCGCAAGTTTATTTTATCGCACTTTTATTTATCGCAATTTCATTATCGTTATTTACTTTACGCTTTAAATTAAGTCTTTTATTTATTGTTTTAACTGCGACTAAAGTTTTAAAATCGACAAACCGGTCATTAAACGGCAAAAACCCCCCTTTAAAATAATAATATTACTTATATATATATATTCGTATTTTTATAAATAAAACTAATATAGCGTTAAGCTTTGATTGAAAGATTTTCCCTGTGGAACGAACCGGACTTACTAAAAACTACACTAATGTACGATTAGGTACACTGCCTATAAGTGTTGTAGCAAGGTTTAAGTATATCCATTCTATAAATAAATAAATATCTTGTGTAAAATTGTATCGTATTTAATAGTATTTCCTGCTAAAATTTAATAGTATTTTATACCCCTTAGCTTTAACTATCAAGTATTTTTGGCGCCGCTGCCGGGGAACGCCGAAGCGAAACGCCACACATATAAAAAAAAATACGCTTTTGTAAAAATACGTTTTAAATATTCGAAAATATAAAAAGAAAACAAAAATATAAATATTTTTAAGAGTTTGTTAAATATTTAAGTTCTATAAAAGTTTCTTTATCTTTATTTTATAAAAATATAAGTTTTATTTAATTTATATAAATATATTACATAAATATATAAAACAGAAAATTCAAAACAGAAAAAAAAAATATAAAAACACTCGGGCCTGCTACTGTAGCAGCCCGTAACCTGGCCCAAAACCTCAGCTCATGCGATCGCATGAGCCTGAAGGCATAAACTCATGCGATCGCATGAGAGTGTCTGACACGCCAACTGCAACCCTAAAACTGCATTTATTACGGTGTATTATTATTATTATTTAATAAACCCTAATTAGGTTTTAATATTTTATTATTTAGTTTAATTTTAGTTTTTAATTTATTTTATATTTAGTTAAATTAGTTTAATTAAGTTGTAAAATTAATAGTTTTATAAAATAAATATTATAAAAATAATATTTTTATAAAAATTGTAATTTTTACAACTTTTAGTATATTTTTATATTTTGTCCCTTTTTAATTGTTTTAGCGTAACTTTTGCATTTTTCGCTCGTATTTAGTTTTAAGACATAGTTTTTTCCATAGTTATTTTTATTTCTAGATTTTTAGGCTCTGCCGTAAAATCCCTTAAGTGCTTTTTCTTTAGACTAAGATTTAAGTGCTTTAGAATTCTGTGACGCCTTTTTAAGTTTTAGTACCTTTTTAAGATATTGCCATTTGGGATATAGTTTTTCCTGTAAGCTTTAATTTTTTTAGACACCTTTTACCTATGTATCAATTATTATTCCAATTAGTAATCTCAATTTACGATTATAATTTTAAGTTAATGATAGTAATAAGGTTGGGTTAGTCGAGTTTTTTTTTTTTAAGTTTTATAGTCATTTTTTTTTCTTTCTTATTTTTCGACGCCTTTTATTTTTTGATCTTTTCTTTTTCGACTTTTTTTTTCGACGCGCTCTTTTTCTTTCTTATTTCTCGCCATTCTAGTTTTAGGATATAGATTTTTATTCTACTTTTATCTAAATTTCTTAAAATTACGAAAATTTATTTTAAGTGGTTAAATTGATAGACATCAAAATTTTCTGGTTCGTAGTAATAGTTGGATTTGTACGTGGACCGGGTTATTGGAGCCAAACAGTCCTCAATTATATTGAGACCAAACGAATCCTGCCCCTCTGCTGCATCTTTTGGCTATTCGAAACGTGGGCAAAATCAGAAAAGTCTATTAATTGGATAACTTATATAATTTTTCTTTCCTTTTAAAAACTAATAGGATATTCAGTGAATGCACCGAGCAAGACGTTCACCACCTTTTGTACGTTCATCACCTGTAACTCGATCAAGACATCTAGCAAATATTACCGCCGTTGATTTTTCTTTAGAATCGTCATCCAGTCGACCAAGTACTCCAGTTCAAATTTCCGATAATCCATTTTTTGAACCCGACCTCACAATTGAGAATCCGGAGAATATTCAGGGACAATTCGTAGATCCTGAACCTTTAAATTTTCCTCCGGAACCACCAATCATTCAAACAGAGATTGTTGAGGAACGAACCATTAAATCATAATCCTCTAGTGATTCCGATTCAACAAATTCAATTATGGAGAATCTGGAACCTTTAAGTATGGAAGACCGAATGAGAGCTAAACGTACTGGCCAAGGTCACGCAATTACTCATCCAGAAATTAATGCGCCAGATTATGAAATCAAAGGACAAATTCTACACATGGTGACTAATCAATGCCAATTTAGTGGTGCGCCGAAGGAAGATCCAAATGAACATCTTCGTACCTTTAATAGGATCCGCACTCTATTTAAAATCCGAGAAGTGGAGGATGAACAGATATATCTCATGTTATTTCCCTGGATTTTAAAGGGAGAAGCCAAAGATTGGTTGGAATCGTTACCTGAAGGGGCGATCGATACATGGGACGTTTTAGTTGAAAATTTTCTTAAACAATTCTTTCCGGCATCTAAAGCCGTAAGACTTCAAGGAGAAATTGTTACGTTCACACAGAAATCGAATGAAACTCTATATGAGGCGTGGACAAGATTTGGAAAGTTATTAAGAGGATGTCCGCAACATGGTTTAGACACATGTCAAATAGTACAAATATTCTACCAAGGATGCGACATCACTACAAGAAAAGACATAGATATAGCAGCTTGTGGTTCCATTATGAAGAAAACCGAAACTGATGCTTATAAAATTATTGATAACACTGCTTCCCACTCACATGAGTGGCACCAAGAAAAAGATATCGTTAGATAATCTAAAGCAGCTAGAGCCGATTCTAGCCATGACTTAGATTCCATTTCCGCAAAGATAGATGCTGTGGAGAGACGAATGGAAAAGATGACTAAAGATATCCACCCAATACGAATTAGTTGTGAGCAGTGTGGAGGACCACATTTGACAAAAGATTGTCTCAGTGTTGAATTAACAATGGAACAAAGAGAGAATGTTTCATATCTAAACCAAAGGCCTGGAAATAATTATCAGAATAATTATCAACCGCCAAGACCGATTTACAATCAAAATCAGAATTATAACCGAAATATTCCATACAACAACCAACAAGGTCCTAACAATCAACAAGTATCTAACAATACTTACAACCAGAAAAGACCTAATTTTCAAAACAAACCACCACAACCCGATGATAAAAAGCCGAATTTAGAAGATATGATGACGAAGCTAGTTGAAACTCAAACGCAGTTTTTCACATCTCAAAAACAAACTAATGAACAAAATGCTCAAGCATTTAGAAATCAACAAGCTTCTATTCAAAACTTGGAACAAGAAGTAAGTAACCTAGCAAGGTTAATAGGTGAAAGAAAACCGGGAAGTTTACCTAGTGATACAAATGCAAACCCCCGGAATGAAACAGCTAAAGCTATTACCACAAGAAGTGGTACAACACTTAAATCACCTGAAATACCTGTAACTTCTGATGAAGCTATTCCTACTCCACAAGAACCACAACCTGATCAAGATAAGGAAAAAGAACCGGTAGTTGAAAAGGTTAATGAAGATAACACAGTTAAGGCTAAACCTTATGTTAAACCATACCAACTACCACTTCCTTACCCGAGTAAAATGAAGAAAGAGAAACTTGAAGCCGAGCAATCCAAATTCTTGGATATGTTTAAACAGATAAATGTAAATCTTCCTTTCATTGATGTGATTTCAGGAATGCCTAGATATGCTAAATTCTTGAAAGATCTGATCACGAATAGAAAGAAAATGGAAGAACTCTCGGCTGTTACTATGAATGCTAATTGTTCAGCAGTGCTGTTGAATAAGATATCAGAAAAATTATCTGATCCAGGAAGTTTCACAATTCCATGTTTTCTGGGTAGTCTTAGTTCAATAGAAGCATTAGCAGACTTAGGTGCTAGTATAAATTTAATGCCGTATTCACTATACACTAAACTAGACCTTGGAGAATTGAAACCAACAAGAATAAGTATACAACTAGCCGATCGATCAATAAAATATCCTAGAGGGATAATGGAGAACATGCTAGTTAAAGTTGGTACTTTAGTATTTCTAGTAGATTTTGTTGTTCTGGACATGGAAGAAGATTCTCAAGTTCCTCTCATATTAGGAAGACCATTCTTAAACACGGCTAAAGCAATGATAGACGTGTTTGGTAAGAAACTGACCCTAAGTATAGAGGATGAGAGTGTTACCTTTTCAGTTGATAGAGCAATGCAACAACCGCAATCTGCAGATGATACATGTTATTATATTCAAACTATAGATTCACATGCAGAATTGTTAGAAGAATTTCCAGAATTACAAGGAACAGGAGAATGTTCTTTAGGAGAAGGTAATGAACCAATTGATGAAGCTGAAATGTTAGCTACACTTATAGCTAATGGATATGAACCAACAACAGAAGAAATTCAAATGCTAAAAGAAGAAGACAGATATCGATACAAATCATCGATAGAAGAACCTCCGAAATTAGAGTTAAAGCCACTTCCAAACCATTTGGAATACGCTTATTTACATGGTGAATCTGAATTACCTGTAATAATATCGTCTTCTCTTACTGAAAATGAGAAATCACAACTCATTTCTGTGTTGAAAGCTCATAAACCAGTCATTGCATGGAAGATTCATGATATTAAGGAATAAGTCCTTCGTATTGCACACATAAAATCCTTATGGAAGAAGGTCATAAAACGTATGTGCAACGCCAATGAATACTAAATCCGAATATGCAAGATGTAGTTAAAAAAGAAATTATTAAACTGCTAGACGCAGGTCTAATTTATCCAATTTCTGATAGTCCATGGGTAAGCCCAGCTCAATGCGTGCCTAAGAAGGGTGGCATGACTGTCATTACAAATGAAAAAATAAGCTTATTCCTACTAGGACTGTAACAGGATGGCGTGTATGTATTGATTATAGAAAATTAAATGACGCCACCAGAAAAGATCACTTTCCCTTACCTTTTATTGATCAAATGCTGGAAAGATTAGCCGGAAATAGTTACTATTGTTTTCTTGATGGTTTTTCCGGATATTTTCAAATTCCAATAGCACCCGAAGATCAAGAGAAAACCACATTCACGTGCCCTTATGGTACTTTTTCTTACAAACGCATGCCATTTGGACTTTGCAACGCCCCTGCAACCTTTCAAAGGTGTATAATGGCGATTTTTCACGACATGATAGAAGAATGCATGGAAGTTTTCATGGATGACTTTTCAGTCTTCGGTGATACATTTGAATCATGTCTAGTTAATCTTGAACGAATGCTTATTAGATGCGAACAATCAAATTTAGTTCTTAATTGGGAGAAATGCCATTTCATGGTTAAAGAAGGCATCGTTCTTGGACATAAAATCTCAAATGAAGGAATTGAAGTGGATAGAGCTAAAGTAGATGTAATTGCTAAACTTCCACATCCCACCAATGTTAGAGGAGTTAGGAGTTTTCTAGGGCATGCCGGTTTTTACCGACGTTTCATAAAAGATTTTTCTAAAATTGCCACTCCTATGAATAAACTCCTAGAAAAGGATGCTCCATTCATCTTTTCAGATGAATGTATCAAATCTTTTAATATTCTTAAAGAAAAACTCACTAATGCGCCGATCATGATAACACCAAATTGGAATCTATCGTTTGAACTAATGTGCGATGCAAGTGATTTTGCAATGGGAGCCGTTTTAGGACAAAGGATTGAAAAACGATTTCAACCTATATATTATGCTAGTAAGACGTTACAAGGAGCACAAACGAACTATACAACTACTGAAAAAGAACTCCTTGCTATTGTCTTTGCTTTTGACAAATTTCGTTCATATCTCATTCTAGCAAAAACGGTGGTCTATACCGACCATTCTGCTCTTAGATACCTATTTTCGAAACAAGATGCCAAACCAAGATTAATCCGTTGGATCTTACTCTTACAAGAGTTTGATATTGAAATCTGAGATAAAAAAGGAGCAGAAAATCTCGTCGCTGATCATCTTTCTCGTCTTGAAAATCCTGAATTAGAAGTTCTAAATGAATCAGCCATACAAGACAACTTTCCTGATGAATATCTATTGAAGATAGATTATAATGAAATTCCATGGTTTGCAGACTATGCAAACTACTTATTATGTGGATTCCTTGAAAAAGGATTATCGTACCAAAAATGAAAGAAATTCTTCAGTGATATAAAACACTATTTCTGGGAAGATCCACATTTGTTTAAAAGTTGTCCCGATGGAATAATACGCCGATGTGTATTTGGAGATGAAGCTAGTAAAATTTTAAACCATTGTCACACAGGACCAACAGGAGGGCATTATGGGCCTCAACTAACAGCAAGAAAAGTTTATGATGCTGGATTCTATTGGCCTACAATTTACAAAGACGCACACCTTCTTTGCAAATCCTGTGATGCTTGTCAAAGGGCCGGAAAAATAAGTCAACGTGATAAAATGCCACAAAATGTCATTCAAGTATGCGAAGTATTTGACATTTGGAGTATTGACTTTATGGGTCCATTTCCAAAATCTCATAATAATCTCTACATTCTCGTAGCCATTGATTATGTATCTAAATGGGCAGAAGCACAAGATCTCCCAACTAACGACGCACGAGTTGTAGTCAACTTTTTAAAACGTCTTTTTGCAAGGTTTGGAACACCGAAAGCTTTAATAAGTGATCGGGGTACTCATTTCTGTAATAATCAACTTGAGAAAGTTCTCAAAAGATATGGAGTAACTCATAAAATCTCCACCGCATATCATCCACAAACAAGTGGACAAGTTGAAAATACCAACCGAGCTTTAAAACGTATTCTAGAAAAAATTGTAGGATCAAATCCGAAGGAATGGTCCATTAAATTGGAGGATGCACTCTGGGCTTTTAGAACAGCCTACAAAACTCCAATTGGAACCACACCTTTTAGACTCGTTTATGGAAAAGCATGTCATCTTCCAGTAGAAATTGAACACAAAGCATTTTGGGCTTTGAAGACATGTAATCTTGATTTGCATGAAGCTGGATGTCTACGATTAAGTCAACTAAACGAATTAGAAGAATTAAGACATGAAGCATACGAAAATTCGTTAATCTATAAAGAAAGAACGAAGAAATGGCATGATAAAAGAATCAGAAGTTCAAAAGAATTTAAAGAAGGAGACAAAGTTCTTCTTTTCAATTCACGATTCAAGCTATTTCCTGGAAAATTGAAATCAAGATGGTCTGGACCATTCATAGTCAAAAGAGTTTTCCCATACAGAACGATAGAATTAATAAATTCAAATGGAATTGAATTTAAAGTTAATGGTCACAGAGTTAAATATTACATAGATAATCCGATGGAAGTCGACAACGAAGTTAATCACAATTTCGATACCACAGCTAACTAAGTGTGGGGAGAATCAAGTCTTTTAAAGGATAATATGTATTTCTGTTAGAGTTAGATTTTCTGTTTTCGTGTAGTTCTCGAAAATGGAACCCGAATGGTCTTTCCCTAGCAGACCCTAAAGAACTAGTCTTCTCCCCCCATTCTGAATTTTTATTTTTTTTTAGGTTTTTACGAAATGAAGACTTCCTGTGAACTAAACCATGGTCTAATGCTACACGCTTTGATCACTAAACGTAATAATGACACACTTCCGAGTGAAATAGTATCAGTAATCAGAGAAAGATTGGACGGAGTAAGAAAAGAATCCAGATGCGAAGATAATAAGTTACAATTTGGTAAAGAAAAATCAAAATCCGCAGCGAAAAGAAGAGCACGACACCTAGAAAGATGTCACAAATGTGGAAAATGGTCACATGGAGGTAAATGTTCAAATAATCAAACCTATTCAAACACCGAATTTGTTACTTTATGCAGAGACGGACCGTTCATATGTTTAGAAGAAAAAACACTGAATGCTCGAGGTTACGCCTATGTAGCTATGGAAAACCAATTAAACCGACTATCTTATGAATGGGATAGATCATATAACTAAGAATACTATCTCACAGGTAAGTCTGTACAGTTTTTATTTTTATTTTTATTTTTAACCTTTTGATAATAAACGCTAATTTGTTCGCTATAAAGTATTAAATTGGTATTGAATAAAATTAGGTTTGGCGACCGAAGTTATTGATATCATACAAAAATTTATTACATCACTGCGAAATTTAACGTTTATTCTTAAGGTATAAAATTCTTTAATCAATCAACCCAAAATATTTCAAAAATTCGTCATGAGTTAAATTAGGTCATGGAACCGAAATTACTTTACCGGAAAGAGGGGCGTATATTTTTGATAATATTTGATTGATTAAAGTGGGATAAAAGCCAAAAAGATTTTTAATTTTATTTTTTACCATGTTTTTAAAATTAATATATAAATATTAAATTAATATTTTGAACTTTGTAAAATCAATATATTTAAGTTTGTAAATATTTGAAAAATTAATCTTTTTAATATAAGTTTGTATGTATAAAAACAAAAATATAATATAAGTTTGGTGTGAATTAATAATATGAATTTTTAATTAAGTTTGGTGTGAATTTTTAATTTTATGCATTTTAAATTTAAGTTTGGTGTGAATTTAAAAACAAAAATTTACTTTATTTCGCTAATTTAAAAATATGATTTTTAAAATTCGTCGTGAGTTGAAGACTAGGTCGTTGAACCGAAATTGCTTTACCCGAGGGAGGGACGAGAACTTTTATTATCATTATTTTTAATCTTATTGAATTAAAGTATGCCAAAAACATTAAAAAAAAAACCCCAAAAATCTTTACTTTTAAAACCGCGCTTTGATTTGACAAATTTTAAAAATTTTGTCAAGGGACAGATTAGGACAACGATCCGAAACACCCTCGCTCCTAAAGGAAAACAAAATTTTTAGAATTTTATTAATTATATGTTTTAGAAGTTATAAGGTTTTGTAAAAAAAAAAAAAAAAAAGGGCAAAGTACTGTACCCGGGACTCCATGCGATCCCATGGAGTTTGGCCTTTGCAGCCATGCGATCGCATGGCCCTGGAAATCAGGCCAGACACAAAAGTCCCAGTCGACCTGCTTCTGCCTCACACCAACACACACACAACACATACGAAAATACTCTCAAATCTTCATCAAAATTCACCAAAATCCACCGTAATTCATCATTTTTCTTGCTCTAATCATGCCTAGATTCTCATTCTTCAGCAAAATGGTAAAAATTACACCCCTAAACTCTATAAATTCCTAGTTTTTGTGATAATTACCAATTTTTTACCTAATGCAATTTTGTTAATTTCTAGTGTAATTAGTGTTAAATTGTTAGTATTTTATGCATGTATAACCTAGATTGATGCTATTTAACATGATTTGAAGCCAAAAACTTCAAAATTTTTAGAAATCTAGGGTTTGTGTTCTTGAGCAATTTGGGGCTTTTTGATATAAACAGGTTATGGCCTATTTTTGTCATGAATTATTGCTAAATTGAGTAGTGTAACATGTTTAGATAGTTAAATGATCCAAACATTGATCCTAAACATGATTTTTGGAGATTAAAGTGGACTTTTTAAGTCCAAAATTCATGAACTTGATTAATTTGATGTAATTGCCATTTGAGACTTGTTTAATTATTAGTAATGACTATTTTGACATGTTATTTGAGTTAAATGCTTATGAACTTTGTATACATTTTCATATGTGCTTATTTGAAAAGTGTAGAATTGTGAAAAATTGTGAAAATGTGTATAAGTTTAATTTTGATTTAACATGTTATAGTGATTGTTTTAAGTTGTTATTTTGCTAACACTAATGCATATTTGGATGCACAAATTTTGTGTTTAATGTGTTTTGCAGAAAGCCGATACTGGAGGTTCAGGAGCATCATCATCTAGACGACCATCACCAGCACCAGAACCAGAACCAGAAATGCAACACGAACAAGAACCACAACAAGAACCACAACAACAGCCTGATCAGCACATACCTTATTATGATCCAGTACAGTTTGTTGATGAATTCATAGTATTCCCAATGAGGCTACCAGTAGAATTCCCAACGATTCCTGAGCACACTCTGCATCCTAATCTAAGATTTGATAGGAGATGGAGAGATTACGAGACATATCAAAGCAACAAATTCAAATTGGTAACAAAAAATGTAGAGGTGCCAAGGGTAATCGATTGGGCCCCTTTGGAAACGGTCCATCTAGCTGACTGTGTTAGACAGCTTTTAGTTCAAAGGTATGGCAGTTCTTCTTTTACAGATTGGGAACGTCTTTTCACCATTCGTAGACCTGTATATAAGGAATGGTGTGTTGAGTTGATGAGTACTGTATCACTTGATACAAATATAGTTAGAATAGATGATAGAAGATTTCTTAGGTTTATCCTTGGCGGTAGGATGTACAGAATGTCTATGCTGGACATGGCCAGGGCCTTACAGATATATACTCCTGGTGAGTTGCTATTACCCGATTGTACAAATTTGATTCATTATGGTGAAAGGGTAGATAGTAACTTTGACGCTAACACCATTTGGAGGCGTATGTCACATTTTGATGTTTTTACACGAGCAGGAGGACACTCCTATACGCATATTGACAGAGCCGAGCTTCGTATTATTCATAGATTTTTGGCTAACTCAATTACACAGAGAGGTCACAATAAAGAAAAAATTACCTTACATGATTTATTCTACCTAAAGTGTATTCGGGATCCTAGAAGCTTTGTCAATATCCCTTACTGTGTTGCTTTTTATTTATCTAAAATGGTAGGGGGAATGCAGGACGGGAGTATAATAGGAGGAGGTATTTTTGTTACTCTCATTGGAGAGTATTTAGGTGTTGATAGGAACCAAGGGGGTCCATTACAGCTTTGTAGAGAACAGGTTGAGCCCTTAGGATTGAAAGTTTATGTGGGTGCTAAGGTATTGAAAAGTAGACGTAACCAGGCAGTACCCTATGAGGGATCTCATTCTCAGGTAGAGAGAGGCTCAGACGAGGAAATGGAGGAGGCGGAAGACATTAGGGATGTCTTTCGAGATGCTATTCTTGACGTCCACATTCGTATAGATGAGGAAGCAATGACGAACGCGGCCAGACATAGTATGTATGAGCAGTGGAACTCCGAGCGAGTATACGAGGATTATAGGCGACGCCAACACGATAGCTGGTTAGTTCATCAGCACCAAATCATGAGCCAGCTATCATATCAGGTACCAAATAACTATGTACCTACTTGACCTGCTCATTTTCCGCCACACAGCCCCGATATCCGACCACCCTTTAACCGGCATGACTATAACCAAGCCTATCAAAACACCTATAACCAACAATGGAACCCACCTGACGAGATGAACTGGAACCCATATCCAGACTGATTTAGTTCCATTTGGTTATTTATATAATTTTTATGTTTTTATCTTTTTACTTATTCATGTTTAAACTTATGTTATTGAATATACTTATGTAATCTTTATCATTTTTATTATTATTGTGTACTAATATTTCACATTTAGGATTTGAAAGTGGGATATTAAGTCCCATTTCAAATTGCATGTTTATATTTGTATGTATGTATATTGTAAATTGTACAAAACAGGGTAAAACAACGCATTTTCAAAGACTGGCATTAAGTTCAGCAAAAGCTACTAACAACAGACGGAATGAACAAATGATATGCACCATTTATCATTCAGCAAACAAACGCCAATATGTTTAGAAACTTTGATAAAATTTAATCATTTCTACGCTAATCACCCTCAATAATTTAAATTGTTACTGATTTCTTGCAAATGAGGGCATTGCAAGATCTTAAGTGTGGGAAGGGGTTAAATTCTTTCGGATTTTTAAAATTTTTATCTTAAACACTTGGTTACCATTAAAAATACTAGTAACGTAGTAGTTGTATTAGAATCTAGTGCTCTCTGATAATAAAGAACAGCCCTAGTCTTATATACTGACTACCCAATTCTAGTAAAATTTTTCAAAATTTTCAATTAAATGAACTCAAAATCATGTTTATACATATTTATGAACGATAAAACTAGGTGTTAATACCGAAATTATTGTTACCTCGGAAAGGACATAAATTGAGAAACAAACCAAAATGTTAAAATTCATTTAAAATGGAATAGAGGACAATAAAAAGGAAAATAAAAGCCAAGTGTGGGAAAAATTACCAAGTTATCTTAAACATATGTCACATATTTCTGTAACAAATAATTGAAGATACTTTTGCTTTGGACTAAACTAAACTGTTTTACCCGATGAAAGAAAAGAAGAGATGGATCTACACGATAAATCAATTCCATCATTAAAAGGAAGTAAAGTCTTTCGAAAAAGAAACGCGCTTCTTGATTTAGGTCATGAAGTTGTCGTCCAGACCAGCTGTAGGTTGATGAAAAATCTAGAAAAGTCATCTCTAAAATTAGCAGGAAATCCACGGACCTCAGCATAAAACAGGGTCGCCAAGTGGTCAGATTTATCCTAACCATGAGAAGGATTTATCTCGTACAATGGGGGGCACCGTGTAAATTAGCTTGATAAGACTAATGAATCAGACCCCCAGAAAGGATAATCTCCTTAAAAGATCAAAAAATCAGCTTTTAAGACTGATATTACTCAATCCTAGAGATTGACCTTAAAGATTGATAATTACAAACTCATGGAATTCAATGATATCTAAACTCGAGCTTGAACGAGAAAATATTTTGATCAAATTATAAACCGATTTGTTTTCTGAAAACCCATTTTCAATGCGCTCATTACCATTGAACGTAAAATCCTAGGAATTCACCTGGAATTCATTAGGTCACCTGAACCAAATCGGGTGTCAACCGTAAGAACGGTGGTTGCATAGCATGGTCAAAGACAGGACCTTGTGCCAGATCGGAAAATTATAAGGGTGAGCTTTACTATTGCTCCTACAAAGGATAGTAATTGCGTCCGACACGTTATAGACCATAATTAAAAGCATGTCACGGGACATTGCCTTAACAGTTGTTTGTTCAACGCTTTCCTTTATAAACGGACGGTAGTTTACCGAAAGGTAATATTCGGAACAAGTAAACTGGACGTGTTGCTTTTCCAATACAAGGTTAGCAAGTGGGTGACACAAAACCGCAAGTTTTGAGCTAAAATTTTCATATCTGAAACCCACCAAACCCACAAAAATATTTTGCAAACACTAGTGAAGGGTTATTCCGGAAAACTTATCTAGGGTAAAAGCTAGATTTAATTTTCAAAAAAAAAAAAAAAAAGATCAAATGTTTTCATAAAGATCCAATTTCCTTAATGGATCTAAATTTTATAGTCATGTGGGACTGTAAACCACATCGTTACTACCATTGTTTATACCGCCGTATAGAAATCACTGATGTACAAAGTGTGAAGAATAAAGAAGTGATTCTAGTATTTCAAGACTATATTGCTTGAGGACAAGCAACGCTCAAGTGTGGGAATATTTGATAATGTTAAAAACAAACATATATTTCATAGCATTATCCCTCAAGAAAGACAAGCTTTTAGTTGTGATTGTTTTATTTACAAGTGATATTCGTTTAAATAATAAAAGGTGAAGACAAAAGACAGATTAGACGAATTGAAGACGCAAACGACCAAAAAGCTCAAAAGTACAAAATACAATCAAAGAGGTTCCAATTATTGATAAGAAACGTCTCTGAATTACAAGAGTACAAGATTCAAAACGCAAAGTACAAGATATTAAATTGTACGCAAGGACGTTCGAAAATCCGGAACCGGGACCAGAGTCAACTCTCAACGCTTGACGCAACGGACTAAAAATTACAAGTCAACTATGCACATAAATATAATATAATATTTAAATAATTCTTATAATTATTTATATATTATATATTATATTATTAAAAACCGTCGGCAGAAAAAACAAAGGCATGTGAGCCTCTCCAGCTGGCCATGTGATCGCATGGCCTTGAAGGGTAAAGCTCATGCGATCGCATAAGCCACTTTTCCAGCCCACATGCCTATAAAATTCGCAGCTTGGTGAACATCAAAACACATCTTTTTCTTCTTCACTCAAACGTAGTATATGTATATATAATTTATATTTTAATTTTAATTTTAATTTTAAATCCTAATAATAAGGGTATGTTAGCGAATGTTGTAAATTCTGTCCGTGTAACGCTACGCTATTTTTAATCATTGTAAGTTATGTTCAACCTTTTTACATTAATGTCTCGTAGCTAAGTTATTATTATGCTTATTTAATCCGAAGTAATCATGGTGTTGGGCTAAAAATATTAAAATTGGGTAATTGGGCTTTGTACCATAATTGGGGTTTGGACAAAAGAACGACACTTGTGGAAATTAGACTATGGGCTATTAATGGGCTTTATATTTGTTTAACTAAATGATAGTTTGTTAATGTTAATATAAAGATTTACAATTGGGCGTCCCTATAAATAACCATTTACACTCGATCGGACACGATGGGCGGGGTATTTATATGTACGAATAATCGTTCATTTAACCGGACACGGGAATGGATTAATAGCCACTAGAATTATTAAAACAGGGGTGAAATTATGTACAAGGACACTTGGCATAATTGATAATAAAGTATTAAAACCTTGGGTTACACTCAGTCGACATCCTGGTGTAATTATTAAACAAAGTAATAAAACCTTGTTACTGTTTAAGTCCCCAATTAGTTGGAATATTTAACTTCGGGTATAAGGATAATTTGACGAGGACACTCGCACTTTATATTTATGACTGATGGACTGTTATTTAAAAAAAACCAGACGAACATATTAAATAATCCAGGACAAAGGACAATTAACCCATGGGCATAAAACTAAAATCAACACGTCAAACATCATGATTACGGAAGTTTAAATAAGCATAATTCTTTTATTTCATATTTAATTTCCTTTATTTTATATTTAATTGCACTTCTAATTATAGCACTTTTATTTATTGTTATTGTATTTAATTGCACTTTTAATTATCGTACTTTTTAATTATCGCAAGTTTATTTTATCGTACTTTTATTTATCGCAATTTCATTATCGTTATTTACTTTACGCTTTAAATTAAGTCTTTTATTTATTGTTTTAACTGCGACTAAAGTTTTAAAATCGACAAACCGTTCATTAAACGGCAAAAACCCCCCTTTAAAATAATAATATTACTTATATATATATTCGTATTTTTATAAATAAAACTAATATAGCGTTAAGCTTTGATTAAAAGATTTTCCCTGTGGAACGAACCGGACTTACTAAAAACTACACTACTGTACGATTAGGTACACTGCCTATAAGTGTTGTAGCAAGGTTTAAGTATATCTATTCTATAAATAAATAAATATCTTGTGTAAAATTGTATCGTATTTAATAGTATTTCCTGCTAAAATTTAATAGTATTTTATACCCCTTAGCTTTAACTATCAAATACTTTGTTAATATACATAATGAGATATTTAATTATCATATTTTTAAGTTAAATATATATAAATCCGTATATATACACAATAATTAAATAATTAAACAATTAAATCAAGTTATGACGTTCGTGAATCGTCGGAATAAAAGGGTGACCAAAAGCTTGTGTAAAACTCTTTCCGGAGGTTCAAGATTTATTAAAATTCATTTCTTATCAAGTCGAAATTATATAAAGATTAAGTTTAAATTTGGTCAGAAATTTTCGGGTCGTCACATACACAAATGAAATCAGTGTTGTAACGGCAACTAATAATATGTTAAGTCACGCATGTTTCATATACATACTTAATAAAAAGGAAACCAATCCAATTCATGTAAACATTTGCAAATGGACAGCTAAAGGTAATTTCAAAATTGCTTATGTAGTATCTAAGTATCTGAAAAGTTGTAATTAACGTTACTACCATAATGAATAGCAGATTGTGATCTTCCAAATCAGAGCAATGGATTCTGACCTGCTAAGAATTACATGCGGGTTTTAAACGACTGTCATGTAATAACTGGGGATAATATGTTTTATTGTAAATTCGTAACAGGATGCTTAAGAAGGGAATAATATATTGAAACACAGTAATTACATTTATGCTTGATAATTGGATGAAACCTTAATACCCTTCTACCTAAAAATGGTATAATGCATGATTAACTAATAGAATAAGCAAATAAGAGTACAAAGCTAGTGTAATTTTCTATCATTGAGTTTATGGGTGTAACTGCAATAGCACGTCTTATGCAAATGTAAAATAACTGTAGCTGCAAAGCCATACATGTTAAGCTCACAGGAAGTGCACATACAAAATCCTACACAGAAAAAGTGTTGCAAACATTGTAATATAACACAACATATATTCATAAGATACAATGTCTAAATAACATATTCTATAGCAAGATACTAATAACCAAAAATTGGAAGTACCTACCTTCAGGTTGAAAAAGAACAGAGAATCCAATAGACGTTAAGCTTTGATTTCCTTAGGGACCTATGTTGCTGGTTGTGCGTTTTTCGGGCTGTAAAACCAAGGATAACCTTACATACTTACAAAAGTAGAAAACATATAGCAGACATGAAGAAAGTAACCGAATTCAACAATAACAAAAAGTACCATCTGCTATGTCATGACCCAGAAATTTCGGTCAAATTTAAACTCTGATAACTTCGGCAAGATAAGCAAATTGATATGATGCATTAAAATGTTTTCATACATTTAATTAACCTTTAGACTTTACCCTGCGATTCACGAACATACTGTAATTTAAAACTCGGACCCATCATGATTTATATATGATTTTACATTCTTAAACGAAGATGTTTTATGATATAATAATCTCTATTACTATAACCTCTTAATAAAATGATTTTGAATATAATTAGTTCTAGAAAACTAAATTTTATAATATTTATATATTAAATGATAAAAATTTACTATTAAACAATACTATTTCAAATTAAAATTTTTACGTATTAAGTCATTTTATTTTTATGATATGATTTTTGTATTTTTTTAAGAACCAAAGTTAGATTAAAAAGGTACAATTTGTGAAGCACAACGTACAACAACGTGTAGGTTAAATAGTTGAATTTAAATTTATTCATTTACTATTCATTGAATAGTAAATAAAATGAAATTAATTCATTTACTATTCACATGAAAGCGATATGATTAAAATTATTAATTATAAGTTACATAATATACCCCTAAAGTATTTAAGAAATATGACTTTTTAAAAATTTACGATTCATATTAGATTCAAAATTATTATTATATTATTATATTTTATTTCAATATTATTATATTATTATATTTAAATTTATATTATATTATATATCTTTGTTCAGTCAAAAACTAGGAAAAACACATATTACGCGTACAAACTTTATAAACGAACCTTTTTACAACCAATTTTATAAAGCTTAAGACCAAAACAGATATACATATATTCAAATATAAAAAGTGGAATTTTTACTCATACTTTTATCCGTCAATTATTAGCAACAGAGTACAAAATACCGTCCGAGAAAACTGTCGGCAGATATTATTGAATTCTAATTCACACGTTTTTATTTTCATATTATTATATTATTATATTATTATTATATTATTACTTTATTATAATATTATATTATTATATTCTATTTCAATATTATTATATTTATTCTATATATACCTCAAATTTTAGAATCAGTGAAATGAGAAGAAAATAAAACATACATACATATATCTATATCTATTTATCTAGTACTTCGTAAATATATATATATATATATATATATATATATATATATATATATATATATATATATATATATATATATATATATATATATATATATATATATATGATATTACTCAAAATAGACATATCATTAGTCACAATATCAAGTCCTATCGTTGGTTATTTCATACGAATTTGTAATATTTCCATTATTATTCCGTTGTATTGTAATTAAGCATAGAATCATTGAATACTTGAAGAAATGTTGAAGATAATGAATGAAACAACTCAAAGATCAAAACCAGAACAAGAAACGAAGAAACAGAAAAATGAAAGTGTAACGACCCGCACTTTTTCGATCATACTATACTTATAAGATTAATATTTACATAAATTAAACCTTGCCAACATGATAAGCAATCCAAATTGTCGAGACTTATATTTCCGAAAAGAGTTTTACACAACGTTTGACCGTCTAGTTTGACCGATGATATCACGAACTATACAATATATGATAATTATACGTTTGTGTATATAAATGTATATATACATATTTAACATGATTAATAAATGTTTTAATATCTCATTTTGTATTAATAACAACAAGTTATATGTGTATTTTGAAACTACTAACTTAAGTTTTCAAAACGATAACTATACGTAACGTTATTTGACATAAATACTTAAGACTTATAATGTTATACATATATTGTATAAGTAATGTATTTAATCACTTTTAAAGACTTAAATACATAAAACCATATAAGTGTATTCACAAAAGATAGCTATATTTGAATCCTCATTTCATTTTTCACAAAATTTCTATACGTATACCTAGAGTATTTGTACTCGTATCATACCTAGCTCCTATACGTATTTACTAATAGTAAATACACATCAAAATCACCACCTAACCAGCCATTATTCATGCCCTTAGAGCTAGGTAATTACTTTTGGATGATTACTTGACTAATTATACAAGAAAACAACTAAAACTTTTGTCCTTGTACACCATCAAAAACGCCACCATCACCACCTTAAATACTTCCATTCATTTCCCATTTTTGATTCACTTTCACTTCAATTATCTTAGCAAAAACACACACTCTTTCAAGAACTCTAAACTCCATAACACTTCAGCAACTTACCAAGAAGATCTAGCCATAAAAACCATACTAAAACACCATAAGAAAACTCTTACAAAAACACTTCAAGAAAACCCTCCAAGAACACCAACTTACTTCCAATCTTTCATCCACCTCTAGTACCCTTTTGATTCTAGCTTCTTACTTCTCTTTTACAGCAACTTCATCCAAGGAACTTGAGGTAGAATCTATGTTCATAACCTTATTCGATTCATATATATATAGCTATCTTATTTTGTGGTACAAAAGTTTAACAACAAGAACATAGTTTGAATGTTTTCAAACTTGTTTGCAAACTAAATAGATCCTTCTAACTTAACTTTTAAAATACTTCAAGACCTGTAATATAACTTATGTATATGCTAATTTAACAAGGTAAAACTTGGTTTTTCAAAGTATAAGTATTTTTAGAAAAATGGTCATTAAATGATTTTGTTGTAACAAAAATGTTTAATTTCATATGTTTCACTAATGTTTCACTTATGCCGTATGATTTTGAATACAAACCAAGGTATTTACAGTTCATAGTCTTAAAGAAGAACTCGATCCAAGAAGATGGCAATTTGAATCAACGAAAACGGATTTGTAACGAAGAAACTATGACCAAAACAAAATTGGTCATCCTAGATCATTTCAACTACGGGATCAATTGGAAAAAAATGATATAAATCACATATTTCTAAGATAACATGATATTTTATATATATGTACTTATAATTCAATTTTATATGGTTCAGGATCACCCGTAAACAATACGAGAAGATTAATCATAAGATCCCATGATTGTACGCAACACGTCATTTGACAACACCGGTACTTTATGTACGCAACACGTCATTTGACAACACCGGTACCATGGGTCAAGATTAATCTCGACCAATACATATACGATGGGGTTTTATTTATTTCGTTGGGGGTTTTGTTTATTGCGGGTATATTAAACATCTAAAAATGAACCATTAAAAAATTGAATTACTAACATCGGAATGCTAACTACGGACTAAGGAAATATTCAAAATATTAAAAGTATAACAAGTATATATATAACGTTTGTTTTAAAATGAAAACATATTGATATATTATATATGGATAGGTTCGTGATATCAACCGGAAGACCGAGTCAAAATATATATATCATCAAGACAAGAGTGAGTATATAGTCCCACTTTTAAACTCTAAATATTTCGGGATGAGAATACATGTATTTTATGTTTTACATTATGGACACAAGTAACTGAAAAATATATTCTACGTTGAGTTGTACCACTGGCATACTTCCCTGTAGCTTGGTAACTAATATTTACAGCGGTATTGTAAACGCGAATCCTGTTGATAGATCTATCGGGCCTGACAACCCCAATCGGACTGGACGACCAGTATTCAACGGTTGCACAGTACTTCGTTTTGTGACTACACTTGGTACGGTGTAGTAAGATTTCATATTAAAGGGAATATGCGACGTGAAAATGTTAAGTATGGTTACCAAGTGCTCAACCACTTAGAATATTTTTAATGAAATGTTTATATACGAAATCTTGTGGTCTATATATATATATATTGCTGCGCACTAAACCTATATCTCACCAACTTTATGTTGACGTTTTTAAACATGTTTATTCTCAGGTGATAATTAAAGCTTCCGCTGCATTATGTTGAATCTAAGCAGGATCATGCGTACTCATATTTGTGTCAAAAATAAAACTGCATATCCGAGGACGTGTGTTGTAAAATATGCTAGAAATCGTGTTGTTATTATCATTTGTAAAGTTTGTAAGTCGAAGATTATCGTTAAACGATAATCATCTTTTTATTGTCTAAAGCTTGTAACAAAAATAATGGTTTGGTTTGTAATGTATAATATATGCAGTTTTCCTTTTTTAAAAATGTCGCATATAGAGGTCAATACCTCGCAATGAAATCATACGTTATCTAACACGTTCTTATGGTTAAGGACGGGTTATGACATGTGGTATCAGAGCGTTGGTCTTAGCGAACCAGGTCTGCATTAGTGTGTCTAACCGAGAAGCCGTTAGGATACATTAGTAAGTCTGGACTTTGACCGGGTCTGATTTAAAAAAAAACCATTGCTTATCACTGTTGGTTAAAATTTATATGTAAATATTATATAAGTACTAATGGGTTAGTTGTTGTGTGATAGATTTCGAGCTCAAAAATTGTTATCACAATCAACGACTCCGAATCAGAATCTTCAGATGGCGTTCCAGTCATTAACCTGTCCGATGACGAAAATGATATCCTTGGGGAAGACTCACAAATTCCGGATGAACCAACTATAGAGAACCAGGAAAGTGAACCCGAGGAGGAAAGTGAACCCGAGGAGGAAAGTGAACCCGAGGAGGAAAGTGAACCCGAGGAAGAAATACAGGAAATTACAAAAGACGAGTTCGAACTAGGAAAGAAACGAAAGGCTAATGAATTAGAAAATCCAAATCCCGAGTTTAATGAGAATGATGTGGCACCAATTCCACTCAACACTACCACCCCTATCCCCGCTATTCCTATTCGTTCTGTCCCGGCATCCAGTTCTTCAGTCCCACAGCCAAAATATAGGCAGACAGTTAGGATAAGCGTTAAGCAAATCTTTGTGTCTAAACGTCCTAGAAAATAGATCAAACGATGCGCTGCTGTGTCAAACCATGGAACCGAATAATGTTTTGTATAATATTAATAGTGTGGTTTGCTTAATGTTCGATGTAAGATAAGCATATGTAAAATATTGAAGTATGAAATGCAATAATTTTCCATGGTTAAGTATTATTTAGATTGTAGTAATTGATTCTGTACTAAGCTATTAAGTATGAACATTAACGGGTAGGTACTACCCAAGATATAATTATAAAACGCTAATAAGAAGAAAAGGCTTTTATAATAATACCTAGTTCATATTATTAATAAGCTATAATGTACTATAAATACACACTACATCTATAATAATCCATGTGAATAATTATTTTCTTTCATTAGGAAATGGCGCGATTGAATCGAATGACGGAACAAGAACTCGAGAAACTCATCAACCAGCGAGTGAACGACAGAATGTTATGGGTTGAGGCTGCAAGAGCTGCTGCAGTTAATCCAAATCCTCGTGTAGGATGCTCCTACAAGACGTTCCAAGCTTGCAAGCCATCATCATTCAGTGGAACGGAAGGACCTATCGGTTTAACCCGATGGATAGAAAAGATGGAGACGGTGTTCAAAATCAGCGGTTGTGATGAAAAAGACATGACCAAGTTTGCATCGTGCACTTTACAAGATAGTGCACTCACATGGTGGAAGAATTATGTGAAGGCGGTAGGAGGAGATGTAGCTTATGATACTCCATGGGAAGAATTCAAAGCAATGATAATCACCGAGTATTGTCCAAGGAATGAGGTTATTAAGTTAGAAGATGAGTTACGAAGTTTGAAGGTGGTTGGTACTGAAATCACCAACTACAACCAGCGATTCATGGAATTAGTTTTGCTATGTCCTGAATTGGTTCCAACCGAAGAACGGAAGATTGAAATGTACAAAGCTGGTTTGCCCAAAAAGGTCAAGGCAAATGTTACAGCATCGAAACCTAAGACAATTCATGAAGCTATAACCATGGCAAACGAGCTAATGGATCAGGTCATCATGGATAAGAAAGTATCCAATACTGATGTGAAGGTATCAGGTAACAAAAGAAAGTGGAATGGAAATTATGATCGAAGTAACCAACAACAATCTTTTAAGAAACAAGAAAACACGCAAGGTGCGGGTAGTGGTTTAAGCTTTGGTTATAAAGGACAAAATCCTTTATGCAACCGTTGCCACAAACATCACTTTGGTTACTGTAGTGTGTTATGCACCAAGTGTAATCGACAAGGTCATCTTGCGGAAGATTGTAAGGCTCTCGTTACAAATGGCAACAAGACTCCTGCCACCAACGCAAATAGAACTGCTTTGGCTACCATTACTTGTTTTGGTTGTGGAAAACAAGGTCACTATAAGAGTCAGTGCCCGAATCAGAATGGCGGACCTGCACGTGGAAGAGCGTTTGTTATTAATGCTAGAGAGGCACGAGAAGACCCGGAGCTTGTTACGGGTACGTTTACCATTAATAACTTATCAGCATCTATTTTATTTGATACTGGCGCCGATAGAAGTTACGTGTGTATAAATTTTTACACTAAATTGAATTGTTCATCATTACCTCTAGATGCTAAGTACATGATTGAGTTAGCTAATGGTAAACTAATTAAAGCCGATAAAATTTGTCGTGATTGTAAGATAAATTTAGCCGGAGAAACATTTAAGATTGATTTGATACCCGTAGAATTAGGAAGTTTTGATGTAATAGTCGGCATGGACTGGATGTCCAAAGTAGGAGCGGAAATTGTTTGTGCCAAGAAGGCAATTCGTATTCCTGGTAAGGATAAAATGCCGGTGATGATTTACGGAGAGAAGGGTGATTCAAAGCTAAAACTCATTAGCTGTTTGAAAGCCAAAAAGTGTTTAGAAAAGGGATGTTACGCTATTTTAGCACATGTTAATAAAGTCGAAAAGGAAGAGAAGTGCATCAATGACGTGCCTGTGGCAAGAGATTTTCCCGAAGTTTTTCCGGAAGAATTGCCGGGATTACCTCCATTTAGATCGGTAGAATTTCAAATAGATTTAGTACCAGGAGCTGCACCAGTGGCTCGTGCTCCATATAGACTTGCACCGTCCGAGTTAAAAGAACTTCAAAGTCAGTTAAAAGAATTACTGGACCGTGGATTCATACGACCGAGTACTTCACCGTGGGGAGCTCCAATTTTGTTTGTTAAGAAGAAAGATGGATCTTTTAGGATGTGTATAGACTATCGTGAATTAAATAAGTTAACTATCAAGAATCGGTATCCACTACCGAGAATTGATGACTTATTTGATCAATTGCAAGGATCATGTGTTTATTCGAAAATCGACTTAAGATCGGGCTATCATCAACTACGCGTCAAAGAAGAGGACATTCCGAAAACTGCTTTTCGGACACGTTATGGTCATTACGAATTTTTGGTTATGCCGTTTGGATTGACGAATGCGCCAGCTGTATTCATGGACCTCATGAATCGAGTTTGTAGTCCGTATTTAGATAAGTTTGTTATCGTTTTCATTGATGATATTCTTATCTATTCCAAGAGTGAGCAAGAGCATGAAGAGCATTTAAGGTTGATACTGGAGTTGTTGAGAAAAGAACAACTTTATGCTAAATTTTCTAAGTGTGCTTTCTGGTTGAAAGAAGTGCAATTTCTTGGTCACGTTGTTAATAGCGAAGGAATTCAGGTTGATCCAGCAAAAACTGAAGCTATTGAAAAATGGGAGACTCCTAAGACACCAATGCAGATACGCCAATTTTTGGGTTTAGCCGGTTATTATAGAAGGTTTATTCAAGATTTTTCTCGAATAGCTAAGCCGTTGACAGCATTAACGCAAAAAGGGAAGAAATACGAATGGACCTCGGAGCAGGAGAACGCATTTCAATTATTGAAGAAGAAGTTAACTACGGCGCCTATTTTATCGTTACCTGAAGGGAACGATGATTTTGAAATATATTGTGACGCTTCGCGACAAGGTTTTGGTTGTGTTCTTATGCAACGAAAGAAAGTAATTGCATTTGCATCCCGACAATTGAAGATTCACGAGCGGAATTATACGACGCATGATCTAGAACTGGGAGCAGTCGTGTTTGCATTGAAGATGTGGAGACATTACTTGTATGGGGTTAAATTCACTGTGTTTACTGATCATAAAAGCCTTCAACATATTTTCGATCAAAAACAGCTGAACATGAGGCAACGTAGGTGGGTTGAGTTAATAAATGACTATGATTGTGAAATTCGTTATCATCCCGGGAAAGCGAACGTGGTGGCCGACGCTCTAAGCAGAAAGGAACGAGAACCAATTCGAGTTCGAGCAATGAACATAAAAATTCGTATGAATCTCAACTCACAAATCAAAGAAGTTCAACGAGAAGCACTCAATGAAGAAAACATAAAGAATGAAATAATGAAAAAGTACGAGAAACAACTTGTTGTACGGGAAGATGGAATTCGGTATTTTGCAAATCGTATTTGGGTACCGAAGTTGGGTGGATTAAGGAAGTTGATATTGAACGAGGCACATAAGACAAGATACTCGATACATCCTGGAGTTGGAAAGATGTACCAAGATCTTAAGACGCATTATTGGTGGCCTAATTTAAAAACAGACGTTGCAACATATGTTGGGGAGTGTTTAACTTGTTCCAAGGTTAAAGCAGAACACCAGAAGCCGTCAGGGTTACTTCAACAACCAGAAATTCCAGAATGGAAATGGGACGGTATTACCATGGATTTCATCACGAAGTTACCAAAGACTGCCTGGGGATACGACACCATTTGGGTGATTGTTGATCGTCTCACCAAGTCTGCACATTTCTTGCCTATAAAGGAAACGGATAGAATGGAGAAACTATTACGATTGTATATAAAGGAAGTTGTTTCAAGGCATGGAATACCTATTTCCATTATATCCGATCGTGATAGTAGATTTACCTCAAAATTCTGGCAATCACTACAGGAGGCACTAGGAACTCGATTGGATATGAGTACCGCATATCATCCACAAACCGATGGACAGAGTGAAAGAACGATTCAGACTCTCGAAGACATGCTCAGGGCATGTGTGATCGATTTTGGAAACGGATGGGATAAATATCTACCGTTAGCAGAATTCTCGTATAATAATAGTTATCATGCGAGCATTGGAGCTGCGCCATTCGAAGCATTGTACGGAAGGAAGTGTAGATCTCCTATCTGTTGGAATGAAGTAGGAGATCGACATTTAACTGGTCCCGAGATCATACACGAAACGACCGAGAAGATAGTACAAATCAAGGAGAGATTGAAAACAGTCCGTAGTCGCCAAAAGAGCTACGCCGATGTTCGAAGGAAACCATTAGAGTTTCAGGTCGGGGACATGGTTATGCTAAAGGTGTCACCTTGGAAAGGTGTAATACGTTTCGGCAAAAGGGGTAAACTGAACCCAAGGTACGTAGGCCCGTTCAAGATCATCGAACGCATTGGACCGGTAGCTTATCGACTCGAGTTACCGCAACAACTCGCCGGAGTACATAATACCTTTCACGTCTCAAACCTTAAGAAGTGTCTTGCAAAGGAAGACCTCACCATTCCTCTTGAAGAAATCCATGTCGACGAGAAACTACAATTCGTCGAAGAACCAATCGAAATCATGGACCGTGAAGTTAAACAGCTCAAACAGAGTAATATACCGATTGTTAAGGTTCGTTGGAATGCTAGAAGAGGTCCCGAGTTTACTTGGGAACGCGAGGATCAGATGAAACGAAAGTATCCACACTTGTTTCTCGATAACGCAAAATAGGTACAATTTTAAAATTTCGGGACGAAATTTATTTAACGGGGAGGTAATGTAACGACCCGCACTTTTTCGATCATACTATACTTATAAGATTAATATTTACATAAATTAAACCTTGCCAACATGATAAGCAATCCAAATTGTCGAGACTTATATTTCCGAAAAGAGTTTTACACAACGTTTGACCGTCTAGTTTGACCGATGATATCACGAACTATACAATATATGATAATTATACGTTTGTGTATATAAATGTATATATACATATTTAACATGATTAATAAATGTTTTAATATCTCATTTTGTATTAATAACAACAAGTTATATGTGTATTTTGAAACTACTAACTTAAGTTTTCAAAACGATAACTATACGTAACGTTATTTGACATAAATACTTAAGACTTATAATGTTATACATATATTGTATAAGTAATGTATTTAATCACTTTTAAAGACTTAAATACATAAAACCATATAAGTGTATTCACAAAAGATAGCTATATTTGAATCCTCATTTCATTTTTCACAAAATTTCTATACGTATACCTAGAGTATTTGTACTCGTATCATACCTAGCTCCTATACGTATTTACTAATAGTAAATACACATCAAAATCACCACCTAACCAGCCATTATTCATGCCCTTAGAGCTAGGTAATTACTTTTGGATGATTACTTGACTAATTATACAAGAAAACAACTAAAACTTTTGTCCTTGTACACCATCAAAAACGCCACCATCACCACCTTAAATACTTCCATTCATTTCCCATTTTTGATTCACTTTCACTTCAATTATCTTAGCAAAAACACACACTCTTTCAAGAACTCTAAACTCCATAACACTTCAGCAACTTACCAAGAAGATCTAGCCATAAAAACCATACTAAAACACCATAAGAAAACTCTTACAAAAACACTTCAAGAAAACCCTCCAAGAACACCAACTTACTTCCAATCTTTCATCCACCTCTAGTACCCTTTTGATTCTAGCTTCTTACTTCTCTTTTACAGCAACTTCATCCAAGGAACTTGAGGTAGAATCTATGTTCATAACCTTATTCGATTCATATATATATAGCTATCTTATTTTGTGGTACAAAAGTTTAACAACAAGAACATAGTTTGAATGTTTTCAAACTTGTTTGCAAACTAAATAGATCCTTCTAACTTAACTTTTAAAATACTTCAAGACCTGTAATATAACTTATGTATATGCTAATTTAACAAGGTAAAACTTGGTTTTTCAAAGTATAAGTATTTTTAGAAAAATGGTCATTAAATGATTTTGTTGTAACAAAAATGTTTAATTTCATATGTTTCACTAATGTTTCACTTATGCCGTATGATTTTGAATACAAACCAAGGTATTTACAGTTCATAGTCTTAAAGAAGAACTCGATCCAAGAAGATGGCAATTTGAATCAACGAAAACGGATTTGTAACGAAGAAACTATGACCAAAACAAAATTGGTCATCCTAGATCATTTCAACTACGGGATCAATTGGAAAAAAATGATATAAATCACATATTTCTAAGATAACATGATATTTTATATATATGTACTTATAATTCAATTTTATATGGTTCAGGATCACCCGTAAACAATACGAGAAGATTAATCATAAGATCCCATGATTGTACGCAACACGTCATTTGACAACACCGGTACTTTATGTACGCAACACGTCATTTGACAACACCGGTACCATGGGTCAAGATTAATCTCGACCAATACATATACGATGGGGTTTTATTTATTTCGTTGGGGGTTTTGTTTATTGCGGGTATATTAAACATCTAAAAATGAACCATTAAAAAATTGAATTACTAACATCGGAATGCTAACTACGGACTAAGGAAATATTCAAAATATTAAAAGTATAACAAGTATATATATAACGTTTGTTTTAAAATGAAAACATATTGATATATTATATATGGATAGGTTCGTGATATCAACCGGAAGACCGAGTCAAAATATATATATCATCAAGACAAGAGTGAGTATATAGTCCCACTTTTAAACTCTAAATATTTCGGGATGAGAATACATGTATTTTATGTTTTACATTATGGACACAAGTAACTGAAAAATATATTCTACGTTGAGTTGTACCACTGGCATACTTCCCTGTAGCTTGGTAACTAATATTTACAGCGGTATTGTAAACGCGAATCCTGTTGATAGATCTATCGGGCCTGACAACCCCAATCGGACTGGACGACCAGTATTCAACGGTTGCACAGTACTTCGTTTTGTGACTACACTTGGTACGGTGTAGTAAGATTTCATATTAAAGGGAATATGCGACGTGAAAATGTTAAGTATGGTTACCAAGTGCTCAACCACTTAGAATATTTTTAATGAAATGTTTATATACGAAATCTTGTGGTCTATATATATATATTGCTGCGCACTAAACCTATATCTCACCAACTTTATGTTGACGTTTTTAAACATGTTTATTCTCAGGTGATAATTAAAGCTTCCGCTGCATTATGTTGAATCTAAGCAGGATCATGCGTACTCATATTTGTGTCAAAAATAAAACTGCATATCCGAGGACGTGTGTTGTAAAATATGCTAGAAATCGTGTTGTTATTATCATTTGTAAAGTTTGTAAGTCGAAGATTATCGTTAAACGATAATCATCTTTTTATTGTCTAAAGCTTGTAACAAAAATAATGGTTTGGTTTGTAATGTATAATATATGCAGTTTTCCTTTTTTAAAAATGTCGCATATAGAGGTCAATACCTCGCAATGAAATCATACGTTATCTAACACGTTCTTATGGTTAAGGACGGGTTATGACATGCTACAGTGCGCGCCGCGCACTATCCGCGCACACCACCGCGCATTCAAGACTTTGATCAGAACATTTGATTAAAATGGAAACCAGAGAGCGCCCCGCGCAAGTTCAACAGAGCGCGCCGCGCACAACAGAGAGCGCCGCGCACTTCGCCGCGCACAAGTACCTGAAACGTCCAAATTGAAGTGCGATCGTGAACTGGAAAGTAAAAGTGTGGTAGGTGTGTAGTGCGCTCCGCGCACCCCTTATGTGCGCGCTGCGCACAGTGCTTTCCAGCTACTTTTCAGCCTTTTTAAACCTCTTTCCAGCTTCATTCCAAGTGTGCCAGTTTTCTTTCTGTTCAGAGACGAAAACATATCATTCAAAACAGTTCTTGAGCTTATCAAAGTGCATCAAAAACACTAAAATCATTGAAGATTCAAGGATCATTCAAGGGCTTCATCCAAGATTACTCTAAAAAGGTCAATCTTGTATTTACAATGAATTCTATCTTTGTTACTGTTATGTTTAAGTTTTCTAGCATGATTGTTGGCTAGTTCCTTTTATGTTCATCTAGATAAATAACCGAGATGTTGAATGTTTACTTTTGATTGATAGTTACCATGCACGATAGTTTGATGTTTGAATACAAGAACCATTCTTGTTAAGTTTAATCTTTTCGATTCAACTAGTTAGTATACTTGTTCAACTAAGAAACACCATCTTACTGATTTAGTAGATTGATTTACACCTAGTGACAAGTGTTTGCCCGTCTTTTACCAAAAGGGGTAAGTTGCGTTCAAACGGTTAGTCTATATAGGAATGTAATAACGACTCTTGTAGATACTCTCAGATAGCTTAATTGATATGTGTAGTTGTCTAGGTGAACGATCAATTCCCTAGAATCTGTCATGCATATTTTCACTACTCAATTCCATATAACTAATAGGTGTTAGTAATTTGCCTTATCTAGTGACGTTTATAGGGATCTTATTACCACACTTAATTGATTTCTTGGGTTGGGTGAATTGAACATTTAACCAGACCAAGGGAATGAACTAAGCTAAACCATTACTTGACATAGGAGTGGATCATGATCAACACACCATTGACTTGATCATTCTTCAAGTCTTTAGACTAGTTGAATTAGTTGATTACAAATAGGAGGTCTTAGATGACAAGAACATCACTTGCGTCGTGTAATCCCGTTTGAGTGTTTATTCAAGACTACTCTTGGTAAACCGATCAATTAGTTCTCGTGCATAACCAATCGATCCGATCTTAATCCTAAATAAACATTCACATCGAGGGTAAAAAGTCTAGATGAGCATATTTCTTCTCTTTGATATCAAAACTATCTTAATTGCTTTCCTTGCACTTATAAACTTAAAAGACCAAAAATATTGTTTTTACTTTTACTCTTCTCTGATTTGGCTAATCGTTAAATAAGCCACAAAACATAAATCTTGTACCTTTAAATTTCATTTACTTAGTTAATCATAATATAGTTTATAATTCTAGTTTGACTAATACAACTGTCCTTGGAACGATACACGGAACTAAACCAGTTACTATACTACTACACGATCGGGTACACTGCCCGTTAGTGTGTAGCAATCTTTAATCGGTATTTTTCCATATTATTTTATACGACAATTCATATACCACTTTACGACACATCAATATATATATATATATATATATATATATATATATATATATATATATATATATATATATATATATACTATTATTATTATTAGTATTAGTATTGGTAATATTATTGGTATTAAACAAAAAATACTATGACGGGGTTATGTTCAAGTGGTTTCAAAATTAGTTTTCAAACGGGTTAAAGCTAAGGAATTTATGGGTTATAGCTATGGAGGTTGTGGGTATTGTTCGTGAGGCCAACTTAGCATTTATCATTTCCGTTGCGTCTACGTACTTTCCTGCAATATTGAATCACAATATTGATACGTGAGCATTCATATCTTACCTTTTATATATTAATAGTATATCCATGTCTAGTGCTCGAGTATATATGTTTATGCATGCTTGTAAGCTAATTTTCGTCGTTAGATAGTTTTATGATGAATCACGAATTTAATACATACACTACTGATATAAGGTATATGATATGCATGTTATTGGAAAGCTGGCGAAAAATTAATAACTTTTCATTTAGGAATCGCGTGATTTCGATGAACGAATTAAAAGTTATGGTCAACTGAATTATGATTAACGTTAATTGAAATTGCTTTGAATCTGAATTAATATTTAACCAACTTGTTTATAAGATTAATAAATTGGATTTTTGGATACTACTAGTCGAGTAAATGAATTCTTATATAAGACACGTCTCGTTTTGTTACACAATTGTCAAAATTGACTTTTTGAGATGACTTTTGTTAACTTTTGCATGTCGGTCTCGAGCATTAGGATTGTGATACACTATGACCTGACCTAGCTTGTTAGGCGTGTATTGACCAACATATGTTCTCTAGGTTGAGATTGTCATAACCCGACCTTAACCATAAGGACGAATACAATAACATATGATTTCATCGCGAGGTATTGACCTCTATATGCGACATTTTTCAAAAACTGCATTCGTTTTTACAATACAAACCATAGCTTTTATTACAAATACAAGGTTTAAACAACTTAATAATGATTATCGTTTAGCGATAATCTTAGACTTACAAACTTTACATGTGATAATAACAATACGACCTCCAACATATTTTACATTACAAATCCTCCGATATGCAGTTTTATTTTTGACACAAATATGCATACTCAAGATCTTGCTTAAATTCAACATGTTGCAGCGGAAGCTTTTAGTTATCACCTGAGAATAAACATGCTTAAAACGTCAACATAAAGTTGGTGAGATATAGGTTTAATGCCGACAGCGTTATAAATATAGACCACAAGATTTCATATATAAACGTTTTAATAAAAATATTCTAAGTTGTTGAGCACTTGATAACCATACTTAACATTTAATCAACGTCGCATATTCCCTTTATTATGAAATCTTACTACACCGTACCAAGTGTAGTCACCGAAACGAAGTACTGTGCAACCGTTGAATACTGGTCGTCCAGTCCGGTTGGGGTTATCAGGCCCGATAGATCTATCAACAGGATTCGTGTTTACAATACCTCATGTAAATAATAGTTACCAAGTTACAGGGAAGTATGCCAGTGGTACAACTCAACGTAGAATATATATTTTTAATCACTTGTGTCCATAGCGTAAATCATAAAATGCATGTATTCTCATCCCGAAATATTTAGAGTTTAAAAGTGGGACTATATACTCACTTTTACCTTGAAGGTATTTATCACGACTTGGTCTCCGATTGATATCACAAACCTAACCATATATATAATATATCAACATATTTTCTTTTCAAGTAATCGTTACATATATATATATATATATATATATATATATATATATATATATATATATATATATATATATATATATATATATATATATATATATATATACTTTTAATACTTTTAATATTTTCTTAGTCCGTAGTTAGCAGTCCGATGTTAGTGGTCCACAATTAGTTGCTTAAATAAAATAAATAAAGACTCCATCGTATTCGTATTGATCAGAATTAATCTTGACCCATGGTACCATGTTGTCAAATGACGTGTTGCGTACATAAAGTACCGTGTTGTCAAATGAGGTGTTGCGTACAATCATGAGGTCTTATGATTAATCTTCTCGTGTTGTTTACGGGTGGTCCTGAAATATATAAAATCAAATCATAAGTAAATATATATTAAATATTATGTTAATTAGCCAAGATATGATTAAACCGATTTTGTTATAATATGATATATTACAGGTCTTGAAGTGTTTTTTAAAAATCAAATTAGAAGGATTTATTTAGTTTGCGAACAAGTTTGAAATCACTCAAACTATGTTCTTGTTGTTAAAATTTTACAACACAAAATAAGATAGCTATATAAATATGAATCGAATAAGGTTATGAATAAGGTTACTACCTCAAGTTACTTGGACAAAGCTACTGGAAAAGGTAAGAAAAATCTTGGAATCAAAAGAGTGGTGGAGTGGGATTGAAAGATTGGAAGTAATCTCCTTGAAATCGGATGACTATATTGATACGTTCTTGAGTAGGTAAATGAAGAGTGATTAGGGAGTGAATTAACTTGAAAGAAAATTGGAAATGAAATTGTATGTGTGTGTGTGTGCAAAATAGCATGATTATGGGATGGATATATAGGAGATTTAGTTTGTTTTCTTGCACTAAAGTCACACATGAGGTTAAATGGCTGGTTCCCACATGTAACATCATGTCTAGTGGCTGATCATTGAAGTTTATTGTTGGTATATACCAATAGTAAATACGTATAGAAGCTGGGTATGATACGGTTACATATACCCTAGATATACTTGTAGAAATTTTGAGGAATCGGAACGAGAATTCAAATATGGACGGGTTTATAACTGTAAAAGAGGCTCAAAACTGGGCTTTTATTTTTGGGTCAAACCGGGCCAAAATAAAATTTTAAGACATTTTTAATAAAGCAATGTTAGCCAGGGGCTCTGCCCCTTGGACCCTGCCAGGGGTTGCCACCCCTTGGACCCCGCTTATCGGGGGCGCTGCCCCCGAACCCCCATCATAATCAAGATAAGTTCAAACAAGTGTGCACTCCACATAATCGTAAGTATATATGTCAAAGAACGTTACATATAGTTATCGTTTTGAAAACTTAAGTTAGTGGTCTCAAAGTATACTTATAACTCATTGTTGTTAGTTCACAATGAAATGTTAAACCATCCTTAAATCATGTTAAATATGTATAGATATGTACATATACATAATCGTATAATTATCGTGTGTTATATAGTTCGTGATATCATCGGTTAAATTGGACGGTCAAACGTTGTGTGAAACTCTTTTCAAAAACATAAGTCTCAACAGTTTGGATTGCTTATCATGTTGGTAAGGTTTATTTTATGTAAATATTAATCTCATAAGTATAAAATGATCGGAAAAATCCGAGTCGTTACAGTACCTACCCGTTAAATAAATTTCGTCCCGAAATTTTAAAGTTGTACCTATTTTGCGTTGTCGGGAAACAAATGTGGGTACTTTTGTTTCATTTGATCCTCTCGTTCCCAAGTAAACTCGGGACCTCTTCGAGCATTCCAACGAACCTTAACAATTGGTATGTTGCTCTGCTTGAGCCGTTTAACTTCACGGTCCATGATTTCGACTGGTTCTTCTATGAATTGTAGTTTCTCATCGACTTGGATTTCTTCAATAGGAATGGTGAGATCTTCCTTTGCAAGACATTTCTCGAGGTTTGAGACGTGAAATGAATTATGTACTCCGGCGAGTTGTTGTGGTAACTCGAGTCGATAAGCTACTGGTCCGATGCGTTCGATGATCTTGAACGGGCCTACATACCTTGGGTTCAGTTTACCCCTTTTTCCAAAACGTATTACACCTTTCCAAGGTGACACCTTTAGCATAACCATGTCACCGATCTGAAACTCTAATGGTTTCCTTCGGACATCCGCGTAGCTCTTTTGGCGACTACGGGCTGTTTTCAATCTCTCCTTGATTTGCACTATCTTCTCAGTAGTTTCATGGATGATCTCGGGACCAGTTAATTGTCGATCTCCTACTTCATTCCAATAGATAGGGGATCTACACTTCCTTCCATACAGTGCTTCGAATGGTGCAGCTTTAATGCTCGCATGATAACTATTATTATACTAGAATTCTGCTAATGGTAGATATTTATCCCATCTATTTCCAAAATCGATCACACATGCCCTGAGCATGTCTTCAAGAGTCTGAATTGTTCTTTCACTCTGCCCGTCAGTTTGCGGATGGTATGCAGTGCTCATATCCAAACGGGTTCCCATGGCCTCCTGTAGTGATTGCCAAAACTTTGATGTAAATCTACTATCACGATCGGATATAATGGAAATAGGTATTCCATGCATTGAAACAATCTCCTTTATGTATAATCGTAATAGTTTCTCCATTCTATCCGTTTCCTTTATAGGCAAGAAATGTGCAGATTTGGTGAGACGATCAACTATTACCTAAATGGTGTCATAACCCCAGGCAGTCTTAGGTAACTTTGTGATGAAATCCATGGTAATACCATCCCATTTCCATTCTGGGATTTCTGGTTGTTGAAGTAACCCTGACGGCTTCTGGTGTTCTGCTTTGACTTTGGAACAAGTTAAACATTCCCCAACATATGTTGCAACATCTGTCTTTAAATTAGGCCACCAATAATGCGTCTTAAGATCTTGATACATCTTTCCAACTCCAGGATGTATCGAGTATCTTGTCTTATGTGCCTCATTCAATATCAACTTCCTTAATCCACCCAACTTCGGTACCCAAATACGGTTTGCAAAATATCGAATTCCGTCTTCCCGCATAACGAGTTGCTTCTCATACTTCTTCATTATTTCATTTCCTATGTTTTCTTTAGTAAGAGCTTCTCGTTGAGCCTCTTTGATTTGTGAGTTGAGATTCATACGAATTTTTATGTTCATTGCTCGTACTCGAATTGGTTCCCGTTCCTTTCTGCTTAGAGCGTCGGCCACTACATTCGCTTTCCCGGGATGATAGCGAATCTCACAATCATAGTCGTTTATCAGCTCGACCCACCTACGTTGCCTCATGTTCAGCTGTTTCTGATCAAAAATATGTTGAAGGCTTTTATGATCAGTAAACACAGTGCATTTAACCCCATATAAATAGTGTCTCCATATCTTCAATGCAAACACTACTGCTCCTAAATCTAAATCATGCGTCGTATAATTCCGCTCGTGAATCTTCAATTGTCGGGATGCGTATGCTATAACTTTCTTCCATTGCATAAGGACGCAACCAAAATCTTGTCGCGAAGCGTCACAATATATCTCGAAATCATCGTTCCCTTCAGGTAATGATAAAATAGGTGCTGTAGTCAACTTCTTCTTCAGTAATTGAAATGCACTCTCTTGCTCAGAAGTCCATTCGTACTTCTTTTCTTTTTGCGTTAACGCTGTTAATGGTTTAGCTATTCGGGAAAAATCTTGAATAAACCTTCTATAATAACCAGCTAAACCCAAAAATTGGCGTATCTGCGTTGGTGTCTTAGGAGTCTCCCATTTTTCAATGGCCTCAATTTTAGCTGGATCAACCTGAATTCCTTTGCTACTAACAACGTGGCCAAGAAATTGCACTTCTTTCAACCAAAATGCACACTTAGAAAATTTGGCGTATAACTGTTCTTTTCTTAACAATTCTAATACCAACCTTAAATGCTGCTCATGCTCTTGCTCACTCTTGGAATAGATAAGAATATCGTCAATGAAAACGATAACAAACTTATCTAAATACGGACTACAAACTCGATTCATGAGGTCCATGAATACAGCTGGCGCATTAGTCAACCCAAACGGCATGACCAAAAATTCATAATGACCGTAGCGTGTCCGAAAAGCAGTTTTCGGAATATCTTCTTCTTTGACACGTAATTGATGATAGCCCGATCTTAAGTCGATTTTCGAGTACACACATGATCCTTGCAATTGATCAAATAAGTCATCAATTCTCGGTAGTGGATACCGATTCTTGATAGTTAACTTATTTAATTCACGATAATCTATACACATTCGGAAAGATCCATCTTTCTTCTTGACGAATAAAATCGGAGCTCCCCACGGTGAAGTGCTCGGTCGAATGAAACCACGGTCCAGTAATTCTTGTAACTGGCTTTGTAACTCTTTCATCTCAGATGGTGCAATTCTATATGGAGCACGAGCCACTGGTGCAGCTCCTGGTACTAGATCTATTTGAAATTCTACAGATCTAAATGGAGGTAATCCCGGCAACTCTTCCGGAAATACTTCAGGAAAATCTCTTGCCACAGGCACGTCGTTGATGCTCTTCACTTTTTCCTTCGTTTCGACTTTATTAACATGTGCTAGGATAGCATAGCACCCTTTCTTCAAGCACATTTGAGCTTTCAAACAACTAATGAGTTTTAGCTTTGAGTTACCCTTCTCTCCATAAATCATTAATGGCGTTCTATCCTTACGAGGAATGCGAATTGCCTTCTTGGCGCACACAACTTCAGCTCCTATTTTGGACATCCAGTCCATGCCGACTATTACATCAAAACTTCCTAATTCTACAGGTATCAAATCAATCTTAAATGTTTCTCCGGCTAAATTTATTTTACAATCACGGCAAATTTTATCGGCTTTAATTTGTTTACCATTAGCTAACTCAATCATGTACTTAGCATCTAGAGGTAATAATGAACAATTCAATTTAGCGTGAAAGTCTCTACACACGTAACTTCTATCGGCACCAGTATCAAATATAATAGATGCGGATAAGTTATTAATGGTAAACGTACCCGTAACAAGCTCCGGGTCTTCATACGCCTCTCTAGCATTAATAACAAATGCTCTTCCACGTGCAGATCCGTTATTCTTCTCTGGATTCGGGCACTGACTCTTATAATGACCCTGTTTCCCACACCCATAACAAGTAACAGTGGCTAAGGCAGTTCTATTTGCATTGGTGGCAGGAGTCTTGGTACCGTTTGTATTTGTAGCGGGAACCCTACAATCTTCAGCAAGATGACCTTTTCGATTACAATTGTTGCACACCACATTACAATAACCAGAGTGATGTTTGTGGCATCTGTTACATAAAGGATTTCGTCCCTTGTAACCTGAGTTCGAACCGCTACCCGCACCTTGCGTGGTTTCTTGTTTCTTGTTGGATTGTTGATGATTACCTTCCCACTTTCTTTTGTTTTCCGATGTCTTGACATCGGTGTTCTTATCCAGCATAATCTGGTCCATCAACTCGTACGCCATGGTGATAGCTTCATGAATAGTCTTGGGTTTGGATGCTGTAACATTTGCCTTGACCTTTTTAGGCAACCCGTCTTTGTACAGTTCAATCTTTCGTTCTTCGGTTGGTGCCAATTCGGGACATAGCAAAGCTAATTCCATGAATCGCTGATTGTAGTTGGTGAGTTCGGTACCAACAACTTTCAGGCTTCGTAATTCAGCTTCCAACTTCCTAACCTCGTTCCTTGGACAATATTCGTTGATTAGCATTGTTTTGAATTCTTCCCAAGGAGTATCATAAGCTACATCTCCTCCTACGGCCTTCACATAGTTTTTCTACCACGTGAGTGCACTATCTTGTAGGGTGCACGATGCATACTTGGTCATGTCCTTCTCAATACAACCACTGATTTTAAACACAGACTCAATCTTTTTGATCCACCGGGTTAAACCAACCGGTCCTTCTGTTCCACTGAATGATGAGGGCTTGCAACCTTGAAAAGTTTTGTAAGTGCACCCCACACGAGGATTTGGGTTAACTGCAGCACCTCTTGCAGCCTCGACCCATAACATTCTGTCGTTCACTCGCTGATTGATGAGTTCCTGGATTTCTTGTTCCGTCATTCGGTTCAATCGCGCCATAATCTTCAACAAGAATGAAAAAAATAATTATTCAAATGGAATATTATAGATGTAGTATGTATTTACAGTACATCGTAGCTTATTAATAATATGAACCAGTTATTATTATAAAAGCCTTTTCTTCTTATTAGCGTTTTATAATTATATCTAGGGTAGTACCTACCCGTTAAAGTTCATACTTAATAGCTTAGTACGAAAATCAATTACTACCACCCAAATAATACTTAACCATGGAAAATTATTGCATTTCACACTTCACTATTTTACATATGCTTATCTTACATCAAACATTAAGCAAACCACACTAGTAATATTATACAAAACATTATATGATCCCATGGTTTAAAACAACAGCGCATCATTTAACCCAAAGCGTTTGTGTTCAAAGAAATCGCTTAAAGGTTATCCTGGTTGTCTCCCTGCGTTTTGGCTGAGGAACCGAAGAACTGGATGTCGGGATAGAACTAATAGGAATAGCGGGAATAGGTGTGGAAGTATCTGGTGGAGTTGGTGCGACAACATTCTCTCTAGACTCGGGATTTGGATTTTCCATTTCAGTAGCCTTTCGTTTCTTTCCTCGTTCGAACTTGTCTTTCTTAATTTCCTGTATTTCTTCCTCCTCAGGATCACTTTCTGGTTCCTCTTCAATTGATTCATCCGGAACTTGTGAGTCTTCCCCAAAGGTGTCGTTTTCATCATCGGATAGGTTAATGACTGGAACACCATCTGAAGATTCTGGTTCGGAGTCGCTGAATGTGATAATAAGTTCTAAGCCAGACATCTATCACATAACTACTAGCACGTTAATACCACATAATATTTACATATTAATTTTTAACCAACAAGGATAAGTAATAGTTTTCGAAATCAAACACGGTCAAAGTCCAGACTCACTAATGCATCCTAACAAACTCGATAAGACACACTAATGCAAATTTTCTGGTTCTCTAAGACCAACGCTCTGATACCACATGTCATAACCCGACCTTAACCATAAGGACGAATACAATAACATATGATTTCATCGCGAGGTATTGACCTCTATATGCGACATTTTTCAAAAACTGCATTCGTTTTTACAATACAAACCATAGCTTTTATTACAAATACAAGGTTTAAACAACTTAATAATGATTATCGTTTAGCGATAATCTTAGACTTACAAACTTTACATGTGATAAAAACAATACGACCTCCAACATATTTTACATTACAAATCCTCCGATATGCAGTTTTATTTTTGACACAAATATGCATACTCAAGATCTTGCTTAAATTCAACATGTTGCAGCGGAAGCTTTTAGTTATCACCTGAGAATAAACATGCTTAAAACGTCAACATAAAGTTGGTGAGATATAGGTTTAATGCCGGCAGCGTTATAAATATAGACCACAAGATTTCATATATAAACGTTTTAATAAAAATATTCTAAGTTGTTGAGCACTTGATAACCATACTTAACATTTAATCAACGTCGCATATTCCCTTTATTATGAAATCTTACTACACCGTACCAAGTGTAGTCACCGAAACGAAGTACTGTGCAACCGTTGAATACTGGTCGTCCAGTCCGGTTGAGGTTGTCAGGCCCGATAGATCTATCAACAGGATTAGCGTTTACAATACCTCATGTAAATAATAGTTACCAAGTTACAGGGAAGTATGCCAGTGGTACAACTCAACGTAGAATATATATTTTTAATCACTTGTGTCCATAACGTAAATCATAAAATGCATGTATTCTCATCCCGAAATATTTAGAGTTTAAAAGTGGGACTATATACTCACTTTTGCCTTGAAGGTATTTATCACGACTTGGTCTCCGATTGATATCACAAACCTAACCATATATATAATATATCAACATATTTTCTTTTCAAGTAATCGTTATATATATATATATATATATATATATATATATATATATATATATATATATATATATATATATATATATATATATATATATATAATTTTAATACTTTTAATATTTTCTTAGTCCGTAGTTAGCAGTCCGATGTTAGTGGTCCACAATTAGTTGCTTAAATAAAATAAATAAAGACCCCATCGTATTCGTATTGATCAGAATTAATCTTGACCCATGGTACCATGTTGTCAAATGACGTGTTGCGTACATAAAGTACCGTGTTGTCAAATGACGTGTTGCGTACAATCATGAGGTCTTATGATTAATCTTCTCGTGTTGTTTACGGGTGGTCCTGAAATATATAAAATCAAATCATAAGTAAATATATATTAAATATTATGTTAATTAGCCAAGATATGATTAATCCGATTATGTTATAATATGATATATTACAGGTCTTGAAGTGTTTTTTAAAAATCAAATTAGAAGGATCTATTTAGTTTGCGAACAAGTTTGAAATCACTCAAACTATGTTCTTGTTGTTAAAATTTTACAACACAAAATAAGATAGCTATATAAATATGAATCGAATAAGGTTATGAATAAGGTTACTACCTCAAGTTACTTGGACAAAGCTACTGGAAAAGGTAAGAAAAATCTTGGAATCAAAAGAGTTGTGGAGTGGGATTGAAAGATTTGAAAGTAATCTCCTTGAAATCGGATGACTATATTGATACGTTCTTGAGTAGGTAAATGAAGAGTGATTAGGGAGTGAATTAACTTGAAAGAAAATTGGAAATGAAATTGTATGTGTGTGTGTGTGTGCAAAATAGCATGATTATGAGATGGATATATAGGAGATTTAGTTTATTTTCTTGCACAAAAGTCACACATGAGGTTAAATGGCTGGTTCCCACATGTAACATCATGTCTAGTGACTGATCATTGAAGTTTATTGTTGGTATATACCAATAGTAAATACGTATAGAAGCTGGGTATGATACGGTTACATATACCCTAAATATACTTGTAGAAATTTTGAGGAATCGGAACGAGAATTCAAATATGGACGGGTTTATAACTGTAAAAGAGGCTCAAAACTGGGCTTTTATTTTTGGATCAAACCGGGCCAAAATAAAATTTTAAGACATTTTTAATAAAGTAATGTTAGCCAGGGGCTCTGCCCCTTGGACCCCGCCAGGGGTTGCCACCCCTCGGACCCGCTTATCGAGGGTGCTGCCCCCGAACCCCCGTCATAATCAAGATAAGTTCAAACAAGTGTGCACTCCACATAATCGTAAGTATATATGTCAAAGAACGTTACATATAGTTATCGTTTTGAAAACTTAAGTTAGTGGTCTCAAAGTATACTTATAACTCATTGTTGTTAGTTCACAATGAAATGTTAAACCATCCTTAAATCATGTTAAATATGTATAGATATGTACATATACATAATCGTATAATTATCGTGTGTTATATAGTTCGTGATATCATTGGTCAAATTGGACGGTCAAACGTTGTGTGAAACTCTTTTCAAAAACATAAGTCTCAACAGTTTAGATTGCTTATCATGTTGGTAAGGTTTATTTTATGTAAATATTTATCTCATAAGTATAAAATGATCGGAAAAATCCGGGTCGTTACAAGATCTGCGGTTATTTTGCATTCCTAGTTTCGGTCACATTCCGGTAAATGACCTTATGTGCTGCTAAGGTGAGTTTATAGATCCACTTTTAATTGCTTTTACAATCTATATTTATGGGCTGAGAATACATGCACTTTATTTTAAACGCAATGGATACAAGTACATACTAAATTCTACACTGAGTTTGAACCGAAAATTCCTTAGCTTTGGTAACTAGTAGCTGCCAGTTATAAGAACTGGTGGGCGCGAGTAGTTGTATATGGATCCATAGGGCTTGACATCCCCGTCTGTTCCAGGAATAGAAACCCTAGCCTGAACTATAAAACAGACGTATGCTATTTGAGTTTAGTACACGTTGGATTGCGTGTATTGTACATGTTGGTTGCATGTATGTTAAAACATGGGTACTTATTATATATACGTTAAAGTTTAGTTACCAGGGTGCTCAATTTTGTAGAATATTTTGATAAACGTTTCTGGATGAAACAACTGAAATCTTGTGATCCACCTTTACATACAGATTATGCGCAACATTAAAACTATGAACTCACCAACCTTTGTGTTGACACTTTTAAGCATGTTTATTCTCAGGTTCCTAGAAGTCTTCCGCTGTTTGCTTATATGTTATACAAGCTATGTGCATGGAGTCATACATGCTTTATTCGAGAAAACATTGCATTCACAAATTCATCACCATGTATCTTATTTTGACTGCATTATCAATGGATGTAGTATTGTAAACTATTATTTACGGTGATTGTCTATATGTAGAAATCATCATACGTCAAAAACCTTGAAATTTGATATTCATTTATGGTGTGCCTTTTCAAAAGAATGCAATGTTTACAAAACGTATCATGTAGAGGTCAGTACCTCACTGTGAAATCAATGAATGATGTATTCGTCCAAATGAATTTGGACAGGTCATCACATGCTAGTGGTTGAATTTCAAGAGGTGGGTGCGTCACCACATGCATTGACCTATAGAAGGGGTAGGGGCAGATGTAACTTAGGATTACCCTTGAGCCGGACGCCAGTTCGTATAATTGTCATATTGCAACACATGTGTCGTCGAGATAAGCCCACCTACATTACCACCAACAACATCACCAAAAACACATATGTTACAGCCACTTTTTCCCCCTTTTCTACTTAGCATCATGTTTTCGGTCAATAATGTTATGTACTAATAAAATGAAACTAACATCTAACAATTCACTAAAAAAACCTTCTATGAATACATGTGTTAGAAAATAATTCATAAAGAGACAAAAGGAAAAGGTAATATTACCTTTTAAGGTAATTTGACTTTGGATGCATAAAGTTCTCTTCATCATGGATCCATGTATGGAATATCACATGGCTTAAAAGATATCAGTATACAAAGATACAAGCTAAGAGATGGTCAACAAAGCATCTTTTTCTTATTATAATTAAAGTTGTTCCAAAAGTGTGTTTGGAAACATACCCAAATTAGAATTAGCTGTTAGTCTTCTATAGTATAAATAGGCTTTCTTTGTAATGCAATAAAAACGATCCAATTAATACAATGTAGTCTTTAAAGCATTTTGCTATTTTTATCTTTTTCTCAGTTTATCATCTTAATCCCATAGATACTCAATCCATTATCAATAAACAATCAAATATTCCGCACATCAATTGTTAACATGGTATCAGAGCTAACGGTGTCGATCTTAGGATCAAGACAACCGATTATTAGCTTCAATCATCTACCAAAAGCTGCCTGCCATGTCGGAAGACGGTAGCCCAGCTCAAATCAACTCAGTCAACAACTTCAAAACTCAACCAAAGCTCAAGCCTTTACCATTGAACACATGCTGTGATGGACAGTGATGGTAACGGGTTAGCTTACAATCATTCAAACTACCATGTCAGAAATGACGGTAGCTCAAATCAAAACCCAAAATCACCGATTACCAAGCAACAGAGAATAGTTGGGGTTGCCATGGTGATTATATTGTGCCTTTAGAACAAAGGAAAAGTGGGATTTGCAGGCTTGCAGCCGTGGGTAACCAAGAGGCTACCAACAACGGTGACCACCACCAATCATCAATTGTTAACAGCGACCATAGGTGATTACCTGGCACCGAAAGGAGAAGAAATCAGTGACCTCAACGGCGACGAAGGGAGCAGCAGCGACAACCGGCGGCAACCATAAGGCCACCAACAACGACACAGCAAACTGCTTCGATTTCATGAGATCGAAAATTTGCAAATCAGGTAAAGGGTTTGTGATTAACACCTCAAACCCGTCTCTTCTCAAAACTTTTTCCTTTAATTTCGTATTCATCTAGAAAATCGTCGATAGAATGTAAAGAGTTAGGGTTTGAATCAAACCCTAATTTAGTCATGACTGATTTTAGGGAGGAAAAGGTTGGGATGGAAAAAAAAAAACCAAAACAAACCCTTTGTTTAAGCCCGAATCGCATGTCACGATCTAAAAATGGGGTAGCTTGATTTCTCTAAATCGTGTGATTTTGCTGAAAGATGAGATAAACCATTTTGTGCTTCAATCAAAAGTGCCGTGAGATTTTTTTTTATATAAAGAGTCAAGATCTTTTTTTTAAAATAAATAGACAAATTGTACATCGTAAAACACTCAGCAAAACCCATCAATCAAGTTTATAATGAAAGCGGTGGTCAAATGGCTTTTTGAAAGTAAAAATTGGTCAAACCGATTTTTCTACATTCACATTCACATTCACATTCACATAAAGGGTTAAATGACCTTTCAAAATTTGACCCTTTAAGTTATGAGGAGTAAAAAGGGGTGGTAGAAAAATGGCCTTTCAAACAAGTGAAAAGAAGTGAAATGAATATTTCAATTGTCAGGAATTAAAAAAAAAATCTTTTAATTTGAGTGGATAAACTGAAAGGGTGGTTAAACGGTCAAGAATTTTGTTTACTTTCAAAATAAACCATTAAAACCTTTCATGAAAAAAAAAGGGGGAAGTAAAATAAAAACTTTTTCAATATATATATAAAAAAGGGAGGTTGTTCTTTTACTAAAAAGTATCCTTTGAAAACCTTTCAACAAAAGTTCTATTTATTCTGGAAAATTTTTTTGAGACTAAATATTATTACAAAACCCCCAACACACAAATGAGGGGAGTTTGATTCTGATATCATTGTGTGTTGGTGAAAAAGAAATATGATTACGATATAACTAATCCTTGCTTTAATGATATTTTCGGTACATATCCAACACACTGGTGAGGGGGAGATTGATTCTAGCGTCACCGTGAGTTGATTAACGAAGAATCTAACGGAATAAAGCAAGACACCCCGGGCGAACCAAACAAGGCTAAAGTTGAACTGGGTTTATGTCAGGCAAGCCAAACAAGGTTCAAGATTGAACTGGGTTCATGTCGGGCGAGCCAAACAAGGTTCAAGTGGAGCCGGGTTCATGTCGGGAAACTTAAATACTTCTAGCGAACCAAACAAGGTTCACGTTGAACTGGGTTCATGTCAGGAAAAGGAAACCTTAAATATTCTAAGCGAACCAAACAAGATTTGAGAATGAAATGGGTTCATGTTTGGAATCTGAATATTCATAGGCGAACCAATAAAGGTCCAAGTTGGACTGGGTTCATGTCTAGAAATTGAATACTCCTTGACGAACTAGTAAAGGTCTAAGATTGGACTGGGTTCATATTGGGAAGATGAAAATATCGGGCGAACCAAACAAGGTTCAAGAAATGAACTGGGTTCATGTCCAGAGCTTGATGATCGGTTTGAAGTCGGGAATCGGCTGAACAAAGATGATGAGTAGCTCGTGATTGACTAGTCAATTGAAGACTCCTCAATGACGTATTGAGCAAGTTGAATTGTGGAAATCCCACTATTCAACTTGAGGGGGAGTGTTAGAAAATAATTCATAAAGAAACAAAAGGAAAAGGTAATATTACCTTTTAAGGTAATTTGACTTAAAGTTCTCTTCATCATGGATCCATGTATGGGATATCACATGGCTTAAAAGATATCAGTATACAAAGATACAAGAGATGGTCAACAAAGCATCTTTTTCTTATTATAATTAAAGTTGTTCCAAAAGTGTGTTTGGAAACATACCCAAATTAGAATTAGCTGTTAGTCTTCTATAGTATAAATAGGCTTTCTTTGTAATGCAATAAAAACAATCCAATTAATACAATGTAGTCTTTAAAGCATTTTGCTATTTTTATCTTTTTCTCAGTTTATCATCTTAATCCCATAGATACTCAATCCATTATCAATAAACAATCAAATATTCCGCACAACAATTGTTAACAACATGCACATCGCCAACCAACAATCATCGACCGTAAGAAAATACATATAAACCCGACAAAGAAGAGCAAAACGAAAGACAAAAAGAGCACAGATTAGTATCCTAATTACCTTTAAATAGAAAACAGATAGGATGGGGCATGAACTTTAAATCACAACCCACAAACATTGGTCGTAGAGCTCAATTTTTCAGAGAACATGGTAAGATGTCACAAATGAAAACTCATCTGCACAACCCAACAGAGTTAAAAACATAAGTAGAAATTTCACCAAAGAGAAATGTATAGACCCAAAATTAATAACCTGGTTAGCATTATCATCCTCCCGAGTTGGCATTTTCATCATATCATAATTTGTCACTTATATCTGCATATAATAAACCCAAATCCACAACGCACATGAAAACGTGCATACAGTATCCTGCATGTTGTCAAGTTCAAATTTGTTTTTTTTACCAAAATGTTAAAGAAAAGGATTGCAAAGAGACTAATGCAATGGAATATGATAGCCATACCCATGAATACTGCAACAGAATGAGAAATCTGCCCAACAAAGCATACAGGTATCACTATACCCAACTAAACATCAAGAATCCACGAGACGATTCTTTCACTCTGATTACAATATAATATGAAAACTATGAAGCATTAGTACTAAAAATCAGCAAAGCTTCCAGGTATCAGTATACCCAACAAATAAGCATGCAGAAAGATTACGTTATATGTTATCTACTTACGATAACTTATATCTTCTGCAATTAGAAATGAGAACGTGATAAACTTGCTACTTAACTTAAGACATTACCCTGAAACTGATAGGTATATTAGTCATGGTCTGAAAATTTTATTTTATGCATTCAAGTGGTACCAACTCTACTTTCAATAAGCTAAAGCACATCCATACAAAATCTAATACTTTTCATTTTTATCAAAGCAGAGTAACAAACGTTCCTTCAAGTAAACATGGAAATTTCGGTTTTTGAAAATGGCATGATGACTTTTAAAAAGAAAATTCAAACACCACCTACATTTAAGACCTTTTTTCAAATTTGGAAAAAGAATGCAAGAAATTGCATACCTTAATTTGGTCATTTATATCCACTTTTTGGCATGCAATATGATTTAAGGATTGGGTTCCTGCAATGCGATTCGGGTCCGAAAATGTGTGCGTGCGTGGCATATGATTTCGAAGGTGGTTAAGTCCCCTCTGGGTGATACCGACAACTAGCCTTTAAAAAAAAAAATAATAATAATTCAAGCCCAAATAACCGGGTGATACCGACAACTAGCCTTTAAAAAAAAAAAAAATCAAGCCCAAATAACCGAAAACCATTCATGCTCACAAAAACAACAGGTGGTTGTGGTTGTGGTTGTTCTTGAATAAAATCAAAATCGTAATGAAATTGAAACATAATCGATTCTCAATCAAAAACAAAATCAATAAGTTTTCTTGAAACAAATCGAAATAGATATCCATAGCCTAAATTTAATTAATTTAGCCCGCCCTGCATACTATCGCAGTCATTGACTCATTGGTGGTTAGTATCATCTTGATCTATTTATGATTTTGATGTTAACACTTCAAATTCGTTTGATGATCTGTATTATTACCTGAGATCTAGGTAAAATTACGACAACTTAGATTAAAAAAAAAAAAAAAAGACGAGGAGGTGTTGCATTTGGTGGTTAAAGTGGTGGAGTAGAAGGTGATTTTGTGGATGACGGAGGCGGCGATGGTGGTGACAATGAAAGTTTAATATCAACAGGTGGTGGTGATTTTCGAGACGAAGTTTAGTATATTAACATGTGCTGCCACCTTTGCTTGCTTCATTTTTTTTATAATTGTTGCTGCTACTTTGCTTGCTTCAAATGTTCACATGGAGTTAATTGTTTTTGATGATTTGATAATTAATGAATGAATTGATGTGTGATGTAATATAAAAAAAATTAGGGTTTGATATGAATATGAAAAAATTATATTATAGTATTATACTATTACTACCTATAATTATATTATATCTAAAATTATAGATGTAGTAATTTTCTTTTTTAAATTATACCAGTAATCTTTAAAATGCACATAAGTGGTGTGTAAGGATATTAGGACCCAAAACAACGCAAGTGATTCAACAAGATCACTCACCGATAGTAATTCTACAAGATTACTAACCGACTTAATGAACGAAAGATTATAAATGCAAGAAATGTAAATCGACACAAGAGATAACGTGGTTATATGCAATCGTTGTGATTGCTTTAGTCCACGGACCAACTAGAGAATGTATTTACTGAATATTTGTGGTGTGTTTACAATGAGTTACAAGAGGGTCTATTTATAGAATGATTTAAGGAGTAAGCTAAAAACAATTCCTTGAAGCTTCATGTGAGTTTCCTGACACCTTCATGGAGGCTACATGTGAGTTTCCTGACAGCTTCGTGGAAGCTACATGTGAATTTCCTCACAACTTCGTGGAAGCTACATGTGAGTTTCCTAACAACTTCGTAGAAGCTACATGTAAGTTTCCTAACAACTTTGTGGAAGCATCGTGTGAGTTTTCTGAAATCTTCCCTCTAATTGTTTAAAGTTCTCCATATCTCCAACAATCTCCCACTTGGAGACTTTGAACAAACCCAACCTTCGTCAACCCAAAATATCAACGATCTAACCAAGAACGTTAAACCACCATTATACCGCCAAACTCCATTTGGGACACGCACACTCAACACATACTTCGGATGAGCAGACTTTCGATACAAGGTCTTCAACACTACTTGTTAGAATAGAAACACTAACTCTCTAATTCTCTAGTTGGGGTCTTCTCTCATCAATTCATTAGAAGACCAATTGAGGTAATGCAAAACCTCAATTTCTCTGTCGTAACAACCTTAGTAAACATATCAGCAGGATTCTTCGTACCAAGGATTTTCTCCAATAATAAAGTACCATCATTTATATGTTGTCGAATAAAATGATACCTTATATTGATGTGTTTCGTACGACTATGAAACACCGGATTCTTCTCAAGATGAACCGCATTTTGATTATCACAATTCAAGATGCAATAGTCTTGTCTTTTACCCAACTCACCTAAGAAGTTTTTTAAATAAAACAAGCTCTTTAGAAGCTTCTGCAATAGCCATATATTCGGCTTCGGTGGTTGATAAAGCAACACTCTTTTGTAGTCGAGACATTCAACTAACCGCCGTCTTCCCTATTGTGAAAACATAACCCGTAGTGCTTTTCCCCGAATCGTCACATCCACCCAAATTAGCATCCGCATAACCTCTAAGTATGACATTACTTTTAGAGAAACACAATCCCATATTAGAAGTACCTTTCAAATAACGAAGTAACCATTTAACCGCTTCCCAATGCTCTTTCCCCGGATAAGACATATAACGACTTACAACTCCCACTGCGTGAGCAATATCAGGTCTTGTACAAACCATGGCATACATAACACTACCCACGGTCGATGCATATGGAACCTTTTTCATCTCCATTTTGTCTTCTTCCGTTTTAGGTGATTGACTTTCAATAGCTTTATCGTGCTATCTAAAGGCATAGAACGAGCCTTTGAATTTTCCATGTTAAACCTCTCTACAACTTTCTCAATATATTTGGATTGAGACAAGTATAGAGTACCCTTCACACGATCACGCACAATACTCATGCCAAGTATTTTCCTAGCACCACCAAGATCTTTCATCTCGAACTCATGGGAAAGTAATCCCTTCAACTTGTTGATTTCTGACATGTTGGAACCTGCAAGTAACATGTCATCAACATACAATAATAAGATTATGTAAGAAGACTTGAATTTCTTCAAGTAGCAACAGTGATCCGCTTCACATCTTAAGAAACTAATCTTCTTCATAAACTCGTCAAACTTCAAGTACCATTGCCGAGGTGCTTGCTTCAATCCATACAAACTTTTCTTTAGCTTACAAACCCACTTCTCTTTACCCTTTACCTTAAAGCCCTCAGGTTGCCTCATATAGATCTCTTCATCAAGGTTACCATGTAAGAATGCGGTCTTCACATCTAGTTGCTCTAGATGTAAGTCCTCGGATGCAACCATAGAAAGTACCAAACGAATAGTAGTCATCTTCACCACCGGTGAAAATATCTCTTGGTAGTCAACTCCTTTCTTTTGTTGAAATCCTTTAACCACCAAACGAGCCTTGTACCTTTTTTTGCCATCCAACTCATTCTTGATTCGATACACTCATTTACTTTGCAACGCTCTTTTATCATGAGGTAATTTCACTAGTGACCAAGTTTTATTCTTCTCAAGTGACCACATCTCTTCTTTCATGGCAAGCTCCCATTGTATGGATTCTTTTGTTTTTCTCGCCTCAAAGTAACTTTCGGGTTCACCATTCTCGGTATAGAGCAAGTAGTTTGCTGATGGAGAATACCTAGGATTAGGTTTGGGCACTCTAGTCGAGCGTCTTGGTGTAGGAGTAACCGGAATGGTTGGACCGGTTTCATTTGTGTCCTCCTCATCACTAGAACTCGCACTATGTTCGGAATCATCACCACTTTCCGAATCATCCCCATCATTAGCATTTTCCGACGCCTCACCGTTATTTGGCAATTCATTGTTCCCCGTACTCCCACTAGAACCTGCAAGATCATCAATAGAAATATCGTCAAAAGTAACTTGACTCGGTTTAGGACTCCCCGTTTCCGGTTTGCCATAGACCGAATCTTCATCAAAAGTAACATCTCGCGAACGAATTACTTTTCTAGCCTCATTGTCCCAACAACGATAGCCCATTTCATCCGACCCGTACCCTATGAAAATACACTTCTTTGACTTAGCTTCAAGCTTGTCTTTATCTGCATCTTTGGTATTCACATATGCATTACACCCAAAGATCCTAATGTGATTATAACTCACCTTCTTACCTTGCCATTCTTCCTCGGGAATTCGGAAACCCAACGGTGTTGAGGGTCCCATATTTATCAAATAAGCCGCCGTGTTAACCGCATCCGCCCAAAACATCTTAGGCAAACCGGCATGTAGTCTCATACTCTTAGCCCTTTCATTTAACGTACGATTCATACGTTCGGCGACCCCATTGTGTTGCGGTGTCTCCGGTACTGTTTTCAACATTCTAATACCGAGCTTTGTACAATGGTCTTTAAACTCAAGACTACCATATTCTCCTCCATTATCCGACTTCAAGCACTTGACCTTCAAGTTAGTCTCATTTTCTACCATAGCTTTCCACTTCACAAATGTATTAAATACATCAGATTTAGCTTTAAGAAAATAAACCCATACCTTTCGAGTGGAGTCGTCAATGAATGTGACATAATAGCGAGAACCTCCATGTGATTCTACATTGGTTGGACCAAACACATCCGTATGAATGAGCTCCAATTTCTCCAACTTAGGTGCATTCCCTGATTTTCCAAAAGTCACCTTCTTTTGCTTCCCATATACACATGGTTCGTAAAATCCAAGTTCTACCTTTTTCAAATCCGGAATTCTCCCACTCGAAACAAGCATCTTCATACCCTTCTCACTCATATGCCCGAGTCTTCGGTGCCATAGAGTTGATTCGGACTCAACATTAACTGTAGCAACCACCGTGTCTTCATCAAACACTTCAACCATATAAAGAGTTCCCCTTTTATGTCCACGAGCCACTACACAACTACCCTTAACCACCTTCCATTGGCGGTTTTCAAAAGTAACCGCGTTACCTTCATCATCTAATTGACCAATCGAAATAAGTTTCCTTTTTAATTTAAGAATGTACCTTACGTTTTTCAAGGTCCAATTAGAGCCAAGAGTAGTCTTCAATACAACATCTCCAATGCCCTCTCTATTGAGTTGTTTGTCGTCCGCCAATCTCACCTTGCCTTGATATGAACGAAAATTCTTCATCATGCTTTTGACATGAGTAGCATGAAACGAAGCTCCCGAATCCAAAATCCAAGACTCCATAGAATTTTCAACACTACATAAAAGTGCATCATCACTTTCTTCCTCGGTCAAGTTCACACCTTTCGCCGGACCATTTTTACAATTCCTTTGAAAGTGTCCTTTTTGATTGCAACCCTAACAAACAGCTTCACTTCTATCTTTCGATGGATACCTCTTCTTAGACTTCTTTCTACCCTTCTTCTCACCGCGATCAAATTTCCTACCACGGTTGTCGGTACTTAACAAAGAACCGGATGTCGATTCCCCCGAGTTTCTCCTACGAGTATCTTCACCAAGAATCAAATCCCTTATTCCTTCAAACGCTAGCTTAGTAGTTCCCGTAGAGCTACTAACTGCGGTAACCGTACCCGACCAACTTTCCGGTAATGATGAAAGCAAGATTAGTGCCTTTAACTCATCATCAAACACAATATCTACCGATGCTAACCTCGATATGATGTTGTTGAATCCGTTGATATGATCCGTTGCACTCGTACCTTCCTTCATCTTCGTATTAAACAATTTTCGCATGAGAAAAACCTTATTAGAAGCGGTAGGTTTCTCATACATGTTAGAGAGTGCTTTCAAGCAAGCAAACGTCGTCTTCTCATTCACAACATTGTATGCAACGTTCTTAGCAAGTGAAAGACGAATCGCACCCAAAGCTTGACGATCCAAAAGCGTCCAATCGACATCGCTCATGCTTTCGGGCTTGGTCTCTAACAGAGGTTGATGTAGCTTCTTTTGATACAAGTAATCTTCAATTTGCATCTTCCAAAAGCCGAAGTCTCTCCCATCGAATCGGTCGATTCTAAACTTTCCGTCTTCCGCCATCGTTCCCAAAGTCGAATCCTTGTGCTCTGATACCAGTTGTAAGGATATTAGGACCCAAAACAACGCAAATGATTCAACAAGATCACTCACCGATAGTAATTCTACAAGATTACTAACTCACTTAATGAACGAAAGATTATAAATGCAACAAATGTAAATCGACACAAGAGATAACGTGGTTATATGCAATCGTTGTGATTGCTTTAGTCCACGGACCAACTAGAGAATGTATTTACTGAATATTTGTGGTGTGTTTACAATGAGTTACAAGAGGGTCTATTTATAGAATGATTTAAGGAGTAAGCTAAAAACAATTCCTTGAAGCTTAATGTGAGTTTCCTGACACCTTCATGGAGGCTACATGTGAGTTTCCTGACAGCTTCGTGGAAGCTACATGTGAATTTCCTCACAACTTCGTGGAAGCTACATGTGAGTTTCCTAACAACTTCGTAGAAGCTACATGTGAGTTTCCTAACAACTTTGTGGAAGCTTCGTGTGAGTTTTCTGGAATCTTCCCTCTAATTGTTTAAAGTTTTCCATATCTCCAACATGGTGGTCCTAAATCTAACGCTAGTTCATTTGTTTTGATAATCACTTAATTGATGCTATGTTTAGGACCACCGTCATGCATTTTAAAAATAATCGGAACTACTGGTATAATTTTAAAAGGAAAATGACATACAAAACCAATGTTATAATTAACCCATTTATTTATTTCCACGCTTTAAAAATAAGTAGGAAGTGTACGTACTTGCCATATACAAATCCCTATATTTCCATATAACGTAAAATTACTTGCAAACCAAGGATCCTAAAATATCAAAACATCATATCACTATAAATAAATGCTACTTTCAACCCCAACCTCAATTCGCAAAGTAATTTTATAGAGATCAGGCACCCAAAATTAAAAGATGGAGAACATTAATATGATCAAGAAACATACTCCAATGCATGTTAATGATGAAGATTATTATCTTACTAAGGAGAAAACTACGTTGCCGAGAATCAAAGTGAAAACATCAAAAATTACTGGTCGTGTTTTGGTTAATCTTGCAGACGAAATCGTGCAGTTGAGAATTGATGATGGTGTAAGTGACTCGTCCGATGATCATACGCACAAACACTGTCAGTATTTTTGCGATAAAAAAGTTGGTTCGTTGTACGAGTGTCGGTGTCGTTGTGGTGGATGGTATTGTAAGGTGCACCAGTTTCCAGAGGATCACGATTGCAGATACGATTACAAGGGATTTGGACGTGATAAGATCTTGAAGGAAATTAGGCCTACTTGCAAGGTCGATAAATTGTTAAATCGAGTATGATTTGAGTTAACTTGACGAGCAAGTAATCGTAATCGTAGTGCTTGTATCTTTTTAGTAAACTGGAGATAAAAGTTTGATTAGGAATTCATTGATTTGTTATGAAATTTCTTCATGTTTATTACTGTAATATTAGTTGCTATATATTTTTATTTGAACATGGAGATCTTATTAGAAATCTATGATTTTTTTTTTTTTTTTTTTTTTTTTTTTTTTTTTTTTTTCTCAATATAAGTATTCGAAGAATAATCAACAGTTGAAGAGTCATATAGGTGACATAGATGTAATAATAATTTCAATTTCAACATTAACAGAGGGGCGTTATTACTACAAACTTAGTTGTCCGATAGATGGATTGAGTAGTACGGAGTATTATTACATTATAACTTTGTTTTAATTAATTTTACCAGTAATTAATGGAGTATATGTTAGGGAAGGTAATACTCACACACCAGTTTTTGATCCATACACACTTTTTACCATAAAACTTACAATTATAACCATAAATTTATCTGAGACTTGAACTTCTATTATTGTAAGTAAAGACATAATAGTCAATTAGGTGTGTATGGATCAATATTGAGTGTGTGAGTATCATTCCCATATGTTAGATTCTTGATTTGAATAAAACTTGCTCGAAATTAAACAGCATCGATGTAGTCTTTTGTTAATTTGTTAATATCATGATCTCTAACATGATTCAATTAAGATAGAAATTACTTGAGAAATCTCCATCTATATTTTTTTTTGGGTAAAAGGTTTTAAGCGGTAAATATTATTTATAAAATAATAAAAACAAATAAGAACAACGACCACAAGCACACCTGGTGGTCTCACAAACAACCAAAAAAAACTAGCTAGACCAACACAACAATCAGATGACTAGCAAAACCAAAGTCACCAACGACCCATCTAACTTAGGACACGATACAATAAAGTCTTCCATCTATATTCGTCGTGACAATTTACAACTAACTAATAGCTTTGGTATTACTCCTTAATTTTTAGAAAAATGCTAATGACAAACCTAAAGGTTGTCATTAACAAATTCATGTATGTATATTTTGACGGTACATTCTAATAATTATTTATTTTCATTGAAAAAACTACTTTTTAACTTATAAATGCACAACTATTTTTAATAACAACCCTAAAGGTTGTCCTTAGCAATTCCCTAATTTTTAAATTTCTCTTTACAAATATAATATCTATATAGTCATATAAAGTTCCAAAATGATGATGTCATCATTAAGCTAATTACTCTTTAATTTTTACAATGATGATGTCATAATTTTATATTAATTTAATTTAAAATATAATATGAAATCTTTTATAAAAGAAAATATTAATCTCTCCTAAATTATAAAATCTTTTACAGAACTCCTAAATTTTAAAGCATATTGTATAAGTTTTATATAATAATTGTATTTTAATTTTTTAAAAAAATTTAAAAGACATTTATTATTACTAATAATTATTATTATTATTATTATTTACTTTTAATATAATAATTATAATTATTATATTATTGATATTCAAATATGGATTCTTTTTACGAAATTAGTTACGTTACATATGTATGCGAAAATAAATGTCTCAACATATTTGTAAAAAATGACAATTTTCTTAGTCAAACGGGTCATTAAAATAAATGACTTTGGCAAACATTCACTTAATACCTAATACATGTCATCAAATTGTTTCATTTAAACAAATTCGTGATTTCACGGATCATTTCACTAGTATTAATATTATATTAATAACCGTCCACTAATTTCATTCCCACGAGATATTTATCAAGTTATTTATCAAATATCGTTATTCCTCTGTTTAGAGAATAAATTTTGAGAATATATAATTATGGGAATTAATGGCATTCACAATTCAAGAATACCATGATTATCTATTTTTTTAATACTCCATTCATCCCATAATATTACAACAAATTATATATTTGAAAAAACAAAATATATATTACAAGAAATTATTTAATTTATGTTAAATGGATAATTATCTTTTTTCATTTGTATTTGAAAATAGTTTCACTTTCACTAAAAGTTATTAGAATTCAAATTTTAAAATTAATAAAGGAGAGTAAGAGAATTTGATAATAATATATTTTTTGATAATTACAATGATACCTTCATCTATTATGATACCGATACAATACAACTCGATTCGGTTGCATTTGAGTTTGGCTTTTCCGACAATTTCATGCCACTCTTTCTCGGTTGTGATAAACTCGAACTTATCGGTTTTTGGATCACAGTAAGCAAAATCCGACGCCTCGGAGTCAACATTTTCGCGTATGTAGTCGAACAAACGCCCGTGTCCCAATAGGTGATATCAAGTGACTCGAACGACTTACAATGCCCGTCCAGGTACATCTTCCAGTCTTCACACTTAGTTCTCCCGCGTACTAAACGTCCATCGAAACAGTTAAATGCGCCATGAAATTGAAGTTGAAAGTTGAAAAATCTGGATTCTGTTTGATTTTTTTATTGCAGTGTGTGTGTAATTTGTGTTTGTGATGCAGTGCGCGTTCAAAGTCATATGCATATGTATATATAGCCTGTGACTCGTTTGATGTTTAACGTTCGAAAATTCTCATTCAAATTTTTGAATCGTTTGATGCTTAACGTTCAAAAAACAGTAAATGTCCCGTGATCGAAATTGTTATGCAATGAAAAAGTCGATTGCGGGCTTCAATTGCGGATTCAACCACGCGCTGCTAATATCGGCGTCGGTGAAAGGCAGATTCAACGGCAGGTGTATCGACGAACCGTTACTGGTGCTCTTAAGGGTTTACAGATTTTGTTTCCATATATACATGGGCATATTTTACAACCCAAAATCAATAAACAAAAATTAATTATGAATACATGGGTTGAATATAAATAAAATATTTATATTTTGATTGTAAATATAGAATACAAGTAGGATAGATATATGCAGGCCCGGCCCAAAGGGTAGGATAGATATATGCAGGCCCGGCTCAAAGGGTGTGCAAGTCAAGTTTTTTTTAGAAATGTAAAGAGAAATCAAATCTAAAGGATAAAGCCCAACGTCTTCTTTTTAGTTTACAATACAGAGGTTTTAGATATATATGGTATTTTTTTTTATGAAACCCATCGATGTGGGATATATATAGGTATTAGCTTATGCAGATACATGCACTCCAATTTCTTTGCCTAGTTGCCTTATTTTATTCTGTTTATGCTATTAGATTTATATTATTATACATACATCATAGAAGATAGAAGATAAAAATTAATACTCGTAATATATACTTGTAAGTATTGGAAAATAGTTTTTTTTTTTTTTTTTTTTTTATCTGTTGATTATGATTATATACTTGTGAGTTGAATTCATTGTTTATTATTTATATAATAAAAATCGGTGTAGAGATGAGTCGCCTAGATTGACCAAGTTTCAACTCCATAAAATTTTTTGTTGTGCCATTAATTTTTTTTAGGGGCCTATTTTCGATCATTTCGCACGGGGCATTCAAATTCTCAGGACCGGCCCTGGATATATGAATCCACGTACAACTTCGAAAATTTAAATCACGAAGTGTACGTAAGATACATTAAGTATATTCTTATTTCCATTATTTACTAACCAAGAATCCTCAATAGTAATTTCATCAAATTAGTACAAGTATGTTACTTTCGGCTCTATATTTGAGTCAACAACAAGGGTCGATTTATTGATGTGCTGCCGTTTAGAGCCTAAATTGAATTTCATACAGTAATTAAAACCCATAAAAATTTAATTCTACCATGTTCATGGCGTCCCAATTTTATTTTACTAATTTTTTATAAAAAAATTCCTACTTATTAGCCGGAAGTCCACTCGAAAGCAATCTCTTTATCCGTCGAATAGAGAGAGATATGTCTTTCTCTACTTTTGAGAGTGTTTCATTCTTGGTGGAGAATTGATTTGTTTTTTTCTCGGATAGGAGAAGGATTGTCTATATCCCACCTCCCTCACACAGCACCCATGTGGTATTGGGTTTTATTGTTGTTGTTGTGTATGTTACTACCTTCAATTCATACCCACAATTTCACATACTTTTAGTCGCATTGATAAAATTGAAGATGACGTCATTATCGAAGAATTCCATGTGTTTTTTGCTGCCAAACATCAAGGTGACTACATCAAAGACACAAATACCAGTGTTATCGATAAGTTGCTCTTCTTGCGGGCCGGGTCAAGTTGAACGATTGAATAATGATGAAGTCGGTGATTTGTCGGATGATCATACGAGCCAAAGGTGCAAATATTTTTTCCATAAAAAAGTTGGATCGTTGTTTATGTTTAGGTGTCGTTGTGGTGGAGTGTATTGTAAGGTGCACCCCTTTCCGGAGGACCATGAATGCATGTACGATTACAAGGCCAATGGACCATGAATGCACGTACGATTACAAGGCCAAGGCTGGTCACTTCAAGACAAATTGGACACAAGCCGGCGTTTGAAAATTCGATTTGGCGTGACACGTGACAAACCAGAGTTTTAAACTCCGATTATACTAGTTATGTAAAAGTATTTTCGATATTCCTAGTTTTGTAAAGTTAATTCCTAAAAATACTATTTCCAAAAAAAATCTAATGAAGAAGAGTTTACAGATTTTATTTTCTACATACATACCGCTTGTAAATATTCTAACTCCCCTCGTGCAATTACAATCCAAAACCAACAAACAAAAATTAATCATAGTGAACCACACGTATCTAATTTAATCTATTTTTTTTTTTTTTTTGCGAAAAAACGATAACATTAATAACGGATCTGAATATCAACTCATACAACCGATACAATAGATCCAAACAACGAGCTCTAGCTAACACTAGACAGACCTAACAAACGGCTCACCAACTGGGTGAGAAATCGCTTTTTACAAGGAAACTATGTCAACTGAAGCTATAACATAGGAAACTAAAATATCGGTTATACTACACATTACAGAAAAAAGAACAGAACAACCAACGGAGGCGATCGGGAGAACGCAATCGCTACCACAACAAACAAAGAGAAACAACAAGCAACGTAAGCACATCCGTTTGAAGAAGAGTCAATTTCAACAAGGAGATCGTCGCCTGGTCCAAACCCGGAGAAGCCCCTGAACAAGAAACAACTCGCAACCAAAATCACGGACAGCTCCACCCCAAACCACAACAGAACCCAGCCACCACCGACCCCTGAAACACCTCCAAAGTTCATCCAACCACCTGAAAAACAAAGCACTAGCGTTGGCCACCACCAACAGGGTGATGAACCACCGCATAACCAAACCATCAGAGAACCCGGCTCCCTTCGACGGCCACCACCAACGGGGTGGTGGACCGCCAAAACTCACCAAACTCCACCAGAACCACCAACCATCCGGGACACCCAGAAAGTAAATCAGGAGGACAAACACACCACACCAAAGATCGCCGGCGGCCACCACCAACAGGGTGGTAGCCGGCCGACAGCCACCGAAGGGAAAAAGCAACCGGGTCCCGATGACGATAAAGGCAGAAAAAGGAGGAAAACAGCCAAAGACCAAGCAACCATAGCCAACGAAACACGAGAACGGTGCTAAAAAGTGGTTACAGTTGCCGGAGTCCAAAAGCCGGCCACCACCAGACAACGACACTCACTGGAAAGACTAAAACCGTCACTATGAAAAGGAAGAATCAGGCAACCAAAAAAGGAAAACGAAAACGGAAAAGAAAACAGCGGCGGCCCAGGTCAGAGATGCAACAAAACGAAAGGAATCAGACCCGAGAAGAAAAGATGATGAAGTTGTTGGAGAATACAAAAGATGTGTAGAGTTTTGAGATTCGCAGACTAGCTAGTTTAATTTAATCTATGATAATATCATCTTGAGCTTAATTAATAATCCAAAGTTTTAAACTTTGAGCTGGAAGCAAAATAAAATAATCCAATATTTAAGGCCTAAAATTTGCTGTTCTACTGGGGGCACCTGCCACCCTCTGTCTAAAGCTGGTTCTGCCCCTGGTGGAAGGTGATTTGGTCTACTGGGAGCACTTGCCACCCTCTGTCTAAAGATGGTTCCCCCCTGGTGGAAGGTGATTTACCTGACATCGGGGTGACGAATGGATTACCGATGTTCGAGGTTTACCTACTATGGGAGTGCGTACGTACTCCTTTGTTCCTCATTAAAAAAACATTAAAATTAATAAAATAATAAAATTAATAACGTGTCGAATAAGAATAAAATATTTAATTGTAAATGCTGATTACAAATAAGGATGGATATATATGATCCACGTGAGCTACTTGCCAAATCTTAATCACCAAGTGTACGTAGGTACTATCATCTCTTATTTTCATTACTTACTGCCCAAGAATCGTCACATTCAATTTCTTTTAAATAAATAAATATATGTGACTACCTTCACATTCAAATTCGCCCCCACAATTTCACAGAAGTTTAATTAGTCGCATAGAAAAAAGCAGATAAGATGACGACATCATCGGAGAATTCCATGTGTTTTTCGTTGCCAAACATCAAGGTGAGAACATCAAAAGACTCAAACACTAGTGTTATTGATAAATTGCTTTTTCTTGCGTGTCAAGTTGAACGATCAAATAATGATGCAGTCAGTGATTCGTCGGATGATCATACGAGGCAAAGGTGCCAATACTTTTGCCATAAAAAAGTTGGATCTTTGTTTAAGTTTAGGTGTCGTTGTGGTGGAGTGTATTGTAAGGTGCACCAATTTCCGGAGGACCATGCATGCACGTATGATTACAAGGCTGATGAACGTGATCATTTCTTGAAAGAAAACCCTACTTGTAAAGCCGATAAATTGAAGGATCGAATATGATTACAGCGTTGCAACCACATTGGAGTTCATATCATGTAATAAAGGTCGAATATGTAAATCTTTTAGTAGCTAAGTATAGTTAAATTTGATATTCGTTAATTGGTTTCAAATTGATTAATGTTGCTATTTTGATTTCAATACAATATGATGTGTTTGTGCTCGGTTGGAGTTAGCGTCGACTTGTGACGTTTACTTGTTTCGAGCCGTACGGTTATGTCGTCATTCATTGTATCAGTTAGGATCTTCATTTTTCAATGAAAGTCCCATCTATATAGTAATAGTTTTTTTTTTTTGCCAAAAAAAATAATACAATATGATGTGTTGCTAGAATTCTATGCATTATTTTCTTGTCCAATATTTAACTCATTTAATACGGAGTAATATTTTTTTGTAAAAAATAAATATATTCTACCATTCTTCTTTTCTCTGTACAAAAGATCACCAAATCACCGATGGTTACACTTGACATCCATTCCGTCTTATTTTTAGAAAACTAGTAGCAAAAATAGCGTAAACAGGGAGAAGCCGACAAGTGTAAAATAGGGGTGCTCATCTTCATCGGTTCGGTTTGTGGTTTTGAAAATTTTGAAGGAAATGTGAAAATCACAACCGAATTCAATTACAAAAACGAGAATCGAACTAGAAACTGAGTTCTTCAAAAAAATTTCGGTTTAAACCCGAATAATTATAACAATACGGAATTAACTTTGACTTTTGATTTTAAAACTGATTGACTATATATATTAATAATTAAATACGGAGTATATTATTAGGTAAATTCGGTTTTTTAGTTAAACCGAATTTAGAAAAGTAAACTCGAACCGAGACTGAACCTATATTTTATTTGATTTTTACAATTTTCATTTGTTTGATTTTCAGGTTAATCGATTTGAAACAAATATTAAACACCCGGTTTAAATTTTAATAAAATCAAAAAGCAAAATAATCCTTCTCCACTTTATAACAGCCATTAAACTTATAAATTGTGTTGTAGCTCATCTAGTAGTGGCCTACGTCAGGAGTTCGACTCCCGTGAGGTGCATCATTGCACACAAGGTTGCCCCTTACCCTCGAATTTAACCCAAGGGTGCTTTCTGCACAACGCGTTGCGAGGACAGTAGGGGAGGGGGTTTTACCACCCATGCCCTCAGATTGGGCTGGATTTCCTTCTAAGCAGCAGTTGGGGGTGGATTATGCAACTGTGAGAGATGAACGTGTGGGTGGTTGATATCGGCTAAAAAGTCACGTTTTTACCCCTGATATTGAGTCCCAAAACCATAAAGTTCCAAACTTTGTTGGCAAAAATAATCACTTTTTCGGTTAAAATTTTAGATTAAGTAATTACGAAGAGGATGCAAAAAGAACTGAGAGAATCGGAGCTAAAACGAAGATTCTAGAGCGAAAACGGTGAAAGACGAGAAACCAAGCTACGATCCAGTGAAATCAGCAAAAATAGGGCAAGCCATACGGCTTGCCATACAGCCTGCCTATAGGGAAAACGGCCTGCCATACGGCCCAACCAAACGGCCAGGCAAAACGGCCTGCCAGAGCAAACGACTGCCAAAAACGGCCTGCCATACGGATTGCCAGCCGTATGCAGGCATATTCCACTTCTATTTAAAGGCTCTTTGTCATCTATTTTCAACACACATCTCTTCACTCTCTCACTACAATACACTTTCTCACACTAGAGCTTTCAAGGCCTTCTAACCTCCGAGCAGAAAATTAAGTACCCGGAGGCGAACGCCGAAGATTGTACTAGGAGCGGGATATAGGATGTCAGCACCTGTAATGGTCCAGATCTCGTCTGTAAACAGTGAACGCTTTCCTTAATTTAATAAAGTTATCTTGTTACTTTAAGTTGCTTTCGTCTTGCATGATTATCTATCCGTTACAAATGTTTATTATATATTGAATGTCTTATCTGAAACTTATGCTATTGTTATGCTGAAACCTTGACGGTTTAGAAGTCTAATTTACGGATCACCCTTTTCGCTTATTCACGTGGCTATAATCTAGTATTAGGACCTGATCAACCTTAGGGTACAAGGTAAGTAGTTATGTGTGCTTAACGTCACAATAGAGATATAGTACCTACGTACAGTTAATCATTTATCCATTAAAGAAGAGCTGCCCATTTAAGTTGTGATTAGAGTAGGCAATATAGAGTTCAGTGAGCACTGGCTTGCTCAGAAGCATGATTCGCATTAGAAGCAATGTTCTTGAGAGGTTGTAAGATGATACGGGGTTGAGTAAGTGATCGCAAAGGAGAGACCTCTAATCCAATTAGCAGTACCTTAGAATACCTAAGATTGTACATCTATTAATGTTAAGGCATAACTTAGTATTAAGTGGTGGAATATTACTGTAGTTAGACCAACTAGGATTAAGAAAAGCTGAGACTTTCCTTTAGGGATATACCACTTTATTCATGTACCTAGGATTCTATCCATAAGGTCGTTTAAACCTTCTAAGGTTAACGTTGGGAGTATGGATATCCGTATTAGCCAGAATCTTCAAAGCCTAAACTCTTAGTGACAAATCAATTAGGTTCATAGCCCAGTTGATTGAGGTTTAGTGTTTATTCTAGAAAGTTAAACTCTTGTAATAGTCCCCCATCATTATTCTATTCTTCATACCTATCCCTTTTTATCTTTCTAGTTTATAGTACATTTAGTTAATCTTAATCTGTCACCACTTGTCACTAGGGTTAACTATTTAGGCACTTTTATCCCACGTTACTGAACAAACATACAAAAATACGAACATGAGTTATACTTACCACTTACTCGTTAAAAGGAAGACAAGTAGGTGAATTATAGCTAGGAAACCCAGCTAAACATATATGATAAAACCATTACTCCCTTCTGGTAACTGATTCTGACGTTTTGCGACCTAACGACACCGCACAAAGAAAACCGTCTGTTTCAGTCATATCAGTGGTTAAGTCTCCCATGGATGATCCTGTTCTGCTGTTCAAAAAACAACCATTAAACTGTCAACTTTATAGCAACCATTAAACTATGTCAGGTCCAGCTAAGAGGTTGAGCAACCTGATCAGAGCCCATGTTTTCTAGGGCCCGAATAATATTACAAAGGGTTCAAGTAATTGGATTACAAAGGGCCATTTCCATGGAGACACGAATTGGATTACAAGGGCCCATTATTAATTGGATTACATATGGGCCCAATGTCATAACCCGACCTTAACCATAAGGACGATTACAATAATATATGATTTCATCGCGAGGTATTGACCTCTATATGCGACATTTTTCAAAAACTGCATTCGTTTTTACAATACAAACCATAGCTTTTATTACAAATACAAGGTTTAAACAACTTAATAATGATTATCGTTTAGCGATAATCTTAGACTTACAAACTTTACATGTGATAATAACAATACGACTTCCAACATATTTTACATTACAAATCCTCCGATATGCAGTTTTATTTTTGACACAAATATGCATACTCAATATCTTGCTTAAATTCAACATGTTGCAGCGGAAGCTTTTAGTTATCACCTGAGAATAAACATGCTTAAAACGTCAACATAAAGTTGGTGAGATATAGGTTTAATGCCGGCAGCGTTATAAATATAGACCACAAGATTTCATATATAAACGTTTTAATAAAAATATTCTAAGTTGTTGAGCACTTGATAACCATACTTAACATTTAATCAACGTCGCATATTCCCTTTATTATGAAATCTTACTACACCGTACCAAGTGTAGTTACCGAAACAAAGTACTGTGCAACCGTTGAATACTGGTCGTCCAGTCCGGTTGGGGTTGTCAGGCCCGATAGATCTATCAACAGGATTCGCGTTTACAATACCTCATGTAAATAATAGTTACCAAGTTACAGGGAAGTATGCCAGTGGTACAACTCAACGTAGAATATATATTTTTAATCACTTGTGTCCATAACGTAAATCATAAAATGCATGTATTCTCATCCCGAAATATTTAGAGTTTAAAAGTGGGACTATATACTCACTTTTGCCTTGAAGGTATTTATCACGACTTGGTCTCCGATAGATATCACGAACCTAACCATATATATAATATATCAACATATTTTCTTTTTAAGTAATCGTTACATATATATATATATATATATATATATATATATATATATATATATATATATATATATATATATATATATATATATATATATATATATATATATATACTTTTAATACTTTTAATATTTTCTTAGTCCGTAGTTAGCAGTCCGATGTTAGTGGTCCACAATTAGTTGCTCAATAAAATAAATAAAGACCCCATCGTATTCGTATTGATCAGAATTAATCTTGACCCATGGTACCATGTTGTCAAATGACGTGTTGCGTACATAAAGTACCGTGTTGTCAAATGACGTGTTGCGTACAATCATGAGGTCTTATGATTAATCTTCTCGTGTTGTTTACGGGTGGTCCTGAAATATATAAAATCAAATCATAAGTAAATATATATGAAATATCATATTAATTAGAAATATATGATTAATTTAATTTTTCTCCAAATATTTTCGTAGCTAAACTAGCTTCGCATACCCGATCTTGTTTTAGTCATAGTTTCTTCATTACAACTCCGTTTTTGTTGGTTCAACTTGCCACTTCCTTGGATCGAGTCAAATTTTAAGAATATGAACTGAAAATACCTTAGGTTGTATTCAAAATCACAGGTTATAGGTTGAACTTTGGTGAAACTTATGAAAGTGATCATTTTCCATCATAAAAACAACATTTAATGATCATTTTTCTAAAAATACTTACACTTTGAGTTAAACCATGAAATTTTTAAGGTGTTCTTTGTAAAACCAAGTTATATCTTGTTAAGTTAGCATATCATTATGATATATTACAGGTCTTGAAGTGTTTTAAATGATAAGTTAGAAGGATCTATTTAGTTTGCAAACAAGTTTGAAATCATTCAAACTATGTTCTTGTTGTTAAAATTTTACAACATAAAATAAGATAGCTATATAAATATGAATCGAATAAAATTATGAACAAGGTTACTACCTCAAGTTACTTGGACAAAGTTACTGTAAAAGATGAGTAAAATCCTAGAACCAAAAGAGTGGTGGAGTTGGATCAGAAGGTTGGAAGTAAACTTGTATTTTTGGAAGGATTATTGAAGTTTTCTTGTAAGGAATTTATTATGATGATTAAGGCTTGTTTTTGAAGCTAGATCTTCATGGTTATTTGCTGAGATTGTGAAGAACACTTAAGGTTCCTAAGAGTGTGCTTTTTGTTAGAGAAAATGTGTAGTAAAAATGAAAATGGAATGGAGTATAAATGGTGGTGAAAAGATGTATAAATTTGTAATATTGTGCAAAAGTCTTGTAATATGTCAAATTGATTAATCATGCATGCTAAGATCCAAAATTGGCTGACTCATGGCTGCTAATAAAGTGATTGTGATGTGTATATACCAATAGTAAATACGTATAGAAGCTGGGTATGATACGGGTACATATACCCTAGATATACGTATAAAAATCTTGAGAAAACGGAACGAGGATTCAAATATAGCTATCTTTTGTAAATATACTTATATTGTTTTATGTATATAAATCCTTTAAAAGTGATATAATACATATCTATACGATACATGTATAAGCATTATAAGTTTTAAGTATTTAAGTCGAAGAACGTCACATATAGTTATCGTTTTGAAAACTTAAGTTAGTAGTCTCAAAATATACTTATAACTCATTGTTATTAGTACACAATGAGATGTTAAAACATTCTTAGATCATGTTAAATATATAAAAATACATATATATACACAAACATATAATTATCGTATGTTATATAGTTCGTGATATCATCGTTCAAATTGGACAGTCAAACGTTGTGTAAAACTCTTTTCAAAAACATAAGTCTTAACAATTTAGATTGCTTATCATGTTGGTAAGGTTTAATTTATGTAAATATTAATCTTATAAGTGTAAAACGATCGGAAAAATCCGGGTCGTTATAGTACCTACCCGTTAAATAAATTTCGTCCCGAAATTTTAAAGTTGTACCTATTTTGCGTTCTCGGGAAACAAATGTGGGTACTTTCGTTTCATCTGATCCTCTCGTTCCCAAGTAAACTCGGGACCCCTTCGAGCATTCCAACGAACCTTAACGATCGGTATGTTGCTCTGCTTGAGTTGTTTAACTTCACGGTCCATGATTTCGACTGGTTCTTCTATGAATTGTAGTTTCTCTTCGACTTGGATTTCTTCAAGAGGAATGGTGAGATCTTCCTTTGCAAGACATTTCTTAAGGTTTGATACGTGAAATGTATTATGTACTCCGGTGAGTTGTTGCGGTAACTCGAGTCGATAAGCTACCGGTCCAATGCGTTCGATGATCTTGAACGGGCCTACATACCTTGGGTTCAGTTTACCCATTTTACCGAAACGTATTACACCTTTCCAAGGTGACACCTTTAGCATAACCATGTCACCGATCTGAAACTCTAATGGTTTCCTTCGAACATCCGCGTAGCTCTTTTGGCGACTACGGGCTGTTTTCAATCTCTCCTTGATTTGTACTATCTTCTCAGTCATTTCGTGTATGATCTCGGGACCAGTTAATTGTCGATCTCCTACTTCATTCCAACAGATAGGGGATCTACACTTCCTTCCATACAGTGCTTCAAATGGTGCAGCTTTAATGCTCGCATGATAACTGTTATTATACGAGAATTCTGCTAATGGTAGATACTTATCCCATCCGTTTCCAAAATCAATCACACATGCCCTGAGCATGTCTTCAAGAGTCTGAATTGTTCTTTCACTCTGCCCGTCAGTTTGTGGATGATATGCGGTGCTCATATCCAAACGAGTTCCCAGGGCCTCCTGTAGTGATTGCCAAAACTTTGATGTAAATCTACTATCACGATCGGATATAATGGAAATAGGTATTCCATGCCTTGAAACAATTTCCTTTATGTATAATCGTAATAGTTTTTCCATTCTATCTGTTTCCTTTATAGGCAAGAAATGTGCAGATGTAATGACCCGAAAATTTGCGACTAAATTTAAACTTAATCTTTAAAGGATTAATGATTTCGACACGATAAACAAAGTCTGTAAAACTGAATCTCAAAATTTTTGAACTATTCAAGTACCCTTCGATTTTCTCAACGATTCGCGAACAATTATATGTAAATAGATACATATATATACTATAACTTGAAAACGTAACAAAGTTTTAATTGCATAATACCGTACATTAAACTTATCGGTTTATATATCTAATTGAATATATATGATTTCAAGTTATTTAGTAAACGATAGTAACATTCGATTATTGATTTGATTGATATTTAGATAAGTTAACTAAAACGTTTAAGATGAACCAGTAAAACACTAATTTGATAAAGTATTTTCAAATTGCTACAGTACCCAAAATGCTACAGTGTTTTTGAAAATCACTATTTGCTACAGTAAAATTGACTTTGCTACAGTGAATTGCTACAGTAAAACACTATTTTAAAAATGTATTTTAGCAAATAGTGAGACGATGATTTATAGAAGTAAATGACCAAAATACTCGAAAGTTTAAGATATACTTTGAGTGGTATAGTTTAGGAATAATTTAAGGCTATATTTTAACAAAGGTACGAGTCACGAAATGTAAAATGCAAGTTTTCTCAGCGTACGAAAGGACATTCGAGAAACCGGAACCGGGACATAAGTCAAGTAACAACGTACGACTTATCGGAACAAAAGTTACAAGTTAACTATACACGTAAATATAATATAATATATAAATAATTATATAAATTAAATATAATATATATTATATTTAAATATGTCGACAAACTAAAATACAAAACGATTGTGAGCTGGAAAAAGAGGCCATGCGATCGCATGGCCATTGTGCCTCAGACCCATGCGATCGCATGGGAAGGCTGGGCAGGCAACCTCTATAAATTCAGTCGAATTCTTCCATTTTTTTTTACACATATATTACTCCGTATTTATATTATTATTATTATTATTATTATTATTATTATTATTATTATTATTATTATTATTATTATTATTATTTTTAAGATTAATATTATTATTAATCTTATTATTATTATTAGTAGTATTAATATTATACATAAAATACTACGACGAGGTCTTGAGCGTGTCACTTTCAAAACGAGTTTCCGAGCGAGCTAGAGCTAAGGAAAATATGGGTTATTACCAAGAAGGTTATGGGTAATGTTCGGGGGTATTTTTGTGAAGCAAACCTCGTGTTTATCATCTCCGATGCGTCTACGTGCTTTCCTACAATATTGTATATCAATATTTAACTGTGAGTTTCATATGATCCCTTTTACTCAATATATTTTTGGGCTGAGAATATATGCGACTGTTTATAAATACTGAAAATACTAGATTTATATGCGTGAGTTATAGATCCCTTTTTAAATGCTTTAAATATTTTTGGGCTGAGAATACATGCAATTTATTTTAAACTCAATGGATACAAGTACATACTTAATTCTACACTGAGTTAAACCGAAAATCCCTTAGCTTTGGTAACTAGTAGCTGCCAGTACATAGGATGTGGACTGGTGGGCGCGAATAATCGTATATGGATCCATAGGGCTTGACATCCCCGTCCGAGCTAGAGCGCTAGCCTTTTAACGGACGTATGCTATTTGAGAAGCGTACACGTTGGTTTGCGTGTATTATTAAGATGATTATACAAAGGGTACAAATTATATAAACGTTAAAGTTTAGTTACCAGGGTGCTCAATTTTGTAGAACCGATTGATAAACGTTTCGGATGAAACAACTGAAATCTTGTGATCCACCTTTAATGTAAAACCTATTGATAAACGTTTTGAATAAAACAACTGAACTTTTGTAATCCACATTGATATACGGATTATGTGTAATATTAAAACTATGAACTCACCAACCTTTGTGTTGACACATGAAGCATGTTTATTCTCAGGATTCTAGAAGTCTTCCGCTGTTTGCTTATACGTGATACAAGATATGTGCTTGGAGTCATACATCCTATATACAAGAAACTTGCATTCACCAAACCATTACCATGTATCTTATTTTGACTGTATTGTCAACAGATGTATTATTGTAAACCATTTAAATGGTGATTGTCTATACGTAGAAATCATCAGATGTTAAAAACCTGGAATTTATATATTCATTTATGAAATACCTTTTCAAACGAATACAATGTTACAAAATGTATCACATAGAGGTCAAATACCTCGCAATGAAATCAATGAATGACGTGTTCGTCCATATGGATTTGGAGCGATCGTCACAGTTGGTATCAGAGCGTTGGTCTTAGCGAACCAGAATTTGCATTAGCGTGTCTAACCGGTTATTGTTAGGATACATTAGTGAGTCTGAACTTCGACCATGTCTGCATGATAAAAGTTGTTGCTTATAATTTTTTTGTTAGAAATTACCTGCTTATCATTCCTTGTGTGGAAAATTACCTACTTATCATTTGTAGTCTAGACACACCTTATTGCATGGATTGCATGACTAGTGTATAGACAAAATGAATATCTTAGCATATCTGTTACTGTTACCTTTACTTGACAGTTTCCGAAAGTTTCTCCGTAATTTGCGGAACCTTTGTACTATATAAAGGTATTCTATATAATTAGAATATCATCTGATATCCGAAAATCATTTCACATCAAAAATTCTTTATCTAACCGTGTAAGATGAATTCTACAAGTAATTCGAGTTCTTCGGATTCCGATATGAATTTCCACCTGAGTTCCGAAAGCAGTGTAACCGGAATGAATCAACCAATCAGTCATCACCAATTCTGGATGAATTGGGGATGGGTTCGTAATCAACTTAATCAATGGAGACAAGAGGAAGGCGATCCTTTCCACCAACCAAATTCACCTCTTGGTGAGGAACCTGAGGCACTTACCGGCGAACCCGTTCGAAACACTATCTTCACCCTCATTTCCAGGATATCTCGCAACGATTATATGATAACCAGAATTTTAAACTTTATTCATCCTCTCGTACCAACCGCCAATCATTCCGGAATAATAGAAGAAGTTAACGAGCTTCGCGCTCGAGTTATGGCTTTGGAGAATATGATGCACAATTTGCAGGCATCACAGGCAGCACCGGTAGCACCATCAGTACCAGCAGCACAACCAACAACAGTACCAGTACCACCAACAACAACATCCGCACCAGAAACCTCAACCTCACAATCTGTTCCACGAGTATCAACCTCATATGCACCGTAGGCACCGAAGAATACTAATAACCATAAACGATGAAGTATTGATTCATAACTTCATTGGATAAATATCCTGCGACGATTATGTAATCTTTAATATAGAAGAGATTATTCGTTTCTAGTTCCAACCGAAAATCAAATGAGTTTAATAACTCATTAAATTTATATTACATCTGAAGGAAATATACATACATATATTTTCATAAAGATTGTAATTGAAAATCCTTTTGTACAAACTGTTAATGATGAGAATATTTTAACGGGTAGGTAATACCCTAGAAATATATAAATTCTACATTAATATGTTACACTATACATTCTTCAATTCTGATTCAGCAATCATTAACTATACTGCTCAAACCTATAGATATACGTATCTGTTCATCGCAGAATAACCATTTTCATTCAATTTCATATTCTGATTTCGATAGATCAGAATCCAAGTCAAGATTAAACGAAAAACATCACTCTTAGATTCCTACATCTTTCAAAACCATGCTTCGAAAACCATGCTTTGAATTCAGAACAGTACTAGAACATCATATGATTACATTTTGCGTTCAAACCCATCGAAATTCTTGGAAACACTTCAACTAATGAATAAACCTTCTATAATAACCAGCTAAACCCAAAAATTGGCGTATCTGTGTTGGTGTCTTAGGAGTCTCCCATTTTTCAATGGCCTAAATTTTAGCTGGATCAACCTGAATTCCTTTGCTACTAACAACGTGGCCAAGAAATTGCACTTCTTTCAACCAAAATGCACACTTAGAAAATTTGACGTATAACTGTTCTTTTCTTAACAATTCTAATACAAACCTTAAATGCTGCTCATGCTCTTGCTCACTCTTGGAATAGATAAGAATATCGTCAATGAAAACGATAACAAACTTATCTAAATACGGACTACAAACTCGATTCATGAGGTCCATGAATACAGCTGGCGCATTAGTCAACCCAAACGGCATAACCAAAAATTCGTAATGACCATAACGTGTCTGAAAAGCAGTTTTCGGAATATCTTCTTCTTTGACGCGTAATTGATGATAGCCCGATCTTAAGTTGATTTTCGAGTACACACATGATCCTTGCAGTTGATCAAATAAGTCTTCAATTCTCGGTAGTGGATACCGATTCTTGATAGTTAACTTATTTAATTCACGATAATCTATACACATCCTAAAAGATCCATCTTTCTTCTTGACGAATAAAATCAGAGCTCCCCACGGTGAAGTACTCGGTCGAATGAAACCACGGTCCAGTAATTCTTGTAACTGGCTTTGTAACTCTTTCATCTCAGATGGTGCAAGTCTATATGGAGCACGAGCCACTGGTGCAGCTCCCGGTACTAGATCTATTTGAAATTCTACAGATCTAAATGGAGGTGATCATGGTAACTCTTCCGGAAATACTTCAGGAAAATCTCTTGCCACAGGAACGTCGTTGATGCTCTTCACTTTTTCCTTCGTTTTGACTTTATTAACATATGCTAAGATAGCATAGCAAACTTTCTTCAAGCACTTTTGAGCTTTCAAACAACTAATGAGTTTTAGCTTTGAGTTACCCTTCTCTCCATAAATCATTACTGGCGTTTTATCCTTACGAGGAATACGAATTGCCTTCTTGGCGCACACAACTTCAGCTCCTATTTTGGACATCCAGTCCATGCCGACTATTACATCAAAACTTCCTAATTCTACGGGTATCAAATCAATCTTAAATGTTTCTCCGGCTAAATTTATTTTACAATCACGGCAAATTTTATCGGCTTTAATTAGTTTACCATTAGCTAACTCAATCATGTACTTAGCATCTAGAGGTAATGATGAACAATTCAATTTAGCGTGAAAGCCTCTACACACGTAACTTCTATCGGCACCAGTATCAAATATAATAGATGCGGATAAGTTATTAATGGTAAACGTACCCGTAACAGGCTCCGGGTCTTCGCACGCCTCTCTAGCATTAATAACAAATGCTCTTCTACGTGCAGATCCGTTATTCTTCTCTGGATTCGGGCACTGACTCTTATAATGACCCTGTTTCCCACACCCATAACAAGTAATAGTGGCCAAGGCAGTTCTATTTGCATTGGTGGCAGGAGTCTTGGTACCGTTTGTATTTGTAGCGGGAACCCTACAATCTTCAGCAAGATGACCTTTTCGATTACAATTGTTGCACACCATATTACAATAACCAGAGTGATGTTTGTGGCATCTGTTACACAAAGGATTTCGTCCCTTGTAACCTGAGTTCGAACCGCTACCCGCACCTTACGTGGTTTCTTGTTTCTTGTTGGATTGTTGATGATTACCTTCCCACTTTCTTTTATTTCCCGATGTCTTGACATCGGTGTTCTTATCTAGAATAATCTGGTCCATCAACTCATTCGCCATGGTGATAGCTTCATGAATAGTCTTGGGTTTGGATGCTGTAACATTTGCCTTGACCTTTTTAGGCAAACCGTCTTTGTACAGTTCAATCTTCCGTTCTTCGGTTGGTACTAATTCGGGACATAGCAAAGCTAATTCCATGAATCGCTGATTGTATTTGGTGAGTTCAGTACCAACAACTTCCAGGCTTCGTAATTCAGCTTCCAACTTCCTAACCTCGTTCCTTGGACAATACTCGTTGATTAGCATTGTTTTGAATTCTTCCCAAGGAGTATCATAAGCTACATCTCCTCCTACGGCCTTCACATAGTTTTTCCACCACGTGAGTGCACTATTTTGTAAGGTGCACGATGTATACTTGGTCATGTTCTTCTCAATACAACCACTGATTTTAAACACAGACTCAATCTTTTCGATCCACCGGGTTAAACCGACTGGTCCTTCTGTTCCACTGAATGATGAGGGCTTGCAACCTTGAAAAGTTTTGTAAGTACATCCCACACGAGGATTTGGGTTAACTGCAGCACCTCTTGCAGCCTCGACCCATAACATTCTGTTGTCCACTCGCTGATTGATGAGTTCCTCGATTTCTTGTTCCGTCATTCGGTTCAATCGCGCCATAATCTTCAATAAGAATGAAAAAAAATAATTATTCACATGGAATATTATAGATGTAGTATGTATTTACAGTACATCGTAGCTTATTAATAATATGAACCAGTTATTATTATAAAAGTCTTTTCTTCTTATTAGCGTTTTATAATTATATCTAGGGTAGTACCTACCCGTTAAAGTTCATACTTAATAGCTTAGTACAGAAATCAATTACTATCACCCAAATAATACTCAACCATGGAAAATTATTGCATTTCACACTTCACTATTTTTCATATGCTTATCTTACATCAAACATTAAGCAAACCGTACTAGTAATATTATACAAAACGTTATATGATCCCATGGTTTAAAACAACAGCGCATCATTTAACCCAAAACGTTTGTGTTCAAAGAAATCGCTTATAGGTTATCTTGACTGTCTCCCTGCGTTTTGGCTGAGGGGCTGAAGAACTGGATGCCGGGATAGAACTAATAGGAATAGCGGAAATAGGTGTGGAAGTATCGGGTGGAGTTGGTGCCATAACATCCTCTCTAAACTCGGGATTTGGATTTTCCAATTCAGTAGCCTTTCGTTTCTTTCCTCGTTCGAACTTGTCTTTCGTAATTTCCTGTATTTTTCCTCCTCAGGATCACTTTCCGGTTCCTCTTCAATTGATTCATCCGGAACTTGCGAGTCTTCCCCAAAGGTGTCGTTTTCACCATCGGATAGGTTAATGATTGGAACACCATCTGAAGGTTCTGGTTCGGAGTCGCTGAATGTGATAATAAGTTCTAAGCCAGACATCTATCACATAACAACTAGCACGTTAATACCACATAATATTTACATATTAATTTTTAACCAACAAGGATAAGCAATAGTTTTCGAAATCAAACACGGTCAAAGTCCAGACTCACTAATGCATCCTAACAAACTCGATAAGACACACTAATGCAAATTCTCTGGTTCTCTAAGACCAACGCTCTGATACCACATGTCATAACCCGACCTTAACCATAAGGACGATTACAATAACATATGATTTCATCGCGAGGTATTGACCTCTATATGAGACATTTTTCAAAAACTGCATTCGTTTTTACAATACAAACCATAGCTTTTATTACAAATACAAGGTTTAAACAACTTAATAATGATTATCGTTTAGCGATAATCTTAGACTTAAAAACTTTACATGTGATAATAACAATACGACTTCCAACATATTTTACATTACAAATCCTCCGATATGCAGTTTTATTTTTGACACAAATATGCATACTCAAGATCTTGCTTAAATTCAACATGTTGCAGCGGAAGCTTTTAGTTATCACCTGAGAATAAACATGCTTAAAACATCAACATAAAGTTGGTGAGATATAGGTTTAATGCCGGCAGCGTTATAAATATAGACCACCAGATTTCATATATAAACGTTTTAATAAAAATATTCTAAGTTGTTGAGCACTTGATAACCATACTTAACATTTAATCAACGTCGCATATTCCCTTTATTATGAAATCTTACTACACCGTACCAAGTGTAGTTACCGAAACGAAGTACTGTGCAACCGTTGAATACTGGTCGTCCAGTCTGGTTGGGGTTGTCAGGCCCGATAGATCTATCAACAGGATTCGCGTTTACAATACCTCATGTAAATAATAGTTACCAAGTTACAGGGAAGTATGCCAGTGGTACAACTCAACGTAGAATATATATTTTTAAACACTTGTGTCCATAACGTAAATCATAAAATGCATGTATTCTCATCCCGAAATATTTAGAGTTTAAAAGTGGGACTATATACTCACTTTTGCCTTGAATGTATTTATCACGACTTGGTCTCCGATAGATATCACGAACCTAACCATATATATAATATATCAACATATTTTCTTTTTAAGTAATCGTTATATATATATATATATATATATATATATATATATATATATATATATATATATATATATATATATATATATATATATATACTTTTAATACTTTTAATATTTTCTTAGTCCGTAGTTAGCAGTCCGATGTTAGTGGTCCACAATTAGTTGCTCAATAAAATAAATAAAGACCCCATCGTATTCGTATTGATCAGAATTAATCTTGACCCATGGTACCATGTTGTCAAATGACGTGTTGCGTACATAAAGTACCGTGTTGTCAAATGACGTGTTGCGTACAATCATGAGGTCTTATGATTAATCTTCTCGTGTTGTTTACGGGTGGTCCTGAAATATATAAAATCAAATCATAAGTAAATATATATGAAATATCATATTAATTAGAAATATATGATTAATTTAATTTTTCTCCAAATATTTTCGTAGCTAAACTAGCTTCGCATACCCGATCTTGTTTTAGTCGTAGTTTCTTCATTACAACTCCGTTTTTGTTGGTTCAACTTGCCACTTCCTTGGATCGAGTCAAATTTTAAGAATATGAACTGAAAATACCTTAGGTTGTATTCAAAATCACAGGTTATAGGTTAAACTTTGGTGAAACTTATGAAAGTGATCATTTTCCATCATAAAAACAACATTTAATGATCATTTTTCTAAAAATACTTACACTTTGAGTTAAACCATGAAATTTTTATGTGTTAACATATTCATAAGAAATATCATTTTTCCAGAATATGAACTTCCAATTCAAAGCTTAAGATGGTTTTTAATTATCCAACCCAAAACAGCCCCCGGTTGCACTCCGACGACGTAGATTCAGTTTTAAGGTGTTCTTTGTAAAACCAAGTTATATCTTGTTAAGTTAGCATATAATTATGATATATTACAGGTCTTGAAGTGTTTTAAATGTTAAGTTAGAAGGATCTATTTAGTTTGCAAACAAGTTTGAAATCATTCAAACTATGTTCTTGTTGTTAAAATTTTACAACATAAAATAAGATAGCTATATAAATATGAATCGAATAAAATTATGAACAAGGTTACTACCTCAAGTTACTTGGACAAAGTTACTGTAAAAGATGAGTAAAATCCTAGAACCAAAAGAGTGGTGGAGTTGGATCAGTAAACACAGTGCATTTAACTCCATATAAATAGTGTCTCCATATCTTCAATGCAAACACTACTGCCCCCAATTCTAGATCATGCGTCGTATAATTCCGCTCGTAAATCTTCAATTGTCGGGATGCGCATGCAATAACTTTCTTTCGTTGCATAAGAAAGCAACCAAAACCTTGTCGCGAAGCGTCACAATATATCTCAAAATCATCGTTCCCTTCAGGTAACGATAAAATAGGTTCAGTGGTCAACTTCTTCTTGAGTAATTGAAATGCACTCTCCTACTCAGAGGTCCATTCGTACTTCTTCCCTTTTTGTGTTAACGCTGTCAATGGTTTAGCTATTCGGGAAAAATCTTGAATAAACCTTCTATAATAACCAGCTAAACCCAAAAATTGGCGTATCTGTGTTGGTGTCTTAGGAGTCTCCCATTTTTCAATGGCCTAAATTTTAGCTGGATCAACCTGAATTCCTTTGCTACTAACAACGTGGCCAAGAAATTGCACTTCTTTCAACCAAAATGCACACTTAGAAAATTTGGCGTATAACTGTTCTTTTCTTAACAATTCTAATACCAACCTTAAATGCTGCTCATGCTCTTGCTCACTCTTGGAATAGATAAGAATATCGTCAATGAAAACGATAACAAACTTATCTAAATACGGACTACAAACTCGATTCATGAGGTCCATGAATACAGCTGGCGCATTAGTCAACCCAAACGGCATAACCAAAAATTCGTAATGACCATAACGTGTCCGAAAAGCAGTTTTTGGAATATCTTCTTCTTTGACGCGTAATTGATGATAGCCCGATCCTAAGTCGATTTTTGAGTACACACATGATCCTTGCAGTTGATCAAATAAGTCGTCAATTCTCGGTAGTGGATACCGATTCTTGATAGTTAACTTATTTAATTCACGATAATCTATACACATCCTAAAAGATCCATCTTTCTTCTTGACGAATAAAATCGGAGCTCCCCACGGTGAAGTGCTCGGTCGAATGAAACCACGGTCCAGTAATTCTTGTAACTGGCTTTGTAACTCTTTCATCTCAGATGGTGCAAGTCTATATGGAGCACGAGCCACTGGTGTAGCTCCCGGTACTAGATCTATTTGAAATTCTACATATCTAAATGGAGGTAATCATGGTAACTCTTCCGGAAATACTTCAGGAAAATCTCTTGCCACAGGAACGTCGTTGATGCTCTTCACTTTTTCCTTCGTTTTGACTTTATTAACATATGCTAAGATAGCATAGCAAACTTTCTTTAAGCACTTTTGAGCTTTCAAACAACTAATGAGTTTTAGCTTTGAGTTACCCTTCTCTCCATAAATCATTACTGGCGTTTTATCCTTACGAGGAATGCGAATTGCCTTCTTGGCGCACACAACTTCAGCTCCTATTTTGGACATCCAGTCCATGCTGACTATTACATCAAAACTTCCTAATTCTACGGGTATCAAATCAATCTTAAATGTTTCTCCGGCTAAATTTATTTTACAATCACGGCAAATTTTATCGGCTTTAATTAGTTTACCATTAGCTAACTCAATCATGTACTTAGCATCTAGAGGTAATGATGAACAATTCAATTTAGCGTGAAAGTCTCTACACACGTAACTTCTATCGGTACCAGTATCAAATATAATAGATGCGGATAAGTTATTAATGGTAAACGTACCCGTAACAGGCTCCGGGTCTTCGTACGCCTCTCTAGCATTAATAACAAATGCTCTTCCACGTGCAGATCCGTTATTCTTCTCTGGATTCGGGCACTGACTCTTATAATGACCCTGTTTCCCACACCCATAACAAGTAACAGTGGCTAAGGCAGTTCTATTTGCATTGGTGGCAGGAGTCTTGGTACCGTTTGTATTTGTAGCGGGAACCCTACAATCTTCAGCAAGATGACCTTTTCGATTACAATTGTTGCACACCATATTACAATAACCAGAGTGATGTTTGTGGCATCTGTTACACAAAGGATTTCGTCCCTTGTAACCTGAGTTCGAACCGCTACCCGCACCTTACGTGGTTTCTTGTTTCTTGTTGGATTGTTGATGATTACCTTCCCACTTTCTTTTGTTTCCCGATGTCTTGACATCGGTGTTCTTATCTAGAATAATCTGGTCCATCAACTCATTCGCCATGGTGATAGCTTCATGAATAGTCTTGGGTTTGGATGCTGTAACATTTGCCTTAACCTTTTTAGGCAAACCGTCTTTGTACAGTTCAATCTTCCGTTCTTCGGTTGGTACTAATTCGGGACATAGAAAAGCTAATTCCATGAATCGCTGATTGTAGTTGGTGAGTTCAGTACCAACAACTTTCAGGCTTCGTAATTCAGCTTCCAACTTCCTAACCTCGTTCCTTGGACAATACTCGTTGATTAGCATTGTTTTGAATTCTTCCCAAGGAGTATCATAAGCTACATCTCCTCCTACGGCCTTCACATAGTTTTTCCACCACGTGAGTGCACTATTTTGTAAGGTGCACGATGCATACTTGGTCATGTTCTTCTCAATACAACCACTGATTTTAAACACAGACTCAATCTTTTCGATCCACCGGGTTAAACCGACTGGTCCTTCTGTTTCACTGAATGATGAGGGCTTGCAACCTTGAAAAGTTTTGTAAGTACATCCCACACGAGGATTTGGGTTAACTGCAGCACCTCTTGCAGCCTCGACCCATAACATTCTGTCGTCCACTCGCTGATTGATGAGTTCCTCGATTCCTTGTTCCGTCATTCGGTTCAATCGCGCCATAATCTTCAATAAGAATGAAAAAAATAATTATTCACATGGAATATTATAGATGTAGTATGTATTTACAGTACATCGTAGCTTATTAATAATATGAACCAGTTATTATTATAAAAGCCTTTTCTTCTTATTAGCGTTTTATAATTATATCTAGGGTAGTACCTACCCGTTAAAGTTCATACTTAATAGCTTAGTACAGAAATCAATTACTATCACCCAAATAATACTCAACCATGGAAAATTATTGCATTTCACACTTCACTATTTTACATATGCTTATCTTACATCAAACATTAAGCAAACCATACTAGTAATATTATACAAAACGTTATATGATCCCATAGTTTAAAACAACAGCGCATCATTTAACCCAAAACATTTGTGTTCAAAGAAATCGCTTATAGGTTATCTTGACTGTCTCCCTGCGTTTTGGCTGAGGGACTGAAGAACTGGATGCCGGGATAGAACTAATAGGAATAGCGGGAATAGGTGTGGAAGTATCTGGTGGAGTTGGTGCCACAACATCCTCTCTAAACTCGGGATTTGGATTTTCCAATTCAGTAGCCTTTCGTTTCTTTCCTCGTTCGAACTTGTCTTTCGTAATTTCCTGTATTTTTCCTCCTCAGGATCACTTTCCGGTTCCTCTTCAATTGATTCATCCGGAACTTGCGAGTCTTCCCCAAAGGTGTCGTTTTCACCATCGGATAGGTTAATGACTGGAACACCATCTGAAGGTTCTGGTTCGGAGTCGCTGAATGTGATAATAAGTTCTAAGCCAGACATCTATCACATAACAACTAGCACGTTAATACCACATAATATTTACATATTAATTTTTAACCAACAAGGATAAGCAATAGTTTTCGAAATCAAACACGGTCAAAGTCCAGACTCACTAATGCATCCTAACAAACTCGATAAGACACACTAATGCAAATTCTCTGGTTCTCTAAGACCAACGCTCTGATACCACATGTCATAACCCGACCTTAACTATAAGGACGATTACAATAACATATGATTTCATCGCGAGGTATTGACCTCTATATGCGACATTTTTCAAAAACTGCATTCGTTTTTACAATACAAACCATAGCTTTTATTACAAATACAAGGTTTAAATAACTTAATAATGATTATCGTTTAGCGATAATCTTAGACTTACAAACTTTACATGTGATAATAACAATACGACTTCCAACATATTTTACATTACAAATCCTCTGATATGCAGTTTTATTTTTGACACAAATATGCATACTCAAGATCTTGCTTAAATTCAACATGTTGCAGCGGAAGCTTTTAGTTATCACCTGAGAATAAACATGCTTAAAACATCAACATAAAGTTGGTGAGATATAGGTTTAATGCCGACAGCGTTATAAATATAGACCACAAGATTTCATATATAAACGTTTTAATAAAAATATTCTAAGTTGTTGAGCACTTGATAACCATACTTAACATTTAATCAACGTCGCATATTCCCTTTATTATGAAATCTTACTACACCGTACCAAGTGTAGTTACCGAAACGAAGTACTGTGCAACCGTTGAATACTGGTCGTCCAGTCCGGTTGGGGTTGTCAGGCCCGATAGATCTATCAACAGGATTCGCGTTTACAATACCTCATGTAAATAATAGTTACCAAGTTACAGGGAAGTATGCCAGTGGTACAACTCAACGTAGATTATATATTTTTAATCACTTGTGTCCATAACGTAAATCATAAAATGCATGTATTCTCATCCCGAAATATTTAGAGTTTAAAAGTGGGACTATATACTCACTTTTGCCTTGAATGTATTTATCACGACTTGGTCTCCGATAGATATCACGAACCTAACCATATATATAATATATCAACATATTTTCTTTTTAAGTAATCGTTATATATATATATATATATATACTTTTAATACTTTTAATATTTTCTTAGTCCGTAGTTAGCAGTCCGATGTTAGTGGTCCACAATTAGTTGCTCAATAAAATAAATAAAGACCCCATCGTATTCGTATTGATCAGAATTAATCTTGACCCATGGTACCATGTTGTCAAATGACGTGTTGCGTACATAAAGTACCGTGTTGTCAAATGACGTGTTGCGTACAATCATGAGGTCTTATGATTAATCTTCTCGTGTTGTTTACGGGTGGTCCTGAAATATATAAAATCAAATCATAAGTAAATATATATGAAATATCATATTAATTAGAAATATATGATTAATTTAATTTTTCTCCAAATATTTTCGTAGCTAAACTAGCTTCGCATACCCGATCTTGTTTTAGTCGTAGTTTCTTCATTACAACTCCGTTTTTGTTGGTTCAACTTGCCACTTCCTTTGATCGAGTCAAATTTTACGAATATGAACTGAAAATACCTTAGGTTGTATTCGAAATCACAGGTTATAGGTCGAACTTTGGTGAAACTTATGAAAGTGATCATTTTCCATCATAAAAACAACATTTAATGATCATTTTTCTAAAAATACTTACACTTTGAGTTAAACCATGAAATTTTTATGTGTTAACATATTCATAAGAAATATCATTTTCCAGAATATGAACTTCCAATTCAAAGCTTAAGATGGTTTTTAATTATCCAACCCAAAACAGCCCCCGGTTGCACTCCGACGACGTAGATTCAGTTTTAAGGTGTTCTTTGTAAAACCAAGTTATATCTTGTTATGTTAGCATATCATTATGATATATTACAGGTCTTGAAGTGTTTTAAATGTTAAGTTATAAGGATCTATTTAGTTTGCAAACAAGTTTGAAATCATTCAAACTATGTTCTTGTTGTTAAAATTTTACAACATAAAATAAGATAGCTATATAAATATGAATCGAATAAAATTATGAACAAGGTTACTACCTCAAGTTACTTGGACAAAGTTACTGTAAAAGATGAGTAAAATCCTAGAACCAAAAGAGTGGTGGAGTTGGATCAAAAGGTTGGAAGTAAACTTGTATTTTTGGAAGGATTATTGAAGTTTTCTTGTAAGGAATTTATTATGATGATTAAGGCTTGTTTTTGAAGCTAGATCTTCATGGTTATTTGATGAGACTGTGAAGAACACTTAAGGTTCCTAAGAGTGTGTTTTTGGTTAGAGAAAATGTGTAGTAAAAATGAAAATGGAATGGAGTATAAATGGTGGTGAAAAGATGTATAAATTTGTAATATTGTGCAAAAGTCTTGTAATATGCCAAATTGATTAATCATGCATGCTAAGATCCAAAATTGGCTAACTCATGGCTGCTAATAAAGTGATTGTGATGTGTATATACCAATAGTAAATACATATAGAAGCTGGGTATGATACGGGTACATATACCCTAGATATACGTATAAAAATCTTGAGAAAACGGAACGAGGATTCAAATATAGCTATCTTTTGTAAATATACTTGTATTGTTTTATGTATATAAATCCTTTAAAAGTGATAAAATACATATCTATACGATACATGTATAAGCATTATAAGTTTTAAGTATTTAAGTCGAAGAACGTCACATATAGTTATCGTTTTGAAAACTTAAGTTAGTAGTCTCAAAATATACTTATAACTCATTGTTATTAGTACACAATGAGATGTTAAAACATTCTTAGATCATGTTAAATATATAAAAATACATATATATACACAAACATATAATTATCGAATGTTATATAGTTCGTGATATCATCGGTCAAATTGGACGGTCAAACGTTGTGTAAAACTCTTTTCAAAAACATAAGTCTCAACAATTTAGATTGATTATCATGTTGGTAAGGTTTAATTTATGTAAATATTAATCTTATAAGTGTAAAACGATCGAAAAATCCGGGTCGTTACACCCAATATTGATATGACGTTAGTTGTCATTTTTTTAATAACTTATATTATTTTGAAAGCCTAAGGGGTTTTTTCACCTCGTTCTAAGAACTTAAATTTCCGAAACCGACCCTAAACTCTGTAAACTAAAAATTAAGTGATACTGCCATAAAATATAATTTGTAAATTCAATTGGGTAAAGGTCATGCAAGGCCTAAAATTTGAAAGAACTTCGCATGATAAGATGTCAGATGGACTGAATCAAAGTATAATATATGTTTTTAGTAAGATTTGAACCTAAGTCCTAAATATGGAGACTCAACCATTAAATTATCTTATAATGGTTTGAAAGTAAAAAGTTAGATGGACTGAATCCAATTATATATCCTGCACAACGGCAGTACAAGACTTGAATACTTGACCTGTATCTCTTAACAATATCAAAACAAACATTTCCCAAGTGGTCACGGTGATGGCGGTAGTCTTGCTAAAAATGATGGCAGTTTAGGTGTTGCTTCGGTTATTAACAGTGGTGTTAGTGGATTTAATGGTGAGACGATGGTCAACAATGGAGTTCAAATGTCGACTGAGTTTGTTGTTTGTCTAGAACAAGTTACTTCTTTTACAAATGCAAGGAAATTAACGCCGCTCTTGAAGGTCAAGGTTTTGTCAACAACAAAAGGAAATTAAACGAAGTTGTTACCATGGAATCATTCCCTATTTCAACTCAACAGGTCAAGGGGGCTACAAGTGGTCATGGTGAAGCAGCATCGCCTTCGGTTTTTGTCATTGGTAAAGCTTCTAGACGTAAAAAATGTAGAGATCGAATCATTCTTAATAAGAATGTTCAGGTTCCGGTGGCAAAGGTTTCTTCGTTAAGAGGCAGAGAATGAATCCGACACTCGAGACGGGTAAGAAAGGTAAGGGTTCTATGCATAGGCGGACCTTCAAGGGAGGCGTGGCAGGGTGCTAGCCCTTCCAGCCTTTTGCATTATTAGTATAAGTTTGATATTATATAACCTTAAAAAATAGAACTTTTATAAATTAACCCTTCCAAAAATTTATAATTAGCTCATCCAAAAGTTTATAAGTAGTTCAGCCCAGCCCTCTCAAGCTTCATGTGAAGTTGAGTTATTAGCGTCCATCCCTTTTAAAAATTCTGAAAAATAAAATAATAACTCAACCTAACTAAGCGTACATCTTACAACTTCACAAATTACAAGCCTCTTCATCTTCTTCCAATCAAGATTTCTGTAACGACCCTACTTTTTCGACTTACCTTTGTGCTTGTTACTTTCTGCGAAACTACGTATTTGTGCGTACTGTGTTGGTTTATATTCTGGGATCTTATTTCATATTTATTACTTTCGTTAATACCATACAACGTGCCATTAAGTACTTAGTTACTTACTTATATCCTCGAATGCTTGTATGACCGTTAGTGTCACTTGACGTTTAGAACGAGCTATATGTTTTGGTATATAACACCCTGCCAAAATACCATCTGACGGCGTGTTAATTCCGGTCCCACAGTTAACAGTTACGCCCTCTATATGAGACGTTTAAAGCAATCACATTTAATTTTATTTAAAAATATTAACTTTCAAAAACATAAGTCAATAATGCCAAAATAGAAACACTGTTGTGATCGTAACCACAAGCCAACAGTATATAAACAGTATAGAAGTTTTAAATGCGAAAGTAAATAATGTTCTTTAAAATCAAATGCTGACTCCACGGCCAGTCATGCAGCAAACACAGCGGAAGCATACCTCTTAAGGACCTGAGAATAACAACACACAAAAACAGGTCAACAAATAATGTTGGTGAATCTACAGGTTTAAAGTAATGTAACAGTATCTGAAAAATAGTTATCAGAAAAATAGTTTGATTTCATTGACCACGAGATTCTATCGCTTGCATAAACCGAGCACCTGAATACTAGCATTAACCCGAGTATAGAACTACTACACCCGACCTTACCTCATAAAATGTTATACACTTGTTCAAATATATTTAATGTTCAAAGTAAATGCACCACTGCTTTTATAGTGGGTGAGGTTGTCAACCTAACGGATCCGTCCATCTAAATTGTGCTTACACTGATGGTATTAAAAGTATTAAAGCTAGAGGCTTTTTGAACAAACTCATTATGCATATGTGTAGTACTCATGTCAATACAAAAGTATTTGAAAATGTAAATATAACAGCGTGTATTCTCATCTCTGAAAACATGTAAAAAAAAAAGCGGGACTGTAGACTCACCTTTGAATAAGCTAGGAATGAAAGACAAATGACTTGTACGGTTTAGACCCGAGTAATGTAACCTAAGTATACGTATGTAGGTTGGTCAATATATGTATCTTATATAAGTGTGGTTTCATAGTGTACGTTGTCTTATTGCTCGACTCGACGCGTTTCAAAGTAAAAGTCAACTATATCATGCAAGTAAAACAAAGTCAACCGAAGTCAAACTGAAAGTCAAACTTGGTCAAAGTAGTCAACTAAAGTCAACATCAGTAGGTTCATGTCAAATATTGGTCAATAAGTCAAACCTAAGTCAAACAATACGTTTTAGGTCATGAATGATCACTTTCACAATTTCAGTTTATCGTTATGCACAACGTTTATGAACACGTAGCATACTTAGCACATTATCTCATAGTACAAAATTCAAGTAAATATGAAAAACTCCAGATCATAATTAGACTCAAAATCAATTCCAAAAAGTCCAGCCAGGGACTCATACGACAATTAAAAGTCAGGAATCAGAAGGAATACATTTGGGGTTTACCAAGTCAGTTTCTGACCGCGCACTGATTTCATTTTGGCTATATCCGGAGTTAGGAACATGCAATTGATACAAGACCAATGGCCATAGTTCAAGGACAAATAAAAGTAACACATATAAAAAATATAGCCACTTTTATTTAGCCAATTTGTACAGTTTATTCGTGCAAATTGATCATTCAGTTTTCAGTTCAAGTCAGAATTCACATAAAGTATAGCTCTATTGTGCCCAATGCATAAGGTTTCAGAGATTGACATAAACTAAAAATAAGTCACATATCATATTAAGTTTCATTTTACAGAAGCATACATGCTCAATCAATATACAAAATTCACAAAGTACAAAACCGTGTTCAATTTACATATTCGATTCCCATTTCGTTAGTCATATTCGCATACGATTATCCGAAGATATAGATACAATTAACCTATGATATCTACATGATAGATGAATTAATTTTTGTCTAGTTTTCAAATATTCAAAGCTTTAATCACAGAGATTAACACATTTTATCATACAAGGTTATTTTCATGCAAGTGCTGTATAAAACTACATTTACACTAATTCTAGCATATAAGCAAACGACATAATATCCTAGTCTAAATTGAGTGTTTTTAAATTATCTTTCCAGTGGTATAAGTCTCACATGCCAATTCATTGTCTATCAATACCAGATTTCTAATCAAGCAACAAAAACACAACGATAATTCAAATCGACATAACTTAATCATACGGAAACGAAATCAAGCGAATCCAAAGCCTAAACTCAATAGTTTTTTTGCAAGGAATCTGATTATAACATAATAATTAACATTTGAAAAACTTAATTTTTCTGATCAAACAAATACAAATTCGTTTTTAAACCCTAGCGCATCAAACAATCAAAATAACGATTACAATTAACACGTACGCGTATAGACTTGAGCAATTGACAACATAACTATGAAACTCACATGAAAATCAGATTTTTAAGATTTAGGGTTTATGCAATTATACCTTTGATCGCTAAATTAAATACACCAACGCGTAGAGGAGATCGGAAATTACAACTTTCGTGTTCAAGGTTTAATCTAAAAATCAAAAATTGATGGTATGGTGGTGGTGATGATGTTGACGGCCAAAGGGGAGGGAGGAGCCAAAAAAAGTCTACTGGAATAATAGGGTTGGGATTATGGCAGTGTTTAATCCTCACAAATTAATTTATATTAAACCCTAGTTTCACAAATTAGCACATAAGCCCCTAAACTTATCAAAAATTAAAATATAAGGGGGTATGGGGAGGGGTCGGCCGAATGGGGCCCTCAGGGGGTTCTCGGGCTCTCGTTTTGTAATCCCGTGTATTCGTGGTCCGTTTTAAGTGCCGTTTAGTCGTACCGAAGGCCCGGAACACCAATCCGATCGTTAAACGCAACCAATTGCTTAATTTATTAAAAACCCAATAAATTAAATATTTTAAAAAGTTAATAATTAATAAAATTAATTATTAAAATAAACCCGAGCGTTTCATTGCTCAAAAAGCTATTATCAAAATCGTTTCGTTTTTATCGTATTTCATTATCCGAAATATTTATTTGAATTAATATCAACCCATATCAATTATTGTAACCCTCCAAAGGTCAAGTACGCATTTATTACACATAAACAAATAAAAGTTAAATAATTGCCGTTAAATAAACTAACGGAAGGTTAACGAAAGTAACGGAAAAATCAGGGTTGTTACATTACCCACCTGTTATTGAAAATTTCGTCCCGAAATTTTTAGTGATCGTCCGCCGAAGTGGTTTCCTGGGGAAACAATTGCGGATACTTCAACCTCATCTGGTCTTCATGCTCCCACGTGAACTCTGGTCCTCTTCTCGTGTTCCACCGAACTTTAACGATAGGAATTCTGCTTTGCTTCAACTGTTTGACCTCTCGGCCCAAGATTTCAACAGGTTCCTCAATGAAATGAAGTTTGTCGTCGATACGTAGTTCCCCTAAAGGAATAATCAAGTTATCATCGGCTTGGCACTTCTTTAGATTGGATACATGGAAAACGTCATGAATACCGCTGAGTGCTTGTGGTAGTTCCAATCTGTAAGCTACTGGTCCAACTCTTTCAGTTATCTCAAATGGTCCAACATATCTAGGAATCAGTTTACCTCATTTTCTAAATCGTACAACACCCTTCCAAGGTGATACCTTAAGCATAACCTTATCACCAACTTGGAACTCTATGTCCTTCCGTCTAACATCGACATAACTCTTTTGATGACTTCGAGCCTTTCTCAATCGTTCCTGGATCTGTAAAACCTTCTCAGTTGTCTCCTGAATAATCTCAGGTCCTGTCAACTGACTATCTCCCAACTCGCTCCAACAAACGGGAGATCTACAATTCCTTCCATACAATGCCTCGAAAGGTGCAGCTTTAATACTCGCATGGTAGCTGTTATTGTATGAGAACTCAGCTAGTGGTAAATACTTATCCCATCCGTTTCTGAAATCAATGAGACACGCTCTCAACACGTCCTCAAAAGTCTGAATAGTTCGTTCGCTCTGGCCATCCGTCTGGGGGTGATATGCTGTACTCATATCTAGACGGGTCCCCATTGCTTTCTGCAATGATTGCCAAAATCTGGAAGTAAATCTGCTGTCACGGTCGGATATTATAGATATAGGCACTCCATGCCTAGAGACGACTTCCTTAATGTAGATCTGAACCAACTTCTCCATTTTATCAGTTTCCCTTATCGGTAAGAAGTGTGCGGACTTAGTGAGACGATCCACGCTAACCCAAATAGTATCGTGACCTCCCGCCGTTCTCGACAGTTTCGTAATGAAGTCCATGGAAATTCCTTCCCACTTCCACTGGGGAATCTCTGGTTAAATCAGTAATCCTGATGGATTCTGATGCTCAGCCTTGACTTTGGCGCAAGTCAAGCATTTCCTGACATAAGTAGCAATGTCAGCTTTCAAGTTCAGCCACCAATAAAATGCCTTCAAATCTTGGTACATCTTATCTGATCCCGGATGAATTGAGTATCTCGACTTGTGTGCTTCCTCCAACACCAGTTCTCTCAATCCACCAAACTTTGGTACCCAAATTCGGTTAGCAAAGTACCGTGTTCCGTCCTCCTTGATGTCAAACTTCTTATCCATCCCTTTGAGAAATTCAACGTCAACATTCTCCTGTTTCATGGCTTCTTGTTATGCTTCGCGGATTTGTGATGTGAGATTCGTACGGACAACTATGTTAAGCGCTTTAACCCTAAGAGGTTTCTCTCGCTCCTTTCTACTTAAGGCATCTACCACAACATTCTCCTTGCCCGGATGGTATTGAAGTTCGCAGTTATAATTGTTAAGTAGTTCCATCCAACGTCGTTGTCTCATGTTGAGTTGCTTCTGATCGAATATGTGCTGTAAAATCTTATGGTCAGTGAAGATAGAGAACTTGGTTCCAAACAGGTAGTGTCTCCACATTTTGAGTGCAAAGACAACAGCTCCTAACTCAAGGTCGTGCGTAGTGTAGTTCTGTTCGTGAATCTTTAACTGACACGATCCATAAGCAATAACTTTGTTTCGTTGCATAAGCACGCAACCCATTTGTTAAACTTTATCTTTAAAGGATTTAATGTTTCCGACACGATAAGCAAAGTCTGTAATGTTGAGTCTCAAGTTTTGGAACTATATTCATGTAATCAATTATTCTTTGACTGCTCTCGAAGATTCACGAACAATATATATAACTTAATTTATATATATATATATATATATATATATATATATATATATATATATATATATATATATATATATATATATATATATATATATATATATATATATATATATATATGATTTCAAGTTATTTAGTAAACGATATTAACATTCGATTATTGATTCGATTAATATTTAGATAAGTTAACTAAAACGTTTAAGATGAACCAGTAAAACACTAATTTGCTACAGTATTTTCGAATTGTTACAGTACCCAAAAAGCTACAGTGTTTTCGAAAATCACTATTTGCTACAGTAAAAAAGTAACTTTGCTACAGTAAAACACTATTTCAAAAATGAAAATGTATATATGTATATGTATATACTACGAGACGATGATTTATAGAAGTAAATGACCAAAACACTCGAAAGTTTAAGATACACTTTGAGTGGTATAGTTTATGGATAACTTAAGGCTATATTTTGGCAAAGGTACGATTCGCGAAATGAAAAGTATTAGTTTTCTAAGCGTACGAAAATGCGTTCGAAAAACCGGACCGGGACATAAGTCGAGTGATGACGTACGACTAATCGGAACTAAAATTACAAATCAACTATGCACGTGAATTTAATATAATATATAATTAATTATATAAATTATATAAATTATATTAATAAATTAATATATCGACGAAACTAGATTACAAATTATATGTGAGCTGGAAAAGGGGTCCATGCGATCGCATGGAGTCCCCTCACAACAACCATGCGATCGCATGGCAGTCTCGTTCAGGCCACATCTATAAAAGCCCGATGTTTTCTACTTCTGATTTCATTTCAATTACTCTGTATTATTTATTTAATTATTATTATTATTATTATTATTATTATTATTATTATTATTATTATTATTATTATTATTATTATTATTAATCTTATTAATTATTAGTGTTATTAATTATTAATTAGTATTATACATAAAATACTACGACGAGGTTATGAGCGTGTCACTTTCAAAAATGGGTTTTTGAGCGAGATAAAGTTAAGGAAATTATGGGTTATAACTATGGAGGTTATGGGTAATGTTCGGGGGTATATTTGTAAATCAAACCTAGTGTTTATCATCTCCGTTACATCTACGTACTTTCCTACAATATTGAATCTCAATATTGATACGTAAGCACTCATATTTTATCTTTTATATATTAATTGTGTATCCATGTCTAGTGCTCGAGTATATATATTTATACATGCTTGTATGCTAAATTTCGTTGCTAAACAGTTTATAATGAATCACGAATTAAATACATATAATACTGGTAAAAGGTATATGATATACATGTTTTTGGAAAGCTGGTGAAAAATTAATGACTTTTCATTTAGATATCGAATAGTTTCGATGAACGGATTAAAAGATATGATCAAGTGAATTATGATTGACGTTAATTAAAATTGCTTTTGAATTTGCAATTAATATTTAAACAACTTGTTTGTAACATTGATAAAATGGATTTTTGAATATTACCATCCGAGTAAATGAATCCTTATATAAGGTACATCTCGTTTTGTGAACTATTGTCAAAATTGACTTTTTGAAACGACTTTGGATAACTTTTGTATGTCGATCTCGAGCATTAGGATTGTGATACACTATGACCTGACCTAGCTTGATAGACATTTATTGACCAACATATGTTCTCTAGGTTGAGATCTACGATTATTTTGATATTCCGAGTTTCGGTCACGTTTTGGTGAACGACTTTATGTGCTGCTAAGGTGAGTTTCATTTGCTCCCTTTTTAAATGCTTTTGCAATATATATTTTTGGGCTGAGAATACATGCACTTTATTTCAAACAATGGACACAAGTACATACTAAATTCTATGCTGAGTTTGAACCGAAAATCCCTTAGCTTTGGTAACTAGTAACTGCCGGTTATAAGAACTAGTGGGCGCGAGTAGTAGTACATGGATCCATAGGGCTTGATATCCCCGTCCGAGCTAGAGCACTAGCCTTTTAATGGACGTATGCTATTTGAGAAGCGTACATGTTGGTTTGCGTGTATTATTAAGATGATTATACAAAGGGTATAAATTATATATACGTTAAGTTTAGTTACCAGGGTGCTCAATTTCGTAGAATATTTTGATAAACGTTTCTGGATGAAACAACTGAAATCTTGTGATCCACCTTTATGTACAGATTATGCAAAACATTAAAACTATGAACTCACCAACCTTTGTATTGACACTTGTTAGCATGTTTATTCTCAGGTTTCCTAGAAGTCTTCCGCTGTTTGCTTATATGTTAGACAAGCTATGTGCATGGAGTCTTACATGGCATATTTTTCAAGAAAATGTTGCATTCACCAAATCATCACCATGTATCTTATTTTGACTGCATTGTCAACGGAAGTACTATTGTAAACTATTATTTACGGTGATTGTCTATATGTAGAAATCATCAGATATCGAAAAATTTTGATTTAAATATTCATTTATGGTGAGCCTTTTCAAAAGAATGCAATGTTTACAAAACGTATCATATAGAGGTCAAATACCTCGCGATGAAATCGAAGAATGACGTGTTCGTCCATATGGATTTGGAGCGATCATCACAGTTGGTATCAGAGCTGGTATAACGCCGTCCATATGTAGCGGGTTAGTCGTAAAGGAGGTTCTCACAGTGTTACCTGTGACGAAGCATTGGCTCTTACTCCTTGCGATCCCTTACGAGGGTTGGCAGTAGCCGAGAGGCAGGCCCTAAAATCAGTATCTGAGGTACACTCAGTGGTCACCAGGCGGTTAGCTGGGATGGCACTGGGTGGGACGGTGGTTGTCCCCACTGTATCTACAGTTGGTATCAGAGCGTTGGTCCTAGTGAACCAGGTCTTGCATGAATGTGTCTAACTGATAGTTGTTAGGATACATAAGTAAGTCTGGACTTCGACTGTGTCTGCATGTCAAAAGTTTTGCTTATCATTTCTTGTCAGAAATTACCTGTCTATCATCTTAAGTCTAAATGCGTCTTATTGCATTGATTGCATAGATAGTGTATAGACAAAATTCATATCTTAGCGTATCTGTTACTATAAACTTTTCCTGACATCTTTCGAAAATTTCTCCGTGATTTATGGAATTTGGTATTATATATACATATGTAAATTATATATTGAAGAATACCAAACAAAATTCTATAATCTAATTCATATCAAAAATCATCTCCCTAATTATACAAGATGGATCCCGTATCCAGTTCAAATTTCTTAAACTCCGACAGCTATTCCGATATGGATATTCACCTGAATTCCGAAGACAGTGTAACCGGAATGGATCAACCAATCAGCCATCACCTATTCTGGATGAATTGGGGATGGGTTCGTAGCCTGCTTAATTATTGGAGACAAGAAGAAGGCGATCCCTTCCATCCACCACATTGCCCTCTTGGCGAAGAACCTGAAGCACTTACCGGCGAACCTGTTAGTAATACCATTTTCTCTCTCATCTTCAGAATATCTCATCATGATCATATACTCTCTCAAATTCTGGATTTTATTCATCCGCTAGTCCGAACCGCCAATCATCTCGATGTAGTAGAAGAAGTCAACGAGCTTCGCGCTCGGGTAGTGGATTTGGAGAATACGGTGCAAAGGTTACAAGCACCAGCAGCATCACCGGCATCAACAGTACCACTGACAACAACATCAATAGTACCATTACCACCAACAACAACATCCGCATTGCAAACCTCAACTTCACAATCTGTCCCACGAGCATCAACGTCATACACACCGTAGTTACCAAGAAAATACCAGCAACAATAACCGATGAAGTATTAACTCATTTCCCCTGAAGAAATTTTATGTATATTTAATATATATGAATTTTGAAATCAAAATAAATCTTTTCGTACTAAGCTATTACGTGTGAATCTTAACTGGTAGGTACTACTCGGTTAGTTCATATTACTAATATGCAATGATGTACATCCTTCCTTAACAACTTAACCATTATTAACTACAATCTCTGTTTTAACTTAATGAATTCCACATCATAATAAACCAAGTGTATTATTCAATTACATAATTGATTTTACTTTTTCATTTTGATGTACTCGAAACTTTTCAGAAAACATCATCTGTGCCTTGTAAGGTTCACAAGAATTCCACGAGCAACAACATCCTTCACCAAGGAATATCAATAAGAATAAATAATGAAGTATTGATTTCATTAGCGAAATACTCCGCAAAGATTATGTAATCCTTAATATTTTAAAGATTAATCATTTCTAAGTCAAGCCGAAAATCAAATGAGCTTATTATAATATTAACTCATTAAATATGTATTACATCTGAAGAAAATATACATACATATATTTTCATAAAGACGGTAATAAAAATTCTTTTGTACAAAGTATTAATTGTGAAATCTTTAACGGGTAGGTAATTGATGTTATGCGAGGTGTATATAAAATAGTATTATTTTTGCAACGAAATACTATTAAATACGATACAATTTTACACAAGATATTTATTTATTTATAGAATGGATATACCTAAACCTTGTTACAACACTTATAGGCAGTGTACCTAATCGTACAGTAGTGTAGTTTTTAGTAAGTCCGGTTCGTCCACAGGGAACTCTTAAACAAGCTTAACGCTATATTAGTTTTAAATTTATAAAAATACAAATATATATATATAAGTGATATTATTATTTTAAAAGGGGGTTTTTACCGTTTAATGACCGGTTTGTCGATTTTTAAAACTTTAGTAGCAGTTAAAACCTAATGTAAAATATTAAAAATAAATATAACTTAATTTAAAGCGTAAAGTAAATAACAATAATGAAATTGTGATAAATAAAAGTGCAATAAAAATAAAATTGCGATAATTAAAGAGTACGATAATTAAAAGTGCAATTAAATACAATGACAATAAATTAAAGTGCGATAATTAAAAGTGCAATTAAATATGAAATAAAAGAATTATGCTTATTTAAACTTCCATAATCATGATGTTTGACGTGTTGATTTTTAGGTTATTCCCATGGGTTAATTGTTCTTTGTCCTGGATTATTCGATATGTCCATATGGATTTGTCCATAATAGTCCATCAGTCATAATCATAGCGTGCAAAAGTCTTCGTCAAATTATTCTTATTCCCGAAGTCAAATATTCCAACTAATTGGGGATTTGAATTGTAACAAGGTTTTAATACTTTGTTTAATGAATACACCAGGTTATCGACTGCATGTAAATCAAGGTTTTACTACTTTGTTATCAATTACACCAATTACCCTTGAATGTAATCCACCCCTGTTTCAACAAGTCTACTAACTATTAATCCAGTTCCGTGTCCGGTAAAATGAACAATTATTGGTATTTATAGATATCCCGCCCACCGTGCCCAGTCAAGCGTATGTGGTTATATATAAATTCGTCAAATTATAAGTCTATATATTAAATTAGCGAGGTATCATTTAGTTAATATAAAGCCCATTAATAGCCCATAGTCTAATTTCCACAAGTGTCGTTTTTTTGTCCAAACCCCAATTATGGTACAAAACCCAATTACCCAATTTTAATATTTAGTCTAACATCATGATTACTTCGTCTTAAATAAGCATAATAATAACTTAGCTACGAGACATTAAATTAAAAATAACATTAACTATAACTTACAGTGATTAAAAATAGCGTAGCGTTACACGGACAGAATTTCGACTTACACCCTTACAACATTCGCTAACATACCCTTATTATTAGAATTAAAATTAAAATTAAAATTAAAATTATAATATATATATATATATATATATATATATATATGTTTACGTATGAGTAAGAAGAAGAAAAGATGTGTAAAATATCGATCGAATGCGTTGCCTTTTGTAAGCCCCATTTCAGTTTTGGTGTGCTCCGCAATCTCGAAGGGTTTCTCCTTCACATCTCCGCAATCGCGGAGTAGTGGTTTACAGCTCATCCAAGTTTGGCTCCTAGCTTGCCGACGGATTTTTTAATAAATAAATATAATATATATATAATTTTAAGAATTATTTATATATTATATTATATTTATATGCATAGTTGACTTGTAATTTTCGCTCCGTTGCATCGTGCATTGAAAGTTGACTTAGGTCCCGATTCCGGATTTTCGAACGTCCTTGCGTACAATTTAATATCTTGTACTTTTCGTTATGTAACTTGTACTTTTGTCATTTCTAGACGCTTCTCATCAATAAATTGAACCTCTTGGATCGTACTTTGTACTTTTGAGCTTTTTAGTCGTTTGCGTCTTTAAATCATCGAATCTGCCTTTTGTCTTCACCTTTTAATATTTAAACGAATATCACTTGTAAATAGAACAATTGCAACTAAAAGCTTGTCTTTCTTGAGGAATAATGCTATGAATTATGTGTTCGTTTTTAGCATTATCAAATATTCCCACACTTGAGCGTTGCTTGTCCTCAAGCAATATAGTTTTGAAATAAAAATACTAGAATCACTTATTTATTCTTCACACTTTGTACATCAGTGATTTCTATACGGCGGTATGAACAATGATAGTAACGTTGTGGTTTACAGTCCCACATGACTATGAAAATTTAGATCTTTAAGTAAATTGGATCTTCATGAAAACATTTGATCTTTTTAAAAATTCAATCTAGCTTTTACCCTAGATAAGTTTTCCGGAATAACCCTTCACCGGTGTTTGCAAATTGTTTTTGTGGGTTTGGTGGGTTTCAGATTTGAAAATTTTAGCTCAAAATTTGCGGTTTTGTGTCACCCACTTGCTAACCTTGTATTAGGAAAGCAACACGTCCAGTATACTTGCTCTGTATATTACCTTTCGGTAAACTACCGTCCGGTTGTAAAGGAAAGCGTGGAACAAGCAACTGTTAAGGCAATGTCCCATGACATGCTTTTAATTATGGTCTATAACGTGTCGGATGCAATTACTATAATTTATAGGAGCAATAGTAAAGCTCACCCTATAGTTTTTCGGTCTGGCACAAGGTCCTGTCTTCGGCCATGCTATGCAACCACCGTTCTTATGGTTGACACCCGATTTGGTTTAGGTGACCTAATGAATTCCAGGTTAATTCCTAGGATTTTACGTTCAATGGTAATGAACGCATTGAAAATGGGTTTTCAGAAAACAAATCGGTTTGTAATTTTGATCAAAATATTTTCTCGTTCAAGCTCGAGTTTAGATATCATCGAATTCCATGAGTTTGTAATTCTCAATCTTTAAGGTCAATCTCAAGGATTGAGTAATATCAGTCTTAAAAGCTGATTTTTGATCTTTAAGGAGATTATCCTTTCTGGGGATCTGATTCATTAGTCTTATCCAGCTAATTTGCACGGTGTCCTCCCCATTTTACGAGACAGATCCTCTCATGGTTAGGATAAGTCTGACCACTTGGCGACCCTGTTTGATGCTGAGGTCCGTGAATTTCCTGCTGATTTTAGTGATGACTTTTCTAGATTTTTCGTCAACCTACAGCTGGTCTGGACGACAACTTCATGACCTAAATCAAGAAGCGCGTTTCTTTTTCGGAAGACTTTACTTTCTTTTAATGATGGAATTGATTCATCGTGTAGATCCATCTTTCTTTCAAATATATTACAGTAAATTGGGTAAAACTGTTTTGATTAGTCCAAAGCAAAAGTATCTTCAGTTATTTGTACAAAAATATGTGATATATGTTCTAAATAACTTGGTAGATTTTTCCCACACTTGGCTTTTATTTTCTTTGCCTTTTTATTGTACTCTATTCCATTTTAAATGAATTCTAACATTTTGGGTTGTTTCTCAATTTATGTCCTTTCCGAGGTAATAATAATTTCGGAGTTAACACCTAGTTTTATCGTTCATAAATATGTATAAACATGATTTTGAGTTCATTTAATTGAAAATTTTGAAAAATTTTACTAGAATTGGGTAGTCAGTATATAAGACTAGGGCTGTTCTTTATTATCAGAGAGCACTAGATTCTAATACAACTACTGCGTTACTAGTATTTTTAATGGTAACCAAGTGTTTAAATCAAAAATTTTTAAAATTCCGAAAGAATTTAACCCCTTCCCACACTTAAGATCTTGCAATGCCCTCATTTGCAAGAAATCAGTAACAATTTAAATTATTGAGGGTGATTAGCGTAGAAAAATGATTAAATTTTACCAAAGTTTCCAAACATATTGGCGTTTGTTTGTTGAATGATAAATGGTGCACATCATTTGTTCATTCCGTTTGTTGTTTCATCACATTTATTTTACATCTTGTCGTCAAAATTAGTAGCTTTTGCTGAACTTAATGCCAGTCTTTGAAAATGCATTGTTTTACCCTGTTGTGTATATAAGATAAACTGCAAACATATATACATATTTTTGAAGTTTGGTAGATTACTCCACATTCAAAAATTATTAAAATATAATAATAAAAGTTAGAAAATTATAAAAACTAATACAATACCAACATAAGTATTAAATTTAGCAACATTACAAATAAATAAGATAAATAAGACTAAGTAAACTAGGGTTGATTCTGAAACCAGTAGGGGTTCCATGGTTCATTGTATCTATCTTGATATGCTTGAAATGGGTCATAGGTAGGAAAAGGTGGTCTCGTGTCCTCGGTCCACGGAGGAAAATGGACTGGCTCAGTAGGAATGTAGGTCCTACCTTGGGAGGCTAAATAGGCTTTGATATATTCTTGATGATATTGCCAAGCCTGATACTCTTGTTGCATAGCCCGTTGGTATTCAGTTTGGGACATTATTCTTTGTATATCGGTCATTTGGTTTCCTCCTCCCACATTACCTTGTTGTTGACCTCTTTCTACCTGTGGATGATTCCCTTGATATGGAAGTGCAACATTATTTCTTTTCAACAAAACCTTTGCACCAGCATATACCCGCATATCAATCCGATCACGAGGAATGGGTACTTGTACTAACTCCCTTCCCCGAGTAATATCCACACCGAGGTACTCAGCAATTAAAGTCACAAAAATACCACCTCCTATAATACTATTGTTTCGCATTCCCTTTATCATATCCGAAAAATAATAGCCCACACAATAAGGAATATTTACAAAGCTCTATGGGTCTCTAATACACATCAGATAAAATAAATCATCTTCAGTCACTTTATCTTTATTTCTACCCCTTTGTGTAATAGAGTTGGAAATGAATCTATGGATTACCCTAAGCTCAGCTCTATATATATCAATATAAGAATAATGACCTCCACGAAAACGATTATGGCTAGTCATTATACTCCACAACTCATTCTTATCAAAATCATAATCAACCCTTCTACCATTACTTATCAACTGTCTACAATCATTAGTTAATAATTCTTCAGCCGTATAAATACACAAAGCTTCAGCCATATCTAATAAAGACATACGATGCATCACACCTCCTAATAGAAATCTAATAAAGCTTCTATCCGTTAAACTAGTTACTTCATCATTTAGTTCAATAGTACTTATTAACTCAACGCACCATTCCTTATACACAGGTCTACGTATAGTGAATAGATTAATCCAATCATTGAAAGTAGAATTACTATACCATTGTGTAAGTAATTCTCTTATTGGCTCGGCTAATCTCACTGTCTCTAATGGTGCCCAATCTATCACCCTGGACACTTCAACATCTTTGGGATAAAGAATGCTCAAGTTCCTCTGATATTTTGGATAGTCTATCCAAAATCTGTCAAATCGTAAGTTAGGGTGTAGATTTGCTTCAATTGATCACGACAATGAAATTAAAGGATGCGGTTGATTCTGTTTGTATTGTTCACTGAGATCTTGATCCTCGTCACTTTCATTATAAGTATTCAAATTTTGTGGCGCGGATGAAGATTCACCTCGTTCATTCTGCTAAACACATTAAACAAAAAGGAATTGTGCATCCAAAAATGCATTGGTATTAGCAAAATAACAATTAAAAATAACTAACATGACATGTTTAATTAGAATCAAATTTATACACATTTTCATATTTTTATCAATTCTATACTTTTTCATATAAACAAATATGAGAATGTATATAATTTTCATTAGTATGTAACATCTAAAACATGTCAAAAAGAGTCATTATAACAATTAAACGAGTTCCAATTGGCATTCATATCAAATTAAGCAAGTTCATTCAATTTTTTACTTAAAAAGTCAACAAATTTCTTCAAAATTCATGTTTGTAATCAAATTTTGGATCAATTAACACCTCAAACATGTTACACTACTTAATTTATCATTAATTCATAACAAAAATCGGCCATAACTCGTTTATATCAAAAAGTCCCAAATTGCTCAAGAACACAAATCCTAGATTCCTAAAAATTTTGAAGTTTTTGGCTTCAAATCATGTTAAATAGCATCAATCTAGGTTATACATGCATAATATATCATCAATTTAACTCTAATTACACTAGAAATTAACAAAATCAAATTAGGTAAATTTAGCTCAAGAACACTAAAAATTCGAATTTAAGAGTGTTAGGGGTGTAGGAATTACCATTTTTCTTGAAAGGGATCTAGGTAGGAATCTCCACATCAATTTTTAGCAACAAATTTGATGAAAAACGGTGCAAAATGGCGATTTGTGTGTGTTTTTTCGTGGGTTTTTCGTAGAATATTTGTGTGGTGTGTGTGTGTATGAAACTGGTCTGTCGACCAGTTTATCCTTTCTGGGTTTTGGTTGCTCCGCGATCTCGAAGGTGTATACCTTTCGAGCTTCGCGATCTCGAAGCTCCTTTTTTTTTTTTTTTTTTTTGAAAAATCTTATACTAATAAAACATATAATTAATTAAAAATTAAAATTTTGTTTCTTTTTAGGATGAGGGCGTTTCGGATCGTTGTCCTAGTCCGTCCCTCGACAAAATTTTAAAATTTGTCAATTCAAAGCTCAGTTTTAAAAGCAAAGATTTTTGGGTTTTTTAAATGTTTTTGGCATACTTTAATTCAATAAGATTAAAAATAATGATAATAAAGTTCTTGTCCCTCCCTTGGGTAAAGTAATTTCAGTTCAACGTCCTAGTCTTCAACTCACGACGAATTTTAAAAATCATATTTTTAATTTAATGAAATAAAGTAAATTTTTGTTTTTAAATTCACACCAAACTTAAATTTAAAATGCATAAAATTAAAAATTCATATTAAAAATTCACACCAAACTTAAATTATATTTTTGTTTTTATACATACAAACTTATATTAAAAATATTAATTTTTCAAATATTTACAAATTGAAATATATTGATTTTAAAAAGGTTCACAATATTAATTTAATTTTTAAATATTAATTTTAAAAACATGGTAAAAATTAAAATTAAAAATCTTTTTGGTCTTTTATCCCACTTTAATCAATCAAATATTATCAAAAATATATGCCCCTATTTTTGGTAAAGTAATTTCGGTTTCATAACCTAGTTTAACTCATGACGAATTTTTGAAATATTTTGGGTTGATTAATTAAAGATATTTATACCTTAAGAATAAACGGTAAATTTCGCAGTGATGTAATAAATTTTTGTATGATATCAATAATTTCGGTCGCAAAATCTAATTTTATTGAGTACCAATTTAATACTTTATAGCGAACGATTTAGCGTTTATTATCAAAAGGTTCAAAGTAATAAAAATAAAAATAAAAAATGTACATACTTACCTGTGAAATAGAATTCTTAGTGACCTGCTTTAGCCCACTCATAAGATAGTCGGACTAATTGGTTTTCCATAGCTACATAGGCGTAACCTCGAGCATTCAACGTTTTTTCTTTGAAACATATGAACGGTCCATCTCTGCATAAAGTAACGAATTCGGTATTGGAATATGTCTGATTCGTTGAGCATTTTCCTTCGAGTGACCATTTTCCGCATTTATGACATCTTTCAAGGTGTCGTGCTCTTCTTTTCGCTGCGGATTTTGATTTTTCTTTACCAAACTGTAACTTATTATTTTCGTTTCTGGATTCTTTTCTTACTCCGTCCAATTTACCTCTGATTAATGATACTATTTCACTTGGAAGGGTGTCATTATTACGTTTAGTGATCAAAGCGTGTAGCATTAGACCATGGTTTAGTTCACAGAAAGTCTTCATCTCGTAAAACCTAAAAAAATAAAAATTCAGAATGGGGGGAGAAGACTAGTTCTTTAGGGTCTGCTAGGGAAAGACCATTCGGGTTCCATTTTCGAGAACTACACGAAAACAGAAAATCTAACTCTAACAGAAATACATATTATCCTTTAAAGACTCAAACCTCCCCACACTTAGTTGAAATTGTGAAAAACGTTATTTTCAATTGGATCATCAACAACTTGTATATCTTTGACTTTTACTTCAATCCATTTATTGATTTCCTCCGTAGCTTTCATAAATTCAACTAACATCGCCTTTTCTTTTGGCGATAAATTAGATACTAATCGGTTACATAACTTAAAATTTCCCTTAATCTTAGCATCGTGAATCCGTTTATAAAGTTTCTTCGTTGAACTGTTAAAAACGGGTTCATCTAATTTCTTATCATCAACGGGGTTCTTTGTGATCGAATCTTCATTAAGTGTTTCTTCATCTTCCCCATACTTATGCGTTTTTATTGGCTTAACAGTTTTGGTTTGTGGAGATCTAAACTTTCGGTTCACAAAGGTGATCGATTTATCACCATCCCTAAGTATCATTCTACCTTCTCTTACATCAATGAATGCCTCGGTGGTTACTAAAAATGGGCGACCTAAAATTAGAGGAATATCAAGGTTTTCCTCCATATTAATCACTATGAAGTTTGCAACAAAGGTCAAACTTCCCACGTTAACAAGTAAATTATTTGCTATTCCAACCGGGTGTTTAATGGTTAGGTCAAATGATTGAACACCTATTTTGGTTGGTTTTAATTTACCCATACCTAATCTTTTGTATAAGGAAAGAGGCATAATATTTGCACTTGCACCTAAATCTGCGAGTCCATTATATACAGCACCATCATTAAGCAAGCAAGAAATGATAAATTCACCCGGGTCTCCTGCTTTAGTAAGTCGAGTTGGTTTGTAAACCTTTTTTGGGTGTTCTTTTCTTGGTTCTTTCACTTTTATTTGAACTTCTTGTTCACATTTTTCTTCATTTCTTGGAATGGGAGGTTTGTATAAGAATTCTTCTTCATCACTCCAATTTGAATCCTCCATATTTTCCAATTTTGATTTTTCATATGTTGTTGATAACATATTTATGTTTTCATTTTGAAGGTTTTCTTGGGTGGTAAAATTATGATTGACTTCATTGTCAACTTCCATCGGACCATGTATGTAATGTTTAACTCTGTGACCATTAACTTTAAATGCAATCCCATTTGAATTTATTAACTCTATCGTCCCGTACGGGAAAACTCTTTTGACTATGAATGGTCCAGACCATCTTGATTTCAATTTTCCAGGAAATAGCTTGAATCGTGAATTGAAAAGAAGAACTCTGTCTCCTTCTTTAAATTCTTTTGAACTTTTGATTCTTTTATCATGCCATTTCTTCATTCTTTCCTTATAGATTAAGGAATTTTCATATGCTTCATGTCTTAATTCTTCTAATTCGTTTAATTGACTTAATCATAGACGTCCGACTTCATGTAAATCAAGATTACATGTCTTCAAAGCCCAAAATGCTTTGTGTTCAATTTCTACTGGAAGATGACATGCTTTTCCGTAAACGAGTCTAAAAGGTGTGGTTCCAATTAGAGTTTTGTAGGCTGTTCTAAAAGCCCAGAGTGCATCCTCCAATTTCATGGACCATTCCTTAGGATTTGATCCTACAGTTTTTTCTAGAATATGTTTTAATGCTCGGTTGGTATTTTCAACTTGTCCACTTGTTTGTGGATGATATGCAGTGGAGATTTTATGAGTTACTCCATATCTTTTGAGAACTTTCTCAAGTTGATTATTACAGAAATGAGTACCCCGATCACTTATTAAAGCTTTCGGTGTTCCGAACCTTACAAAAAGACGTTTTAAAAAGGTGACTACAACTCGTGCATCGTTAGTTGGGAGAGCTTGTGCTTCCGTCCATTTAGATACATAATCAATGGCAACGAAAATGTAGAGATTATTATGAGATTTTGGAAATGGACCCATAAAGTCAATACCCCAAATGTCAAATACTTCACATACTTGAATGACATTTTGTGGCATTTTATCACGTTGACTTATCTTTTCGGCCCTTTGACAAGCATCACAGGATTTGCAAAGAAGGTGTGCGTCTTTGAAAATTGTAGGCCAATAGAATCCAGCATCGTAAACTTTTCTTGCTGTAAGTTGAGGCCCATAATGCCCTCCTGTTGGTCCTGTGTGACAATGGTTTAAGATTTGACTAGCTTCATCCCCGAATACACATCGGCGTATTATTCCATCGGGATAACTTTTAAACAAATGTGGATCTTCCCAGAAATAGTGTTTTATATCACTAAAGAATTTCTTTCGTTTTTGGTACGACAACCCTTTTTCAAGGAATCCACATACTAAGTAGTTTGCATAGTCTGCAAACCATGGAATTTCATTATAATATATCTTCAATAGATATTCATCAGGAAAGTTGTCTTGTATGGCCGATTCATTTAGAACTTCTAATTCGGGATTTTCTAGACGAGAAAGATGATCAGCGGCGAGATTCTCTGCTCCCTTTTTATCTCGGATTTCAATATCGAACTCTTGTAAGAGTAAGATCCAACGGATTAATCGTGGTTTAGCATCTTGTTTCGAAAATAGGTATCTAAGAGCAGAATGGTCGGTATAGACCACCGTTTTAGCTAGAACAAGATATGAATGAAATTTGTCAAAAGCAAAGACAATAGCACGGAGTTCTTTTTCAGTAGTTGTGTAATTCGTTTGTGCTCCTTATAACGTCTTACTAGCATAATATATAGGTTGAAATCGTTTTTCAATCTTTTGTCCTAAAACGGCTCCCATTGCAAAATCACTTGCATCGCACATTAGTTCAAATGGTAGATTCCAATTTGGTGTTATCATGATCGGCGCATTAGTGAGTTTTTCTTTAAGTATATTAAAAGATTTGATGCATTCATCTGAAAAGATGAATGGAGTATCCTTTTCTAGGAGTTTATTCATAGGAGTGGCAATTTTAAAAAAATCTTTTATGAAACGTCGGTAAAAACCGGCATGCCCTAGAAAACTCCTAACTCCTCTAACATTGGTGGGATGTGGAAGTTTAGCAATTACATCTACTTTAGCTCTATCCACTTCAATTCCTTCCTTTGAGATTTTATGTCCAAGAACGATGCCTTCTTTAACCATGAAATGACATTTCTCCCAATTAAGTACTAGATTTGATTGTTCACATCTAATAAGCATTCGTTCAAGATTAACTAGACATGATTCAAATGTAACACCGAAGACTGAAAAGTCATCCATGAAAACTTCCATGGATTCTTCTATCATGTCGTGAAAAATCGCCATCATGCACCTTTGAAATGTTGCAGGGGCGTTGCAAAGTCTAAATGGCATGCGTTTGTAAGCAAACGTACCATAAGGGCACGTGAATGTGGTTTTCTCTTAATCCTCGGGTGCTATTGGAATTTGAAAATATCCGGAAAAACCATCAAGAAAACAATAGTAACTATTTCTGGCTAATCTTTCCAACATTTGATCAATGAAAGGTAAGGGAAAGTGATCTTTTCTGGTGGCGTCATTTAATTTTCTATAATCAATACAAACACGCCATCCTGTTACGGTCCTCGTAGGAATAAGCTCATTTTTTTCATTTGTGATGACAGTCATGCCACTCTTCTTAGGTACGCATTGAACTGGGCTTACCCATGGACTATCAGAGATTGGATATATTAAACCTGCATCCAGCAGTTTAATAATTTCTTTCTTAACAACATATTGCATATTAGGATTTAGTCTTCGTTGGCGTTGCACATACGTTTTATGACCTTCTTTCATAAGGATTTTATGTGTGCAATACGAAGGACTTATTCCTTTAATATCATGAATCTTCCATGCAATGGCTGGTTTATGAGCTTTTAGCACAGAAATGAGTTTAGATTTTTCATTTTCAGTAAGAGAAGACGATATTATTACAGGTAATTCAGATTCACCATGTAAATAAGCATATTCCAAATGGTTTGGAAGTGGCTTTAACTCTAATGTCGGTGGTTCTTCTATCGATGATTTATATTGATATATGTCTTCTTCTTTTAGTATTTGAATTTCTTCTGTTGTTGGTTGATAATGCTAAAAACGAACATATATTTCATAGCATTATCCCTCAAGAAAGACAAGCTTTTAGTTGCAATTGTTCTATTTACAAGTGATATTCGTTTAAATAATAAAAGGTGAAGACAAAAGACAGATTCGACGAATTGAAGATGCAAACGACCAAAAAGCTCAAAAGTACAAAGTACAATCAAAGAGGTTCCAATTATTGATAAGAAACGTCTCAGAATTACAAGAGTACAAGATTCAAAACGCAAAGTACAATATATTAAATTGTATGCAAGGACGTTCGAAAATTCGGAACCGGGACCAGAGTCAACTCTCAACGCTCGACGCAACGGACTAAAAATTACAAGTCAACGGAGTACAAGAATATAATATAATATATATATATAATTAAATTTAATTATATATATTATATTATATAATAAATAAATAAATAAGCAGCCCACGTTTTTAAAGACTTTTGAGTCTCCCCAGCTGGCCATGCGATCGCATGGCCTTGAAGGGCAAAGCTCATGCGATCGCATGAGCCTCTTTTCCAGCCCACATGCCTATAAAAATCGAGCTTTGGTGCACCATTTAACACTTCTTTTTCTCTTCACTCATATGTAAACGTATATATATATATATATATATATATATATATATATATATATATATATATATATATATATATATTTATATTTTAATTTTAAATCATAATAATAAGGGTATGTTAGCGAATGTTGTAAGGGTGTAAGTCGAAATTCTGTCCGTGTAACGCTACGCTATTTTTAATCATTGTAAGTTATGTTCAACCTTTTTACATTAATGTCTCGTAGCTAAATTATTATTATGCTTATTTAAAACGAAGTAATCATGATGTTGGGCTAAATACTAAAATTGGGTAATTGGGCTTTGTACCATAATTGGGGTTTGGACAAAAGAACGATACTTGTGGAAATTAGACTATGGGCTATTAGTGGGCTTTATATTTGTTTAACTAAATGATAGTTTGTTAATTTTAATATAAAGATTTACAATTGGACGTCCTTATAAATAACCATATACACTCGATCGGACACGATGGGCGGGATATTTATATGTACGAAAAATCGTTCATTTAACCGGACACGGGAATGGATTAATAGTCTATGGAATTATTAAAACAGGGGTGAAATTATGTACAAGGACACTTGGCATAATTGATAACAAAGTATTAAAACCTTGGGTTACACGCAGTCGATAACCTGGCGTAATTATTAAACAAAGTATTAAAACTTTGTTACAGTTTAAGTCCCCAATTAGTTGGAATATTTGACTTCGGGTATAAGGATAATTTGACGAGGACACTCGCACTTTATATTTAGGACTGATGGACTGTTATGGATAAAAACCTGACGGACATATTAAATAATCCAGGACAAAGGACAATTAACCCATGGGAATAAACTAAAATCAACACGTCAAACATCATGATTACGGAAGTTTAAATAAGCATAATTCCTTTATTTTCATATTTAATTGCACTTCTAATTATCGCACTTTTATTGTCATTGTATTTAATTGCACTTTTAATTATCGTACTTTTTAATTATCGCAAGTTTATTTTATCGCACTTTTATTTATCGCAATTTCATTATCATTATTTATTTTACGCTTTAAATTAAGTTTTTTATTTATTTAATATTTTACATTAGGTTTTAACTGCGACTAAAGTTTTAAAAATCGATAAACTGGTCATTAAACGGTAAAAATCCCCCTTTATAATAATAATATTACTTATATATCTGTATTTTTATAAATTATAACTAATATAGCGTTAAGCTTTGTTTAAAAGATTTTCCATGTGGAACGAACCGGACTTACTAAAAACTACACTACTGTACAATTAGGTACACTGCCTATAAGTGTTGTAGCAAGGTTTAGGTATATCCATTCTATAAATAAATAAATATCTTGTGTAAAATTGTATCATATTTAATAGTATCTCATTGTAAAAATAAAGCTATTTCATATACACCTCTACGCACATCAAGTATTTTTGGCGCCGCTGCCGGGGAACAAATCTAGCTTAAAAGCCGGAAGCGCAACGCTAATATAAAAAAAAGATTTTTATTTTTAAGTTTACTTTTATAAAAAAAATACGCTTTTGTAAAAATACGTTTTAAATATTCTAAAATATAAAAAGAAAAACAAAAATATAAATATTTTTAAGAGTTTGTTAAATGAGTTCTATAAAAGTTTCTTTATCTTTATTTTATAAAAATATAAGTTTTATTTAAATTATAAAAATATATTATATATATTTATTTCAACACAGCAAAACAGGAAAAAAACAAAAAAAAAATATACTCGGCCCGATCACTGTTGCAGCCCAGAGCCTGGCCCAATTTCGCAATCCATGCGATCGCATGGAAAATCAACTAACACCTCATGCGATCACATGAGGTGATTTGACAGGCCTGGTAACCTCAGCCGCCTGTTTAGGGTTTTAATTAATATATAATTATTATTATTATAACCCTAATTAGGGTTTAGTTTTTTAATTATTAATTTAGTTTTTATTATTAATTTATATTTTAAAGTTTAATTAGTTTAAATAAATTATAAAATTAATAGTTTTATAAAATAAATAATATAAAAATAATATTTTTATAAAAATTGTAATTTTTACAACTTTTAGTTTATTTTTATATTTTGTTCCTTTTAATTGTTTTAGCGTAATTTTTTGTATTTTTCGTTCGTATTTAGTTTTAAACCATAGTTTTTGCCATAGTTATTTTTTTTTATTTCTAGATTTTTAGGCTTTGCCGTAAAATCCCTTAAGTGCTTTTTCTTTAGACTAAGAGTTAGGTGCTTTAGAATTTTGCGACGTCTTTTTAAGTTTTAGTACCTTTTTAAGTTATTGCCATTTGGGATATAGTTTTACTTGTAAGCTTTAATATTTTTAGACGCAACTTTTAATTCTTAGTTTTTAGTTCCTTTTTAAGTTTTAACGCGTTACTTTCTTATTTTTATTTTTCGACGCCTTTTACCTAGGTATCAATTATCACTCCAATTAGTAATCTCAATTTGCAATTTTAATTTTAAGTTAGTGATAATAATAAGGTTGGGTTAGTCGAGTGTTTTAAAGTTTTATAAGTCACTCTTTTTCTTTCTTATTTCTCCAATTTTAAAATCGACGCGCTCTTTTTCTTTCTTATTTCTCGCCATTCTAGTTTTTAGGACATAGAATTTTCTACTTCTTCTCTAAATTTCTTTAAATTACGAAAAATTATTTTAAGCGGTTAAATTGATAGACATCAAAATTTTCTGGTTCGTAGTAATAGTTGGATTTGTACGTGGACCGGGTTATTGGAGCCAAACAGTACTCAATTATATTGAGACCAAACGAATCCTGCCCCTCTGCTGCATCTTTTGGCTATTCGAAACGTGGGCAAAATCAGAAAAGTCTATTAATTGGATAACTTATATAATTTTTCTTTCTTTTTAAAAACTAATAGGATATTCAGTGAATGCACCGAGCAAAACGTTCACCACCTTTTGTACGTTCACCACCTGTAACTCGATCAAGACATCTAGCAAATATTGTCGCCGTTGATTTTTCTTTAGAATCGTCATCCAGTCGACCAAGTACTCCAGTTCAAATTTCCGATAATCCATTCTTTGAACCCGACCTCACAATTGAGAATCCGGAGAATATTCAGGGACGATTCATAGATCCTGAACCATTAATTTTTCCTCCGGAACCACCAATCATTCAAACAGAGATTGTTGAGGAATGAACCATTAAATCAGAATCCTCTAGTGATTCAGATTCAACAAATTCAATCATGGAGAATCTGGAACCTCTAAGTATGGAAGACCGAATGAGAGCTAAACGCACTGGCCAAGGTCACGCAATTACTCATCCAGACATTAATGCGCCAGATTATGAAATCAAAGGACAAATTCTACACATGGTGACTAATCAATGCCAATTTAGTGGTGCGCCGAAGGAAGATCCAAATGAACATCTTCGTACATTTAATAGGATCTGCACACTATTTAAAATAAGAGAAGTAGAAGATGAACAGATATATCTCATGTTATTACCTTGGACTTTAAAGGGAGAAGCCAAAGATTGGTTGGAATCGTTACCTGAAGGGGCGATTGATACATGGGACGTTTTAGTTGAAAATTTTCTTAAACAATTCTTTCCGGCATCTAAAGCCGTAAGACTTCAAGGAGAAATTATTACATTCACACAGAAGCCAAATGAAACTCTATATGAGGCTTGGACCAGATTTGGAAAGTTATTGAGAGGATGTCCGCAACATGGTTTAGACACCTGTCAAATAGTACAAATATTCTACCAAGGATGCGACATCACTACAAGGAAAGACATCGATATAGCAGCTGGTGGTTCCATTATGAAGAAAACCGAAACTGATGCTTATAAAATTATTGATAACACTGCTTCCCACTCACATGAGTGGCACCAAGAAAAAGATATCGTTAGATCATCTAAATCAGCTAGAGCCGATTCTATCCATGACTTAGATTCCATTTCCACAAAGATAGATGCTGTCGAGAGACGAATGGAAAAGATGACTAAGGATATACACTCAATACGAATTAGTTGTGAGCAGTGTGGAGGACCACATTTGACAAAAGATTGTCTCAGTATTGAACTAACAATGGAACAAAGAGAGAATGTTTCATACATAAACCAAAGGTCTGGAAATAATTATCAGAATAATTATCAACCGCCAAGACCAATTTACAATCAAAACCAGAATTTTAACCGTAATGTTCAATACAACAACCAACAAGGTCCTAGTAATCAACAAGTATCCAATAATACTTACAATCAGCAAAGACCTAATTTTCAAAACAAACCACCACAAACCGATGATAAAAAGCCAAATTTAGAAGATATGATGACGAAGCTAGTTGAATCTCAAACATAGTTTTTCACATCTCAGAAACAAACCAATGAACAAAATGCTCAAGCATTTAGAAATCAACAAGCTTCTATTCAAAATCTGGAACAAGAAGTGAGGAGCCTAGCAAGGTAAATAGGTGAAAGAAAACCGGGAAGTTTACCTAGTGATACAAATGCTAATCCCCGGAATGAAACAGCTAAAGCTATTACCACAAGAAGTGGTATTACACTTAAACCACCTGAAATACCTGTAATTTCTGATGAAACTATTCCTACTCCACAAGAACCACAACCTGAACAAGATAAGGAAAAAGAACCGGTAGTTGAAAAGGTTAATGAAGATAACACAGTTAAGGCTAAACCTTATGTTAAACCATACCAACCACCACTTCCTTACCCGAGTAAAATGAAAAAAGAGAGACTTGAAGCCGAGCAATCCAAATTCTTGGATATGTTTAAACAGATAAATGTAAATCTTCCTTTCATTGATTTAATTTTAGGAATGCCTAGATATGCTAAATTTCTGAAAGATCTAATCTCAAATAGAAAGAAAATGGAAGAACTCTCGGCTGTTACTATGAATGCTAATTGTTCAGCAGTGCTGTTGAATAAGATACCAGAAAAATTATCAGATCCAGGAAGTTTCACAATTCCATGTTTTCTGGGTAGTCTTAGTTCAATAGAAGCATTGGCAGACTTAGGTGCTAGTATAAATTTAATGCCGTATTCACTATACACTAAACTAGACCTTGGAGAATTGAAATCAACAAGAATAAGCACACAACTAGCCGATCGATCAATAAAATATCCTAGAGGGATAATGGAGAACATGCAAGTTAAAGTTGGTACTTTAGTATTTCCAGTAGATTTTGTTGTTCTGGACATGGAAGAAGATTCTCAAGTTCCTCTCATATTAGGAAGACCATTCTTAAACACGGCTAAAGCAATGATAGACGTGTTTGGTAAGAAATTGACCCTAAGTATAGAGGACGAGAGTGTTACCTTTTCAGTTGATAGAGCAATGCAACAACTGCAATCTGCAGATGATACATATTATTATATTCAAACTATAGAATCACATGCAGAATTGTTAGAAGAATTTCCAGAATTACAAGGAACATGAGAATGTTCTTTAGGAGAAGGTACTGAATCAATTGATGAAACTGAAATGTTAGCTACACTTATGGCTAATGGATATGAACCAACAACAGAAGAAATTCAAATGCTAAAAGTAGAAGACAGATATCGATATAAATCATTGATAGAAGAACCACTGAAATTAGAGTTAAAGCCACTTCCAAACCATTTGGAATACGCTTATTTACATGGTGAATCTCAATTACCTGTAATAATATCGTCTTCTCTTACTGAAAATGAAAAATCTCAACTCATTTTTGTGTTAAAAGCTCATAAACCAGCTATTGCATGGAAGATTCATGATATTAAAGGAATAAGTCCTTCGTATTGCATACATAAAATCCTTATGGAAGAAGGTCATAAAACGTATGTGCAACGCCAACGAAGACTAAATCCTAATATGCAAGATGTTGTTAAGAAATAAATTATTAAACTGCTTGATGCAGGTTTAATTTATCCAATCTCTGATAGTCCATGGGTAATCCCAGTTCATTGTGTGCCTAAGAAAGGTGGCATGACTGTTATTACAAATGAGAAAAATGAGCTTATTCCTACTAGGACTGTAACAGGATGGCGTGTATGTATTGATTATAGAAAATTAAATGACGCCACCAGAAAAGATCACTTTCCCTTACCTTTCATTGATCAAATGTTTGAAAGATTAGCCGGAAATAGTTACTATTGTTTTCTTGATGGTTTTTTCGGATATTTTCAAATTCCAATAGCACCCGAGGACCAAGAAAAAACCACGTTCACGTGCCCTTATGGTACTTTTGCTTACAAATGCATGCCATTTGGACTTTGCAACGCCCCTGCAACCTTTCAAAGGTGCATGATGGCGATTTTTCACGACATGATAGAAGAATGCATGGAAGTTTTCATGGATGAATTTTCAGTCTTCGGTGATACTTTTGAATCATGTCTAGTTAATCTTGAACGAATGCTTATTAGATGCGAACAATCAAATCTAGTTCTTAATTAGGAGAAATGCCATTTCATGGTTAAAGAAGGCATCGTTCTTGGACATAAAATTTCAAAGGAAGGAATTGAAGTGGATAGAGCTAAAGTAGATGTAATTGCTAAACTTTCACATCCCACCAATGTTAGAGGAGTTAGGAGTTTTCTAGGGCATGCCGATTATTACCGACGTTTTATAAAAGATTTTTCTAAAATTGCCACTCCTATGAATAAACTCCTAGAAAAGGATGCTCCATTCATCTTTTCAGATGAATGTATCAAATCTTTTAATATTCTTAAAGAAAAACTCACTAATGCACCGATTATGATAACTCCAAATTGGAATCTACCATTTGAACTAATGTGCGATGCAAGTGATTTTGCAATGGGAGCCGTTTTAGGACAAAGGATTGAAAAACGATTTCAACCTATTTATTATGCTAGTAAGACGTTACAAGGAGCACAAACAAATTACACAACTACTGAAAAAGAACTCCTTGCTATTGTCTTTGCTTTTGACAAATTTCGTTCATATCTCGTTCTAGCTAAAACGGTGGTCTATACCGACCATTCTGCTCTTAGATACCTATTTTCGAAACAAGATGCTAAACCAAGATTAATCCGTTGGATCTTACTCTTACAAGAGTTCGATATTGAAATCCAAGATAAAAGAGGAGCAGAAAATCTCGCCGCTGATCATCTTTCTCGTCTTGAAAATCCCGAATTAGAAGTTCTAAATGAATCAGCCATACAAGACAACTTTCCTGATGAATATCTATTGAAGATAGATTATAATGAAATTCCATGGTTTGCAGACTATGCAAACTATTTAGTATGTGGATTCCTTGAAAAAGGATTATCGTACCAAAAATGAAAGAAATTCTTTAGTGATATAAAACACTATTTCTGGGAAGATCCACATTTGTTTAAAAGTTGTCCCGACGGAATAATATGCCGATGTGTATTCGGAGATGAAGCTAGTAAAATTTTAAACCATTGTCACACAGGACCAACAGGAGGGCATTATGGGCCTCAACTCACAGCAAGAAAAGTTTATGATGCTGGATTCTATTGGCCTACAATTTACAAAGACCCACACCTTCTTTGCAAATCCTGTGATGCTTGTCAAAGGGCCGGAAAAATAAGTCAACGTGATGAAATGCCACAAAATGTCATTCAAGTATGTGAAGTATTTGACATTTGGGGTATTGACTTTATGGGTCCATTTCCAAAATCTCATAATAATCTATATATTCTCATAGCCATTGATTATGTATCTAAATGGGCGGAAGCACAAGCTCTCCCAACTAACGATGCACGAGTTGTAGTCAACTTTTTAAAACATCTTTTTGCAAGGTTTGGAACACCGAAAGCTTTAATAAGTGATCGGGGAACTCATTTCTGTAATAATCAACTTGAGAAAGTTCTTAAAAGATATGGAGTAACTCATAAAATCTCCACTGCATATCATCCACAGACAAGTGGACAAGTTGAAAATACCAACTGAGCATTAAAACGTATTCTAGAGAAAACCGTAGGATCAAATCCGAAGGAATGGTCCATTAAATTGGAGGATGCACTCTGGGCTTTTAGAACAGCCTACAAAACTCCAATTGGAACCACACCTTTCAAACTCGTTTACGAAAAAGCTTGTCATCTTCTAGTAGAAATTGAACACAAAGCATTTTGGGCTTTGAAGACATGTAATCTTGATTTACATGAAGCTGGACGTCTACGGTTAAGTCAATTAAACGAATAAGAAGAATTGAGACATGAAGCATACGAAAATTCGTTAATCTATAAAGAAAGAACGAAGAAATGGCATGATAAAAGAATCAGAAGTTCAAAAGAATTTAAAGAAGGAGACAAAGTTCTTCTTTTCAATTCACGATTCAAGCTATTTCCTGGAAAATTGAAATCAAGATGGTCTGGACCATTCATAGTCAAAAGAGTTTTCCCATACGGAACAGTAGAATTAATAAATTCAAATGGGATTGAATTTAAGGTTAATGGTCACAGAGTTAAACATTACATAGATAGTCCAATGGAAGTTGACAACGAAGTTAATCACAATTTCAACACCACAGCTAACTAAGTGTGGGGAGAATCAAGTCTTTAAAGGATAATATGTATTTCTGTTAGAGTTAGATTTTCTGTTTTCGTGTAGTTCTTGAAAATGGAACCCGAATGGTCTTTCCCTAGCAGACCCTAAAGAACTAGTCTTCTCCCCCCATTCTGAATTTTTATTTTTTTTTAGGTTTTTCGAAATGATGACTTCCTGTGAATTAAACCATGGTCTAATGCTACACGCTTTGATCACTAAACGTAATAATGACACACTTCCAAGTGAAATAGTATCATTAATCAGAGGTAAATTAGACGGAGTAAGAAAAGAATCCAGATGCGAAGATAATAAGTTACAATTTGGTAAAGGAAAATCAAAATCCGCAGCGAAAAGAAGAGCACGACACCTTGAAAAATGTCACAAATGCGGAAAATGGTCACACGAAGGTAAATGTTCAAATAATCTAACCTATTCAAACACCGAATTTGTTACTTTATGCAGAGACGGACCGTTCATATGTTTAGAAGAAAAAACGTTAAATGCTCGAGGGTATTCCTATGTAGCCATGGAAAACCAATTAGTCCGACTATCTTATGAGTGGGCTAGAGCATTTCACTAAGAAATATATTTCACAGGTAAGTTTGTACTGTTTTCATTTTTATTTTTTATTTTAATTTTTAACCTTTTGATAATAAACGCTAATTTGTTCGCTATAAAGTATTAAATTGATATTCAATAAAATTAGGTCTTGCGACCGAAATTATTGATATCATACAAAAATTTATTACATCACTGCGAAATTTAACGTTTATTCTTAAGGTATAAATATCTTTAATCAATCAACCCAAAATATTTCAAAAATTCGTCATGAGTTAAATTAGGTCATGGAACCGAAATTACTTTACCGAAAAGAGAGGCGTATATTTTTGATAATATTTGATTGATTAAAGTGGGATAAAAGCCAAAAATATTTTTAATTTTATTTTTATTTTGTTTTTAAAATTAATATTAAAATAATATTGTAAACTTGTTAAAATTAATATATATTTAAAATTGTAAATATTTGAAAAATTAATATTTTTAATATAAGTTTGTATGTATAAAAACAAAAATATAATTTAAGTTTGTTGTGAATTTTTAATATGAATTTTTAATTTTATGCATTTTGAATTTAAGTTTGGTGTGAATTTAAAAATAAAAATTTACTTTATTTCGTAAGTTAAAAATGTGATTTTTAAAATTCATCGTGAGTTGAAGACTAGGTCATTGAACCGAAAGTGATTTACCCGAGGGAGGGACGAGAACTTTTATTATCATTATTTTTAATCTTATTGAATTAAAGTATGCCAAAAACATTAAAAAACCCGAAAATCTTTGCTTTCAAAACCGCGCTTAAAAGTGACAAATTTTAAAATTTTTGTCGAGGGACGGACTAGGACAACGATCTGAAACGCCCTCGCTCCTAAAGGAAAACAAAAATTTTTAGAATTTTATTAATTATATGTTTTAGAAGTTATAAGGTTTAAAAAAAAAAAGGCCAAAGTACTGTTCCCGGATACCCATGCGATCGCATGGGTATTGCACTCCAACTCCATGCGATCGCATGGAGCTGGAAAACTGGCCAGATAGAAAAAGACCAGCGAGCTGTTCTTTCTCCATAATACACACACATACACGAAAATACTCTCAAATCTTCACCAAATTTCACCAAAATTCACCGTAATTCATCAAATTTTTCACTCTAATCATGCCTAGATTCTCATTCTTCAGCAAAAAGGTAAAAATTACACCCCTAAACTCTATAAATTCCTAGTTTTTGTGATAATTACCAATATTTTACCTAATGCAATTTTGTTAATTTCTAGCGTAATTAGTGTTAAATTGATAGTATTTTGTGCATGTATAACCTAGATTGATGCTATTTAACATGATTTGAAGCCAAAAACTTCAAAATTTTTAGAAATCTAGGGTTTGTGTTCTTGAGCAATTTGGGGCTTTTTGATATAAACAGGTTATGGCCGATTTTTGTCATGAATTATTGCTAAATTGAGTAGTGTAACATGTTTAGGTAGTTAAATGATCCAAACATTGATCCTAAACATGATTTTTAAAGAATAAAGTGGACTTTTTAGGTACAAAATTCATGAACTTGATTAATTTGATATATTTGCCATTTGACACTTGTTTAATTATTAGAAATGACTATTTTGACATGTTATTTGAGCTATATGCTTATGAACTTTGTATACATTTTCATATGTGCTTATTTGAAAAAGTGTAGAATTATGAAAAATTGTGAAAATGTGTATAAGTTTAATTTTGATTTAACATGTTATTTTGAATGTTTTAAGTTGTTATTTTGCTAACACTAATGCATATTTGGATGCACAAATTTTGTGTTTAATGTGTTTTGCAGAAAGCCAATACTGGAGGTTCAGGAGCATCATCATCTAGACGACCTGCTCCAGCACCAGAACCAGAACCAGAACCAGAAATGCAACACGAGCCAGAACTCGAACAAGAACCACAACAGGAACCACAACAACAGCCTGATCAACACGTACCTTATTATGATCCGGTACAGTTTGTTAATGAATTCATAGTATTCCTGATGAGGCCGCCAGTAGAATACCCAACGATTCCTGAGCACACTTTGCATCCTAATCTGAGATTTGATAGAAGATGGAGGGATTACGAGACATATCAAAGGAACAAATTCAGATTGGTAACTAAAAATGTAGAGGTGCCAAGGGTAATCGATTGGGATCCTTTAGAAAGAGTTCAGCTAGCTAATAGAGTCAGACTGCTACTGATTCAGAAGTACGGGAACTCTTCTTTTACAGATTGGGAACGTCTTTTCACCATTCGTAGACCTGTATATAAGGAATGGTGTGTTGAGCTCATGAGTACTGTATCACTTGATACAAATATAGTTAGAATAGAGGATAGAAGATTTCTTAGGTTTATCCTTGGCGGTAGGATGTACAGAATGTCCATACTGGACATGGCCAGGGATTTACATATATATACTCCTGGTGAGTTGCTACTACCCGATTGTACAAATTTGATTCATTATGGTGAAAGGGTAGATAGCAACTTTGACGCTGACGCCATTTGGAGGCGTATGTCACATTTTGATGTTTTTACACGAGCGGGAGGATACTCCTATACACATATTGACAGAGCCGAGCTTCGTATCATTCATAGATTTTTGGCTAACTCGATTACACAAAGAGGTAACAATAAAGAAAAAATAACCTTACATGATTTATTCTACCTAAAGTGTATTCGGGATCCTAGAAGCTTTGTCAATATCCCTTACTGTGTTGGTTTCTATTTATCTAAAATGGTAGAAGGAATGCAGGACGGGAGTATAATAGGAGGAGGTATTTTTGTTACTCTCATTGGAGAGTATTTAGGTGTTGATAGGAACCAAGGGGGTCCATTACAGCTTTGTAGAGAACAGGTTGAGCCTTTAGGATTAAAAGTTTATGTGGGTGCTAAGGTATTGAAAAGTAGGAGCAACCAGGCAGTACTCTATGAGGGCCCTCATCCACAGGTAGAAAGGGGCTCAAACGAGGAAATGGAGGAGGTGGAAGACATTAGGGATGTCTTACGAGATGCTATTTTGACGTCCACGTTCGTATAGATGAGGAAGCAATGACGAGCGCGGCCAGACATAGTATGTACGAGCAGTGGAACTCCGAGCGAGTATACGAGGATTATAGGCGACGCCAACACGATAGCTGGTTAGTTCATCAGCACCAAATCATGAGCCAGCTATCATATCAGGTACCAAATAATTACGTGCCTACTCGACCTGCTCATTTTCCACCACACAACCCCGACATCCGACCACCCTTTAACCGGTATGACTATAACCAAGGCTATCAGAACACCTATAACCAACAATGGAACCCACCTGACAAGATGAACTGGAACCCTTATCCAGACTGATTTAGTTCCATTGGTTATTTTTATGATTTTTATATTTTTATCTTTTTAATTATTCATGTTTAAACTTATGTTATTGGATATATTTATGTAATTTTTATCATTTTTATTATTATTGTGTACTAATATTTCACATTTAGGATTTGAAGTGGGATATTAAGTCCCATTTCAAATTGCCATGCATGTTTATATTTGTATGTATATTGTCGATTGTACAAAACAGGGTAAAACAGCGCATTTTCAAAGACTGGCATTAAGTTCAGCAAAAGCTAGTAATTTTGACGACAAAACGAAAAACAAATGTGATGAAACAACAAGACGGAATGAACAAATAATATGCACCATTTATCATTCAGCAAACAAACGCCAATATGTTTGGAAACTTTGGTAAAATTTAATCATTTTTCTACGCTAATCACCCTCAATAATTTAAATTGTTACTGATTTCTTGCAAATGAGGGCATTGCAAGATCTTAAGTGTGGGAAGGGGTGAAAATTCTTTCGGAATTTTAAATTTTTTTTTGATTTAAACACTTGGTTACCATTAAAAATACTAGTAACGTAGTAGTTGTATTAGAATCTAGTGCTCTCTGATAATAAAGAACAGCCCTAGTCTTATATACTGACTACCCACTTCTAGTAAAAAAAAATTCAAAATTTTCAATTAAATGAACTCAAAATCATATTTATACATATTTATGAACGATAAAACTAGGTGTTAACACCGAAATTATTGTTACCTCGGAAAGGACATAAATTGAGAAACAAACCAAAATGTTAGAATTCATTTAAAATGGAATAGAGGACAATAAAAAGGCAAATAAAAGAAAATAAAAGCCAAGTGTGGAAAAATTTACCAAGTTATTTTAAAACATATGTCACATATTTCTGTAACAAATAACTGAAGATACTTTTGCCTTGGAATAAATTAACTGTTTTACCCAATTTATTGTAATACTTTTGAAAGAATAGATGGATCTACACGATGAATCAATTCCATCATTACAAGGAAGTAAAGTCTTCCGAAAAAGACACGCGCTTCTTGATTTAGGTCAAGAAGTTGTCATCCAGACCAGCTGTAGGTTGACGAAAAATCTAGAAAAGTCATCTCTAAAATCGACTGGAAATCCATGGACCTCAGCATCAAACAGGGTCGCCAAGTGGTCAGACTTATCCTAACCATGAGAGGGTCTGTCTTGTAAAATGGGAAGGACGCCATGCAAATTAGCTGGATAAGACTAATGAACCAGATCCCCAGAAAGGATAATCTCCTTAAAAGATCAAAAATCAGCTTTTAAGACTGATATTACTCAATCCTAGAGATTGACCTTAAAGATTGAGAATTACAAACTCATGAAATTCGATGATATCTAAACTCGAGCTTGAACGAGAAAATATTTTGATCAAAATTACAAACCGATTTGTTTTCTGAAAATCCATTTTCAATGTGTTCATTACCATTGAACGTAAAATCCTAGGAATTCACCTAGAATTCATTAGGTCACCTGAACCAAATCGGGTGTCAACCGTAAGAACGGTAGTTGCATAGCATGGTCAAAGACATGACCTTGTGCTAGACCAGAAAATTATAAGGGTGAGCTTTACTATTGCTCTTACAAAGGATAGTAATTGCATCCGACACGTTATAAGACCATAATTAAAAGCATGTCAGGGGACATTGCCTTAACAGTTGCCTGTTCAACGCTTTCCTTTACAACCGGACGGTAGTTTACCGAAAGGTAATATACGGAGCAAGTATACTGGACGTGTTGCTTTCCCAATACAAGGTTAGCAAGTGGGTGACACAAAACCAAAAGTTTTGAGCTAAAATTTTCAAATCTGAAACCCACCAAACCTACAAAAAGAATTTGCAAACACCGGTGAAGGGTTATTCCGGAAAACTTATCTAGGGTAAAAACTAGATTTAATTTTCAAAAGATCAAATGTTTTCATAAAGATCCAATTTCCTTAAAGGATCTAAATTTTATAGTCATGTGGGACTGTAAACCACATCGTTACTACCATTATTTATACCGCCGTATAGAAATCACTGATGTACAAAGTGTGAAGAATAAAGAGGTGATTCTAGTATTTCAAGACTATATTGCTTGAGGACAAGCAACACTCAAGTGTGGGAATATTTGATAATGCTAAAAACGAACATATATTTCATAGCATTATCCCTCAAGAAAGACAAGCTTTTAGTTGCAATTGTTCTATTTACAAGTGATATTCGTTTAAATAATAAAAGGTGAAGACAAAAGATAGATTCGATGAATTGAAGACGCAAACGACCAAAAAGCTTAAAAGTACAAAGTACAATCAAAGAGGTTCCAATTATTGATAAGAAACGTCTCAGAATTACAAGAGTACAAGATTTAAAACGCAAAGTACAAGATATTAAATTGTACGCAAGGACGTTCGAAAATCTGGAACCGGGACCAGAGTCAACTCTCAACGCTCGACGCAACGGACTAAAAATTACAAGTCAACGGAGTACAAGAATATAATATAATATATATATAATTAAATTTAATTATATATATTATATTATATAATAAATAAATAAGCAGCCCACGTTTTTAAAGACTTTTGAGTCTCCCCAGCTGGCCATACGATCGCATGGCCTTGAAGGGCAAAGCTCATGCGATCGCATGAGCCTCTTTTCCAGCCCACATGCCTATAAAAATCGAGCTTTGGTGCACCATTTAACACATCTTTTTCTCTTCACTCATATGTAAACGTATATATATATATATATATATATATATATATATATATATATATATATATATATATATATATATATATATATATTTATATTTTAATTTTAATTTTAATTTTAAATCCTAATAATAAGGGTATGTTAGCGAATGTTGTAAGGGTGTAAGTCGAAATTCTGTCCGTGTAACGCTACGCTATTTTTAATCATTGTAAGTTATGTTTAACCTTTTTACATTAATGTCTCGTAGCTAAATTATTATTATGCTTATTTAAAACGAAGTAATCATGATGTTGGGCTAAATACTAAAATTGGGTAATTGGGCTTTGTACCATAATTGGGGTTTGGACAAAAGAACGACACTTGTGGAAATTAGACTATGGGCTATTAGTGGGCTTTATATTTGTTTAACTAAATGATAGTTTGTTAATTTTAATATAAAGATTTACAATTGGACGTCCCTATAAATAACCATATACACTCGATCGGACATGATGGGCGGGATATTTATATGTACGAATAATCGTTCATTTAACCGGACACGGGAATGGATTAATAGTATATAGAATTATTAAAATAGGGGTGAAATTATGTACAAGGACACTTGGCATAATTGATAACAAAGTATTAAAACCTTGGGTTACACGCAGTCGATAACCTGGTGTAATTATTAAACAAAGTATTAAAACCTTGTTACAGTTTAAGTCCCCAATTAGTTGGAATATTTGACTTCGGGTATAAGGATAATTTGACGAGGACACTCGCACTTTATATTTATGACTGATGGACTGTTATGGACAAAAACCAAACGGACATATTAAATAATCCAGGACAAAGGACAATTAACCCATGGGAATAAACTAAAATCAACACGTCAAACATCATGATTACGGAAGTTTAAATAAGCATAATTCCTTTATTTTCATATTTAATTGCACTTCTAATTATCGCACTGTTATTGTCATTGTATTTAATTGCACTTTTAATTATCGTACTTTTTAATTATCGCAAGTTTATTTTATCGCACTTTTATTTATCGCAATTTCATTATCATTATTTATTTTACGCTTTAAATTAAGTCTTTTATTTATTTAATATTTTACATTAGGTTTTAACTGCGACTAAAGTTTTAAAAATCGACAAACCGGTCATTAAACGGTAAAAACCCCCCTTTATAATAATAATATTACTTATATATTTGTATTTTTATAAATTAAAACTAATATAGCGTTAAGCTTTGTTTAAAAGATTTTTCCTGTGGAACGAACCGGAATTACTAAAAACTACACTACTGTACGATTAGGTACACTGCCTATAAGTGTTGTAGCAAGGTTTAGGTATATCCATTCTATAAATAAATAAATATCTTGTGTAAAATTGTATCATATTTAATAGTAATTCGTTGTAAAAATAAAGCTATTTCATATACACCTCTACGCACATCATTGGTTCATATCCAATAGCCATAAGTGTAGCTAACATTTTATTTTCATCAATTGTTTCATTACTTTGTCCTAAAGAAAATTCTCCTGTTCCTTGTAGTTCTGGAAATTCTTCTAACAATTCTGCATGTGATTCTATAGTTTGAATATAATAACATGTATCATCTGCAGATTGCGGTTGTTGCATGGCTCTATCAACTGAAAAGGTAACACTCTCGTCCTCTATACTTAGGGTCAGTTTCTTACCGAACACGTCTATTATTGCTTTAGCTGTGTTTAAGAATGGTCTTCCTAATATGAGAGGTACTCGAGAATCTTCTTCCATGTCCAGAATAACAAAATCTACTGGAAATACTAAAGTACCAACTTTAACTAGCATGTTCTCCATTATCCCTCTAGGATATTTTACTGATCGATCGGCTTGTTGTATACTTATTCTTGTTGGTTTCAATTCTCCAAGGTCTAGTTTAGTGTATAATGAATACGGCATTAAATTTATACTAGCGCCTAAGTCTGCCAATGCTTCTATTGAACTAAGACTACCCAGAAAACATGGAATTGTGAAACTTTCTGGATCTGAAAGTTTTTCTAGTATCTTATTCAACAGCACTGCAGAACAATTAGCATTCATAGTAACATCAGAGAGTTCTTCCATTTTCTTTCTATTTGTGATCAGATCTTTCAAAAATTTAGCATATCTAGGCATTCCTGAGATCACATCAATGAAAGGAAGATTTACATTTATTTGTTTAAACATATCCAAGAATTTGGATTGCTCGGCTTCAAGTCTCTCTTTTCTCATTTTACTCGGGTAAGGAAGCGGTTGTTGGTATGGTTTAACATAAGGTTTAGCCTTAACTGTGTTATCTTTATTAACCTTTTCAACTACCGATTCTGTTTCCTTATCTTGCTTAGATTGTGGTTCTTGTGGGGTAGGAATAGCTTCATCAGAAATTACAGGTATTTCAGGTGATTTAAGTGTAATACCACTTCTATTGATAATGGCTTTAGCTGTTTCATTCCGGGGGTTAGCATTAGTATCACTAGGTAGACTTTCCGGTTTTCTTTCACCTATCAATCTTGCTAGGTTACCTTACTTCTTGTTCCAAATTTTGAATAGAAGCTTGTTGATTTCTAAATGCTTGAGCATTTTGTTCATTGGTTTGTTTCTGAGATGTGAAAAACTGTGTTTGAGAATCAACTAGCTTTGACATCATGTCTTCTAAATTTGGCTTTTTATCATCGGTTTGTGGTGGTTTGTTTTGAAAAATAGGTCTTTGTTGATTGTAAGTATTATTGAATACTTGTTGATTGCTAGGACCTTGTTGGTTGTTGTATGGAACATTTCGGTTATAAGTCTGGTTTTGATTGTAGATCGGTCTTGGCGCTTGATAATTATTCTGATAATTATTTCCAGGCCTTTGGTTTATGTATGAAACATTCTCCCTTTGTTCCATTGTTAGTTCAATACTGAGACAATCTTTTGTCAAATGTGGTCCTCCACACTGCTCACAACTAATTCGTATTGAGTGGATATCTTTAGTCATCTTTTCCATTCGTCTCTCGACAGCATCTATCTTTGCAGAAATGGAATCTAAGTCATGGCTAGAATCGGCTCTAGCTGCTTTAGATGATCTAACGATATCTTTTTCTTGGTGCCACTCATGTGAGTGGGAAGCAGTGTTATCAATAATTTTGTAAGCATCAGTTGATGTTTTCTTCAAAATTGAACCACCAGCTGCTATATCGATGTCTTTCCTTGTAGTGATGTCGCATCCTTGGTAGAATATTTGTACTATTTGACAAGTGTCTAAACCATGTTGCGGACATCCTCTTAATAACTTTCCAAATCTTGTCCACGCCTCATATAGAGTTTCATTTGGCTTTTGTGTGAACGTAACAATTTCTCCTTGAAGTCTCACGGCTTTAGATGCCAGAAAGAATTGTTTAAGAAAATTTTCAACTAAAACATCCCATGTATCAATCGCCCCTTCAGGTAACGATTCCAACCAATCTCTTTGGCTTCTCCCTTTAAAGTCCAGGGAAATAACATGAGATATATCTATTCATCCTCTTGAAATGTCCCGTTCTTATTGATTAAAAACGTTCCATATTAATTGATTTCGTTGCGAGGTTTTGACCTCTATATGAGACGTTTTTCAAAGACTGCATTCATTTTTAAAACAAACCATAACCTTTATTTCATAAATAAAGGTTTAAAAAGCTTTACGTAGATTATCAAATAATGATAATCTAAAATATCCTGTTTACACACGACCATTATATAATGGTTTACAATACAAATATGTTACATCGAAATCAGTTTCTTGAATGCAGTTTTTACACAATATCGTACAAACATGGACTCCAAATCTTGTCCTTATTTTAGTATGCAACAGCGGAAGCTCTTAGTATTCACCTGAGAATAAACATGCTTTAAACGTCAACAAAAAAGTTGGTGAGTTATAGGTTTAACCTATATATATCAAATCGTAACAATAGACCACAAGATTTCAAATTTCAATACACATCCCATACATAGAGATAAAAATCATTCATATGGTGAACACCTGGTAACCGACATTAACAAGATGCATATATATAAGAATATCCCCATCATTCCGGGACACCCTTCGGATATGATATAAATTTCGAAGTACTAAAGCATCCGGTACTTTGGATGGGGTTTGTTAGGCCCAATAGATCTATCTTTAGGATTCGCGTCAATTAGGGTGTCTGTTCCCTAATTCTTAGATTACCAGACTTAATAAAAAGGGGCATATTCGATTTCGATAATTCAACCATAGAATGTAGTTTCACGTACTTGTGTCTATTTTGTAAATCATTTATAAAACCTGCATGTATTCTCATCCCAAAAATATTAGATTTTAAAAGTGGGACTATAACTCACTTTCACATATTTTTACTTCGTCGGGAAGTAAGACTTGGCCACTGGTTGATTCACGAACCTATAACAATATATACATATATATCAAAGTATGTTTAAAATATATTTACAACACTTTTAATATATTTTGATGTTTTAAGTTTATTAAGTCAGCTGTTCTCGTTAGTAACCTACAACTAGTTGTCCACAGTTAGATGTACAGAAATAAATCGATAAATATTATCTTGAATCAATCCACGACCCAGTGTATACGTATCTCAGTATTGATCACAACTCAAACTATATATATTTTGGAATCAACCTCAACCCTGTATAGCTAACTCCAACATTCACATATAGAGTGTCTATGGTTGTTCCGAAATATATATAGATGTGTTGACATGATAGGTCGAAACATTGTATACGTGTCTATGGTATCTCAAGATTACATAATATACAATACAAGTTGATTAAGTTATGGTTGGAATAGATTTGTTACCAATTTTCACGTAGCTAAAATGAGAAAAATTATCCAATCTTGTTTTACCCATAACTTCTTCATTTTAAATCCGTTTTGAGTGAATCAAATTGCTATGGTTTCATATTGAACTCTATTTTATGAATCTAAACAGAAAAAGTATAGTTTTATAGTCGTAAAAATAAGTTACAAGTCGTTTTTGTAAAGGTAGTCATTTCAGTCGAAAGAACGACGTCTAGATGACCATTTTAGAAAACATACTTCCACTTTGAGTTTAACCATAATTTTTGGATATAGTTTCATGTTCATAATAAAAATCATTTTCTCATAATAACAACTTTTAAATCAAAGTTTATCATAGTTTTTAATTAACTAACCCAAAACAGCCCGCGGTGTTACTACGACGGCGTAAATCCGGTTTTACGGTGTTTTTCGTGTTTCCAGGTTTTAAATCATTAAGTTAGCCTATCATATAGATATAGAACATGTGTGTAGTTAATTTTAAAAGTCAAGTTAGAAGGATTAACTTTTGTTTGCGAACAAGTTTAGAATTAACTAAACTATGTTCTAGTGATTACGAGTTTAAACCTTCGAATAAGATAGTTTTATATATATGAATCGAATGATGTTATGAACATCATTACTACCTCAAGTTTAGTAGGTAAACTTACTGGAAGTGACAAGAAATGATCTAGCTTCAAAGGATCTTGGATGGCTTGAAAGTTCTTGAAGTAGGATCATGACACAAAAACAAGTTCAAGTAAGATTTTTACTCGAATTAAGATAGTTTATAGTTATAGAAATTGAATCAAAGTTTGAATATGAATATTACCTTGAATAAGAAAGATAACCTACTGTATATAACAAAGGTTTCTTGATCTTAGATGATTACTTGGAATGGATTAGAAAGCTTGGAAGTAAATTAGTAAACTTGAAGGGATTTTTGAAGTGTTCTTGAAGTGTTCTTCCTATGATGATTATAGCTTGATTCTTGAAGTGATTTTTGATGAAGATGATGATTAAATACTGGAAAAATACGTTCATAATAGTGTGTGTGTGTTGAGAGAGAATTAGAAAGAGAATTGGAAGTGAAATGGAGTGAATGATGAGTGGTAATTGGTGAGTGGTGAGTGGGGTTAAAAGGAGTTCTAGTTAGTTGACTAGCTCGTGGTAGAAGTTAAAATTGATTAGTCATACATGACATAATCAAGAGTGGAATTCCATGCTAGTTCCTATTGGTATATACTCATAGTAAGTACGTTTTGAAGCTGTGTATAATACGGGTAAGAATACGACTAGAATTCTTGATGAAAGAAAAGAATGGAAAAGTAACTGTAACCATTTTCGTTAAGTATGAGTGTTTTGATATATGTCTTGAAGTCTTCCAAAAGTATTTTAATACATCTAAATACACTACATGTATATACATTTTAACTGAGTCGTTAAGTCATCGTTAGTCGTTACATGTAAGTGTTGTTTTGAAACCTTTAAGTTAACGATCTCAATTAATGTTGTTAACCCATTGTTTATTATATCTAATGAGATGTTAAATTATTATATTATCATGATATTATGATATATTAATATATCTTAATATGATATATATACATTTAAATGTCGTTACAACGATAATCGTTACATATATGTCTCGTTTCGAAATCCTTAAGTTAGTAGTCTTGTTTATATGTATATAACTCATTATTAATATACTTATGGAGATACTTACTTATCATAATCTCATGTTAACCATATGTATATCCATATATATATCGTCATGTTGTTTTTACAAGTTTTAACGTTCGTGAATCGCCGGTCAACTTGGGTGGTCAATTGTCTATATGAAACATATTTCAATTAATCAAGTCTTAACAAGTTTGATTGCTTAACATGTTGGAAACATTTAATCATGTAAATATCAATCTCAATTAATATATATATAAACATGGAAAAGTTCGGGTCACTACACCTCTACTTCTCGAATTTTAAATAAAGTACAGATCCTATTAAAAGTACGAAGATGTTCATTTGGATCTTCCTTCGGTGCTCCACTAAATTGGCATTGATTAGTCACCATGTGTAGAATTTGTCCTTTGATTTCATAATCTGGCGCATTAATGTCTGGTTGAGTAATTGTGTGACCTTGGCCAGTGCGTTTAGCTCGCATTCGGTCTTCTATACTTAGAGGTTCCAGATTCTCCATAATTGAATTTGTTGAATCTGAATCACTAGAGGATTCTGATTTAATGGTTCGTTCCTCAACAATCTCTGTTTGAATGATTGGTGGTTCCGGAGGAAAGATTAATGGTTCAGGATCTCAGAATCATCCCTGAATATTCTCCGGATTCTCAATTGTGAGGTCGGGTTCGAAAAATGGATTATCGGAAATTTGAATTGGAGTACTTGGTTGACTGGATGACGATTCTGAAGAAAAATCAACGGCGACAATATTTGCTAGATGTCTTGATCTGGTTACAGGTGGTGAACGTACAAAATGTGGTGATCGTTTTGCTCGGTGCATTCACTGAATATCCTATTAGTTTTTAAAAAGGAAGAAAAATTATATAAGTTATCAAATTAATAGACTTTTCTAATTTTGCCCACGTTTCGAATAGCCAAAAGATGCAGTAGAGGGGCAGGATTCGTTTGGTCTCAATATAATTGAGTACTGTTTGGCTCCAATAACCCGGTCCACGTACAAATCCAACTATTACTACGAACCAGAAAATTTTGATGTCTATCAATTTAACTACTTAAAATAATTTTTCGTAATTTAAAGAAATTTTAGAGAAGAAATAGAAAAAAATCTAAGTCCTAAAACTAGAATGTCGAGAAATAAGAAAGAAAAAGAGCTCGTCGAAAAACGTCAAAAAATAATAGGCGTCGAAAAATAAAAATAAGAAAGTAGCGCGTCGAAACTTAAAAAGGAACTAAAAACTAAGAATTAAAAGTTGCGTCTAAAAATATTAAAGCTTAAAATGAATTCTATATCCCAAATGGCAATAACTTAAAAAGGTACTAAAATATATAAAACGGCGTCGTAAAATTCTAAAGCACCTAAATCTTAGTCTAAAGAAAAAGCACTTAAGAGATTTTACGGCAAAGCCTAAAAAAATCTAGAAATAAAAATAACTATGGCAAATACTATGAATTAAAACTAAATACGAACGAAAAGTACAAATATTACGCTAAAATAAATTAAAAGTTACAAAATATAAAAATAATCTAAAAGTTGTAAAAAGTACAATTTTTATAAAAATATTATTTTTATATTATTTATTATATAAAACTATTAATTTTATATATTAATAAACTAATTAAACTAAAAATACAAATTAATAATAAAAACTAAAACTAATTAATTTAAAATTAAACCCTAATTAGGGTTTTAATAATAATAAATAATATTCCGTAATTAATGCAGAATTAGGGTTTGACCAGGCGTGTCAGGGTGTGCTACGCGATCGCTTAGCTTTTTGCCTTGTCTCCTCCGAGATCGCGGAGTGCAATTTTACCAGATTAAAAACTGGGCTAAAACGGTTCGGCCCAATTTAATATTTTATTAAAAACAGTGTTGGGCTTCGACGGGTTTCGGCCCAATTCTCAGTTTTAATTTTTTTTTTTTCTGTTTTTGATATTTATATAAATTAAATAAAAACTTAATTTTAAAAACTAAAATAGAAATAAAATTACTTTATAATTTTATATATTATAAATTTTGAACAAACTTTTAGAAATAAATATAATTTTTTTTTTTTAGCGTTGCGCTTCCGGCATTTAAGCAAGAATATCCCCGGCAGCGGCGCCAAAAATACTTGATGTTATGCGAGGTGTATATAAAATAGTATTATTTTTGCAACGAAATACTATTAAATACGATACAATTTTACACAAGATATTTATTTATTTATAGAATGGATATACCTAAACCTTGCTACAACACTTATAGGCAGTGTACCTAATCGTACAGTAGTGTAGTTTTTAGTAAGTCCGGTTCGTCCACAGGGAACTCTTAAACAAGCTTAACGCTATATTAGTTTTAAATTTATAAAAATACAAATATATATATATATATATATATATATATATATATATATATATATAAGTGATATTATTATTATAAAAGGGGGTTTTTACCGTTTAATGACCGGTTTGTCGATTTTTAAAACTTTAGTCGCAGTTAAAACCTAATGTAAAATATTAAAAATAAATATAACTTAATTTAAATCGTAAAGTAAATAACAATAATGAAATTGCGATAAATAAAAGTGCGATAAAATAAAATTGCGATAATTAAAGAGTACGATAATTAAAAGTGCAATTAAATACAATGACAATAAATAAAAGTGCGATAATTAAAAGTGCAATTAAATATGAAATAAAAGAATTATGCTTATTTAAACTTCCATAATCATGATGTTTGACGTGTTGATTTTTACTTTTTTCCCATGGGTTAATTGTTCTTTGTCCTGGATTATTCGATATGTCCATACAGATTTGTCCATAATAGTCCATCAGTCATAATCATAAAGTGCAAAAGTCTTCGTCAAATTATTCTTATTCCCGAAGTCAAATATTCTAACTAATTGGGGATTCGAATTGTAACAAGGTTTTAATACTTTGTTTAATGAATACACCAGGTTATCGACTGCGTGTAAACCAAGGTTTTACTACTTTGTTATCAATTACACCAATTACTCTTGAATGTAATCCACCCCTGTTTCAACAAGTCTACTAACTATTAATCCAGTTCCGTATCCGGTAAAATGAACAATTATTGGTATTTATAGATATCCCGCCCACCGTGCCCAGTCAAGCGTATGTGGTTATATATAAATACGTCAAATTATAAGTCTATATATTAAATTAACGAGGTATCATTTAGTTAATATAAAGCCCATTAATAGCCCATAGTCTAATTTCCATAAGTGTCGTTCTTTTGTCCAAACCCCAATTATGGTACAAAACCCAATTATCCAATTTTAATATTTAGTCTAACATCATGATTACTTCGTCTTAAATAAGCATAATAATAACTTAGCTACGAGACATTAAATTAAAAATAACATTAACCATAACTTACAGTGATTAAAAATAGCGTAGCGTTACACGGACAGAATTTCGACTTACACCCTTACAACATTCGCTAACATACCCTTATTATTAGAATTAGAATTAGAATTAAAATTAAAATTAAAATTAAAATTATAATATATATATATATATATATATATATATATATATATATATATATATATATATATATATATATATATATATATATATGTTTACGTATGAGTAAGAAGAAGAAAATATGTGTAAAATATCGATCGAATGCGTTGCCTTTTATAGGCCCCATTTCAGTTTTGGTGTGCTCCGCAGTCTCGAAGGGTTTCTCCTTCACATCTCCGCGATCGCGGAGTAGTGATTTACAGCTCATCCAAGTTTGGCTCCTAGCTTGCCGACGGATTTTTTAATAAATAAATATAATATATATATATATATATATATATATATATATATATATATATATATATATATATATATATATATATATATATATATATATATATATATATATATATATATATATATATATATAATTTTAAGAATTATTTATATATTATGTTATATTTATATGCATAGTTGACTTGTAATTTTCGCTCCGTTGCGTCGTGCATTGAAAGTTGACTTAGGTCCCGGTTCCGAATTTTCGAACGTCCTTGCGTACAATTTAATATCTTGTACTTTTCGTTTTGTAACTTGTACTTTTGTCATTTCTAGACGCTTCTCATCAATAAATTGAACCTCTTGGATCGTACTTTGTACTTTTGAGCTTTTTGGTCGTTTGCGTCTTTAAATCATCGAATCTGCCTTTTGTCTTCACCTTTTAATATTTAAACGAATATCACTTGTAAATAGAACAATTGCAACTAAAAGCTTGTCTTTCTTGAGGAATAATGCTATGAATTATGTGTTCATTTTTAGCATTATCAGTAATACTCGGGAAATATATAAGTTTACAATTAATATGTTACACTGTACATTCTTCAACTTTGATTAAAAAATTATTAACTATGCTCACACCGATATACAATCGTTTTCATACAAATTCAATTACATATTCTGATATTGACGGATCAGAATCCAAGTCATAACTCTGAACCGGTGACATCACTCTTAGATCTCTACATCTTTCAAAGCTATACTTTGACTTCAAAACTGTGAAAGATCCTTTAGCATTGTTATTACCGAAAATAATCTTGCAATCCTTTTCAAAGTATCCAGTTTTATCACGCTTTCAACCAGTCAACTTCGACTTTTCAGATTAACCTTATTATAACCTTGACATATACGTTCTTGTTACTGGGAAACCTTTCATGTTCCACCATATTAGCAGTAAATTTACCAACAACTTTATTAATCCTTGACCTTTCGAAAAATCCTTATACTCATTGAAACCCTATCATGTACTCATCCACATCTTGTAACAATAATTGTCATACCAACCACCGGGAATTAGCAATCAGTATTTTGAATCTCGCAGCATTTTCTACGATAACAGTTATATATACATATAATGTCTATCTTCTAGACTTACATACTTCGAATGTGAAGTTTCTGAAAAATATCCCAAACTATGAACTAGTTCTCTGAAATTGGAACAATGCTGATGAAGCAGCAAAAACTGTAAACGACCTTAACAGTCAAAAGTTTAATGATAAAGAATAGTATGGTGGTAAAGCTGAGAAAAATATAAGGTTTGGAACTGAAAAACGGATTGAGCAAACTATGAAGGAGGCTGTGGACAAATCACAAAGATTAAAACTGCCTTCAAAGAATCCAAATGATTCAGTGTCTGCTGAAACCATTAGTAAGAACCTTACTTCTTATTCTAAACCTTCACGGACAGATTTTCCGCATCATCCTCTGATATTAGAAATTCTAAGATATCATCATATCTTTCATTATAAATATCCTCGATATTTCTAGAGATATCTTCATACCTATTCTTATCGGAAATCATTCATCACTTCGCACTATCTGTGTTACATCATAAAAGAAACTATTTTAGTTTCTAAAATCTGAAGAAAAAAAATTCGAAAAAAATGGATGTTTTGAAGTAATGTTTGGAACTGAAGCATGAGTTAGTATAATATAATGACACTTGATCAACGTGATTATATTACAGTAAGACATGCTGATTTTCTAATGGAACGTGATAAAGATTCACAGATCATACCCTCATCATGAACCATGTTACATAACTCTTTCATTCTATATAATCTCTAAATATATCAAGAAAATATATTTCTTGATGATTCGGTCTTTTCCAAATATTCTGGTAATTTGACAAGTCAAATTGTACTATTACCATTTCTTTCTTAGAACATTAGTTATGTTCATCTGAAACTTCATACCTACGAATTCTGGACCATTATTCGCTTGACTAGAAGTCGGGAAGGAAAAACGAAAGCATGAAGCTCCGAGATATAACAGAGAATATAAAGCCCGATAACAACCCCGAAATTACAAACCGTGTATATCAATGCGTATAGCAATATAAAGACACGGGAGAATGAAAAACACTATAACCCCAAGGTAATAGTAGAAGAAAATAACTTCCTCTGGTGGCAGATGAAAAAAAAAGAATGAAGGATACGATAGCTAGGAAAATATCAAGAATCAGAACTGGATTAAGCATTTCACAATCTTTTGGAAGTATGAAATAAGGAAGAAGATGTAGGAGTGGTGAAAATAATGAAACGAAAGTGGTTAATTTATAGCAGACATAACAATCGAGGCAGATTACGCATTTAAAGGAAATCTTAATTTCCTTAAATTTTGAAGAATCAAATCTTATTTAGATTATGAAGATTTTCTATTCCTTAAATTCCGGAAATCAATCGTAACTACGTCAAAAGTTAAGACGAATCTCTATTCTTTCATTTCACTCTTTTACGATAACTTCTCTCATACGCTTCGAGAAATCGGATTGTTTTATCCATATAATTCAACGGTGATAAAATTCTATTTATCAACTCATATCCGTCACGAAAACATTTTTATTGTTAGCCATGACGACCTCACTTAAATTTCGGGACGAAATTTCTTTAACGGGTAGGTACTGTGATGACCCGGAAATTTCTGACCAAATTTAAACTTTATCTTTAAAGGATTTAATGTTTCCGACACGATAAGCAAAGTCTGTAATGTTGAGTCTCAAGTTTTGGAACTATATTCATGTAATCAATTATTCTTTGACTGTTCTCGAAGATTCACGAACAATATATATATATAACTTAATTTGCATATATATATATATATATATATATATATATATATATATATATATATATATATATGATTTCAAGTTATTTAGTAAACGATATTAACATTCGATTATTGATTCGATTAATATTTAGATAAGTTAACTAAAACGTTTAAGATGAACTAGTAAAACACTAATTTGCTACAGTATTTTCGAATTGCTACAGTACCCAAAAAAGCTACAGTGTTTTCGAAAATCACTATTTGCTACAGTAAATCAAAAATGTATATATGTATATGTATATACTACGAGACGATAATTTATAGAAGTAAATGACCAAAACACTGAAAGTTTAAGATATACTTTGAGTGGTATAGTTTATGGATAACTTAAGGCTATATTTTGGCAAAGGTACGATTCGCGAAATGAAAAGTATTAGTTTTCTAAGCGTACGAAAATGCGTTAGAAAAACCGGAACCGGGACATAAGTCGAGTGATGACGTATGACTAATCGGAACTAAAATTACAAATCAACTATGCACGTGAATTTAATATAATATATAATTAATTATATAAATTATATATATTATATTAATAAATTAATATGTCGACGAAAATAGATTACAAATTATATGTGAGCTGGAAAAGGGGTCCATGCGATCGCATGGAGTCCCCTCACAACAGCCATGGGATCGCATGGCAGTCTGGTTCAGGCCACATCTATAAAAGCCCGATGTTTTCTACTTCTGATTTCATTTCAATTACTCCGTATTATTTATTTAATTATTATTATTATTATTATTATTAAAATTAATATTATTATTAATCTTATTAATTATTAGTGTTATTAATTATTAATTAGTATTATACATAAAATACTACGACGAGGTTATGAGCGTGTCACTTTCAAAAATGGGTTTTTGAGCGAGATAAAGTTAAGTAAATTATGGGTTATAACTATGGAGGTTATGGGTAATGTTCAGGGGTATATTTGTAAATCAAACCTAGTGTTTATCATCTCCGTTACATCTACGTACTTTCCTACAATATTGAATCTCAATATTGATACGTAAGCACTCATATTTTATCTTTTATATATTAACTGTGTATCCATGTCTAGTGCTCGAGTATATATATTTATACATGCTTGTATGCTAAATTTCGTCGCTAAACAGTTTATAATGAATCACGAATTAAATATATATATTACTGGTAAAATGTATATGATATACATGTTTTTGAAAAGCTGGCGAAAAATCAATGACTTTTCATTTAGATATCGAATAGTTTCGATGAACGGATTAAAAGATATGATCAACTGAATTATGATTGACGTTAATTAAAATTGCTTTTGAATTTGCAATTAATATTTAAACAACTTGTTTGTAACATTGATAAAATGGATTTTTGAATATTACCAACCGAGTAAATGAATCCTTATGTAAGGTACATCTCGTTTTGTGAACTATTGTCAAAATTGACTTTTTGAAACGACTTTGGATAACTTTTGTATGTCGATCTCGAGCATTAGGATTGTGATACACTATGACCTGACCTAGCTTGATAGACATTTATTGACCAACATATGTTCTCTAGGTTGAGATCTACGATTATTTTGATATTCCGAGTTTCGGTCACGTTTTGGTGAACGACTTTATGTGCTGCTAAGGTGAGTTTCATTTGCTCCCTTTTTAAATGCTTTTGCAATATATATTTTTGGGCTGAGAATACATGCACTTTATTTTAAAAAATAGACACAAGTACATACTAAATTCTATACTGAGTTTGAACCGAAAATCCCTTAGCTTTGGTAACTAGTAACTGCCGATTATAAGAACTGGTGGGCGCGAGTAGTAGTATATGGATCCATAGGGCTTGATATCCCCGTCCGAGCTAGAGCACTAGCCTTTTAACGGACATATGCTATTTGAGAAGCGTACACGTTGGTTTGCGTGTATTGTTAAGATGATTATACAAAGGGTATAAATTATATATACGTTAAGTTTAGTTACCAGGGTGCTCAATTTCGTAGAATATTTTGATAAACGTTTCTGGATGAAACAACTGAAATCTTGTTATCCACCTTTATGTACAGATTATGCAAAACATTAAAACTATGAACTCACCAACCTTTGTGTTGACACTTGTTAGCATGTTTATTCTCAGGTTTCCTAGAAGTCTTCCGCTGTTTGCTTATATGTTAGACAAGCTATGTGCATGGAGTCTTACATGACATATTTTTCAAGGAAACGTTGCATTCACCAAATCATCACCATGTATCTTATTTTGACTGCATTGTCAACGGAAGTACTATTGTAAACTATTATTTACAGTGATTGTCTATATGTAGAAATCATCAGATATCGAAAACTTTTGATTTAAATATTCATTTATGGTGAGCCTTTTCAAAAGAATGCAATGTTTACAAAACGTATCATATAGAGGTCAAATACCTCGCGATGAAATCGATGAATGACGTGTTTCAAAAATATGGATTTGGAGCAATCGTCACACCATTCCTTGACGTGAGGCATCACAATAAACCACAAAATCTTCACTTCCCTCGGGTAGAGACAATACTGGTGCAGTTGTCAACTTCTCTTTTAACAACTGAAATGCAGTCTCTTGCAGTTCTGACCACTCAAACTTCTTGCCCTTATGAGTCAATGCGGTTAATGGTCGGGCGATCTTAGAGAATCCTTCAATGAATCTCCGGTAGTAACCAGCTAGACCCAAAAATTGCCTAATCTGTGTTGGCGTCTTTGGAGTTTCCCAATTCTTAATCGACTCAATCTTTGCTGGATCGACCTGTATTCCCTTGGCCCCTACAACATGGCCAAGAAATTGTACTTTTGGTAACCAAAAGTCACACTTAGAGAACTTTGCATACAACTGCTCTTCTCTAAGCATAGTCAATATCGATCGTAGATGCTGTTCGTGCTATTCTCTGTTCTTGGAGTACACCAATATATCATCAATAAACACAATGATGAATTTATCTAGGTATGGCTTACACACACGGTTCATGAGATCCATGAACACTGCTGGTGCGTTCGTCAAACCAAACGACATCACTGTAAACTCATAATGCCTATAACGTGTTCTAAACGCTGTCTTCGGGACATCAGCTTCTTTGACTCTCAATTGATGATACCCGGATCTCAAATCAATCTTTGAATAACAACTAGATCCTTGTAGCTGATCAAATAAGTCATCAGTCCTCGGTAGCGGATACCGATTCTTGATTGTTAGGTTGTTCAATTCTCTGTAATCGATACACAATCTCATCGACCCATCCTTCTTCTTAACGAACAGGACCGGAGCTCCCCAAGGTGAAGAACTCGGTGGAATAAATCCCTTGTCTAATAACTCTTGCAATTGACTAGACAACTCTTGAAGTTCTGGGGGTGCAAGTCTGTACGGTGCGCGAGCCACCGGTGCCGCTCCTGGTACTAAGTCTATCTGAAAATCAATTTCTCGATGCGGTGGGAGACCAGGTAATTCCTCCGGAAAAACTGCAAGAAATTCCTTAACTATAGGAACATCTTCGGGTCTTCTTTCTTCTGGTACAATTTGGCTTACATGAGCCAAGAACGCGATACATCCTTTCTCACATACTTTTGGACTTTCAAGCAGTTAATGAGATTGTGAGCTATTCTTTTCACCATAAATCATCATAGGTTCACCATCAGCAATAGGAATACGAATAGCCTTTAGGTCACAGACCACCTCGGCTTTGTTACCAGCTAACCAGTCCATTCCAACCACAAGGTCAAAACTTTCCAGTTTAATAGGTATCACATCAATGCTAAAAGGCTTACTTTCTAACGTTAAAGTACAATCACGATAAATCTTATCAGCTCTCATCAAGTTACCATTCCCTAGTTCTATGGAATACACATTATCTAGGGGAGAAACAGGTTTCTTAACATTGTGACAAATATCCTTAGATATAAAACTTCTATCGGCGCCAGTATCAAACAAAACATAAACAAGTTGATCATCAAGTGGAAACGTACCCGTGACTAGCTTTGGATCATCACGAGCTTCCGCAGAATTGATGTTGAACGCCCTTCCTCGAGCATTCCCATTGTTGTTCTTAGGACAGTCCTTCTTGAAATGACCCGGCTGTCCACAACCATAACAGTTCTTACCACCATTAGCATTGTTCGCGTTGCTTGCAGTGCTGTTGTTGTTGGTGTTGCCGTTGAGATTAACCTTGCAATCTTTTGACAAATGACCAAACTTCTTACACTTGGTGCAAACCAGCGCTTTGCATTCCCCACGATGGTGCTTTCCGCATCTTCCACACAATGGTAGTTTTCCCTTGTAATTCGTGTTGGATGAAGATCCCTTCTCAAAGTTACGGGGCATCTCTTGCTTCTCACCTCGGTTCTGTGCGAGACTTCCAACAATGTTCTCACTTCGTTTTCTTTTTCCATTAACTTCATTTCCTGTAACAGGCACCTCTTTTCCTTCCTATCGGCTAACTTGCTTCATCCTATTTATTTCCATGTTGATGACTCCGAGTATTGTCTTTGGTTGATGGGAAAAGACAAAACCAAACACTTCCATCGGCAATCCCGACATGTACCTCTCGATTGCTCTTTCCACTGATGAGACCAAATGTGGGCAAAGCAACGAGAGCTCCCGGAATCGGTTAGTGTAACTAGCAATGTCGTTTCCAATGACCCTTAGGTTCAGAAGTTCATTTTCCCATCTTATCCGCTCTCGTCGAGGACAGTATTTCTCAATCGTGCAATCAAAACCTGCAGCTATAAGAGCTTTCGTCACACGCTGGTTAACGAGTTCTTCCAATTGAGCCTCGAGCATTTCAGTAGTAAACATGGCCTCCTTCTACACAAACGATACATCGAGGTAAGATCAATGAAAAACAGAGTTATTAAAAATATACTAGCAACGAGTGTTGAAGACTAGTAAATAATAGTACGAAAAGATTCGCTAGTAGTGAGAAGTAGTGTAAGTAGTGATAGTAGTGTTAGTAGTGTTAGTAGTAACACTAGTGGTAGTAGTAGTGGTGCTAGTGTTATGTAGTGATAGTAGTAACACTAAGTAGTAACATTAATGGCAATAGTAGTAGTATAACATAACACAAGTATTATGATCATACAAGTTACTAAATACAGAATATTACCGCATGCAATAAAAGAAAATAGTTACTAATAGCATAATCCACTATTAATATAAATAAAATCCATAAGTGATAAACTAAATTCCAAAGTAGTAAACCAAACAATAAACATAATGTGCTAATATCCCGGTTTATAACACCCGGTAAGTCTTATATAATCAATTAAAGAAGGTATGGCTGATGAAAAAGGAAAAGAAGCTCATGGTCAACGACCCTTCACTTCCTCTTCTGTCGGGTACGGAAGGCAGGTCCATCATTCCTCGGCCTATTTCGTTCTGCCTCTAACGCAGCAACCCTGGCAGTTAAGGCTGCTATCAATCTCGCCATCTCAATGAACCTCGCTTCTGCCTCGTACGTATAAGTATTTATACCTGTGACTCTTTCCTCCATCCTCTCTAGATCATCGGGGTGCAGATATGTCCTAGCAATATCGCTCAAGGCGTTAACACGATCAACAATATCCCTGTTACGGTTAGTATGAACCAAATCCAATGCATAAAGGTTCACGGGATGGTTAGGTATCCGATGCGGGGCAGGTGCTAGTGCTGGGGCTGGAGCATTCACCTTAGCCACACTGGAGTCGCTGTCACTGCTTCCTGAATCCTGTGACATCTAACTCATAGTACAAGAACACAAACAAAACAGATTAGTCAAGTAAATAAAGTTAGTCACAAAGTACTCATGTAATGACTAAGTCCCGGTCGTAGTCTAGACTCATCAAGGTGTCCTAATGACCAAATCAGACACACTAATGCAAGTCCTAGTTTCCCTACGAACCGTTAGCTCTGATACCAACTATAACACCCCGCCAAAATACCATCTGACGGCGTGTTAATTCCGGTTCCACAGTTAACAGTTACGCCCTCTATATGAGATGTTTAAAGCAATCGCATTTAATTTTATTTAAAAATATTAACTTTCAAAACATAAGTCAATAATCCCAAAATAGAAACACTGTTGTGATCGTAACCACAATCCAACAGTATTTAAACAGTATAGAAGTTTTAAATGTGAAAGTAAATAATGTTTTTTAAAATCAAATGCTGACTTCACGGCCAGTCATGCAGCAAACACAGCGGAAGCATACCTCTTAAGGACCTGAGAATAACAACACACAAAAACAGGTTAACAAATAATGTTGGTGAATCTACAGTTTTAAAGTAATGTAATAGTATCTAAAAAACAGTTATCAGAAAAATAGTTTGATTTCATTGACCACGAGATTCTATCGCTTGCATAGACCGAGCACCTGAATACTAGCATTAACCCGAGTATAGAACTACTACACCCGACCTTACCTCATAAAATATTATACACTTATTCAAATGTATTTAATGTTCAAAGTAAATGCACCACTGCTTTTATAGTGGGTGAGGTTGTCAACCTAACGGATCCGTCCATCTAAATTGTGCTTACACCGATGGTATTAAAAGTATTCAAGCTAGAGGCTTTTTGAACAAACTCATTATGCATATGTGTAGTACTCATGTCAATACAAAAGTATTTGAAAATGTAAATATAACAGCGTGTATTCTCATCCCTGAAAACATGTAGAAAAAAAGCGGGACTGTAGACTCACCTTTGAATAAGCTCGGAATGAAAGACAAATGACTTGTACGGCTTAGACTCGAGTAATGTAACCTAAGTATACGTATGTAGGTTGGTCAATATATGTATCTTATATAAGTGTGGTTTCATAGTGTACGTTGTCTTATTGCTCGACTCGACGCGTTTCAAAGTAAAAGTCAACTATATCATGCAAGTCAAATAAAGTCAACCGAAGTCAAACCGAAAGTCAAACTTGGTCAAAGTAGTCAACTAAAGTCAACATCAGTAGGTTCATGTCAAATATTGGTCAATAAGTAAAACCTAAATCAAACAATACGTTTTAGGTCATGAATGATCATTTTCACAATTTCAGTTTATCGTTATGCACAAAGTTTATGAACACGTAGCATACTTAGCACATTATCTCATAGTACAAAATTCAAGTAAATAAGAAAAACTCCAGATCATAATTACACTCAAAATTGATTCTAAAAAGTCCAGCCAGGGACTCATACGACAATTAAAAGTCAGGAATCAGAAGGAATACATTTGGGGTTTGCCAAGTCAGTTTCTGACCGCGCACTGATTTCATTTTGGCTATATCCGGAGTTAGGGACATGCAATTGATACAAGACCAGTGGCCATAGTTCAAGGACAAATCAAAGTAATACATATCAAAAATCTAGCCACTTTTGTGTAGCCAATTTTTACAGTTTATTCGTGCAAGTTGATCATTCAGTTTTCAGTTCAAGTCAGAATTCACGTAAAGTATAGCTCTATTGTGCCCAATGCATAAGGTTTCAGAGATTAACATAAACTAAAAATAAGTCACATATCATATTAAGTTTCATTTTCCAGAAGAATACATGCTCAATCAATATACAAAATTCACAAAGTACAAAACCGTGTTCAATTTACAGACTCGATTCCCATTTCGTTAGTCACATTCGCATACGATTATCCGAAGATCTAGATACAATTAACCTATGATATCTACATGAAAGATGAATTACTTTTTGTCTACTTTTCAAATATACAAAGCTTTAATCACAGCGATTAACACATTTTATCATACAAGGTTATTTTCATGCAAGTGCTGTATAAAACTACATTTACACTAATTCTAGCATATCTCGGGCTATACATAAGCAAACGACATGATATCCTAGTCTAACTTGAGTGTTTTTAAATTATATTTCCAGTGGTATAAGTCTCACATACCAGTTCGTTGTCTATCAATACCAGATTTCTGATCAAGCAACAAAAACACAACGATAATTCAAATCGACATAACTTAATCATACGGAAACGAAATCAAGCGAATCCAAAGCCTAAACTCAATAGTTTTTCGCAAGGAATCTGATTATAATATAATAATTAACATATGAAAAACTTAATTTTTTTGATCAAACAAATACAAATTCGGTTTTAAACCCTAGCGCATCAAACAATCAAAATAACGATTACAATTAACACGTACGCGTATAGACTTGAGCAATTGACAACAAAACTATGAAACTCACATGAAAATCAGTTTTTTAAGATTTAGGGTTTATGAAATTATACCTTTGATCGCTAAATTAAATACACCAACGCGTAGAGGAGATCGGGAATTACAATTTTCGTGTTCAAGGTTTAATCTAAAAATCAAAAATTGATGGTATGGTGGTGGTGATGATTTCGACGGCCAAAGGGGCGGGAGGAGCCAAAAAAAGTCGACTGGAATAATAGGGTTGGGATTATGGCAGTGTTTAATCCTCACAAATTAATTTATATTAAACCCTAGTTTCACAAATTAGCACATAAGCCCCTAAACTTATCAAAAATTAAAATATAAGGGGGGTATGGGGAGGGGTCGGCCGAATGGGGCCCTCAGAGGGTTTCCGGGCTCTCGTTTTGTAATCTCGTGTATTCGTGGTCCGTTTTAAGTGCCATTTAGTCGTACCGAAGGCCCGGAACGCCAATCCGATCGTTAAACGCAACCAATTGCTTAATTTATTAAAAACCCAATAAATTAAATATTTTAAAAAGTTAATAATTAATAAAATTAATTATTAAAATAAACCCGAGCGTTTCGTTGCTCAAAAAGCTATTATCAAAATCGTTTCGTTTTTATCGTATTTCATTATCCGAAATATTTATTTGAATTAATATCAATCCATATCAATTATTGTAACCCTCCAAAGGTCAAGTACGTATTTATTACACATAAACACATAAAAGTTAAATAATCGCCGTTAAATAAACTAACGGAAGGTTAACGAAAGTAACGGAAAAATCAGGGTTGTTACATGGTATACGTTTAACTTTTGTCATAATTGGAATATTACGACTACGTAATACTAATTGTTATTTTCTAATAACAATTACTTGAGTTTTTGGTTGCTTAATCACGTTTGGTAATTTACTTATGCTCACTAGTTAGTCTTGTTGGACTTTCTACCTTGTTGGACTCAAGCCCACCATACTCTAGCTAATGGACTATTTAATTAGCCCAAATTTTAAATGGATTATGACCCATTAAGATGTAGGACAAAAACTCATTTATAAGAGCCAACATACTAGCATTTGTGTTAACCATAATCACAAATGTTGCATGGGATCCTAACAATAAGCACCACCTTTAGACCACCACTAATCAAAAAGCAAAAAGGTGTCTCCCTTGTCCCCCCAAACCCCACGGCCACCACCACCATTTTCACTATAAATACCAAGATATTTCCTTCTATTTTACACTTGATCTCATTCATATTTTACACACACTTACTCTCTAATTTTCTCTCTAGTCTTTCTCACTCTAAAAAGTGTAAGTTTCAAATTCTATTCTTCTTCTTCTTTTCTTCTTATTTTCGACATCATCATCATCACTAAAGGATCAAGCTTTTTAGCTTCTTGATCTTGTTATATCTTGAAGATTCAAACTTTGATTTGAATCCTTCAAGAACATGAAAGATTCAAGCTTTCTAGCTTTGAATCTTCATTACTTTTGTTGGATCTAATTTTTCTAACTTATGATCTCTTTTATTTTGTTAAAAGATCAAAACTTGTATTTATGATCTTCATGAAACTTGTAGATCTAGCCTTTTGCTTTAAGGATCTTCAAAAACATTAAACATCCAAGCTTTCTAGCTTAGGGTTTCATTATTTTGTTAAAGATCTTAGCTTTTTAGCTTATGGTCTCATTATTTTTACTAGATCTTAGCTTTCTAGCTTATTGTCTCATTAATCTTGTAAAGATCCAAGCTTTCTAGCTTAGGGTTTCTTAATACTTGAAGATCTAAGTTATTATTGTAGATCTCACTTGCTTGGAACTTTTTTATGATTTTTATGGTGATAAAAATCAAGTCTTCATCATCTCATATGATGAAGATGCATAAACTTGTGTCAAAAGGACAAAGGTTGAAGCTTTATTGTGTTTATGCAATAAAGAGACAACCTTGATGTTCAAAACTTGTAGAATGTTAGCTTTTACTCTTAGTTGTGTGTTGATGGTTGAAATTTGATCAAAGTGATGCTAAAACATCAAAGAGTTGTACACTTGAAGCTTACACGCATCAAGGATGAGAACCGTGATGAGCATCAAGCACCAAGAAGCCCACCAGAGCACTTGTTTGCTGTTTTCCGGGGTCTGATAAGACTCCTAGGACTTCTGTAAAATTGATTTTAAGATAGTTCGTTTCAAGTAGATGACTTTTTGTTTAGGACTCGCCTAAATCCGATATACGGTTTAGGATTTATAGCCTTTCGAAAATCACTACGCCCTTGTAACGACGTGCTGAAAATTCTGACATACTCGCACTTGAACCATCGCCACGGTCAAACGACATCGATTTAGGATCTGAAAATTGGATAGAGGTTAGAGGACTCACATACGGAGCCTTAGCCACTGACCACGCGTCTTTTCGATTTGTATAGAGGTCGTAGCAGCTGTCCGAAGTCAGCCTTTTGTTTCGATCTCTATTCTTGTTAAAAACTTACTTTAGCTTTTACGAGTGATGATAATGATGATTATACTTAAGACTTAATTTATTTACTTTTAAACTTTTGGGGACAATATGATGACTTAGTGACCTTTGACTTAGGTTGACGACCTTTTGGACCGACTTACTACCTGCATACTTTTCATATCGACTATTACTGCTTATTCACTGTGAGTTATAGCTTCCCTTTTTACTTTACTATTTTTAGGACTAAGAATACATGCGCTTTTTATGTTTTACATACTAGACACGAGTACTTAATGTGACGATCGCTCCAAATCCATATGGACGAACACGTCATTCATTGATTTCATTGCGAGGTATTTGACCTCTATATGATACGTTTTGTAAACATTGCATTCTTTTGAAAATGCACACCATAAATGAATATTTAAATCAAAGGTTTTCGACATCTGATGATTTTTACATATAGACAATCACCATAAATAATAGTTTACAACAGTACTTCCGTTGACAATGCAGTCAAAATAAGATACATGGTGATGATTTGGTGAATGCAATATTTCCTTGAAAAATATGTCATGTAAGACTCCATGCACATAGCTTGTCTAACATCTAAGCAAACAGCGGAAGACTTTTAGGAAACCTGAGAATAAACATGCTAACAAGTGTCAACACAAAGGTTGGTGAGTTCATAGTTTTAATATTACACATAATCCGTATATCAATGTGGATTATAAAAGTCCAGTTGTATCATTCAAAACGTTTATCAATATGTTTTAAATAAAAGGTGGACCACAAGATTTCAGTTGTTTCATCCAGAAACGTTTATCAAAATATTCTACAAAATTGAGCACCCTGGTAACTAAACTTAACGTATATAATTTATACCCTTTGTATAATCATCTTAATAATACACGCAAACCAACGTGTACGCTTCTCAATTAGCATACGTCCGTTAAAAGGCTAGTGCTCTAGCTCGGACGGGGATATCAAGCCCTATGGATCCATATACTACTACTCGCGCCCACCAGTTCTTATAACTGGCAGTTACTAGTTACCAAATCTAAGGGATTTTCGGTTCAAACTCAGTATAGAATTTAGTATGTACTTGTGTCCATTGTTTAAAATAAAGTGCATGTATTCTCAGCCCAAAAATATATTGAGAAAAAGGGATCATATGAAACTCACTGTTTAATATTGATATACAATATTGTAGAAAAGCACGTAGACGCATCGGAGATGATAAACACGAGGTTTGATTCACAAAAATACCCTCGAACATTACCCATAATTTCCTTGGCAATAACCCATATTTTCCTTAGCTCTAGCTCGCTCGGAAACTTGTTTTGAAAATTACTTGGACAGCAGTCCGTCGTAATACTTTATGTACATTATTATTTTTGTATCGCAAAAATAATAATACTAATAATAAAAATAATAAGATTAATAATAATCTTATTATTAATAATAATAATAATAATAATAATAATAATAATAATAATAATAATAATAATAATAATAATAATAATAATAAATAAAATAAATACGGAGTAATATGTATATTTGTGTATGTGTGTGTGATTAACTGGCCAAAACTCGAGAATTTATAGCACCTGATCCATTTTTACACCCCATGCGATCGCATGGGGTTTGTACTGGATAGCCATGCGATCGCATGGCTAAGATTTCCAGCTCAGAACCTTTTGTCAATTAGCTTGTCGACATGATTTTATATTAATATAATATATATAATATATTTAATTTAAATAATTAATTATATATTATATTAAATTCACATGCATAGTTGACTTGTAATTTTCGTTCTGATAAGTCGTACGTCGTCACTTGACTTATGTCCCGGTTCCGGTTTTTCGAATGTCCTTTCGTACATTTAGAAAACTTGCATTTTACGTTTCGTGTCACGTACCTTTGTCAAAATATAGCCTTAAATTATCCATAACTATACCACTCATAGTATATCTTAAACTTTCGAATGTTTTGGTCATTTACTTCTATAAATCATCGTCTCGTTATTTGTTAAAATACATTTTAAAATAGTGTTTACTGCAGCAAAGTACTGTAGCAAATAGTGATTTTCGAAAACACTGTAGCAATTTACTGTAGCAAAGTCAATTTCACTGTAGCAAATAGTGATTTTCGAAAACACTGTAGCATTTTGGGTACTGTAGCAATTTGAAAATACTGTAGCAAATTAGTGTTTTACTGGTTCATCTTAAACGCTTTAGTTAACTTATCTGAATATCAATTGAATCAATAAACGAATGTTACTATCGTTTACTAAATAACTTTAAATCATATATATTCAATTAGATATATAAACCAATAAGTTTAATGTACGGTATCATGCAATTAAAACATTGTTACCTTTTCAAGTTATAGTATATATTCTATTTACATATGATTGTTCGTGAATCATCGAAAACAATCGAAGGGTTTTTAAATATATAAAAGTAGTTCAAAAATTTTGAGATTCAGTTTTACAGACTTTGCTTATCGTGTCGGAAATGTTAATCATACAAAGATTAAGTTTAAATTTGGTCAGAAATTTCCGGGTCATCACACTTAAACTTTACATATGTGTGGGTGACATAACGGCACAAAGATTCCCCTTAGCTCGGTAACGTTTAGTCATTGATTTATAAACCGGTGAACGCGAATCTTAGATATGGATCCATAGGGTTTGACATCCCCACTCGGGCTAGTCGCGCTAGCATTCAACGGGTGTTTAATACTTCGTAAACAGACGCACTTGCCAAGTGTACTTTTAGGGGGTACTATTACGTTAAGTTAGTTACCGGGTGCCCACGGATAAGCATATACTTTTTCATACTGTTTTGAATACGAAATTTCGTGGTCTACATTACATTACTGATTACAAACAAACTAGCTCACCAACATTCGTGTTGACCTTTTAAGCGTGTATTTCTTAGGTGCTTAGACGTTGTTGCTTCCGCTGTTAGACTTGCTGTCTTGGTGTTATAGACTTGCTGTTACAGACTCGCTGTGTTAGACTTCCGCTGCATTACTTAGAGATGTCTCAATCATGGAACTTTTATTTTGCATTCGCAACTTATGTTATTTTGAATAATGGCTTTATAACGACCTTTGTGTCATGTTATCTTTTGTAATACGTTATCTTTTCATGAATGCAAAACTTGTTTTAAAACAGCATGTAGTACTATACCGTGTAATGGACCTGTTGTTGACGATTCGTACATGATGGTTCTGTACGGGGCGTCACAATTTCCTTTTCTTCGTAAATTTTTTTTACCTCATGACACCTCTTTTATTGTTTGTTAATAAACTACGTAAATTATTCATCTTTTTAATCGTAAACTCGATTCTTAAATCTTATTTGTAAATTGTCATATATCTAGATTTATACTTTAAGAATTATAGGTTATTAAATATTAATGTTAGTCATGTTAATGCTATAGTCGCAACAAGATGCCTGATGATTTTCTTGCATCTACCTTTGTGGTTTACATTGAAAAAGATATGTCAAAAAGATTTGATTCAGAATATGCCAGGCTTAGATAGGTTGTGGTTGTTGGCCTCAGTTATTTGTTTTCTTTGAGATAGATCGCTTTTGCTTGTATCCTTGTTTGTTATTTTAAGTCGTTTTATATAGTTTCGTTTTTTTCCCAAAAAAAAATTGTACTTTTGCTCCATAAACGATCACCACCAAATCACCAATGGTTACGCCAGACATCCATTGTTACTTCATGTCTTATTTTGGGAAGACGCATAACAGAATTAGCATAAACGGATCAAGAAGTAGACGAGTTCTAACCAAATAAATAAAATAGAAAAACAAAATAATCTGCACTTGAACAACCTTTAAACTTCGGAAACAAAAAATGAAGTGATACTGCCAAGTTACAGTAGTAGTAAACATATTAGTAACAGGACCTTCTTCAAAGAGGTCTAATTACTAAGCTACATAAGCAATATATTAATTTTCTTCTCTACGAACAGGCTCGATTCCGTAGCATCGTCCTTTGTAACGATAAAGGCTCGTAAGTCAATCGGTCCACACGGTTCTCATTATACCAGTAATTAATTGAAAAGAGACTTGTAAATCCAATTTCAAATCCCATTCTATTATATATATACAAGTCTTAAATTACCTGAACTGTATCTCTCAACAATATCAGAACGAACTTTATTATAGCGAAAAAAAAACTATATCCAAATGAACACTACACGACTTATACAGTGTTCTACGCCATATCCTAGATGAAACTGATCTAACTTAACTACCTATACAACTAGATTTCACAACAGCAGCATGTCGGAAATAGTGATACATACACTTCAGTACTTCACAAGAAACTAGTATAAAGAGAAAGGTTATTCAAATTTGAAATGATTTGTCAACGAGTTGTCCCAATCTGGTTAGAGATTTTGTCGATACATACACTTCAGTACTTCACAAGAAACTAGTATAAAGAGAAAGGTTATTCAAATTTGAAATGATTTGTCAACGAGTTGTCCCAATCTGGTTAGAGATTTCATTCTGGTCTTTGAAGGGGAGTATTTCATGGCTGCAGAATATCATAGATCTGTAAGATGCCAACAAGCTGCACTATAACCGTATGATTCACTACATATGTCCAAGAAACAACACTGATATGGTTTTGTGATAAGAACTAATATCAGCAGCAGATAGTAGATTATGAAGAAATACAAATTATAGCAGCAAGAAAGCAGGAACAGTAGATTGATAAATCAATCAGAGAGGATAACAAGCAGATAACAAAATGATGCAACTAAAATAAGGAAGATAATATAACGATTGATAAACTGAAAACGGAAATATAGTGAAGAACCATCAATGGTTACTCCCTGCCCTAATCAGAGAAGATAACACATGCTACTTCCTGCCCAAGCTCAAAGAGCCAATTCACAAACACATACATAATTTTTGAATGTCTAACACTACCTCACTAGCATTAATACATAGACTTTCTATTGGGCTTCTATTGGGCTAGGCCTTGGATTGTAATCTATCATTGGCTAGGCTATTCTATATCATTTTGTTTATTAGCATATCTGCTTACTACTTGCTATTAGATAATATCATAATATCAATATGTAACTTCGTAATTATATTTAACGGACTAGTTGTTCCAATAATCATACTTTTTGAACATAAGTGTTTAGATTCAACACCGCATTGGCACGATCAGAAGCTGTAAGCATCTGCAACCATACGTATTACGATCGTTTGGGACCTAGAGCACTACATAGACAATGAAAAGATAGTATACATGATTAAGTGCTGACCTGTACATTCTTTTCGTAATCCGAGACCATAAGACTAAGAGTGCTTCCGTCGATCATAAAGTCTGTTGTTAAACAATCGAGGCAGCCAAATCCTTGGCCAATAAAGTAAGTTGAAATCCATTTTATTTCCAACTTAAAATATATATGCTTTTGTGGATATCCCCTAGCAGGATAAAATTCTTAACCTATATAATGAAAGCATTAAGAAATTACTGTCATGAAAGTAACAAAAATTAATAAACACCAAGAAGTAATACAAAAAAAAAGCTAATAACACAAATTGAATAAGGAATTGAGTATAGCATGTGATGTAAACATAATCCAATTTATATGATCTTTTTAAACTTTTTTATTCAGTGAATGTATGTCATAGACATAGTAAAAATGCCCATGGTCCACCTATACGGTATTATATTTTTGTACACGCTCAGTCACTAAACTTTGAATAATTATAGATGTGTTCTTAATTTTCATCCACCCATCTATGTCACTTTCTGTTAGCCCATCTTTCAGCCCACACTCATTTGTATCTCGGCCCACTTTATTATATTAGGGTTTATTGCTATATATATTTCATTGTACCGGAAGCTTAAGGAGATCAATAACAATCCAATGTTGAATTATAACATGGTATCAGATGTAAATCCCTAAAATTCCAAACACCAAAAATATCCACCCACTTCACCGTCCATATTCCTTTTCAAGTAATCTCCAATATCCATCTAAACTATCTATACTTGCCTCCCACGTGGCTTACCAATCCATAAAAGTCATCGCCACAAAATACTAAACTATTTCTTGCCTTTAATTAACTAGTTGCATCTGTCAATATTGCTTTTCAACGCACCAACAATCGCTTAGTTTTTTGGTGGATACACAATTATTCACGGTTGAAGATTATTATTATTATTATTATTTTCTTGTCGAACTGATTCAGCCAATCATCTTCTCCCTCTATTTATTGCTGATCACTATCACCATGGATCCTACTCGATACGATAAAATATATACCCCTTCCGGATCAACTAACGCCAATACAGGAACTCCTCAGATTTGTCGCAATTTCATGAATGGTTATTGCAGTTTTGCAGATCGTTGTTGATTCGTTCACCAGGGGACTAATCGTCGACCCCAGAATTCATCAGGTGGTTCGCAAATTAACAACAGGCCAAACAGTAGCATTAATCAGGCCCAATTATTAAATTTAATAGCAGCCCAGCAGCATCAATTGGCCCAATCCAGTCACTTTCGGGCCCCTACTCTTGGTACATCTGCTATGTCTTTTTCTCAACCTAGTGGGCTTGGGCCAGTCACTGCTCGCAACAATTTTGGCTCAACTGCTACAGCCCAACGTGGGATTCTACCCACACCGCATGGTTTCCCTACAATGCAGCCCACGAGTCTTGGCTCACAGGCCTACAGTCTGCAATCTGGGTCACATGGCCCAACTTATGGTTCATTCACTGTTGATCCTAAGGAGACAATTCCACCTTGTGCCTTAAACGCCATGTCTTTAAAAAATTACGAGACCACAGGGTGGCACATGGACACTGGTGCGTTCACACATCTTACCTCTTGCATTAATAATCTTAACACTGTTTTTAATCATCGCAGGTATCCGTCAGTCGCTGTTGGTAATGGGAATGTCATTCCTGTCACCAATACCGGTCATAGCTTGTTACCTACTGTTCACCGACCCTTACACTTAAATAATGTGCTTGTTACTCCTAACATCGTTAAAAACCTCATTTCTGTTCGTCAATTTACGCGTGACAATATTGTTTCCGTTGAATTTGATCCACCTTCTCCCAATCTCCACAACAAGCTCTCCTTACAAGTTCTGTTACCTGGCATCAACGTCTTGGACACCCAGGGCATGATGTTTTTCGTAGACTTATATCTAATAAAGATATTATATGTAATAAAACTTTTTCTCCCGTTCTTTGTCATGCTTGTCAACTTGGCAAACATGTGCGTCTTCCATTTTCCGTTTCTAGTTCTAATGTTCATGCACCTTTTGATATTATTCATTCCGATTTGTGGACTTCTCCTGTTCCCAGTCTTAGTGGCTTAAAATACTATATCATATTTCTTGATCATTATTCGCATTACGTATGGGTTTTTCCGTTACGTAATAAATCTAATACTCTTACTACATTTATCCAATTCCGCTCCTTTGTAAAAACTCAATTTAATCAAGAAATCAAAGCATTCCAATGTGATAACGGTGGCGAATATGACAATACCGCTTTCCACCATCTTCTTCTCTCAAATGGCATTCAATTTCGATTCTCATGTCCTCACACATCCCAGCAAAACGGGAAGTCTGAACGGATGCTTCGCACCATCAATAATCTAATACGCACCCTTCTTTTTCAGGCTCATCTTCCGCCAACTTATTGGGTGGAAGCTCTCCATATGGCCGCTCATCTCCTTAATATTCTACCCTCTTCCGCCATTAATCATGAAATACCTCACACTCGTCTCTATAAACAAAAATCCCACCTACAGTAACCTTCGTGTCTTTGGATGCCTCTGTTATCCCCATCTCAATACTACGAACAAACTTGCTCCTCGATCCACTCCTTGTATTTTCCTCGGGTACCCCTCTAACCATCGGGGCTACCGCTGTCTTGATTTGACCACCAACACAATCATTTTGTCCCGCCATGTCACCTTTGACGAGACTTCTTTCCCATTCGGTTCCATGACTCCCACTCAGCCACCCTCCTATGACTTTCTCGACCCTCCACCTAATCTTCTCTCCCGATCTCCCCATTTATTCGACACAACTCCTTCTACTATGGAGACACAGCCTCCTCCGACTGAGGCTACGATACATACTTCTCCTCCTTCTACCTCATTCCCGGAGCCACAACCTCCTCCTACTGAGGCTACCTCACATACGCATCCTACTCCTACATCATCTACGGAGACACAGCCTCCTCCGACTGAGGCTACCACCTCTCATACTACTCAGTCTACTCATCCTATGATTACCCGTACCCGCACGGGCACCACCAAACCTGTGCAACGTCTTAACCTTCACACCTCTGTCATATCTCCCATTCCCCGCTCTTATCCTGATGCCCTACACGACCCCAACTGGAAACAAGCTATGACTGACGAATATACTGCTTTAATTAACAATGGTACTTGAAAACTTGTGCCTCGCTCATCGGACACGAACATTGTTCGCTCCATGTGGCTATTTAAGTACAAGTTTAATGCAGATGGTAACTTGAGCAGGTATAAGGCGCGACTGGTTGCAAACGGTCGTAGCCAACAGGTTGGCATTGATTGTGACGAGACTTTTAGTCCGGTTGTTAAACCGGCAACCATTCGCACTGTTCTCAGCTTAGCATTTTCTCGACACTGGCCTGTTCATCAGCTTGATGTTAAGAATGCTTTTCTCCACGGTCAGCTATCCGAGACAGTTTACATGCATCAGCCCCCAGGGTTTCGGGATCTTCGATATCCTGATCATGTCTGCCTCTTGCAGAAGTCTCTATATGGCCTTAAACAGGCCCCTCGGGCATGGTTTCAGCGGTTTGCAGGATATGCTCAGCGACTCGGGTATCATCATATTCGATGTGACACATCACTTTTTATCTATCAACAGGGTTCCGACACGGCATATCTGCTTCTATATGTTGATGATATTGTGTTGACAGCATCTTCTACCCGCTTACTTCAGCAGGTTATTGCTTCCTTACATAAGGAATTTTCTATGACTGACTTGGGCCTGCTTAACTACTTCTTGGGCATCTCAGCCACTCGCACCGCTTCCGGGATGTTCTTATCTCAGAAATAGTACGCAACTGAAATTCTTGAGAGGGCCGATATGACCACCTGTCAACCTAGTAGGACTCCTGTAGAGCCAGGGGCCAAACTTACTTCTCACGGCCCCCCTGTACAGGACCCGACTCTTTATCGCAGTCTTGCTGGTGCTTTGCAGTACCTAACGTTTACTCGTCCGGACATCTCATACGCTGTTCAGCAGATTTGTCTATTCATGCACGATCCTCGAGTGCAACACTTGCATGCTCTCAAACGGATTCTTCGTTATGTTCAGGGGACTCTTGATCTTGGGTTACAGCTTTTCGCCTCTTCTCCCACTACCTTGGTCGCCTACTCTGATGCCGACTGGGCCGGTTGCCCTACCACCAGGCGTTCTACATCTGGTTATTGTGTTTTTCTCGGTAACAACCTTCTCTCTTGGTCCTCGAAGCGACAACCCACCCCATCTCGTTCCAGTGCCGAAGCAGAATATCGTGGGGTGGCCAATGCTGTTGCCGAAACATGCTGGATACGCAATCTACTTCAAGAGCTTCACTATCCTATCTCCTCTGCTACTTTAGTTTATTGTGATAATGTCAGCTCGGTTTACCTCTCCTCAAATCTGGTCCAACACCAGCGGACCAAACACATAGAGATAGACATTCATTTTGTTCGTGATTTGGTTGCCCAGGGACAAGTTCGAGTTTTACATGTCCCGTCCAGGTATCAGTTTGCAGACATCTTCACCAAAGGTCTACCATTTGCTCTATTTGATGAGTTTCGCTACAGTTTGAGCCTTCGTCGTACTCCCGCTCCAACTGCGGGGGGATGTTAGCCCATCTTTTAGCCCACACACATTTGTATCTCGGCCCACTATATTATATTAGGGTTTATTGCTATATATATTTCATTGTACTGGAAGCTTAAGGAGATCAATAACAATCCAATGTTGAATTATAACACTTTCTTCATATATCCATGGTTCCATATGTTGACTTGGCGTATTTAATAGCTGAGTTGTATTCAGAATAGCAACCTACTTTGTTAGTGAGACCGTTTACTCATGTTACTTTGTTTGTCGTGTTTAGCCATTATTTGTATATCCCTTTGTATTTATTCGTACTTGTTGTTCTTCGGATATATTTAATGTTAATGGAGTACTATTTTTTTATTTGGCCTGTTTGAAATAAAAGGCATCAAAAATCAATTCATGCTTATGTAAATTGGTCAAAACTGACACCTATAACCAGGACATATAGACAAACAAATGCCAACTTGCCAAGTGATTCATGGAGATATACATCATCAAATTTGAACTTTTACAAGATATTATTCAGAGTCCTTTAACAGGCGACATGCATATCTAAATGCACTATGGTGATAAAAATTATGTTAGGAATTATGGACTCAAACAAGACCGGTGATTTAAACCAATCACCAAACCCACGAACGATAAACGATAAAATAAAGCATAACGATAAATATAAAACGACACGAGATTTAACGTGGTTATATCCCAACTCCAAAACACGGAAAAGGGTTTACTCAACGGGCACAAACCAGAAATTCTTCACTATAATTTTCGTGCACATATTTACAGGTTACAATGAGATGTTTATATAGGCAAGGAAACAACTTAGGGAACAAAAAAACTTGATTCTAGAATTTTTAGCCCGTCAAGCCCTAGCCGCGCCACGCCCATAGTGGGCCGCGCCGCGCCTCCACGGCAAAATCCAAAACAGTCTTTTTTTTCTTGTTGTTTTGATATCCTTCACACATCCAACAATCTCCCACTTGAAGGATGATCTAAACACAACCTTCGCCAACCCGTCACTATGTTTCTTCAACAACCCACGATAACTCCAAATTAGCCGATTACCAACTCCTTTTGATACCGCCGGATGAGACACCCGAATCACGCCGCACTTCACTCGTTATCCTACGAGCAAGTGAAGTCTTTTGACACCAAAAACACCGTTGAGCGATAATTCAATCTCTTAGTTACTAGTTTGAGCCATCTCGGTTTCTATCGCCACCATCTTCTAACTCGAAGATCATCTTCTTACACTAGAAGACCAACTGAAGTATGCGACTCTTCAGTTATAGGATTCTTCATGAGACTACACCGCCTCACCAATCACTCTAGACATGTCCAATCCCGAACACACATGTCAATGATCACCCTCGTACAGGATTTCACCGTCTATCTATGATTTTCCTTTCCAGCAATCAGAAAATCCAACGGACGCCCTCGTAGACTCTTCACAAGGCTCTAGTGAGAACACAGTCACAACCTCGAAATCTACTAACTTTTTAACATTCCGCTTTCTCGCTGGTACACTAACTTCCTCATAGCTATGAATTTCACAAACTCATCTTCTCATCCCAAGCACACTCCCACTGTACGAGTAAGATATAAAACCGTGACTACTCGAGAAGAAACTTGGTTCGTGCTACCAGTCAGTCGCAAATTTCTTTGTCATCGGAGAGTAAAACAAGTACTCGAAGCCCTAGTGTTACCCGGAATCATCACACTAATCTTGAGAACTTTGGAGAACAACGTCGCATAATTATCTCCACCACTCTACTAGTTGACTAACTCCCACTAGCTCGATAACTTCCGTCGATTACTAAACTCAACAGAGTTCTCGACACCCTCAAAGATCCTAGAAAGCTCAAGTTCCATAATATCCCAATCATCGTGGAATATCCGACCATACGCTTGGTCACCCAGTTTCATAACACACAAGCACCAACTTCCACCGATAACTCCCACTGTCAACTTCGACTTGATGCATCTTGTTCGTTATCCAATGTAACGACCCGACCAAAACCGTTATTGACGGCGCCGTTAACTTAGGTCCCGTTGTGTGGTCGTAGTCCCTATATGAGACTCGTTTGACCAAAATTATGTCGCATCATTTGAAAGGTACAAGACTTACAAGTCTAGTTTACAAAACCGTTCGACAACAAGTCTAAGTTTACAAAAGTCATAAAGTATAAATGAAATAACTTGCGACATAATATAAGTTGAAAAACACAGTTGCTATAAATAGCGTAAGTATGTAAACAAAAGTTTGAATCCAAAGGTGCTATCACTAGCGTATGTATGTATGTATGCTTGACTCCAAGCATGAAATCAGAGTGTATGCATGTATGCTTGACCCCAAGCAAGTATGAATGTACGCGGAAGCATGTATCAAATAGCCATGTATGAACCTGAGAAACATATAGAAAACTGTCAACGAAAAACGTTGGTGAAATCATAGGTGTATTAGTAAATGTTATATTTTGAACCACAAGATTTAGTATTTCCATAAATTGATCATCCAAAAGTTGCATTCCAAAAGTTGGTTCGCGAGCACCCAATTATCAAGACTTAACGTTTCCTTCCATAGAACCCCATCACAATAGTGTTAGAACATACACTGTTTCCCGAAAATATATTTCATCCGTAGACGGTAGCGAACCGTCCGTAATGAGGGTTTGTCAAACCCGTATGGCCACACAATATAAGTTCTCGCTTACACCCTGCAAGTGTAACTAATGATAATCGAATTGAGGATTTTTGTTCTAACTCGCTGTGGAATGTTTGTTTTCCTTGTACTTGTGTTCAAAGTATAAAAGCAAGTAGTACAAAATGTAACAAAGTATATGTTTCTCAGCCCACAATTTAAAAGTATAAAAAGTTGTTGAAAAGGTGGGACTATGATCTCACCTCGAGTGCACGAGTATAAAAGTACTTCAACAAGTAAACGTGTGCATGAAAGTTGCTTAGCCTTGACCTAAACAAGTAAGTTATATCAATTAACCGGTTACGACACAAGGTCGGGTGAAATGTGTTCAATTAGTCCTATGGCTCGTTACGACTCGATTAAGTATAGCATGTGAATCACGTTGTCAAGTTTCATACCAGAAACAAGTATAAAAGCATGTTAGAATGATTGTATAAAAGTTTGGTTAAGTTTGACTAAAAGTCAAACTTGGTCAAAGTCAACGGAAAAGTCAACACGTTCGGGTTCGGTCCCGAACTATTTTTCTGAGGTTTTTATTCATATATAAGCATATTAGAACAAGTTTCATGTGAATCGGAGGTCGGTAGCTAGTCAAACATTTCGCGTGAAATGTGACAAAGTGAGCAGAATCTGGCCAGGCGATTCTGCGCGCCGCGCGGGGATGTGGCGCGCCGCGCCACTACCTGGCCAGAGAATTCTGGTCAGTTTTTCCAAGTGTGCACGAACCAAAACCTTTTCCAACCCAATTCTTGACCCGCAAACACTTATAATGCCTATCATATATCGTCGAAAAGGTATTTTGACGAGGAATACAACTAACCACATATTATCAATCAAAAACATCATTTACAATAACCGAAAACTCGTCAATTGATCAAGAAAGGTTTATTTTCAAAGTTTCAAGTTCGTAAAACGTATTTTATGATTCGGGAATCCAATTTACACATACGATATGCCGTTTTGAAGGTAATGAAGCATACATTACTACTAAACACTAACAATTAACACTCCATGGCATTTAAGCATCCAAAAGTTCATGTCAAGAATTATCAAACCCTAGTCAAACATCACAAAATCATTAATCGGGTTTTTGAAGTTTTCTTAATCAACCTACACATCCAAATGTGGCTAATGATACTAGTAACACAATTAAAACATGCACTTTAACAATCTAACAACATTAACTCATCCAAAATCAAGGATTAAGCAAACCCATTTCAAAAACTCAAACTAGTTACTCCAAACCACAAATCGAGCAAACAAAACATATATTCATGTTACACACGAGCCATAGACACTAACTAACACAATTTCAAGTATATAAAACGAATTTAGAGAAATTTAGTGTTTTAGAAATGTTACCCAAAATGGATGAAATTGGTACCAAATCGAAGAGGATGATGAGAGGATCACGAATATGTAATTTGTTTTGAAGTTTGCTTCCCGATCCGAATTTAGATGATGATTTATGTTTGTGTTCTTGAGAGAAAAAAAAAGAAAGAAAGAAAGAAAAAGAAATGGATGAATGAGGGGTGGAGGTGGTGAGTGGTTGACTAGTCAACTACTAGCCACCTCTTTGGTCAAGTGGCGGAACTAGTCCCTCAAGTTTCGGAGCGGTGCGGGAATTAACCAAACGAATATTTTTAAAACGCTCGAGTAAACGGGTGATGTCAAAATTAAATAGCGGGAATATAATGAACGTTACTCACGAAAACTATTAATTTAAATACGAAAGATATTATTTAAAAAAAAGACGGTGTTAAAAATAAATTTAACGGAAAAACGCGGGATGTTACATTATCCACACCTCAAAAGAAATTTCGTCCCGAAATTTAGTTAGAAGTAGTAGTTGTTGAATCTTCCTCGAGATCTTGTGTTGCCAATTCTACGAATGAGGGAGAAGTACGTCCTAGGGTATTTCAACGAACTTCGACGGTCGGGATTTTTACGTTGGATTGAAGTTTGGTTTCACGATTCATGGTTTCAACCGGTCCTCCTAGGAATGAAGTTTATCGTCGATAGTAAGCTTATCGAAAAGGAATGACAAGTTCTTGTTTCGCAAAACACGTCTTTGAGTTGATACATCGAATGTAGGATAAACGGAGACCCAAAATGAGTCGGAAAAGTCTAAACGGCTAGCGACGGGTCCAAAACACCCCAAGAATTTAAAGGATCAAAATATCGCGGATTTAGCTTCCTACGTTTTCCCGAAACGGATTGCACCTTTCCAAGGTGCGACTCTTAACGTGACGCGGTTTCCCACGTGGAATTTGAAATGTTTACGTCTAACATCGGCGTAGCTCTTGGTGATTACGAGTCGCGTAGGGTTTTACCTGAATATGAATAAATTTTCTCGGTTGCTCATGAATAACCTCGGCCCCGGTGAATTGATCATCGTTTACTTGGTTCGACAAAGGAGAATGACGTTTCCGGTCACATGTGGTTTCAAAAGGAGTGACGTTAAAACTCGAATGAAAATCATTGTAGTACGAGGATTCGGTTAAAGGAAAATACTTTCCTCAAGTAAATTTGAAGTTGGTAATACAAACTTGTATTATGGTTTCCAAGGTTTAAATCGCATGTTTGTTCGGTCCGTCGGGTTGTGGATGGTACGCGGTACTCATGTCTAAACGCGGTCCCGAGGCTTTTTGTAAGGTACTCCAAAATCTAGAAGTGAAACGAGGATCTCAATCTGAAACGGGGTACATTTCCCTAAGGCATAGTGAACAAGTTTGCTAGGAATTGAAAACGTTAGCTAGGACAAGTTTCTCAAGAAAATTCGCGTCGCGGAAGATTTATCGGTTTCCAAAAACGTTCGTCGGGGCAAGTTCTTATCGGGTTTTGAAAACGATTGTTAGGACTATCCACCCTCGCGGCGAATACTTGTATGACGTGAAGAGTTGCTCTCCATTGAGAATTTAGAATAAGGACCTCCTGAACCGGAAGTACGAGGGTGATGCAAGAGAAGTTCCCGCCCCGATGTGAGCATAACGAGTAAATTGTAGTTAGTCATTAAGACTGCGCGAGGACGAGCTAGTATACCCGTGTGACATACGGTTGAAGTCGAATGGAATCGGTAATTCATTCGGAAGCATAAATATAATTTGACAATAATTGAAGGTGTGTCCCCGGTATGGTTGTTATAAATATTCTCGGAGTTTTCGGATGTCCAAACCTGAAAAGATGAAGTCATGTACATGGCACATGGTGGTGTTTAGGTTGATCGAGTCTAACCACCATCACGCGTCACTAGAACTTTGGTATGTCTTACCGTAATATAACCACGTTGATCGAGTGTCGTTATATTACGCTAACTCATACTTCCATTCCCACATCACTCTATAGATTCAAGTTCGTGTAATCGCGAAAATCTAAAATGAACAAAATGTAACGACGTCTCAAACGTGACTCGTATTAAATCGAAAGAATTGGTGCAACTCTGAAGATGCGTTCCCCGAGGGAAGTGTATAAATTTATTGTTCACGTCAATGTGGTTCGAGTCAGACAATATTGTATTTAGGTATGAAAAGAGTAACAAGTCATGATAACAAGTAATACGCAACCGTAGCGATAAATGGTGATGACGATACTCACCTAGAGTAGTGATGGTAGTAACACCAAAAAGTAGATAGTAAGAAACACCAGTGGGAAACCGATAGTAAGTTGAAACGGTGGCAAATAACAATCCGGGAGACAGAGTTCCCGAACAAGTGTGACTAATGAAGTCGTCGTTATCCATACGTGTGTGAATCATGAATTTACGTGTGTTACCAAAAAGTGGCGGAATACGAGTTCGTATGATGAAGGTTGGGTACCATTAAAAAGTTTGCCCAAGAATGATTCAAGTATAATGCACAAGTAGTCAAGTAAGTGCTATCTATAGCAAATGTATGTCAGAATGCAAATGCTAACTATCCGGTTGTAGTCTAGACTCACTAATGCGTCCTAACGACTCTGTTAGACACACTAATGCACGTCCTAGTTCCCTACAACCAACGCTCTGATACCACTTGTAACGACCCGACCAAAACCGTTATTGACGGCGCCGTTAACTTAGGTCCCGTTGTGTGGTCGTAGTCCCTATATGAGACTCGTTTGACCAAAATTATGTCGCATCATTTGAAAGGTACAAGACTTACAAGTCTAGTTTACAAAACCGTTCGACAACAAGTCTAAGTTTACAAAAGTCATAAAGTATAAATGAAATAACTTGCGACATAATATAAGTTGAAAAACACAGTTGCTATAAATAGCGTAAGTATGTAAACAAAAGTTTGAATCCAAAGGTGCTATCACTAGCGTATGTATGTATGTATGCTTGACTCCAAGCATGAAATCAGAGTGTATGCATGTATGCTTGACCCCAAGCAAGTATGAATGTACGCGGAAGCATGTATCAAATAGCCATGTATGAACCTGAGAAACATATAGAAAACTGTCAACGAAAAACGTTGGTGAAATCATAGGTGTATTAGTAAATGTTATATTTTGAACCACAAGATTTAGTATTTCCATAAATTGATCATCCAAAAGTTGCATTCCAAAAGTTGGTTCGCGAGCACCCAATTATCAAGACTTAACGTTTCCTTCCATAGAACCCCATCACAATAGTGTTAGAACATACACTGTTTCCCGAAAATATATTTCATCCGTAGACGGTAGCGAACCGTCCGTAATGAGGGTTTGTCAAACCCGTATGGCCACACAATATAAGTTCTCGCTTACACCCTGCAAGTGTAACTAATGATAATCGAATTGAGGATTTTTGTTCTAACTCGCTGTGGAATGTTTGTTTTCCTTGTACTTGTGTTCAAAGTATAAAAGCAAGTAGTACAAAATGTAACAAAGTATATGTTTCTCAGCCCACAATTTAAAAGTATAAAAAGTTGTTGAAAAGGTGGGACTATGATCTCACCTCGAGTGCACGAGTATAAAAGTACTTCAACAAGTAAACGTGTGCATGAAAGTTGCTTAGCCTTGACCTAAACAAGTAAGTTATATCAATTAACCGGTTACGACACAAGGTCGGGTGAAATGTGTTCAATTAGTCCTATGGCTCGTTACGACTCGATTAAGTATAGCATGTGAATCACGTTGTCAAGTTTCATACCAGAAACAAGTATAAAAGCATGTTAGAATGATTGTATAAAAGTTTGGTTAAGTTTGACTAAAAGTCAAACTTGGTCAAAGTCAACGGAAAAGTCAACACGTTCGGGTTCGGTCCCGAACTATTTTTCTGAGGTTTTTATTCATATATAAGCATATTAGAACAAGTTTCATGTGAATCGGAGGTCGGTAGCTAGTCAAACATTTCGCGTGAAATGTGACAAAGTGAGCAGAATCTGGCCAGGCGATTCTGCGCGCCGCGCGGGGATGTGGCGCGCCGCGCCACTACCTGGCCAGAGAATTCTGGTCAGTTTTTCCAAGTGTGCACGAACCAAAACCTTTTCCAACCCAATTCTTGACCCGCAAACACTTATAATGCCTATCATATATCGTCGAAAAGGTATTTTGACGAGGAATACAACTAACCACATATTATCAATCAAAAACATCATTTACAATAACCGAAAACTCGTCAATTGATCAAGAAAGGTTTATTTTCAAAGTTTCAAGTTCGTAAAACGTATTTTATGATTCGGGAATCCAATTTACACATACGATATGCCGTTTTGAAGGTAATGAAGCATACATTACTACTAAACACTAACAATTAACACTCCATGGCATTTAAGCATCCAAAAGTTCATGTCAAGAATTATCAAACCCTAGTCAAACATCACAAAATCATTAATCGGGTTTTTGAAGTTTTCTTAATCAACCTACACATCCAAATGTGGCTAATGATACTAGTAACACAATTAAAACATGCACTTTAACAATCTAACAACATTAACTCATCCAAAATCAAGGATTAAGCAAACCCATTTCAAAAACTCAAACTAGTTACTCCAAACCACAAATCGAGCAAACAAAACATATATTCATGTTACACACGAGCCATAGACACTAACTAACACAATTTCAAGTATATAAAACGAATTTAGAGAAATTTAGTGTTTTAGAAATGTTACCCAAAATGGATGAAATTGGTACCAAATCGAAGAGGATGATGAGAGGATCACGAATATGTAATTTGTTTTGAAGTTTGCTTCCCGATCCGAATTTAGATGATGATTTATGTTTGTGTTCTTGAGAGAAAAAAAAAGAAAGAAAGAAAGAAAAAGAAATGGATGAATGAGGGGTGGAGGTGGTGAGTGGTTGACTAGTCAACTACTAGCCACCTCTTTGGTCAAGTGGCGGAACTAGTCCCTCAAGTTTCGGAGCGGTGCGGGAATTAACCAAACGAATATTTTTAAAACGCTCGAGTAAACGGGTGATGTCAAAATTAAATAGCGGGAATATAATGAACGTTACTCACGAAAACTATTAATTTAAATACGAAAGATATTATTTAAAAAAAAGACGGTGTTAAAAATAAATTTAACGGAAAAACGCGGGATGTTACATCCAACTACTCTAACCCTAGATAAAAATAACCTCCTGAGCTCCCATAACAAACCCACATCCCCGAAAAACACAGGTCGTATCGCTCGAAGTTTCACGAGACAAAAAACCATCTCGCTCTCGCGTCATCAAACCCGAAAAAGTTCAACCCTGAAACTGCTCAAATTCGAAAAATCATATCTGAAAATCCAACGGTCCGATCAACCTCGAATTTTTACCACAACTAGATCTATGTGTGTAGAATCACCAGCCAAAAATCAAGTCGATCCAACGGTAGACGAACCCACAATTAATTTTCTCGCACAGCTGCGCAAACAAACCCCAAAAGGGTTTTTCAGTGCGGCTGCAAAATTCGAAAAAATATAACTCCAAATTGAACGGTCCGATCGCTATGAATTTCGGATATGTTTTAGATTTACATGTCTACCACCTACAGAAAACGTTTCAAGACGATCCGACGGTTAACAAACCCTTTTTGAATTTTCGAACACAGCTCTGCAATTAAACCCCAAACCGAGTTACTGCAACTTCGGAAAATTGTATCTCCCAATCAAACCGTCTGATCACTTTCAAATTTGGTACACCACTAGATCTATGCGTTTTCAACCTACGGTTAAAATATCATGGAGATCCAACGGTTAAAGAAACCGCTACGAATTTTCTACCACAGCTGCGCCAGAATTCCGAATTTTTGAAAAATCTCTTTCACAACAAAAAACTATCGATCCGACCACTGACTCCGTTATCACCTCGAATCACCACAATAATCTATTATAATCATAGACCGATTTTAATAGATTATCTCATGAGTACATAGACATACCCGTGAGTTCTTCGCGATCTCTTCAACTAAGCCCTTTGATCTCGATACATGTTGTACAAAACCCGTCGTTCGTTCACCACGCTTTCAAATCGCCATCGCTCTCACTCGAAACCATGAGCTCTGATACCACTTGTTAGGAATTATGGACCCAAACAAAGCCGGTGATTTGAACCAATCACCAAACCCACGAACGATAAACGATAAAATAAGGCATAACGATAAATGTAAAACGACACGAGATTTAACGTGGTTATATCCCAACTCAAAAATACGGATAAGGGTTTACTCTACGGGCGCAAACCAGAGATTCTTCACTATAATTTTCGTGCACATATTTACAGGTCACAATGAGATGTTTATATAGGCAAGGAAACTTAGGGAACAAGAAAACTTGATTCTAGAATTTTCAGACCGTCAGGCCCTAGCCGCGCCGCGCCCAGAGTGGGCCGCGCCGCGCCTCCGCGACAAAATCCAAAACATTCTTTTTTTTCTTGTTGTTTTGATATCCTTCACACAACCAACAAATTAAATCTAGAATAAGCTACTTACCATGTCTGTGAAAGTAATTGAAATATCGTTCCTATTACGTCTCTAAGTTCACCTTCCACGAAGTCCATGCACTGTGATACGTTATTTTGTGTTATAAGGTGTTGTGATACACCACACCTATTGATTCCACATTACTGTGCAACCTATAACACAAAATAGCGCATCACAGCACCTTCCTAGACTTCAAGCAAATATTATGATCACTCATCAACGATGAATTACAATTACAATGTAAGTTTTATATTAAATGTCAATTGAACATAAATTACCTATAGCTACAAACGAGTTCTAGCAAAGCACCGGAAAGACCAGCCATGCATCCGCCGCGTTGCGGTTGCAATACGTAGCTGAATCCTTATTACTAACATAACCGTCTTCTTGAACCCTAACTATATAAACTTCTAGAACGTTCGCTGCAGTCACAATGAGATTAGGGATGGGGCCTATACCTGTTGTTGACGTGGCAGGCCATACATCGTCGATATCTTCAGTTGAAACAGAGAGAATGCGGGAAGCAAATACGGCCGGAGAATGTGTGATGAATCTTGAAGCAACTGAGCTCTATTTGTAGGCTCGACATTTCAGCCGGCGACTAACGTGAATACACCTGGGCCCTGGCTGCTGTTGTGTTGGCCAGCGGCTGGAATTGAGGCAGATGGTGGCTGATGTGTCAGTTACAACTGCAGCTTTGATTGCAGGCCATAGCCGGCGGCTGGAGTGGTCTTGGCTGGCGGCTCTTTGGTGATAGTTACAATGGAAGATTTTATTTTTTTAATGTTGAAACGACTGTGGTTTTAGGTTTTAGCCGGTGGCCGTTGTCTCCTTAGTTTGAGACTGAAAAAGTGGTCTTCAGCTGCGGCTGTAACATGAGAGTTGCATATCTTTGTCTTACGTTTGTCTGCGTTGTTAGATCTTTGTCTTGCGGTAGTCTGGACTCAATTGTCTGATTTTGAGTCTGTATGAGAAAGTTATGGTCAAAACCGTGAAAGAATGCAGATTTCCCGGTCGTCCTAGCTCACCAACTTATCGCGTGTGAACCTATAATCGATATTCGAAGTAATAAAACATCAAAAGTTCATAAAATTGACTATAACCTTGTAAAATAAGTTATGTAACTTTGAAATTCATAAGGTAAAATATGTATAATTTGAGCGTTATCACTTAATCTTTCATATTCTACAACAAGAGAGTTAGAGACAAGAAGTCGTTTTGACCTGCTATATGTGTTGAATTTTTTTTTTTTTTTTTTTTTTTTTGTTTACATGACATGATCTGACCAACAACATGTAAGCGATAGGAAATACAACTTCAGATGTTTTATGCCATTTGAAATTTGAGTATTGAAATAAACTAAAATCTTATATCCAATTGTGATATGGTACAAATTCCTTGAATATTTGGGTTACCAATGTAACTAACAAATACAATTTGCACATTAATCTAATTAGGCAAAATTCTAACATTAACTTTAATATGTGACAAATAAACTGTTGTTTATTTGTAATATCTCATCTCATTGGTATGTGACAACAGATATCATAATAATAAAACGATATGTGTCTTTGCCGTTATAGTGGTGACATTTTAGTTTCGGTGCTCAGTTTAAGGCTTTGTAAACCCATGAAAGTTATATAGTGGAGGAGTGATTTAGGGGGAGTGATAATTCTAACATCAAAAATGATAAATTCACTCAAATTTACTATAATACCATTAAAAGGTGTGTTACACAAAGTTTTTATTATTATTTTTACTGTCAAAGAATCAAAATTTTATTAATAAACGATCCCTAGCAAGGCACTAAGGGATAATTACAAAGGTATAGATAACCACAAGTTCCAATTAGAAACTAAGTGGCCTCTATTTTTAATCCAACGAAATGAAAAAGATCTAATTACATCAAATATGCTACATTTAGAACAAAAAACATCATTAAAAACAACACCGTTTCTGAACCGCCATATCGACCAAGGAACGTAGCCATCACCGCTATAATCCGATTCTTCGATGAAACTGGTAAACGAACACCTTCTAACCAAACCACAAAAGTATCCCAAGACGAAAAATGAGGGATGTTACCACCGAGCCAGAGAGTGATTTTATGCCATAAGTCACGAGCCATATCACACTCAAAAAATAAATGATCCCGCGTTTCTAACCCATTATTACAAATCGGACACACAATAGAGGCAATATCAACACCTTTCGCGTATAGGTTCCAACGAACAGGTAAACCATCTAAACGAAATCTCCAAAGAAAAACGTTAACTTTACGCGGAATAAAAACATACCAAATAGTCTTGAGATGTGATGATGGCAGCATGTTTTGATCAACAAGATTTCGAGCAGCTTTCACCGAGAAGCTGTCATCAGCACCCAGCGTACACTTTCATCCATCAGGCTAATCACGGAGCATCGAGATGCCGATATGTTCTAGTAACGTATTCAAAACTTGTTCGTTTCGGCCATTAGAAATATCTCTAACCCATGAAAAACTCCAATTGTCATTAACAATCTTGTCTACAATAAAACTATCCGGGTTTGAATCAAGGTGAAATAGTCTATTGAAACGAGAAGCGAGAGACGAATTGTCACACCAAGTATCATGCCAAAAACGAATAGAGTTACCATTTCCAACTATTAACTTGATGGTGTCCAACGGTAAAAAGTTCTTGGAAACAACCTTATTACACGTCGACACTATATCTGCCCATAAACTAATTGAAGAGACGTACACCTTGTCAAAATCGTTGCCATGAATGGATTTAATGATATTGACCCACATATCATTAGGTTTAGTTAAATACCTCCATCTCCACTTAAAAATAAGTGCCAAGTTAAATGCTATGAGACTACCGATATTTAATCCCCCTTTATCATATGAGGCTAACACCTTATCCCATTTAATCCATGCCATTCTTTTAGATGAATTACTTCCACCCCAAAAGAAAAGAGCCCTAATCGATTCAAGACGTTTTAACATAGACTCAAGGCATTTAAATAAGGGCATCAAGTAGATCCCTATACTTCCCATAATGGAATTAACTAACGTTAATCTACCTCCTGATAAAATGAGACTCGCCTTCCATGAAGAAAGTTTAGAACAAAATTTTTCGTGTAAAGGCTCCCAATTTGAAACTCTTTTCATATTCGAACCAATGGGCAAACCGAGATACGTAGTCGAGAAGGAACCAACGCTAGCACCAATAACATTAGCGAGTAAAACAACTTCGGTATCCGAAACACCTACACCGAAAACATGTGATTTGGAGATGTTTAATCTCAAACCCGAGACACGATGAAAAATGTCTAAAATAATAAGAATACGCCTTGTTTATGTAACATCCTATAATCGGGCCTAGGTGATATGACCATTTTACCCTTGAGTATGGCGTAGTTAGTAATTTTAATAATTATATGTTTATAATTATTTGTGTATTTGGTTAAGACCAGTTTGTGACAAGGGTCACAGAATAGGTTTGTTTATTTAATCTGGACTTCGTTTGGGTCTTCAGATGAAGTACGAAAGATATTAGATAACTGATAAATACCCGTGTGTTATGAGGTATGGGTTTATAACCCACTTAAGTATGTAATATCTGGATGTTTCCATCCATTTCTTCAAAATTCCCAAAAAAAAAAAACGTACATAACCTTCACACCATCTCCAACCCTAATCTAATTCAAGTGTGGAATTGAATCAAGAAGCTTTAGAGATTAGATTCTTACATCCTAGTGATCAGTAATCCAGGTTAGCTTGCTTGAATTGTTACTTGAATCCTTGTTAAATGGGTTTTTTGTGTTCTTGAGTAAAAGTGTGATTTTGGTGCTTGATTCTTGATCTTAAGTGTTTGTTATGCTCAATTGTTGTTAGAAATAGCTTCTATATAGTTTATATGTTGTTTTTGAAGTGGTTTTGGTGTTAGAACTTGCAAAAATCATGATTTGGGGTCAAAAAACGCGAAAACAGCGAGCTGGGGCTGTTCTTCAGCTCTCACACTTTTGACAGCTCAACCACGCGGTTGAGCACGCATTTGAGGGCTCAACCACGCGGTTGAGGGCTCAACCGTACGGTTGAGGGCTCAACCACGCGGTTGAGCACTTGCCAGCTTTTGGTAAAATTGAAAAGGGCATAACTTTCAAACCGTAACTTCGTTTTCGATGAATAAACTATCGTTGGAATTGAATTGAGGTCTACTTTACAATGATAAGGTTTTAAGAAGCTAGATGAAACTTTATTTTGGTCAGAAGAAGGGGTTTTAAAGTGTATGTCTTGTTTTGCACACATTGAGTGTCGTTATTGATTGAGTTTATGATGTAGACTTATCATATAGTGAATACATGATTGTGTGTGTTGATTTATTGTATGTATTGATGTTTTATGTTGTGCATTTTGAGTTGAAACCCGTCTAAACAGTTGCTCCTATTGTTCTTCATCACTCGAACGAGTGACCCTTCACTCGTACGGTTGGGATGGTCAACCGTGTTATGAACCGTGCGAGTGAGTGGTTGAGGAGAACTATTATTTTGGTTAAGATGATACGTACGGTTGAGATGTGACTCGTACGAGTCACTAGTTACTCTTGCGGTGAACCGTATGGATCATTTGATTCATTGATAGGTGTTCAGTCATATACCAAACGTACGAGTAAGTTGTCAACTGCACGGTTGAGTGTTCTCAAACATGCGAGTGAGAGTGTTACTCGTACGGTTGACAGACCAGTCGTAAAGTGCTTAAGTGTTGGTACTTGGTGTTATTGTCTTGTTGTCGGGTTGTTATCAAGACATTATTACTGAGTGTGTTATGTCTATTCTCAGTTGGAAAAGATAAGTAGAAAGCTCAGTAGTCAGAATCTGAGTCATTGCTGGTAATTGATTAGTGGGACTAACTGGAGTATATAGTATAGAGTAGCATGTTATATTATGATTATCATGCTTGTTAGATATACTTGCTACTGTGGTTAGTTATGTTGTGATGACTGCATGTTAGTTGATGCTTGTCTGCTGGAGCCCAGTGCATCCCTATTGTGTGGTAGCCTCGGTAGGAGAGATCAACATGCGGGTTGGGTTCCTCATGTGGTAGCCTAGACAATCGTGGTGTATATATGTGTGAATGACGCGTATGTCGCGTGTGAATTATATATAATACAACATGGTGGTGGAGGAACTTCTGGTAAGCCCCAGTCCGATCAACTGGTGGTTAATGGTTTGGCCGAGCTGGCAGAGTCTCTGTAGACGGCACTTGGGTGATGATTATGTGTTAGACTATGTGACATGATTAGTATGACGGTTTCTGTATGCTATTACCTGTAGTTAGTTGCACTCACTTAGCTTCGTGCTAACCCCCTCCTCTTTCCTGCAGGTTTACTGTTGCTTACTTGATAGATTCCGGGGAGACAGATTGTTGGGAGATATGTTTGACTAGTCGGAACTCTGATGTCGCGTCTTTTCTATTAAAGCTGTATTAATATTTTAATATAACACCCGGTCATTTGTTTATTAACGTATTTATTATTAAGTGGATTTTATATATATACATGTTTATATAATGTATCCGATAAATTTGTCTTCTGCTGTATTAAAAAAAATCAGGGGTGATATAGCTTCGGTAACCCTCCAATAAAAAAAAATAATAACGTCATCCGCATAAATAAAATGTGATAAATGAATCAAGTCCAAACCCACTTTAATCCCTTGAATATAATTAATTTCCATGGCTCGACGAAAGGCGAGGTGAAGACCTTCCATGACTATAATAAATAAGAATGGACTAAGCGGGTCTCCCTGTCTCAATCCCCTTTTAAGGGTGAATTCACGTGACGGGCTACCGTTAATTAGGACAGAAGTTGTAGCATGATAAAGGCACCCTTTTAGCCATGAACACCATTGATGACTAAAACCGAGAGTGTTAAGCATGAAAAGAAGATAGTCCCAGTTGACCGAGTCATACGCTTTCTCGAAATCGACCTTGAAAAGAATCATCTTCTTATTCTTTTTTTTTTGTACCATGATATTATCTCGCTCAACATTAGCGGTCCATCAAGAATCTGTCGCCCCTCGATAAACGCCGATTGAACCGGACTAATAATCTTGGTAATAACTCCTTGTAAACGTTTTGTTAAAATTTTCGTTACCACTTTATAAAAGCAACCAACCAAAGCAAATAGGGTGAAAATCCTTAAGTAACATAGGATTAGAAACCTTCGGAATCAATGAGAAAAATGCCGAGTTTGCACCTCGGGGCATAATACAAGAGGAAAAAAACCTCTAACATCCCTGCAAAAATCAAAACTGAATAAGTCCCAAAAATGTTTTAGGAAGCGAAACGATATACCGTCTGGCCCAGGAGCCTTCGAACTACCACAACTCCAAATTGCTTGTTTAATCTCTTCATCATCGACATATTTGTCTAGCGCCTCTACATCATCAGTAGCCAATCGAGACTTTGGGACAAGGTTGCCGAAATTTGCAACAGAATGTTGCTGATCAAAACGATTTTCAAAAAATTCCACAAACTTGTTTTTAATTGCATCAGGCTCGTCAAACCAAACTCCCTCAATCAATACTCCTGAATTTGTTGAATACGTCTTTTATGTTTTAGAGAAGCATGGAAAAATTTGGAGTTTTCATCTCCTTCGACGTCCCACTTAACACAAGCTTTTTGAATCGTATCGAAATTAATGATTTTCGTAATGTCATCCTTTTCTGAATTGAGAGAGTTTCTCGTATTAATGTCATCAAAACTAGCGTTTCCCGTATCAATTAACACGTCAAGTTCGATGATCTTTTCCTTAATCTCATTTAGGCGAATGGTTTCATTTGATCTTGACGAATGTATCCAATGTTTAAGGTGCCCTTTTAACAATCTTAGTTTAGCAACAACTAGTTGTGGAGCCCTCGCTTCGCGCCGGGAGCTCCGTTTTGAATGCGAGTTAAAAAAAAAAAGTCTTTGATCTATTTTGTAAAAAAGAATTTTTTTCGACATCTATTCTTTTTTTTTTTTTTTTTTTTTAAAAAGTTAGTTGATCTATTTTGTAAAAAAGAATGTTTTTCGACATCTTTTAGTAGCATTGAAGGGTTGTTCCTTTTATGAAAGTTGCATCCTTTATCGTTGAGGAAGAAAAGGAAAAAAAAAAGTAGTTGATTTTTTTGGTAAAAAAGAATTTTTTCGACATCTTTTGGTAACATTGAAGGGTTGGTTCTTTTATGAAAGTTGCTTCTTTAATCGTTGGAGACCGGAAAAAAGGTTAAATGACGAAAATATCTCTGGTTACTATTGATGAATAGTGCTACCGGATTTTGTCTAGTAGATTTATATAGATAATATCCATATCAACATCAACCTTAATGATCTCCCAAGCACTACGAACAACTAGATCAAAATCAGGTCGAGCGGACCAAGAGTCAAAAATTTTAAAGTTTTTATTAGAGTTTAGTAAAGAATAAATTTGGCATTTTGTATCAAATAATGTTGGATTTATCAAAAGTGAACTTGAATGTATCATCTCCTAGATTTAGTGTGCAAGTTCAGTGTTGAAAAATAAAATAATATTATTTTTATTGTTTTTTAATCAACTTTATATTAGTTATTAACTATTAACTATTAACTATATTATATTATATGTATGTCAATATGCCAATAATAAAATAATCGAATAAATAACTTTTATTGGCACATTAATAAAACCCATCAAAATCAAAATTATATTTATATTAAATATTAAATTATAGGCCATTTAAATTTTTTTGACCATTTAAATATGATGCCATCAAAATTAGATTAAATATAAAGGGGCTCAATATATAAATATTATTCGGTAAAACTTAAAAGCCTTCATTTTCACACCAATAAGCTTTTATCGGACGGGTAAGAAATTTAATCGTTTGAAAGTTGAAGGGGTGGTTGTCAAGCCGGTCAACAGGACTCAAAAAGCTAAATCGGTTGTTAGGTAGTTTGTTCAGGCGTTTTCGGTTTGTTCTTTTGTTTGATTTTTTTAGTTTATTTGTTTTGATTTAGGTGGTTGGATTTGTACTTGTTTGTTGCTTGTGTTTCAGGATCGTTTCCTTGATTCAGTTACTTTGGCTCGGCTTTAGTTACCTTTTACTCTGTTTTAGTGTTTAAAGATCGTTTACTGCTTACGAGCCTAATAACTTTTTTGAATAGATTGTATATTTCTTGGTCTGTTTCATCTTTGATGAAAAGATTTTTTTTTTTTAAATTTTATCTTTATTGTCTTTATTTTAATCAAAAAGAAATAATATCTTCACACCAAAAAGCCAGCAAGCACACTCTTCTTTCTTCTCTGAAAACTTTAAGTCATAAAACCTCCGGACTAATTTTTTATAGAAACAAAAATTGCTAGCAAAATACAAAACATAATATAGAAAGAGAAAAAAAAAATGTAGTCTTGGCCATTACATCACTTCACTAGTCAAAATAATTAGCGGTCATAAATTACAAGATGAATTTTTTTTTATTTTATTTTTTTTTATAAATATGCATTTTATTTTATGTGCATTTAACTAAAAACAGATAAGAGAGCTTTTAGAGTTTTGATAAGGTGACAAAATTTAGAAAGTACATATCATTCTACATGTTTATTATAAATTTTAAATATTATTAAAGCTATATCTATTTTTCCTCTTTTATAACTCATGTAATCAAAAAAAGTCCATATTACGCTCAGTAACTACAATGAAGTATAATATAATTTAATTAATTATTACAAAAAATACAGAAACCTAACCGTTTATACAATAATACAAATTTGAATGATTTACTATTGGGTATCTTTCGTTTATACTGTAAATTGAATTTAATTATAAAAAAATTATTCCACTGATATTAATTTTCATGCCAAAGATGGAAATGGGACCTCGCAAATGATGGGATTTTCACGGTTAAGAAATTGACCTCCCTAATTGATAAACACAATCTTGGTCATCCTTCTAACTCGAAAAAAACTCTCCGCAATAATCTCATTCCCAAAAAGAATGAAATTTTTGCTTGGAGATCGTTGAGGAAAAGAATCCCTGCACGGATTGAGCTTGATAAAAGAGACATCGACTTGCATAGTGTTCAGTGCCCCATTTGTGATGATGGTCTTGAATCGGTTGATCACTCCTTTGTTTCGTGTAAGTTTGCATCGGATGTTTGGTCCCGTATTTATAATTGGTGGAATATGGGGCCATGTTCGTCATCGAATGTCGATATCCTTGAAGGTAAACTAACTTAAGCTTCATCTTCTATGGGTCAAAAAATTTGGCAAGGTGTGATTTGAGTTTGTGCATACTACTTGTGGAAGAATTGCAATATGAAAGTATTTCGTAACGAGTTGTGGTGTGCCCCGGTTTTAGTGAATGAAATTCAAGTAAAATCTTTTGAATGGATCTCGTGTCGTCTTAAAGGGAAAAAAATCGATTGGTCTACTTGGCTTGTTAATCTTCATGTATTTTTAAACTTGTAACCTTGTAGTTCGGGTGTTATCTTTGCACACGGCTTACATTTCGTTTCGATTGAGCCGATCTATCTGTTGATCGGTGCCTTGTATTGTAATCATTCGTTTTTTGAGTATTATTATATAATATCTTGCTTTAAAAAAAAAAGAAATTTCTCATCTAAACTTTTTATTAAAAATAATTTTATTACAAACATTAAGCTAAATAAACGAATAAATAAATATAAATATTAATATTAATTATAAATATAAATATAAATTTGATATCTAAAATTTTTACGAGTTTATATAACGGACCATCGTTTTATTATGTACCAACATGCAAACCCCTAATTAATAATTAGAAAGCGAGGGATACGATGTACGGAGTGGTGTAGACGTGTTACGTGTATTACATTTATATCTCCCTGTTACATATCTATAAATAAATAATTAAATTCTTCAATATCGTCTGTGTCTGAATGAGCCCTCCCACGTTACCCCCTTAATCTTAGTTCCTCCTGCAATCAAATCGCGCAATCTCCGGCGACCGTCAACATCTCCGATCTCCGGCAATCTCTCACTACTTACGGTCTATACACAGGTACGTTCATCACTTTTTCACTTCAACAACACGCCGATTACAGATCACATTATTTAAACCCTAGCCTATATTATAATTTGATTCAGGAACTTCATTTGATCTGATTCTAACAAAATTCAGATCAATTTTGTTGTTTATGCTCTTAATTGATGATATGGATTTGAATTAGTAAGTGTAACTACCGTAATTTACGTGAAACTTACGTCAATTTCACTTTTGTAAATTCGCATTTGATTTATTGATTATAAAATGGATGATTTGATAACTGATTTTGTAGTATTTCCTTTTTTTTCTTTTTTCTTTTTTTTTTCTTTTTTCTTTTGTTAATTTATAGTTATGCTATGGTAAATTGTGTGATTTTGTGTGGAAGATATACAATGAAGCTAGATAATGCGAGGTTTTATGCTAATTACTTTCAATTCTGTAGTAAGCATTATTAAATTAAATAATGATATATATTAATATTATGTTTTGTTTCTATTATGCATAATTACATAGAAGTGTGATCTTAGCTTCTATTCAGTGATCGATCTGGAGTTCTTTTTATCAACACAATCTGGATGTTGCTTGTAAGCTTTAGAAGTATATTCGGTTTCTAAATATTAACCATGATGTGTGTGATAGAATTAAGATTATTTCGTGAAGGTTGGTGTCTTATTTATGAGTATTAAATATGTTATCCTATATTGATTACGTTAACACGTGTTGTATTAAACGATCTGTCAAAAGGGGAGAGGTCGTGTTAGGTGAGCAGCTGAATCATTTATCTAGTGATGAGGAGTGTATTCCTCAATAACTACCTTATGTAGATATAACTTAGCATCCAAGGAAACATAATAGCTTAATAGGCAAAAGTGTACTTACCATCTTATTGTTCCCATTGAAGATCATTTATTAATGATATATGTCATATCATTTCATTTATTTGACGTGTTCTTATTTCCTATACACCATGGTACGAAGTTGAAAAAATAGTTATAAGTTATTTACACCTTGATAGGTTCTAGCCATATAAATGTCGTTTAGTTTTAAACATATTTACCTATTCCCTTTCCACTTGCTACAGGTGGATTTTGTCAAACTTCATTTTTTGGAACAACATGATGCAGTGGAGTATCTGATTTATCTGTGAAGAAGTTTTGACTGCTAATATTGTTTCTTTTAGAACAACATGAAATTGGCATCTACAAAATCTGTATATCCAAAGACAATTCTTCCATTTGCAGTTTCAGTTGGGGGACTTGCTTTATTTTTGATTTTTGCCTCGTTGCTGCTTGTTTATCAGCCAATTGGAATAAAAGTTAGTGGGTTTTTTTATAATGTAGTTCAAGCCCCCAAAGTTGGGATATTGTCTTCTAACAATGAAAGTAATATATTTGAGAATCAGGTGAACACTATAGTTAATATTGTCGATTCAAGTGCCGACAAGACTGTTGATTCAGGTATTAACAAGAATGTTGATATAATTACCAACAAGACTGCTGATTCAGTTACCAACAAGACTGTTGATTCAGCTACCCACGAGACTGCTGATTCAGCTACCGACAAGACTGTTGATACAGCTACCGACCAGACTGTTGATTCAGCTACCGACCAGTCTGTTGATTCAGGTAGTAACAAGAATGTTGATATAATTACCAATAAGACTGCTGATTCAGTTACCAACAAGACCGCTGATTCAGCTACTGACCAGACTGCTGATTCAGCTACTGACAAGACTGTTGATACAGCTACCGACCAGACTGTTGATTCAGCTACCGATCAGACTGTCGATTCAAGTATCGACAAGAGTGTTGATTCAGCTACCAACAAGACTGTTGATTCAGCTACCAACAAGACTGTTGATTCTGATTCAGCTTCCAACAAGAGTGTTGATTCAGTTGGCAACAAGACTATTGATTTAGATACCAACAAGACTATTGATTTAGATACCAACAAGACTGTTGAATTAGATACCAACAAGACTGTTGATTTAGATACCAACAAGACTGTTGATTTAGATACCAACAAGACTCTGGATTTAGATACCAACAAGACTGTTGGTTTAGATACCAATAAGAATGTTGATTCAGATACCAATAAGAATGTTGATTCAGATGCCAGCAAGACTGCTGATTCAGGTCCGGACAAGACTGTCGATTCTGGTATCGAACTTCTTTTTCCATTCGTTTTTTACTGAACATTGCTAATTGCTAATGCATCTACTGTTCTTACTTGCTACCCCCTTATTTATCTTTGGTTAGATGTTTGCCTTACTTGTTTCCTTGGTTTGCTTTCCCCTAGACTTCATTATTTTGTACATTTTTTTTACTTTGTACAAACTTGTCAGTTGTTATCTAGTAGACTTATGAGGCAGTCAATACTTTCTTTCTTAGGGGCATATACTGTGATTGTTTTGGTTTATCACATCTTTTATCTGGTCTTCGCTGGAAGCTATTTTTGCATCCATCATTTACTTTGTCACATATGAGAAGTTGTATAAAGTCTGCTTTATGGACCTTAATAGGCATTATAATAGAATGTACATGTGACATATAGTGTCTGATCAACTTGCATGGCATACATGAGCATTTCTATGTTAAGTTTTATGTGTTATAATTTCTTTCTGTTGATTTTGTACACTATTCTGATTCTTGAGAATGAAATTAATATTTCTATCAATTAAAAGATGTTACAATCAAACTATTTTGGATTGTAGAACCTAAGGTACCAGTACAGGCAAACTTGAGAATGAGTAGTACAATATCTGACTACAACTGTTGTGTATGATTTTGCCCACAAATACCTCCTATTATGATTGATTTAAAGGTCATTTGATGTCATATCTGGTATAAATGCTCATGTGGTATTGAATTTTTTCAAGCTGGGCCAAGGTTCTTAACCTCTTGCTATTCATATACTATATTTATTAAAAAGAAGGTTGCTTTGTGGGAAATATTATGCATAACTAGAGGCTGTAAACTGGCAGAAGAAAATCTGTGTTCTTGGTTATAAGTGAATGTGGGAAAATGGGCACAGGTTGGTTGGGTTAGATAATGGGTCAAAACAGGTACTTTTTCGGAAGATATTCATATTTCTTACTCCGTAAATAACAAATACTTCAAAAGTTATGTTACTTCAGTAATAATCTAATGTGTTGAAATTACTGATTTATGAGATTTTATACTTTTATGCATATATGTGCATTTACCCTTTTAACCTAAAGGCACTTTTCATCTCCATTTGACATAGAACATTATTCGATCTGATTTATTTCATGAGTTATTAAGTCTCTTAACTTCTTGTCACAATAAAAGGTATTATCTTTTTGTATTTGGTTGTGTAACAATTTTGTTTTGTGTCCTGAATATTTTGTGGCCTGGATCTCAAAAGCGGCTATACGCAAGCAGCCTTGGTGACCTTTAGTGTCTTTAAATTTCAAATATTAATGACCTCCTAAAAGAGATGATAAATGCTCTAACGTGTACTTTATGATCCCTGTACTTCATAAGTAATTTTATCTGTATTATATTTTGTATTTATATTATATTTATATATAAAAATTATAATAAGTATGTGCACATGTATTAAACATACATATTTGTGTGTGTGTGTGTGTGTGCGCGCGCATATTCTTTCCAATACATCACTGAAATCGTACGTGCTAAACTCATGATTTCGATGCTTGAATTTTGTAGGTTGTGACTTGTATCATGGGAAATGGGTTCATGATTCGGTTGGGCCATTGTACTCGAACAACTCATGCCCTGTGCTGTCACAAATGCAAAATTGCCAAGGAAATGGTAGGCCCGACAAGGACTATGAAAATTGGCGATGGCAACCCTCAAAATGTGACCTCCCTAGATTTGACCCGAAGAAGTTTTTGGAATTGATGAGAGGAAAAACATTAGCTTTTATAGGTGACTCGGTTGCCCGAAATCAAATGGAGTCCATGTTATGCATACTTTGGCAGGTAATCATTTCTTCTGTTTTGTTTTACAATTACTATATGCAGCCATTTAACTAAATTAGCTTTTAAGACTATTACTTGTGAATGGGTCAACTTAATCTGGGCTGGGCAGGTTGGGTAACTGGTCAAACTTATTATGTTTTGTTTGACCTGGAACTGGAACACTTCTTTTCAAAAAATTTTAATGAATAGTTAAAGTTATAAATTTGATTTACCAAAGTTAAAACCCTTACAAAGCAAATATTACCTTGGTAAATGGATCAAAATTGCCACCTCCACCAGGTAAAACCCATCCAAAGCAAATTTCTTAAATTCTGCTTTTGAGAAACCTTTGTTAATCGCAGGCGGAAGTTCCAATAAACCGAGGGAACAAAAGAATGCAACGGTATTTTTTCCGGTCAACATCCACAACGATAATAAGGATATGGTCATCATGGCTTGTACATAAAACAACCGAGCAATTTGATTTTGCACCCGAGAGTATAGACAAACTTCATCTTGATGCTCCAGACGAAACTTTTATGGGCGATGTTCCCACCTTTGATGTTCTTGTACTTTCTTCGGGTCATTGGTTTGCAAAACAATCGGTTTACATTTTAAATAACGAGATTGTCGGGGGACAGTTATGGTGGCCTGATAGTTCCCGTAAGAAGAAAATTGATAGCACTGAAGCATTTGAGATATCTGTAGATACCATTATGTCTTCACTTGTGACCCACCCAAATTACAATGGTCTCACAGTGGTTCGCGCTTATTCGCCCGACCACTATGAAGGTGGGGCCTGGAATACGGGCGGGTCATGCACTGGGAAGGTAATCACCAGCGTATAGATTTATGTTGATATATGTCATCTTTTATGCGAAATTCCTCATCATATACTTCCCTTAGCTAGAGATGACAATATGGTTGGGTAATCTGGGTTGGATAGTGGGTCAAAATGGGTAATATTTTAAAAGTATTAATTAGCAGTGGCGGATGCAGGATTTTTTTCACCGGGGGCAAAAAAAAAAAAAAAAAAAATTAAAACCGTAGCAGTTTTTTGGACTATGGAAGTTTTGGGGCAAAAAATGGAAGTTTTTAGGCAAATTATGGAGGTTTGTGGGAAAATTTTGAAGGTTTGTGGGAAAATTTTGAAGGTTTTGGGGCAAAATTTGAAGGTTTTGGGGCAAAATTTGGAGAATTTTGGGCAAAATTTGGAGTTTTGGGGCAAAATATATAGGTTTTGGGGGAAAAAAATCCACCGGGGTCAAAGTCGAAAAATCCAAAATTTTAGACTGAAAATTGGAAATCCACTGGGGGCGGCCGCCCCCCGGACCCCACATAAATCCGCCCATGTTAATTAGCCAAAATATTTTTGAACAAATTAAAATTTGTATAAGCAATTAGTGCGGACATACAATCATTAAAATAATAATAACATTTTTTTGAAAATGTAGGAAGAACCTGCAGAGGAAGGAAAGTTAGTCGAAAGTGGGTTCACAAACATTATGCATGACAAGCAAGTATCAGGCTTCAACCGTGGTATAAAGAAAAAGACTAATAAATCACGCGTGGCGTTTATGGATATAACAAAACCTTTTGCGTATCGGCATGATGGTCACCCGGGCCCCTACCGTAGTCTTGACCCAAATAAGATTACCAAAAGGAGTGCTAATGGGCAACCGCCACCACAAGATTGTTTGCATTGGTGTATGCCTGGCCCAATTGATACATGGAATGAGTTTTTGATGGAGACTATTAGAAGAGACTTTGAGGCTCGAGATTCGTGATTCTTTTATACGATCTTACTGGTTCTCCCTTGACAGAGTGTAGAGAGCTTAAACTAGTTGTACCGTGTTATAATAGGCTGCTGCTGGTGCTAATATATGAGGTTTAAGTTTTTGCTGTTTCTTGTATATGGGGGACAAATCATGATGTACCTTTCTTAGTTTTGTTAAGTTTCATGTTAGTTGCTGATTCCATTAAATTATTTATACGTCAGTGTATTTATGGTTGTCGGATACCAGAAAATATATTGTGAAATATCATAATTAAATAAATATATTTATTTATAAAGCTATTAGTCTACTCTTTTTTGTCGAGGTGGAAAGTGTGTGGATAATTTATTGGGTGGTGAATGGTGATGGTTCGGTGTGGGTTTTTAGACAACTTGTATCGGGCCTTACCAACGCAACGTTGGTTTATTATGTGGCAAAAAGTGACGGGTAATTTATTCGTAGTGGGACATTGCTTTGAGGCGTTTAGGGGTATTGCTCGGGATCCAACACCAGTAACGTGTGTTGCTTTTAGAGTATTAATTTAAAAATATTTTTTTTTAATAATTACTCAATTATACTTTAACAAATCATCATAATAACTCACACAAAAAAATCACATCAACAATACTTTACACAAAAAACCCGCACACATCCTTTTCATAAAAAATTACAAAAAACAATTTACACCACCAACTCACGTATTCTACCACTACAAATGGTTGTTAAGGGTTGTTGGATGGGGTAGATTAGTTTGTTTTAGCGTGTCCTCTTTTTTATTGTTAGTTTTTTGGGATCTTTGAGTATTGTCTTTGGCTTAGTTTCGTGTTTGGTTCGTTTAGCCTCTTTTATTTTTTTAAGTTGCTTATTTTTACGAGGAGAAAAAAGCTACTAGTCTACTACTACCCTAAAACTTTCCCACTAAAACATGCATAGAGCGTTACATTTTAGTCCCACTAAAACATGCATAGAGCGTTACATTTTAGCATTACTCATCTCGTTCCAAATTAATAGTTCAATTTTGAATTTATTTCTTAACTTTAACTTTAAATAACTTTTTTCGTATTGTATAATATTTAACAAAATTTATATGAATAATTTAAATTTTATATGTGCTTTCAATTTGTATAACTTTAATCAAATATTATATAATAAAAAAAGTCTCTTAAAGTTAATGTTAAAAAATAAAATCAAAGCATGACTATTAATTTGAGACAAATGTATAGTTTTTATTGTTATATAAAATAGTAAAATATAAATAAAATAAATATGAAATAAATAAATAAATAAATACGTAACTAATAACTACGAATAAGCTTAAATGAGAGGATATCGAATGCTTTGTCACTAAGTTTTTAGTACTGTTATTTGATATTTTCTCAGCTTGTTTTCAAGTGAGGCAAGGCTAAGGTTTATCTTTGGGGTTTAAGGGTTTTTCCCTGCAAAATTTCCTCTAGCTTCTCCTTGTATAATAGTTTAGTGTTACTTGCTTTTTTTTTGTAGTTCTCGAGTTAGTTTATGTATAGTTCTCGAGCTGCTCTTAGTGGCTTAAGCCACTGTCGATGTATTTTTCTTTTGTTTTTAATAAAAGTTTAGTTGAGCTTTCAAAAAAAAAAAAAAAACTACGAATAAGTTTTATACGAATACAAGACTAAAATATAGTACAAAATACATTAGTTACTTTCAATTGAATAGAGAAAGGGAATAGGGAAACTTAAATTAACAACCAATGATAATATACAAAATTGAATTTTAAACTAGTCACTTAAGCACATTCTTTATGTCTAAGTATGCGTTTGATAAAATGAATGATTCAGAGTCTTTGAATAAATTTGATTTTGAATAAAAATAAGTTATTTGATAATTATTTTGAATGAAAGATATGTTATAGGTAAATTTACCTTATTAACGTGCTACACGAATAAAAAATTCAATATATTTGTTTGTTAAATGGTCTGGATATGATTTGAGGAGTACATTAAAGAAAATTTATTTGTTTAACGGTTAAAAGAGCATTTCAATTCTGAATGGTTTAACACTGAATGTTGAACCATTCAATATCATATGTCAGAAACAAGCACATTGATGTTGAATGGTTCTACATTCAGCCTCAACCATTCATTTAAGAGGTAAACACACGCAACCTAATACAAAAATTAGTCAAACTCCATTTGTCCTAAAAAGGTGTCCCGTTTAACTTTTTATTATATTTAAGATATATATATTACTAGTTAATGACCCGTGATTTCACGGGTTTTATATAATAACAAAATTAAAAGATATTAATGAATTTTCTTTTTCACAAACTACACAACATGACTTATCACACTATCTGAGAAAATTTTAATCCATATCCGATAATCAACATGCATTGTAATCTAACACGATTAAATCATATTCCGTACAATTCTTATATGAATTGTCATATTTAGATAGTACACACTTCTAATAAATCTCTATTATACAATACAATACAATAGATGTGATATTATTCCAAAATTTTTAAAATCAAGTATCTATCTTAAGTATATCAAATCATCATTTGGTGCAGGTGAAATATGGCTTCAATTCTATATATTTAATCTCGTTTTCGCATTTAGAAGTTGACAATATTATTTTACTATACAAATACTAACATATAAGTTATAACATCTATCTAACTTCCTTAATACAAACAATTGTGTATCCAGAGTTTCCTTAATACACAATGCACCATTTGCTTTTTATTTAGTAACTCTATTTCTTTTCCCGACCCCGGGCCGTGCAACTTCGTGGTTGGGATATGTAAATAATTTTTTTAGTTCAAGAGAAGGAAAGTAGTAAAATATTTGCGAGTCAACCCAACTGAACCCAATCTATTTTGACCGGTAATTGAAAGTCACATGTACTCATCCCAACCTTATCCCAACATGTTGCAGCCATTTCCCAAAACCGCCCATTTTGCCATATCTAATCAAAATACAAGTAATTACGCTCTTCACCTCCTTTTTGATTATGTATCATTTTGTTTTACACACTCATGAAAATTAGTTGATGCTCGCAGTTTCATGTTTGCCTGTCAATAATCTCTCTTGTTTCCTGTTTCCTTCTCCATAAGCACTGATCCCTATTCAAAATTGACTTTAAATAAGTTAAAATTGAACTACCATTACAATCAAACAACAAACCTCCACTATCAATACTACAACAAACACCACATAAATAGCAAATCAAAATCTAAACTAACAAATAAAAAAATACACTGTAACTAATACAATCAAATGGAAATTTTGTTAAATTAACTAAATCGAACATTAACTAAATATACTTTGAACTCGAAGACAAAGTTTGACTCATCCATTGACCATTTTTGCAGTGGCAACATAAATACTTTACTAATACTTGAAAAATTCAAAATATACAAAGTCAATAAGCATATTACTGATCAATAAGAATATTACCGATAAAACTGTTATCGACCGAATTTAGAGTGAATATACATAAAGGCTACCCGTTTGAAATTCGTAACTGATCCAAACAGCGGAGAATTGTTATTGGCATTACATCGAACACAAGTACCTTATGTACATCCATAAACCTTCAAAAACGTAATCAATTTAATAAATATACACAACAGAAAGAGATGATGATGATGATGCTATTCAATTCAAATAAACAATATAACCTACAAAAAAAAAAAAATACATAAACGTAAAGTTGGAAATTTACAAAGTCATATCGAGTAATTTACCTTATGTGCATACATAAGCCTTCAAACAATACTTGCAACAACCTTATTTGCAACATTCAGTCTTGATTAATTTTAGAAGAGATTACTCTAATTTTTTTTAAGGTATTGGAAAAAAATAAAACAAAATTCCATAAACTGAATGAACAATCTGTAGAAAAGAAAGAGTTGGCGAAAAAAAAAGAGGCCCCTGCATTTTGCACTGGTGACTTGAAGAATCTGCGTAAGCACAGGATTCAGTTCCCATCTCAACAACAAAAATATATTACGGTAATAAAAAATGCATACAAAATGAAGATTATAACATACTTGTTGCTGAACAGATCTAAAGAGCCAGAGAAAACAACTCTTGCATTATTTCTAGCCTGCAGTATCAAGAAATATAATATTAGAAGATGGACTTGCATTATATACATGTGAAGTGAGATCCCTGTTTAATAAAATTCAAAATCATACGGTCCTCTTAAGTCACAATTATAATAGTACCTGGACAACTGAAACCATGAAATAGAATATCCATAAAGGAATGGTGGACTCGATAGCTTGGACTTAGGATTGGCAGAATATGCTGATGGAGAAGCTGAAAAAACCTTCCAAATCTTAAACGTGAGTTCAATACAAACATGGATTCACCTGAACAATCAATATTAATAAGATTGTTTTAATAAAAAAAATAATCCATTCAAAAACCCTAATTTATTAATAAGATTTTTTTATACTTACATTGATTTTCAATATGCAAGCAGATGAAATCGTCATCAAATAATCATGTATTGAGCAAGGAATACGTCAACTACATCGAAGAATTGAACCAAAGATTTAAGGCACTAAGTGATGCAAATATAAAGAAATCAATAATCAATAAATAGATATAGATACAATTAATAATCAAGAAATCAAATATAAAGTTTCATAGATACTTTCCTGGAACTTTTGGCAATCCGATTAGAGGCACGAACTTAAGAAAGAAAATAGGAAAAAGAAGAGATTGAAGATGAAGTGAGAACCCTAGATGAAAAAGGAGAAGTCGTATATTGAATATTTCAATTTTGGGCGGTGGCGTGAAGATTAAAGCACGCATGGTTGTTTTTTGTGAGTCCCAAAAAAAAATAGCAGACCTTTCAACCATATGCTTTTTTTTTTGAAAGGTTTTTTAAATGTACAATTTTAAAAATAATTGTAAATTAAATTTAATAATGACATCATTCAAGTGTGCTAATTTTTTTTCTTTTTTATTTTGATTTTTTTTAAAGTTTGAAAAAGGCATTTTAATGACATCATGTTATTTGCCTTTTATAAGTAAGTATAGAATAAATTATTTAACTTATAATTAACTTAATGTTATTACTAAAAGTAACTAATTAATTAATTGCTGTTTTAGTGATATGTTATTAATTATTATTAATTATTAATTATTACTTATTACTTATAGTAAGATACAATAATTTTGAGAGAAACGTAATAAATAATAAATAAATAAATAAATAAATGATAAACCTTTGACAGCTTGTTTTTTGCTAACAAAACCAAACATCTACTTTTCCATTTTTGGGACCAACAACATATTGGGCCACGCTTGAACCTTTTTTTAATACAATAAATCAATAAATTAAATCATAAATCATCAATCATCAATAAATAATAATAATAATAATAATAATAAATAATACTACGTATACAAATAATACTGCAAATAAATAAATTAAAAATATTTGTGACAAACAAAAAAAAGGTACAGTGTTTGTTACCACACACACACATTTGAAATTCAAAATTATTTCCCACCGCATCTCATCCCGTGTTATTAAATTTGTCTCCGTTTCAACTTTCAACGGTCCTATTTGTAACAAATTACTATCTCAAATCCTCAATTCAAAATTTCAATATCTTCAGTTTCTCATATTCTTCATTAACAATCAGATCGGTATCTGTAACTCACCCTACGCTATCTGCTTCACTTCAATTTCATCAATCAGTTCAATAGCAAAACTACACAAACTTCAGGTACGCGTTTTCTCTCCAAATTCTGCTTTCCGCTTCATTCGTTTACTTGTTAATTGCTTAATCCGTGATTGGTTAGGGTTTATATTCATCGTTTTGTTTATTTGTTGATTACGCTTGAATTCAACTAGGGTTTCTGATACATGAATCTGATTCCATATCAAATTGTTTACTTAAATATTTTATTTTTCTGTTTCAAACTATTGAATACAAAATACTAAAGAAGATTGCGACAAGTGAAGATTTTATGAATCTGGTTAGGGTTTTTTTTTTTTTTTTTTTTTTTTTGTAAATTTTGATTACATCAGTTGCTGACGTCATCAAGTCATAGGAAAAATACTACTACAAATTTGTAAACTTGAGGTTTAACATTTTTAAGTTACTAATAGTAATAATTTATGTTATTTGTATAATTATACAAAATCTTAGTTTAAATTTGATTGTGATGTGATGTATCTCAGAATGCCTACTACCACAAATGATCCACTTTTGCAAGTGGAAACAACATGTGGATCTCTTCTATATGAACTTCAGGTATTCTTTTAAATTCAAGTACTAAGTATTATAGTCTGAATTTATGATTATATAAAGCCTGATTGAGTTCTTTAGCCCTGGACTTGTAACTAAATATGGGGTGATCTGTAATGTATAAAATCAGATAATATGGGATGAAGTTGGAGAGACTGATGTAGAACGGGACAAGATGTTGTTAGAACTCGAACGAGAATGTCTTGAGGTATATAGGAGAAAAGTTGACTTGGCTAACAGGAGTCGGGCTCAACTTAGACAAGCGATTGCTGATTCTGAAGCAGAATTAGCAACCATATGTTCTGCTATGGGTGAGCGACCTGTTCACCTTAGGCAGGTAATGATATGTCTATTGTGTTGAAGTTAATCGCTATCAAATTCACTATAAACTGTTGTAACTAATGTTGGTTTTTGTAACATAGAGTCTAGTGAAGCGGATGAATATACAGTTAGTCTTTTTTTTCACTTTCATGACTGATAATCTTAGTTTAGGTATAAAAAGTTCCAAACACCTTTATCTGTGACTGAACTTAATATATAATTTCTAGGTGTTGTGTGTGAAGCTTTTAGTATCTATCCATTTAGAGGTGACAATCTCAACCCATTTTGTTATTAGTGGGTCAATTTGGATCACTTATATCTTTATGGGGTTTAGCAATCGAGTACATACAATAAGAATAAGAAATTAAAAAATTTAGCTAAAAGGAAAACAGATGAAATTGGTAGAACTGGCCAAAGGTTGACCCAAGTGTATTTTTACTTCATAGGTTCTCCTAAATTAAAGTTAAATAACTTAATGATGTAATACAACTTCTATGAATATATTTGACACACTATCCTTGGAGAGTTGAATTTTTGATACAACGTGACCGACCCCATACACATTTTGTTAAGTATACCAATCATATGCATGCACGGTTTTTGTATTTATGACATAATTGTTGTTCTGATTGTTTTTTCAGTCTGATCAGAGCCCTGGGAGTCTGAAGGCAGAACTCAAAGCCATTCTTCCAGAACTGGAGGAGATGAAGAAGAGGAAATCTGAGAGACGAAAACAATTCCTTGAAGTCTTAGAACAAATTCAGAAAATACAAATGGAGATTAATGCAACTTCTTTGAGTACAACAGTATTGGATGAAACCGATCTTTCTATAAGAAAACTTGAAGAACTCCATGCACAACTGCAAGCACTTGAAAAAGAAAAGGTGACTTTATATTTCTTACATGTGAGTTTGTTTTAACTTATAATGTATTGTTGATTACTGACGAGTTGCTGTTGGTTTTAATTATTCCAGAGTGATCGTCTTAAGCAAGTTTTGGACTACATGAACACCTTAAATTCATTATGTTTGGTGCTTGGGTTGGAATTTAATCAGACATGTCTTGAAATTCATCCTGGTTTAGCAGAAACCGAAGGAACAAATATCGTAAGCAATGATGTTATCGCGAGGCTTGCTTCTGCTATAGAAAGAATACGTGAGGTCAAAATAGAGAGAATGCAAAGAGTAAGTGCCAGGTCCAAATTAAACTTTTAACTATGATTAGATGTGGTAATTATAACCCATTTTCTTAGAAATGGGTTGATTTGGGTTATCTTTTACCTCAATAAGTCAAATGGGTAAGCTATAAAAACTTTTGTTTCAAATGGAAGGGTCAAATGGGTTATGGGTGTTAATGATTATCAAAATCTTTTGAATCATTGTATTTAATTAAAAATATAGACTAGCATTCTGATAGTATAGTTTTCAGTGCTCATATATAATGCGTAATTTATTTTTAAAATTCAAGACTGAAAACGATAATATAAAGTTTGTAGGTCAATCAGATTTTAAACTTTATGCATTATGATCCATATGCTGACTTGGCATAATTTTGTTAGATCCAAAATCTTGCATCGTCTTTGTTAGAGCTTTGGAATTTGATGGATACACCAGTTGAAGAGCAACACATGTATCAAAGTGTTACTTGTAACATTGCAGCTTCAGAGCAGGAGATAATGGAACCCAACTTGCTTTCTGTCCAGTTCATCAATTATGTAAGGCGTGTCTAGATTATTATTTGTTATTTAAAGATATAGTTAAGTTTAAAACAAAGGAAGAAAATTCTAACATGCTTTTCAATAAGGTTGAGGCTGAGGTATCACGGCTTGAAAATTTGAAGTCCGGCAAAATGAAAGAGCTTGTTTTCAAGAAGAGATTAGAACTAGAAGACATTTGTAGGAAGACACATTTGCTTCCTGAGTCTGATACTTCAATGGAGATTGCTATTGAAGCTATTGAATCTGGTATATATCATATCATATCAAATATTCAAATTTATTTTGTGCTTAGAATCATAATCATAATCAATAATCAATAATCAATAATTAATGCTTTTAATTCAAAAGATGGACAAAAACTGATGGTTGGTCTACACAACCTGATCTGATTCACAAGTGTTACCAAACTAGCCGATCTTGCCACCTCTAGATGTGTTACAAACAACAGTTATATTGAATATTCACTGCTATATATTAATGTATAATAATTTGCATTTGTATAAAAAGGGACGATCGACCCTGCTAGTATTCTTGAACAAATCGAGGTTCAAATTGGGAAAGTGAAAGAAGAAGCTTTTAGCAGGAAAGAAATACTTGAAAAGGTTGAGAAATGGATGGGCGCTTGTGAAGAGGAGTGTTGGCTTGAAGAATATAACAGAGTTAGTCTTCTTTCATTGCTCCTAATAAAAATTTAATTAGAATGTTATATTTTAATTACAAAAATCTAATTTTTTTACTTTAGGATGACAACCGATATAATGCTGGAAGAGGTGCCCATCTTACGTTAAAGCGTGCAGAAAAGGCTAGAGCTTTAGTTAATAAACTTCCAGGTAAAGTTGTTATTTTGTGAATCTGGCAATCTTTATGTTAATGAGATAAACGTGGCCAATTTGACCATCGTTGTTCATTCACAAAACGTTAATAATCATTCTTGATCATTTATTTCTGAATTTTTCAGTTTTTTGGTCTGTTTACATGTGTGACAATTGTACTGTTTTCCTTATTGATCATGACCAGGAATGGTAGAGAATTTAGCTGTGAAAACAATAGCCTGGGAGAATGAGAACGGCACCGAGTTCACCTATGATGGAGTAAGCAAATCATATTGATTTAGTCATTTACGCTTTAAATTAAATAATGTTATTTCTCGCCTTTTTTCATGTTTAATCTGTTATATGCAGATCCGACTTCTTGCAATGCTCGAGGAATATAAGATTCTAAGACAAGAAAAAGAGGAAGAACGAAAGCGACAGCGGGTATTAAAAATAAAGCCTTGATCAGATTATGATTTACCTTAATGGGTCAGTCAAAATGGGTTATAATCAAGAATTCCCAATTTTGACCCATTACTCAAAAAGCACTCATTTTTCCACCACTAGTATATCAGATTCATGGTTTCAGATTATTAAATGCTGTTTTTTCATGTCTTAGGACCAAAAAAAGCTTCAGGGACAGTTGATGACAGAACAGGAAGCCATGTTTGGGTCAAAACCGAGTCCAATGAAACTCCAAAGTGGCAAAAAAGGGTCTAGAATGTCATGTATCGGTTCAAGTAACCGAAGAATGTCGCTAGGAGTAGCTATGCATGCCCCTAAAACCGATATTCACTCCGTTCGAGCTACCCCTAATTCCCGTCACCCCAAAAAGAACGAACGTCAGTCGAATAACCGAGACGATGGATTCGCAGCCCTTTCAGTCGGTACGTTTTTGATAATTTTCGTGAACGTGTGCTTTAAACAGTTGTACATAGCGGTTACTTGTTAATTTAGTGGTGGCGGTTACATGAATGTACAACTGTTTAAAGCGCGTTAACAACAGCCTGTCGTTAGCAAAAACCAAAATGTTTTACCTAAATTTTTGTTTTATTATTATTATTATTAATAATTAATAATTAATAATAATAATAATAATAATAATTATTATTATTATTTATTTATTTATTTTTGAATTTTCAGGGCGGCGAGGTTTGGACATAGCCGGACTACCTGCTAACCGAAAGCATTCGCTTAGTGAAATTGAACCGTCGCAACCAATGTTCCGTACACCGTTCTCTCCGATTTCTTCAACAGAATCGTCAAAATCGAACGTAACGTTATTGGAGGACTTCAACAAGAAACACGAAATGTTGCAAAAAACTATTCAAAACAACACTACACCTTCGAAACCCGTAATATCTGCAACAGAAGATGAAAACAGAACTCCTAGGACAAACATGATTCCAATGGTACCGTGCACACCGTCAACAGTATCTGTCCCGATGCAGACTGCGATGACACCTTGTTTGAACCCGATTAAGGAAATGGTGATTCCCGAAGAGATTATCGAGTATTCGTTTGAAGAAAGGCGAGCTGGGTTTGTGATTCCTAGATCACATTTGAAGGCTGTTGCTGCAGTTTAATGTTTCATAAAGTTGATTGATTACTGGAGTTGAATTTGATTTGGTTTTTTTAATTGTTGTTTTTAATATACTGGTTGTTTTAAGTCAATTGTAATTGGCTTCTGCAAATTATTAAAGCTGTAGACTATATATATGCTACTTACTTTTTTAGATGTGCCAACGTGTGACATACATTTCACTTGTCCTAGGTATGTAATGAATTTTCAAAGTTTCTTGTCTATGTAGGCAATTTTCAGTTTCTTGCTTATTAAACACTCTTAACTTATGCCTTATGACATAAGTACATAATCTCATAAATAAAAAAACTGAAAAGTTGTTCTTGATATATCTTGGATATATTAAAGATAACTCATTTTAGGATAAGAGCACGAGGTGTCCGTGTTTATTCTTCAGTGTCCATTTCAAGGTCTAAAATGAACCTCGAAATTGACTTTTAGTAACATGGGTGGAGGTGTCCACAGTGTCAATTTCAATGTTTAATTCCGTGTCCATTTTTATTTTTATTTTTTTAAATGGCTAGAATTCAAATCACAAATCCTCCAACGGTCAAAAATGTCACTGTCGATCTCTAGACCTTGGTACACAGATGCCCAGTGTCGAACCGACCGTCGATCCCGGCGTCGGTTAATGTACACGGCGAAAAGACTTCGGACATCGGGAGCTCTAAGTAACATCTTCTCTTACTTATATTTTTTGAAATATTTTACTCAGTGGTGGAACTAAGATTTTTTTTCACTGGGGGAAAAAAAATATTAAAACCGTAGCAATTTTTTTGGCAAAATATGGAGGTTTTGGGGCAAAAAAAATTGTGGTTTTTAGGCAAATAATTGAGGTTTTGGGGAAAAATTTGAAGATTTATTAGCAAAATTCGAAGGTTTTAGGGCAAAAGTTGGAGAATTTTGGGCAAAATTTGAAGCTTTTGGGGCAAAATATATAGGTTTTGGGGCAAAAAAAAAATAACCCACCGGGGTCAAAGTCGAAAAACCCAAAATTTTTACACTGAAAATTGCAAATTCACTGGGGGCGGGCGCCCCACCCTGCCCCCAAATAGTTTCGCCCCTGATTTTACTTATGTGTATCAAGCAATAAAAATAAACTAGTTAAAGACCCGCGAATTCGCGGGGTTTTTGAAAGGTGAAATAATTATCCTAATTTTCTTTCCCCAATCATCTATGCTTAACAAAAACATCATCCAAAAACAGTCATTTTTTATAGTTGTTTGTTATTGTTAGTCTGAATGACTACAACAATGGTTAACAACCGAAACCAGTTTTGAAGTGTAACGATTTCGTTATGGCTATGCTTAATTGATTTCATTAGAAGTTATGGTTTTCCATTTGTATGAAGTTGATGTTTCCATAACAACACTATTTGTAATATGTTTATATGTTTATTCAAACATAAGATCATACATTTTAATTGTTTAGTTGATACTCGTTTATAATGATAATATCTGTAGCATATGAATATTACCATCTGTAACGACCCTGAATTTTTCAACGTTTATTTATTATTAATTATTATTATTAATACTTGTGATTAAACGAATGTATGTTATTACATTTACATGTTGCCATGAATGCCCGTACTTGCCTTTAAATGCCCGAAACGTCTTTGTGACACACGAAACTTTCACGAATAATATTTTTAGAGTATTATCTACATTCATGATTGATTTTATTAATCATTTTAATTAACTATGGTGAATGGTGATTAGTTAGTTACTTGGGCTTTAATTAGATTTATTTGTTACTTACATGAAACTTGGGCTTGTTTAATGTTAATGGACTCATGAATATAGACTTATAAGCCCACCCTACACCTTATTGGATTAACTAATCCATTTCTACTACATGTAAGTATCACCTTGGAGTTTAACTAGTTAGTTGTTACACTTGGAATCTAGTTTACACATAATCCCCATGCATGGCCATCTATTAACCACACTTTTAAGCTTTTACATGCAAGTGACCATTGAACTTCTCCCTCCCCTCTTTTTTTTTTCTGCTGGCCGTGGGCTACCAAGTAGTGAGAGGGTGTTCAATTTTTTTTTTGTGTGACTCATATCTACTAGTATTCACTTCATTTCTCAACACACAAAAATTACTTCTCATTTTCCTTTCAACTTTTGCTCTCATCTTCACTCTACATTTTGTAAGTAGCAAGCTTTGTGTTCTTTCTTTTTCTTGTCACAAAACCGTGGCATGTATCACATATCATCATCATTTGATTGTTGTTTACTTGTTAGTTGTTGTTACTTTGTTACTAGTTGTTTGTTACTTACTAGTTTCAAGAATCAACTCTTTAGTTTGATTCTTCATAATATCTTGTATTTTCAAGAACACAAGAACATAAACTTACTAGTTTATGATTCTACATTTATTGTTTCAAAAGATTTAAGGTTCATGTGTTGTAAATCATACTTGTAATTCATGTTAGTAAACTTTAAAGTTTACTTTCTTAAAGATCAAACTTTGGTTTGAATCTTTAAAGTATGAACAACCCATGAACTAGTTACTAGTTACTTGCTTACTTAGCTTATTTACTTCATTTACTTGCACTTTAATTTCATGATTTATGTTCTTGTTGGTCAAGTGTTACTAGTTAACATTGATCTCATTAATCTTGAACTAAAAGTTAACTTTAATAGTTCAAGAACATGTAAGTAAGATTTCTTTAATTATAACTTGGTACACTTATGTTAGATCTAGACTTTTGAGTCTTGGATCTTCAAGATCAAACTAAGAACTATGTTCTACAACTCAAGATCTTGATTTTATAAGTTTACTTTCAAGTTTGTAACTTATTATTAGTTTTAAAGTTCATGTATGTGTTAGATCTAAGACTTTGATGTAACCTTGGTTCATCAAACTTCATACAACTCTTAAGTGAGTTGTGCTACATGTCTTAGACCTACACTTGTGTCATAATAGTCAAAACTTGATTAATATTACTTTTACATTTCATGTATGTGTTAAATCTAAGACTTTGATGTAACTTTGGTTCATCAAAACACTTGCAACACTTAAGTGAGTTGTGCTTCATGTCTTAGACTTACACTTGGGTTATGATGGTCAAACCTTGGTGAAAATGATGCAAACACATCAACGAGTTGTACACTTGAAGCTATATGCATCAAGGATGAGAACCATGATAAGCATCAAGCACCAAGAACCACCGGAACCTACTGACCCTACTGTTTTGCTGTTTCTGGGTCTTATCAGTAAGACCTGTGCTGTTTTAATGTTGATTTTCAGATATCTCTGTTCGAGTAGATAACTTTTCATATAGGACTCGTCTTAATCCGAGTTACGGTTTAGGATTTATGGCCCTCCGATCGTCACTATGTCCTTTTAACGTTGTGCAGAAATTTCTGACCTACTCGCACTTAAACCGTCGCCACGGTCAAACGAAGATGAGTTTGCTTCTGTAAATTTTACCACATTTAAAGGACTCATATACGGAGCCATGACCACTGGTCTCACCTTATTTCAGTAAGGGTAGAGGCCGTGGTGACTGACTGAATCAGCCTTTGTTTTAAAATACTTTCATAAACGAAACTTACTTTACGCCTTTTGTTTGATGATGAATGATGATGACCCTTAAGACTTTATTTACATACTTTTAAACCTATTCGGACGATTTACTGACTTAGTACTATTTGACTTAGGTTGAGGACCCGTTTGGACAACCTTCATTACTTGCTTACTTTCCGAGTCATACTTTACCGCTACTTTATCATTGTGAGTTATAGCATTCCCTTTTTGCTTTAACTTATTTTGGGAACTGAGAATACATGCGGATTTTATGTTTTACATACTAGGCACGAGTACTTAAACTTTATATATGTGTGGGTTATATAACGGCAGAAACATTCCCTTTAGCTCGGTAACGTTTAGTCATTGGTTTTTGAACCGGTGAACGCGAATCTTAGATATGGATCCATAGGGTTTGACATCCCCACTTGGGCTAGTAGCGCTAGCATTTAACGAGTGTTTAATACTTCGTATACATACGCACTTTCCAAGTGTACTTTCAGGGGGTATAAACGTTAAGTTAGTTACCAAGTGCCCACGGTTAACATATACTTTATCATACTGTTTTGAAACGCTCTTTGTAGCACTGAAATCTCGTGGCCTACCTTACATACTGTTATACTTAAACTATAGCTTACCAACCTTTGTGTTGACGTTTTTAAGCATGTTTTTCTCAGGTGCTTAAGGTTATTTGCTTCCGCTGTGCACTAGTCTTACCGTAGACACCCGCTGCTCTAGTGTTATCACCGCATGAACTATTTATCTTGCATTCAAACTTTAATACATTTGAAACTATGTTTTGTAACGACCTAAGAATCACATACATTTATTCATGCTTGCTATTCGTAGAAGCATACTGTTGGTGTAAAACATTTGATGTCGGTTATGACGTCACCTTTTTATCGTGAATGCAACTTCTTTTATTACAGCATATAGTACTTAACCTTGTAATGATCCTGTTGTTGATGATTCGTACACGATGATTTTGTACGGGGCATCACACCATCATTGATTGATAGGCATATCATAAATTTCAATTACATGCCAAACTATTCATTGGTTACAAGCTTCCATAAGTTATATGCTAAAGTATTTAATAATTACATACTTATGCATCAAAATAGAAAGAAACTAAATCCATAGATACATCATTCAACATATTCATTAACACTTCTGCACAAACTGTTACACCGGATGAGTTCCATCTAAGACCATGATGAACCCGCGTTCTATCGTATGAACGCAATCAAACACTTGTATCAGTTTTAGGATCCAATTCTTCATCACTTTAATGTCCCAAGTAAATTAAACCTGAGCTGTTGTCATTTTCATTAATTTCATCATTAGCGATAGGATTATTCTGATACTGTTAATGGACATCAATGTTGGTTTAGCCAATGTGATCACCCGGATTTCCCAAGTTTCTAAAACTGAAATAAAAACAGGTGTAGTAATATTAACATTATCATAATATTGAACGAAACATTGTAATTAGATATAATGTGTGTAGACAAAAGAAAATACCAGTTGATGCATATCAGTATCCGTAATGTGTTTGATGCAAGATGGAAAACGCATGTGTGGTGCCATTGTAAGTCGTTTAAGGTGGGTTGATGCATTATTGGTATGTGCTAATTCATCTTCAAACTTGGTCAAGCACATTTTTTCATCATAAATCGTTAAATACCAATAAGCTTGTATTACAGTGAAGCAAATGAAATTACCATTTTTAAATTTAATTACTACATTATTGAAGGTCAGGCACCGTTTATGAATCTTATCTCACCTTTTTTGGTAATTTCAACTTTTAATCCAATACTGTTACAGTTGATACAGATATTCATCTTTTTTACTGTTTTCTTAAACTGTTCACGCACAAAATGTTTGAGAAGTTGCTGTAGATTAATCATTCAACAAAATAACGTTGATCAATATGTAAACTTTGAAGTTGAAGTACTATAAACAAACGTATTAAGTGATAATTGTATTAAGTTTATAGAAATACCAATTGTTCTTTTTCTTTGGGAACGATATGAACAATTAAATATGATAGATGGATGACAGTTTAGACCATATTGTCAAATTAATTGGGATTGGGTCAATTGAGTTATGTTTTTATCTAATATGGGTTGATTGGAGAAGTTTAATATTAAATTAGTTTAATGGGTCAATTGGAACATAAGGGTAAAAAATAGGAATCAAATGGGTCAAAAGATAACCCAAAATGTACTTTAACTTTCAGATTCATCAACATATCTCGCTCTCCAAACACTAAACCCTAAACCCTAAATCTAAACCTTAAACATACTAAACCCTAAACTCTAAACCCTAAACCCTAAACCCTAAACGCTAAACAATAAATCCTAAAAACTAAACCCTAAAACCTAAACCATAAATTCTAAAATCTAAACCCTAACCTGTAAACCATAAACCCTAAACACTAAATCATAAACACTATACACTAAACTCTAAACCCTAAAACCAACCCTAAACCATAAACCACCCACCCTTTACTTTACACAGTAAACCCTAAACACTAAATTCTAAACTCTAAACCTTAAATTTAAAAATCTAAACCCCTAGCCCTAAACCCTAAACCATATACCCTATACACTAAACCATAAACCCTAAACCTAAACCATATACACTAAACCCTATATCTATACTCTAAACCATAAATTGTAAAAACAAAACCCTAAGCCCTAAACCCTATATCTTAAACCTTAAACCATAAATTCTAAAATTTAAACTTTAAACCTTAAAGTCTAAACCATAAACCCTAAACACTAAACCTTATAAACTAAACTCTAAACTCTATATCTAAACCCTAAACCCTAAACCACCAACCCTTAACCTTACACACCAAACTCTAAACTCTGAAACTTAAACCCTATACCCTTAACAATAAATTCTAAAATCTAAAGCCTAAAGTCTAAAACCTAAACCCTATATCTAAACCCTAAACTCTAAAACATAAACCCTAAACCCTAAACCCTATATCTAAACCATAAAACCCCAAACTCTAAACCCTAAACGCTAAACAATAAAACCTAAACCCTAAACCATAAAACATAAATTCTAAAATATAAACCCTAACCTGTAATCCATAAACTAATCCATAAACCCTAAACCGTATACACTAAATTCTAAATTCTAAATTCTAAACCCTAAAACCAACCTTAAACCACCCACCCTTTACCGTACACACTAAACTCTAAACCTAAAACCCTATACACTAAACCCTAAATTCTAAAATCTAAAACCTTAGCCCTAAAGCTTAAATCCTATACACTAAACCATAAACCCTAAACCTATATCTAAACCATAAATTCTAAAATTTAAACCTTAATGTCTAAACCATAAACTATAAACACTAAACCCCATACACTAAACTCTAAACCCTAAACCCGATATCTAAACCCTAAACTCTAAATCAACCCTAAACCCTAAACCACCAACCCTTAACCTTACACACCAAACCTTATACCCTAAACCTTAAACCCTATACCCTATACCCTATACCCTATACCCTAAATCACAATTTCTAAAATCTAAACCCTAAACTCTAACCCTATACACTATATCTAAACCCTAAACCCTATACCATAAATTCTAAAAACTAAACCAAACTCTAATAAAACCAATGATCGATATTTATGAATTCAATAAAACCTAAGCTAATAAAAAGATTGTAAGATTATTCTTATCATTACAAATTACTATGGATCATCAATCTTTGCAAGTTGACCATCAAATATGCCATTTCACAGCCTCTCGTTTTTCATTTTGTCTTGTACGTGGATAGTGGAAGTTGTGGAACGAACCATGTTTTTTAGCATACGATGGCTACATTAAGGAATGAGAATTAGCTCAACAAAATTTTTACACAATAGACATGAACACTAAATGAATGGGAGGTGATCCTTACACGCCACTTTTTGATCCATCAACACGTAATTCACTATTATACCCTTAATTATATTTAGAATAATAATATAAGTTCAACTCTCGGATATAATTGTGAATTTATGAAACAAAAGTGTAGATGTATCAAAAAGTGGTGTGTGAAAAAGTGGTGTGTGAGAAATGAGAATCACCTCCCTGAAAGTACACCAGTACACCTACACGTACGACAATCAAATAAAGAAACCATCTCCTCAACACGAAAGGTTTTGACCACCTTTTTGTCACACCTTTCTGATCATCCACTATGCTTTTCACATGGTTATAAATAGAATTATGAAAAATATTTTGATTGACGTAATAAAAAAGATAGTAAGTTTGGAAACAATCATAACTTACTGACTTCAGCATTCAGTTCATAGATTCAAAACTCTGCTACTAACATCTAGATAAATAGAATTATGAAGAATGGAATGGAACTATATTACTACCTCCTGACCATAAGTAAGAAGAGGGATATCGGGATTCAAAGTAGCGCCATCCACCTCTGAAGGGGTGGCAAAGCCCGACGCATTAGATTGACCACGACGTATCATGAGGCCTCCCTCATGAACACCATGAGGATCTCTCCTCGAATAGTTTGCAAGATCAAATTCATTATCCGAATCATCAAATTCCTCCTCATCTTCATCACCATCAACTCTTGGACTCTCTAATCAAGATCCAATATATTAAGTTCATTAAATATTAAAATCTGAATACAGTTGACCACAAAAAAAAAAAAAAAAAATGATCTATACCTTTTATTCATTTGTATGAGTTTTGCATTGTGGGCAAGATTGGTTACCCTCTCTTCTTTCATATTCATAAGAAGGTGTACAATTACCCTTTGATAGACATGTATTTGGTATCTGTCTATATATGGTAAATGGTAAATGTCTATATATGGCATATGAAAAAGAAGCAGTTGATAATCACAAAAGAAGTATTAATCGCTAATATAACTTTTCGTCTACCAACATACAGCAGTACCCGATTGTACTTTGATTCGGGGGATTTATAGCTATCCATTTGCGATACACTTTAGCTTCGGTCACCTTTGATGTATCACAATGTTTCAAGTCAGCAAGTGATGTTATTTCGGTCATCCTGCAATAAAAGATACCAATTTTCATTAGCAGATAGTAAGAAAGTGTTGATACAGTTAACGAATGATATAGATGCTATGTTAATGTGATTGCCAAAGCTGTAAAAAAGAATGATATAGCAGTAACTATAAGAATCAAAGGTGGTTGTGGCTAAGATCAGGAGTTTGCACCCACAATAACAGCTCAATGCATCCAATTCGAGATAATGACTGAGAGTTCAATCATAAACATATGGAACCAAGTTATACTTGAAGAACCTGAGTCTTTATGCTAATAGCAGTTCTCTAGCAAAGACTCGTTGGTAGAAGTGACCAACAATTAACAGTTATCCAAGTGCATACATGTACAAGTAGAGCCTATACACGCTAGCAAAACCTCGGTCCTTAAGCTTAAAGGTGCCAATACCAACCTTTTAACGGATCGATCCGGGATACGATTTTTATCTTAAGAATCAAACACATAAGATAAGGATATTAGCTTAAAATAAGGAGAGTCAAAAGACATCCAAAGTGTTTCTAAAGCATTTAAACTCCTATATAAATGTATTTAAGGAATTACTTCAACATTTATGTGACATATGACAAATGACATATTATTTATGGTGTTTAATGAAGAGTAATGTTTATCAAACCGAATTAGTTGGAACACAATCTGTAATCCCAACATAGATTTAAAATGTATATCCAAGCTAAGCAAAATCAACTCAGCTTTAAAAGTACTAAAATGATTACTCCGTATAATCTTAGAAAAGAAGCTACATAGAAAAGTGTTGGCTGCAACTACATACTTCACATAACCATGAATATACCTGACAACACCTATGTATAGCACAAGCCACAAAAAGAATATATTATAGAAGTTTTAGTAAGATATGTTAACAACATAGTTATGATGTTTTATAGGACTTACGTTGTTAGAGCTGACCATTTTCATGTGATGCCTACAGATTGGTGCAACGCCATATCAGGAAAGAAAAGAAAGATACAAATATAAGCCAACACAAACACCCGTTTACAACTAAGCGAGAAACTTATAGATACATACCATTTTCTTGGTTGTCTTCTCCCAAAGAACTTCGTCCCAGGCAACGGTTTACACACAATATTTAACTTTTACAAAATATTCTTGAAACCGAATAATATTCTCAATAAAGTACTGCTTCAATTCTCCTCGGTAATAGCAGGGTCAAGGTTGTCTACATAGACCTGCATCGGTAAACAATAATGCAAATTAGAAACACAATGGTTACAAAGCGAAAATTCATTAAGCATGTCACACAAAATTAACAAAACGTAACCGTAAGCATTATCATTTTGTCAAGGTCACACGTCCAAACACCTACCCAATTTCCAGAACTTCAAGCAACTAATACACTATGGATATACCCATGCGCCTTATTGGCATAAAGTCCTTATTAAACATACATCATATATAAATATTGGATGTGTAAAACTTTGCAATAGATAAAACATACCTTGTTCAATTGTTGGGAAGACTATGTTTGTGTTGGTATACATCCTTTAATAGCTTTGCTAGCAAATGCAGTAAGCCATGGAAGCCAACCAACCGCCACCTGCTCTTTCAGTTGTTATTGGAATACTGCATGGGGCAGGGTTTGTCTCTTCTCTCGTAAACTATCAGACCGGTGTTTCAGGGCTGTTAAGAGGCTTATTAGTAAACAATGCTCAACCATCATTATTATCTCATAAGGGCTAAATGTATATGCTACTTTTCCTAACGATGTAATGTAATGCATATGTGATTCGGTTGAAGCTTTATAGCCATATCAGCCTTTTAGATTCTCTGTGTATCTTCAATGGCCACAAACACATCGTATAATTTACAAAATTCAAAGCTCGGTTCCAATAATCAATTTCTTTGTCAAATATCACTAATAACAAGAAAATAATAACCACACTTTCGAATGACTAAGGCAAGTAAGCACTTAACTTTTATTTGATAGAGAAAAAATAACCTGAAGTTCTCTACTAAGAGCCACAATTTCACATGGATTTGCATTAGACTTCTACAAAGATACTAAAGACGTCAAGCAAAATAATATTAATATTGCACCCTTCATTATATCGAAACAAAGTTGATTGGGAAACATGTTGGCTGCTTGAAGCAAATATCTACATTCTTTTAAACACAAATCAATACTTTTGAACTACATTCTTTTAACAAATCCCATTACTACAATCCATTGTCAAGTGCAACAGTAGATCATAATGGTAAAATAACTGAAAGTTACGAAGGTGGGAAAAAATTAAATATTTACTAACTGTTAAGGTATAAGGAAAAAAAAAAATTTAGTACCTCATTGTGAACGATGGTTATATTTGAATTGAATACGGGTACGGAAGCATTTAGTATGACGTTGTACAGATTCTCGAAATGGAGCAACGGAAACACCATCTATAACTACATATGTTAACATAAGCTATAGTGAAAAAAACAAAACCTATATACCACATAACACAAATGTAAACAAAGGCCGCTAAAAAACGTACCATTTGTAAGGCATCGCTCTTGATGTGGTAAGAGCTCAACCGCACGTGGTGCTGCTCCTTATAGTAGACAATCATCATACCACATGGATCAACACTATCTGCTTCTAAATCATCACAATCAACCCACTTACAAGAGATTAGCATCCATATACTTATTGAAACTACTTTGACTAATACTACTTCCCATGTAGGCTTATGACAATTGTTGAACTTACTGTCCATTTCTTTTATACGCATGATAAGAATAAAAGTCAATGTTACATTTTGTTAATTACATTGCCAACAAATATAGACCTTGTATCTATCTCCTCATTATTGGCCTGAGTAGCAGCTGCAGCTGAAGGATCTGCAAAAAAGGTTCTCCGCCTTTATTTTACTACAAAATAAATAATGAAAAGAAAGCAATACCCAAATTCGACTACCAAACTTTTGTATAAATTAACAGTAATTTAATTAATTAATAACAATAAAAAGGAAAAAAAAAAAAAAAAAAAAAAAAAAAACTTAAACAGCAGCAGTAGCCCCATTTCGTTTTCAACTTTTGCTTGCATTTCACGAACAGCGGCAGCTGCTTCTTCCATATCTTTCACTCGTTTTTTCATCTCATTCTTCTCATCAGATTCATTAATGTTCGTCCCACGGTTGATAAATTTCCAACAGTTTACACATTATCATTCTTCTCGTCAAGAATTTTGTATCATTCAACAGTTATATAAAAAATAGTAAGGTTAAATTAATTGAAAAAAATATAATTAAAGCCTACAATTACAATTACAAAATTACACAATTAAAGAGTGTTAAATAAAAAAGTTGAATAATTTTATTAGATCAAAAGATTTATCAGATTAATCAGTTGATTGCATGATCAAAAAGAATTCACATTTGAATAGTAGTTTAACTTCATTACTTAATAACAATCATGATTCCTCATAACAATACTGTGATCATACATACAATTGATGAATTAAAACAAACTAATATTTACGGAAACATAATCGAATTTAAAAACGTATAGAAATTAAGAATCAGAAACCATGATTATTTAAAATAATATTTTAACTTTGGTTATGGTAAGTATACCTGATGTTGGTGTTTGAACAATACTCCATTTTTTATGTGTATCAAAATTTGATCCACGCGGCTTGTGTTCACGCTTTGAATTGGGTCGCTGTTTTTCCTCTTTCTAACCAGATTCGATTTGCATCTTAGTTGCCCAGACAACGCCTACCACTGCATCTAAGTTCACCAATTAGTTTTCTAATAAGAACCCTAATTTAAGATCAAATCTAATACTCTATATTTATTTAATATGAGGTCATATATTAAATGGCACCTGTAAATATTAGGTAATCCACAACGAAATATAATACTCTATATTTATATTTGACCCATGTATTTTTAATATGCTTCAGTCCCTGTAAATGAGAGTATTATGTTTTGAGAAGAAGATTCGTCGGCTTTTTGAGAAGATGAATTGATTTGGGGCATTTAGTCCGTAGTTTGGTCGGGTCAGGATGGATCCGAATAGAGAATTTAGGTCCGTGGTTTTTTTTTTTTTTTTTTTTAAGGGTATTAAGGGTAAACTATCGATAAATAATGATTTATTAGCTAATATTTTAAGTGGATGATTAAGGACCGTTGGATCAAGGGGTATTCTGATGTAATTTTCTAATCTAATGGTGATTAAGGGGGTTTTGAAAACAATTATTAGCTAATCAAGACTCTCTTTTAATGTATATAGTGATAGTAATAGTGATAGTGATACTAGACGAATAAGGTTTTTTTTGTTCAGGCTATTCATTGAGTCTTTTTACTTAGATGTGTTGATATGAGTGTTTGAACCTAAAACCCGTTGTGAGGATTGCTAACCCTAAAATATACTACTTGATATGTAAAATCACTTTTCTTTTTAAGAATAAGATTTTCTATAACAAAATACCAATTAAGATGGTTGGAAGTTTAGATAGATTCAAGTGACATATATTATCTGATACTAATCCAGATAATAAAGATTTACTACTACTACTTTTCATTATCCTGCGTGACTCATTTCATTATTATTAAATTAAAGTAAATATCATGTATAGTATCGACATAATATAGACACACTACATGTTCAAATTACAATGTCTTTAAAGTTATCATTGATTAAAATAGGATGATGTGTTAATTATTTGGATCTTTCTGTATTGGATTCATTCAGTAACTACTTTGATACTAATGAAAAAAGATCTATTTGAGCTTGTGTGGATGCTGGAAAATGACTTCCATTTTATCATATGCTTTTTTTTTTTTTTTTTTTTTTTGCAATTTGAAAGTGGCCCCACCTGCCAAATTGCACTGCATTTTCTCTTAATTTAAAACTACTTTGCCACCAAACAGAATCTTGCACAAATTGTAATCATTCTGAATAATGTAATAATGTAGCAGTTCAACTGTCCTCAAAATTAATATTAATAATTAAATAGATTACAAAGTACAAAAGATACAGTTTATGTACCAGTTAGGTTATGCATCACTTCAATACCAGATGACATCAACCAAAACAGTATTGCTAATTTGGTTTTGGTTTAGTTCCAGTTTTTAAATAGTTTAGTTTTATCACAATAAGTCTCAGATTCAAAGGTCACTATCAACATAATGTTTAGTGGCTAGAAAAAGGGTCAAAAACGGTCATGAACTAATCCGGTTAAGTACATCTGAGTAACTAAACTTTAGCTCCTTTTTTTTTTTTAAAGGCAAGTTGTTGGCATCGAATACTCTCATTTGCCACGCACGCACGCGCTTTTGGGCAGGAAACCCGAACCGCATTACAGGGATCCGAACCTTATAGCATCCCAAGGAGCAGGCGGTCGGACCTGAGTCCTGAATACGGGTCGGTAAAACCTTCCCCGGGGCATCGAATACTCTCATTTGTCACGCACGCACGCGCTTTTGGGCAGGAAACCCGAACCGCATTACAGGGATCCGAATCTTATACCATCCCGATGAGCAGGCGGTCAGACATGGGTCCTGAATGCGGGTGGTAAAACCTTCCCCGGGACAATTCGGCTTTCAGGAAATAAATCTCCTGAATATTTCTAAGGGGAGGGACTCGAACTTGAGACCTCACCACCCTCATCCCAATGCACAAGTGCAATGGGGTGAACCACTGGACCACAAGGGTGGGTTCAACTAAACTTTAGCTTGTTTTTTGTTTTATCATTATCTCTTACGAAACCTTTTGAAGTGTTCAATTAACATACTTTTCTATGGCATACGTGTTTTTCAAATATCTTGATTCATAAAGAAAATGAAAGAAAAATATAATTGTTCCACTATAGATTTATTTGATTTTAACAATACTTATACAGAACAAAATCAAATCCAAAATTTGTTACCTACAAGAACTAACAACCCAAACCATATATAATCAACACTAGCTCGAGTCCAACACAACTTATGCACATCCTTAACCCCTATCGAACCATTATTGACTTTGACCTTGACCAAAAGAGATTAAAACTTTAACGAGTCAACGAAGTCATCTGATTACAATTCAAGCTTAATTTTTCAGCCTTCCAGCCTCTATTAATCTTGTCGATAAATTCTTCCACTCTTTTTCTAAGTTCATCATCTTGCATCTCCTCATGCTCTTTGACATTACAATCGTACGATACATGGTCAACGTCTATCAAAACATTGGTGTTAACCGGTTCAACTGGCAGTGCTGTTTTAGTGACTGTTTGGGTAACCTGTTCATCTGGCAGTGTTGTTTTAGTGACTGTTTGGGTACTTTTGTTTTGGTTAGTAGCAAGTTTCAATGGTGGTGGTAGAGGAATTGGAGTAGCAGAATGGGTATGATCATAATTTGAGGTGGGTTCTAAACTAACAAGAATCAGAATGAATATGAGTAAGTTGCAAAAAAGGAATATGAAGTGTGGGTTTGTAGCAGCAACTGTGATCAATTCATATGTGAATTCAAACATGGTCAATTTGGGTGGGTTGAGAGAGATAAAGAGAGGTGAGTTTGTTGGTGTTGGTGTTGGTGTTTGTGTTGTTTGGGAAAAAGATTGAGGATTTTATAGGAAATGAGAAAATTATTGTGTTGTGTAAGCTTTTGGATAGTTTGTTAAGGTGTGGTGTGAAAGCTAATGAGAGTTGACTTGCTCAATTAAAAATAAATGTAGTTTCTTAAGCAATTATCTACTTTATGGTAGATTAAGATTATTAATATAAAAATCCAGCCCAACTAACATTAAAAAAGAAGAAGAAAATTGGTGATATAAAGAAGAAGAAAATTGGTGATATACATCATTTAAGTATGATTTAAAACATTTTATTGTACAACTTTAAAAGTGTGAAATAAGTTTAGTAATGTATGGTTGAAAATGATGTTATAAAAGTAACTTCATAAAGATATGTGTATTATTTTTTTTGTTTTTATTTTGAAAAGCAAGATGATATATATAAAAAAAGATCACGGATACAAGAGGTGGCTTCGACTACATAATGCCTAGTCGAACCAAAGACAATCACGAAATACAATTAAGGTGCTAAGATTGCACCAAGTACAAGATACACCAATTAAGGTGCTAAGATGATATATGTGTATTGTTTCGTAAATAAAAAAGATGAGTGATGATAATTTTTCATTGTGCATATAAATTCATTGAAGTTATCTATTAGTTGTGTATACAGTTTACTGATGTATATATTTGATGGATTGATTAAAAAGATAGAGTGATACCCCTATGTTCAAGAGGTGTTTTAGTGTTGAGAAAAAATAAATCAAAAGCTTTAATAATATGAGTCTGGCTTGCGCGAGTATAAGTAAACCATCATTGAAAGAATACAAAATTTCTGATTATAACACAAAATTCATGTATTTTACTCATTAATTTTCAATTAAACATGATATTAGATTATGATTTGTAGTATTTATAAGAGATTTTCTGAAGATATCGCTAAGGCTATCTTTAAGATTTTCGAACACACAATATTCACTTGTACAATACATATAACCTTCTCACTAATTAACTAATAACTACTCCGCTAACCTAAAAGTACCATCTTTTATTGCATTAAATATTTTTAAAATAGCCCGTAGGACTATCATTAAAAAAAAATTATGCTAGTCAATTGGCAACTGCCAATGCTACTTTTAGTTTGGTTAAAAAAGTAATTTTACACTTTTTTTAGATTATTATAGAAATAGAAATAAAACTGCTGATATGTAGTAATTGTATTGACATAATAATATCTTTATAATTAATCACACATGATCTGTTACTCTCTTTTACCTTAAGTTCAAGATAATTTTCTATTTTTTTTTTTTTTGGCAAAAATAACGATAACATAGAACATAGCCTCTTCATCGAAAGATGAAAAGACATACGAAAGATACAAAGTCGAAACGAAATACAATAAAGCTCGGAAATTACAAAACTACCAAACTACCAAACTAACCTACACCGAGCCTTGAACAACATACATAAGCAAATTAAAAATACGCATACAATGCAAACTTACAATAGAAACACATCAACTTGGCCTAAAAACCGCAAACAACTTACTGTCTACTCACTTTACCTTTTCGAGTTTTGACGACCGGTTTGACCACCACACCATCCACCTTCAACCGATTAAACATCTTACCTTTCCGATTCGTTATTTCATACGATGAGACACAAGAAGCTCCATTTCCAATTCTAACACCCGGAACGGGAGGTGGAAGCGACCCTTCCATTACAAGTTCTTCAAAAAAACCCACCTTTCTCTCAACACCACTAACGGTTTCAATTACACATGATTATTGAACGTGTAGGCATAATCTAACGGTTTACTACATGTCCTTGAGTCATGGGATAGGAATAAGTGATGGGCTCGATCTTTAGGGATGCCTCTGATTTCTTTAAACCAATTAAACACTAATAGTGGTGTTATATATTGATCATATATGAGCTTTTACTGGTTATATGGGATAAAAGCTCGACCACATGCCCGTATGGATTGTGGTTCGATGTCCCCTGATTAACAGTTGGGGTTTTCGCTCGAACGTATGCGTATGTGACAAATGAGAGTATTCGATGTCAAAAATTGTCGTTCAGAAAAAATTACACATGATTATTAATTATGATTTACTTTATAAACAAAAGATTAAAAATAATCCTTACTTATACTTTAAAGGCAAAAGTGAATACTTATATTTTTAACATTATCATTTATTCGCTTGTATATATAATAATTACACTTAAATTTTACGTTTTTAAGTAATTTCGGTACATTATATATTGTACTTTAATTATAGATTGTAGAAGATTGTAGATGCGAAATATTTTCCCCTAATAACAGGAAAGAATTTTTTACAATTCAAATTGAGCATTATTATACAATACTCATCATCTAATCTAACCGAAATAAATAATCAAAAAATTGATAAATAAAAAAAAAACATGGTCACTTCAAAATTCTCGTATGACGTGTTATTTGGGAAAAGATCCAGTCGGTTAGTCTACTGAAAAACCAATAATACATGAACAAATTCAACAAGTTTGAATTTCATAAAACACCAGTGACTAATGGGTTTTTAAGTCATTATTTATCAAAAAGTATTGATAAACGTCAACCTTGTTGACCTTGACTATATAGACTTGACTACTATTGTATAACGTCTAGACCACGGATTTGGTTGCGGGGCCAAATTAGCTCAGCTTAGTACCGGAAATTGGAAAATATGTAGTTTTAGCTATAGATTAAAACTTATGGTTGAAATAATATTAAAATTATAATAGCTTGTTTTCATAAATAATTCGCCAAAATTAGTTAAACCTTAGACTTGAAAACAAAAATAAAACAAGATACGAGAACATAATTATATAACACCAATTATATAATTTATTATTTCAAAAGTTTCTAATTTATTTATAAAAACTATTTCAACTAAATTTTATTAAAGTTAATTTTATTTAATTTTCTACTGACTAATATTTCATATGTTCCAAAAAAAAAAAAACTGTCTGGTTTGACATTTTATTAAATTTAAAATATATTATTAAATTATTTAATTTGACCTTCACTAAATGAGATATTTTAATTAAAAAAAAGTTATTTTAAAGAGTGATTATTAAAATAGTTGACATATTTTATGTTACATTTTTAAAAATAAAAAGGACATAATTGTAACTATTATGATTTTTTTGTGATTATTTAAAGTAAAGATAATATTTTGGGATAAACAAAAATAGTAAGGTATACAGTTTTATTGGGACAAAAGAAGTACCAAAGTTGCAGTTTATAGACATAAGACCATATCTAACGTCGGCCCCATCACACCACCGTAGTGCCACCAACGTGGCATGATGGAATCAATTTTGGTTGTCGTGATGGTAAGCATCACATATACGTTTTGTGCGTGATATGTGATGTTGCGGATTCCTATTCGCTGGTCACTTGTTTTATCCGTTCATAAGAAAATGAAAAAAAATTAATAAAACGGTGACTGTTTGAATTTTTAAAATTTTAATATATTTTAATATTGATAATAATTGTTTCTTATATAAACCACACAACTCAATCATTTTATACACATTTTTTAAAATCTTCACAACATTTTATCAACCAATTCACACCCCGCGGTAAGCGAGGTAAAAAATCATTTGATAATTTCGACGTTACTAACTTCTATTTATCAACGTTGTACAACTTCCTCCAACAAGAAATACCGTTCGAACATTGTGTATTTCGACGAAGACGGGAAAGAATCTACGTTTCTCTTTGGGATAATAGATGAGGTGCTCAAAAAACGAGTCAAGCTACGCTCTTGTCGAATTGAGTTTATTTTATAAAGTTTGATGAAAATCTCGTAAGTTATTCAAGTCATATGAGAGTCCCTTTCGATTTGAGTAGTTCCGAGTAAGCATACTTGAAAATCCCTTTCGATTCGGGTAGCCTTGAGGAAGGGTACGTGAGTCAGGTCTCAACTGAAAATTATTAAATTTGTTTATGTAATCATGTTATTAATTTTTTATTTTTAGGACTTTAAATCATTATATTTTGTAAGAGGTTTTATTATTGTAATTCTTTATTGTTAGAACATTTTTATTATTGTAAATCTTAAATTTGTAGCACTTTTTAATATTATATATATACGTGTTTAGTTTTATAAAAAATGAAACTAATAATAAAATAACTCAAAGTAAAATGAAAAATAAAATAAAAATGGTGAAACTTACTCACTATCACACTCCATTACCCCTTCACCATTACAAAACTTATCACGTAATCACAATTGTCACACCAGTACTATATCTCACAAAACCCCATCACACACTATCACGATATCATTATTAAATACTATGGTTTTATAAGGGGAGGTTCAATACAGAACCAAAAAGTTACAGAACTAACTAATGTGCACAGATTTACACTTGTGCACAACGGTACACATTAAAAAGGATTGTATTTGTGCACAAAAATACACTTATGCACAATAGGGCACATTAAAAAAAAAAGTTATGTATTGAACTTCTAGCTGGTTTTATAACCCACCTATGTATTGACAGAATCAAATTTAAAGTTTTAATCGATAAAATCAGTAACCACGCTAAGCGATTGGGTGTTAGAAACTTGTCTGATTTACACACCATATATATGAAAATTTCACAAATTAGTTGTTCATGTAAATAATGGAATAATGGAATGATGAACCTGCTTGTTTAGGGAGGCAATGACAACTTTGCTAGGGCGCGGTGGAGGTGCTTTGTCAAAAAAAAAAAAAAAAAAAAAAAAAAAAATTCAGAATGATTTGATCATGATAAAATTTGTTAGACAACTTAAATTACGTAATTAACTTAAAAGCATATACAGATTACAAGGTGAATGCGAAATTCTGACGTGCAATGTTACTCCTGATCAAGTAGACCACACCCCAACAATTTGGTTCTTGGTGCGGATTATGGGAGGATCAAAGTTAATACCTTAAGGTTGGGATGAAGGTTTGTAATTCATTTTTTTGTAATCTTATTGGTTACAAGCTATTGTACATAACCAACACGCTTCGGCACGAATGGTAACCGTTGCCTTAAAGTCGGAGTCCACTATGTAAAAGCTCTTTGCAAATGCAGGTACGGGTTCGAACGCCATTCGTGTCAAGAATTTCCACGCTTTACCACAGTGGATTAGTCTCGTTCCCGCCACATGTGGTATTCATGTGGCATTCGGTGGTTTTTGTGGGTTTTCATATGAAACATAGGTCTCACAATCACATATCTAAATTTCAGTGAGATAGGGTGCAAGTAGTTGAAATGGGATGGGTATCATGCTTAGTTGTCTAATTACAGGCAAGGATGAAGGGTTTGGGAGCAACTTAAACTCGAATTCGGCAAGTTGATTCCCCTTTCAAAATATAGTTAGGAAGCCTACTTGAATTATAATACAATGACTTTGTACATACATACTAACCTGTATAGGATCACATTGTAAGTATAGGCCTAAATTATATCTTCTGCAACTACATATAAAATACCACATTTACACTACCTTTTCCTGCACTGTGCAATCTTTTACATGGTGCGCTAGAACAAATGCACAATGGTTCAGACATCGACATAGATGTCAAATTGGACCTTGTTATGGGCAATATAAACATATATGAACCATGGATGTTTGTTCTTTTCAACTTGTTTAAAATCTTTAGTGAATCATACTTGAAAGCATGTAGCAGTGCCAAAAAATTACAACACTAGACCAAGAACCTATCTACTTCAGCCGGGTTGAGGTTTAAGCAATTACCTTCATCCCTAATAAATTACTAATATACCCTTCATTTACTCAAGCTTTATCGATCTCAATATAAACATATATGAAACAAGTGCAAACAAATTATTTCGCTTTATCGATCTCAATACTTCAAGCTTTTTGGAAGTTGTCCTATAAGGCAGACAAGGTTTGCTCAAACTTTACTCTCTAATTTGTTAAGAACATCATAAATTATAGTAAAAACCATTTGCTATATGATACTATACTAGAATACTATCTTAATTCTCGGCTCAAGTACACTAATAAAAAGCATAGTCGGTATTTGTTTCTAGCACCATTACCCAAAAAGAAGCCACATATTTCTCTAGCCACATCCTTTAAAACCCAAATCAAAAATATGAATCTCAAACACTAACCATATTCCTATACTCCTATCATAAAATCTTAGCTATTATCCTATTTAGTACATATCGAATAATACGAAGCATCTGAGCGGTTAAAGTACGATAAATAATCAAACAATTCAAAGATACAAACAGTAACCAAGATATTAATTAACAAGGTGATCCTTCTTCCGAATTTGATAAGCACCGCGATATAAAATTAAAAACTGCAGTCGAAAATTGTATATAATAGGGGAAATACCAATACTTGGCAACTCAACTGAAAAATGAAACTAAAGCTAAAACAACAGGAACGAAAGCAAGTATTACTTAAAAAGCTTGTTATCATAATTTAACAAGACAACAACCTGACCTGAAATAACACCAAAACAAAATACTCCATTAAAACTTCTTCCTTTTCTTGTTCTGGCCTGAATCACTTCTACTAAACCCTTTAAAATCATTAACGCTTTCAGCCGTGTTCTGTTTCTTCAAACCTTTCTTTCCTCCAAATCCATACTTCGAATCCCTAAACTCTCTACTTTTCTTCTTACCACTTCCCCCTTTACGATCTTTCCCAAAACTTTGCTTCGCTTTCCCACCCGACCGGTCCCACGGTGACACCCCGACCCGTTTGTGATGCTTAGCTTTATCCGACTCCCGTTTACCTTCAAACGGTAAACCCATATCACCATCTTTTTCCCCGCCCGGAAACCCACTTTGCTGCCTCTGTTTCCTCCATTTCTTAACCGATTCAATCTCATCTTTCTTCTGTTTGACCCGTTCCTTTTGTTTCTCAGCCTGCACTTCTTTAGCCTTCTTCTTATTATCCCGCATCTTTCTTCTCTCTTCAGCTTCTTCAATTCGTTTCTTTTCAGATAAAAGCCGGCCCTTAATTTTCTCCATGTGACTATCCGTTTTCACCATTTCAGCATAATAATCCGTGGGTCGAAGAAACGGTAGACCCATTGATTGGAACTTAACAAAGGCTTGTCTTGTACCCTCGATTGCTTGAGTATAGAATGCCATTTCACGTGCCAGGTCATCATTAACATCCACCTGTTGTTCTTGTTCGATATCGAGAGAAAGTTTATGGATCCATTCAACATCCTCGGGCCAAATGATATCGTTAAGCTTATCAAGTATACCTTCCTTGTTGTAAATAGCAGTTTTTGATGGTTCGGCTAATTTCACATCTTCATCTCCTTCTGATTCAGATCCTGATTCTTCTTCTGATTCTGTTTCTTGTTCACTTTCTGAACCATCCATATCAATATCTTCTGGTAATGTCTCCGCTAACAGCTTCGGTGTCGGTTTCTTTACAGCCATTTAATCTATTAAATTGTAGAAATTAAACAAATTCATTATAAATAAAAACTCCTCTGCCTTAAACATAAACCATCTTCAACTAATAACAGCACACACAGCTATAAATTTATAAATACACTTTACCAAACAAGTGACCAATCAATCATCATTTCGTAATAATTACAACTCTAAACTACAGAAACATACAACTCCAGCTACTGATTTCAAAATAAACAAACATTTCGATAAATACAATCCAAATAATGTATCAGATATCTTATTCTTATAACTATATTAATACAATGAATAAAGACATAATTACCACATAACCTTAGAATAAATTACCTCTCTGCGACAATAAATTAGCTACCTTCAGCAACTACATGTATAGATACACAAATATTACAATTATTAGATACATAATTATGTGACAATTTATGAACCCTAACATTACAAAACCAAATAGGCAACGTTTACTTGTAAAAGTTTTATGTTTTTAACAATCGAACTATAAATCAACAGATATTTAGTACCTAAAATCGATGAAATTGATTATTAATTGCGGAAAAAAACTGACCTTGAAAAAGTGTAGACAGAGGCGTGAATGTATAAACCCTAAACCTTGTAAAATCGAGCAGTGAACGTTTTCATCAATGAAAATTTATATAAGCCATAATAAACAAATTGGGCCGGTGAAGTGACCAGACTAAAAATAAGCCCAAAAACTATATTGATTGATTTGGGGAAAATAAAATTTCCCTTCAAATGTTCTGACTTTTATTATAGCTTTCGAATAATTTATTGTTTTTATTGCCTTTTATTATGGGGGATGATTCTCACACACACTTTTTTAATCCTCACACACCAATTGAATATTATTAGAAAAGTAAAAGGTTAAAAAGTGTGTGTGAGGATCAAAAAAGTGTGTGTGAGAATCATCCCCCTTTTATTATACTCCGTACATACCATTCTATATAGTGTGTTTAGTCCTTCAGTTCTCTTTTCTATTCCGTTGTTTTCTTAGTGTGCGTTTGATAAAACTGAATGATTTAGTGCTGAATGATTCATATGATGAATGGTCCAGAGCCTCTGAATAAGATTTGCTCTGAACGAAAATAAGCTGTTTGATAATCATTTAGAGTGAATGATATGAACTGACTAAAACTACCTTATTAACGTGTGACATGAATAAAAAATTCAATATACTTGGTAGTTAGGTGATTAGGATATGATTTGAGGAGAATATTATAGATAACTTAGGCTCTTAATGGTTAATAGTGTGTTTCATCTCTTAATGGTTCAGAGCTGAATTCTGAACCATTCAGCACCATATGTCATTCAGAGGTCAGAAACACGCGCACTGAATGCTGAATGGTTCAGCATTCAGTGCTGAACCATTCCATTAAGAGGCAAACAAACGCACCCTTACTTTGTCTGACTATTAAACATAGTTTTCTCTGCATATGGTAATAGAAAGTTAGACGGTTTAAAAAATTCCTCAAAATACTAGTTTTGGCCTTTACACCCAACTGTTAATCTATGTATTTCCTATTCTATATAGGTCTTATTTGCTAGCGTTTCTTTAGATTTGTATTGTGAAAATTGATTATGCGTTTTAAGATAATCAAAATTAAATAATTATTTGTATCAAAAACCACAAAGTATTGGTGCATTGGTAGTGATCTGACTTTTTATAAGAGAGGTCAGGGTTCAACTCTAATGTGCTGTGAAATTATTTTCCTTCTAGTTACCCCGCTCATTTCATGGATCTCTGAGGTTTCGGACGTTTATGCGTGTGAGCCTCACTCGAGGGTGTTACCATGCGCGATGCCTTATGAATTCGTCGTGAGAGTTTTCTCAGTTTCCTGCTAAGGGCCGATATGACTATATTGATTCGTCCAGAGAAATAATCGAGTGGGTGATTTCAGACATCGCGTTCGGACCCCGTTGTTTAATCCTAACAGTCGTTAAAAAATAGTTGTACTAAAACTTGATTTAGATGAATGGTACTTGAATCGAATTATGTTGTTCGGTATCGTAATAAATTTGATAATTAATTTTTCATCGATTTAAAAAAATCAAATTATTTAATAAATTAATATTTAAAATACCTTTTTTTTAAATAAAAAATAAATTTAATTACTTAAAAACTTACAGTTTTAAATATAAGGAGATAATAGGTCTATGATATTACCATATCTACTAATTGCAATGAGAAACATTGTAATTTAGTTTTTGGGAGGAAAAAATTACTCTATGTTGTTTTTTTACTCTATTTACATAAGGTTTTAAATTTTATTTTTATTTTTCTTATATTATTATGTGCTTTACTATTTTTTCACCTTTTATAAATTATTCTCTCCTTTTTAGTTGAATCAATAGCAAACGTCGATTTATTGTTGTAGTGACTACCGCTTAGAGTCCAAATTGAATTTCATACATGATTTAATAATCATGTAAATTTGATTTCTACTATTTTCATAGCGTCTCATTTTTTTCTTTTTCTTTTTTATTTCTAGTAGTTTTTACTTCATCTTTTTTTACTTATTTTTCTACTTATTGACAGGAAGTTCTCTTGAAAACAATCTCTTTATCCATAGAACATTGAGAGAGTGACTTTATCTACTTTTAGGGCGTTTCACTCCGAGTGGAGAAATGACTTCTCTTTATATGATATGGGAAGAATTGTCTACTCTTACTTTTCCTATACCCCACTTTTGTGGAATTGAGTTTTTTTGTTGTTGTTGTTGTTGTCGCCGTTTGTTTTTTGTGTGTTTATATTCTTATCAATTATTTAAAATTGGTCCAAAATAAATAACTGTTTTATTTGATTATTAATTTTTTTCTCAGTTTTGACTTAAAATAAACATGTTTGTCCTATAAGATATTTTAAAATTTTTATATGAATTAGTTACATTTAGACGTGTTTTTAACGATACGATCATCAAAAAATATTATATAACACAAATAAAAATAGTTAAAGTCAAAATTGAAAAATAAAACACTTTAAAAGTAAAAGATGGATATTTATTTTGGTACGGAGATAGTATTATTTTATATACATGCATGCGTTTAACATTTCCCTTTTTCATCAACATTTTTTGTTTTGATTTATACCAAAATTTTAGAATATCTTTACATCAGCCATATATAAAAATTAATATAAATATGAGTTTTTCTAATGTTAGCCCGTTAGGGCTATCCTTAAGGGACTAACTTTCAACTAAAGTTTTATAACTATGACCAAAATATTATAACTACCACCAAAATATTGATAACTGCTCGTATGAATTCTAATATTTACCGATCAAGTTCTGAGGGGGAAAAAAAACCGACAACCATGTTCACATAATAAATGGTCAAACATATTTATTATTTTCCAATCCTTTTTAAAAGCAAACATTATATATAAGTGTTGTAACATCCCGCGTTTTTCCGTTAAATTTATTTTTAACACCGTCTTTTTTTATAGATAATATCTTTCGTTATCTAAATTCGTATCTTTTATTAACTAACGTTCTTAATATTTCGTTATTCGATTATAACATCTCTCGTTTACTCGAGCGTTTTTAAAATATTCGTTCGGTTAATTCACGCACCCGCTTTGAAACTTGAGGGACCGAAGTTACTGTGATGACCCGTCTAAATCCCTTTGGACGAATACATCATTCATTGATTTCATAGTAAGGTTTTGACCTCTATATGATACGTTTTGTAAACATTGCATTCTTTTAAAAAGGCACACCATAAATGAATATCTAATTCCAAGGTCTTTGACATCTGATGATTTCTACATATATACAATCATCGTAAATAATAGTTTACAATACTACATCCGTTGACAATGCAGTCAAAATAAGATACATGGTGAATGCAAAGTTTTCTCGAATAAAGCATGTATGACTCCATGCACATAGCTTGTATAACGTATAAGCAAACAGCGAAAGATTTCTAGAAACCTGAGAATAAACATGCTTAAAAGTGTCAACACAAAGGTTGGTGAGTTCATAGTTTTAATGTTGCGTATAATCTATATATAAAGGTGAATCACAAGTTTTCAGTTGTTTCATCCAGAAACGTTTATCAAAATATTCTACGAAATTGAGCACCCTGGTAACTAAACTTAACGTATATATAATTTATACCCTTTGTATAATCATCTTAATAATACACGCAAACCAACGTGTACGCTTCTCAAATAGCATACGTCCGTTAAAAGGCTAGTGCTCTAGCTCGAACGGGGATATCAAGCCCTATGGATCCATATACTACTACTCGCGTCCACCAGTTCTTATAACTGGCAGTTACTAGTTACCAAAGCTAAGGGATTTTCGGTTTAAACTCAGTGTAGAATTTAGTATGTACTTGTATCCATTGCGTTTAAAATAAATTGCATGTATTCTCAGCCCAAAAATATAGATTGCAAAAGCAATTAAAAAGGGAGCAAATGAAACTCACCTTAGCAGCACATAAGGTCATTCACCAAAAAGTGACCGAAACTCGGAATGCAAAATTAACCGTAGATCTCAACCTAGATAACATATGCTGGTCAATACATGTCTAATAAGCTAGGTTGGGTCATAGTGTATCACAATCCTAATGCTCGAGACTGACATGCAAAAGATAACAAAAGTCATCTGAAAAGTCAACCTGACCCAATATGATCTTTAAATCTATACATGTTTATTAACATAGTATAAGTCTTGATAATTGAACGAATTTATAGTTTATCAAACTCAAAATATTATTTATTTCAGGAGCTATATTATATTTGAATTATCATGGCAATCAAAAATATTTTATTACTTTACATAGTTTTCCAATACTTGTAGAATCAGATTATAGTGTTTATAAAGCTTTAAAACATGATATGACAGTCAACTTTGACAATTGTTCAACAAAACGAGCCGTGCCTTATATAGAAATTCATTTACTCGATTAGTAATATCTAAAAATCCAATTTATCAATCTTATAAACCAGTTGTTTAAATATCAATTGCAGATTCAAAAGCAATTTCAATTAATGTTAATTATAATTCAGCTGACCATAACTTTTAATCCGTTCATCGGAAACACACGATTTCTAAATGAAAAGTTAATAATTTTTCGACAGCTTTCTAAAAACATGCATATCATATACTTTATATCAGTAGCATATGTATCAAATTTGTGATTCATCATAAACTATATAATGACAAAATTAAAGCATACAAGCATGCATAAACATATATACTCGAGCACTAGACATGGATACACTATTAATATATAAAAGATAAGATATGAATGCTTACGTATCAATATTGTGATTCAATATTGTAGGAAAGTACGTAGACACAACAGAGATGATAAACACTAGGTTTGACTTGCTAACAATACCCATGAACATTACACATAAATTCCATAGCTATAACCCATAGTTTCCTTAGCTTTGACTCATTTGAAAACTTGGTTTGAAATCATTTGAGTAGTACTTCGTCGTAGTATTTTATGTATAATACTAATAATAATAATATTAATACTACTGATAATAATAATAAGATTAATAATAATATTAATCTTAATAATAATAATAATAATAATAATAATAATAATAATAATAATAATAATAATAATAATAATAATAATAATAATAATAATATAAATAATTATATAACAGAGGGAGTAACATATAAGATATGTGTGTGTGTGTACGTTGAGAAAACTGGCCAATTTATAGAATGTTTCTGAATCCTGACTGCCATGCGATCGCATGGGTTTTAAACCTATTTCTCATGCGATCGCATGGCCCCAAAATCCAGCTCACAATTTTTTTTTGTTTTATTTGTCGACATATTTTTATAATATATATATAATTTATATTAATTAATTATATATTATATTATATTCACGTGCATAGTTGACTTTTAATTTTTGGTCCGATGACTCGTACATTTACGCTCGACTAATGTCTCAGTTCCGGTTTCTCGAATGCATTTCCGTATGCTTAGAAAACTTGTACTTTAAGTTTCGTGATTCGTACGTTTGTCAAAATATAATCTTAAATTATCAATAAACTATATTACTCAAAGTATAACTTATACATTTTAGTAATTTGGTCATTTGCTTCTATAAATCAACTCCTCGTTATTTATTAAAATATATTTAATAATATCGAAACATTTTATATCTAATTCAATTCTATGCATTATCACATTGTAAAATATATATTTTCGTTTAGAAAAATATAAATTTGTATATAATAATTATTTATCAAACGGAACAATAAATGGGTGTTACTATTGTTTACAAAAATAATTTCGAACCTTAATATATATATATATATATATATATATATATATATATATATATATATATATATATATATATATATATATATATACACAATATATATAAATACTTTTTCTATACACGTTGCAAGTTATTTATATATCAAATATAGTCAAAAAGGAAAGATTTCTTAAATCAAGGTGGACCTCTCAACAAAGACTAATCACAATACTTACGGGATTTATAATTGTTGAAATATCTGCTAATCCAATCGTTGGTATTATCTTCTAATTCCGTAGATGAATATATTAAGCATATATTGAGACAAATACGTTTAATCTAAAATATTATACATTTAATACTTTGTTAACGTTTTCAAGTTATAATATATATATACATATATATATATATTCATATCCATTTATATATTCGTTCGTGAATCGTCGAGCATAGTCAAAAGGGTAATTGAATGTATGAACATAGTTCCAAAATTTTCGAGACTCAACATTACAAACTTTGCTTATCGTGTCGGAATCATATAAAGATTAAGTTTAAATTTGGTCAAAAATTTCCGGGTTGTCACAGTACCTACCCGTTAAATAAATTTCATCCCGAAATTTGATTGGGATGGTCATGGCTGACAATAAGTATGTTTTCATGACGCATACGAGCTAAAAATTAGAGTTTTATCATCATCAAGTAATATAGAATAAACAATTTGATTACGCGAAGAGTATAAGTGAAGCTATCACAAAAGGGTGAAATGAATAAATGTAGATTCGTCATATCTTTTGACGTAGATAGGATTGATTTCCGAAGTTCAAGAGATTTGGAGAAAATCTTAATAAGATTTGATTCTTCGGTAATTAAGGAAATTAGGATCCGCTTTAAATGCGATCATCTGTTTTGATTGCTCTGTCAAATATTTTACTATAAATCTACCCCCTTTGTTTCCTTATAATTCACACCTTCTATTCTTTCTCCTTTAATTCATACTTTGAATCATTCGTCAATATGCTCCATCCAGTTCTGGTTCTCGATATACTTCTAACGTTCATATCTGTCATTCTTCTTTTTCACCTACCGCCGGAAGAATCTATTTACTTCTACTATACTCTTGGTTTTATAGTGTTTTTAGTTCTCCCGTGTCTTTATATTGCTATATGCATCGATATATATGGTTTGTAATTCCTGGGTTGTCATTGGGCTTTATATCTTCCCTTATATTTCAAAGTCCCTGCTTCTATCTTCTATAATCAGTGTCATCCACAGTTAATGCTCTCTCTTATTTGCTGTGATTTATACCCCCATTTCTAATTCGGAGCTTCATGCTCTGTTTTCTCTTCTATCCATTAAGCACCGCATGGAATGGTCCATAATTCGCAGATATGAATTTCAGAATGAACATAGTTAATGTTCTAAGAAGGAAATTGTAATGGTACGGTCTTGATTTGTCAAATTACCAAAATTCAAGGGGAAAGATAGGACTATCAAGAAATTATGTTCTTGATATATTTGGAGATGAGGTATAATGTAAGAGTCGTGTAACATGACACATGATGACGATATGGTCTGTGAATCGTCAAGTTCCATTAGAAACTCAGCATGACTTACTGTAACATAATCACGTTGATCAAGTGTCATTATATTATACTAACTCATGCTTCAGCTCCCAACACTACTTCAAAAACATTCTTATTTTAAACTCGAAGGTTTCAGAATTTAGAAACTAAAATAGTTTCTTTCATGATGTAATACAGATAGCACGAAGAGGTAAATGATTTCAGATAAGGATAGTTATGAAAATATCTTCAGAAATATCGAGGATATTTATAATGAAAGATACGATGGTATCTTATAATTTCTAATATCAAAGGATGATGAAGAAGATTTTTTCATAAAAGTTTAGAGTCAGGAGCAAGGTATTCGTTAATGACTTTAGCAGATACTGAATCATTTGGATTCTTTGAAGGCAGGTTTAGTCTTTGTAATTTGTCCACAGCCTCCTTCATACTTTGCTCAATTTATTTTCCAGTTTCAAACCTTCTCTTTTTCTGAGCTTTGCCAACACACTATTCTTTATCATCAAACTCTTTACTGTTAAGGTCGTTTACAGTTTTTGCTGCTTCATCAGCATTCAAAGTTATCATAACTGAATCGTCAGTTATCAATCCGAGGTGTTTTCAAAAGTTTGAAGGCTTTGCATGAAGATTGTAATTGTCAAAATACATATGATGTTCTAGAATTTTGATTGATACAAATATTTTTCTGGGTTTTATGAATAGAAATGATGTTCTAGCACAGTTTTAAAGTAAAAGTATAGCTTTGAAAGATATAGGAATCTAAGAGTGATGATATCAATTATGTCTCGACTTGGATTCTGATATGTTAAAATCAGAATATATAATTGAATTTGAATGAGTATGGTTATTTTGATTTCTATGAAAGAATATATCTCGTTGTTAAAGTAGTGAGTATCGTTGATGATTTGTTGAATCCGAATTGAAGAATGTAACATATTAATTGTGAATTTATATATCTCTCGGGTATTACCTACAATTTAAAATATTCTCACCATTAACAGTTTGTACAAAAGAATTTTTCAATTACAATCTTTATGAAAATATACCTACATATATATTTTCTTTAGATGTAATCATGAGTTAACATAATATTAAACTCATCTGGTTTTTGATTAGGACTAGAATATAATCCTAAAACTTTAGATATTACATAATTGCCGTAGAATATTTCTCCAATGAAGTTATGAATCAATACTTCATCGGTTATTGTTGTTGGTCCTCCTTGGTGTCTATGGTGCGTATAACGTTGATGTTCGAGGTACAGATTGTGATGTTGAGGTGTGGGATGCGGATGTTGTTGTTGGTGGTGGTGATGGTACTGTTGGTATGGCTGATGGTGCTACTGTTGCTGCCGGTGCTGCTGTTGGTGCTTGTAACCCTTGCACCATATTCTCTAAAGCCACTATCCGAGCGCGAAGCTCGTTAACTTCTTCTGTTACACCGGGGTGATTGTTGGTTCGGACGAGCGGATGAATAAATGTAACACCCAGATTTTTTTTTTAAATCACAGCGGAAGTCTTAATTCGCATAAATACCCTTAGTTAATTACAAACATGATTATCACAAATCATTAGCTAGTTACTAATTGAAAACCACCGGTGTTATGTTAAACAACTAGTTACATATTTATAAAAGTTAAGACATGAGAGTTCGTCTTGTCAAACATATCTTCAAACAACCACTTCTATCCCGAAACCCGCTAACATCCAAAACCTGCAAGGGAGGAGGTGAGGGGGGTTAGCACAAGGCTAAATGAATGGAATCATCTAACAGATCTAGCATACAGTACCAACTTGTACAACTACAGCAACTACAATAATCAATGGCAGGCAACCGACAACTAACAACTGGCAACTATCAACTAGCAACTATGCTCCAACTAGAGACTCGGTGGCTTGTACGAGCACACGAACACTAGCTGATCAGTCTAGCGTCTACCGAAAGTCCTTACTAACAAATCCCCAGTATAGTAAATCCACACGCAGGTGATGCGTCATTCAGCACTATACTCAACAAACAGTAGCCAACTGGACCCAACCACAACAAGGTTGACCTCTCTGAGCTGAACCTAACAACAATAGGTTCCAACAGGCAACTACAACTTGTGCACACAACTGTTAAGCAACTACCACTACGAACAACTGTCCCTACGACTAGCATGGTAACTCTACAATGATCATTATTACAACATATCTACTAAGCATAACAACTAAAACAGTATAACATAGTAGCACAACTTGCTACTCTATACTACACCCGGAGATAATCCCACTCACCGATTACCAGCAACAGAAGGCACTCAGAATTCTAATTTTACTGAGCCTTCTCTTCGTCCTTATCACCTGAGAATAGACATAACACAGTCAGTAATCATGTCTTGATAACAACCCGACAACAAGACAATAACACAACAATACTAATACCAACACTTAATCACTTTACAACTGGTCTGTCAACCGTACGAGTAACACCATCACACGCACGTTTGAGAACACTCAACCGTGCGGTTGACAACTCACTCGTACGTTTGATCTATGACCAAACATCCTACAATGACTCTCCTGATCCGTACGGTTCACTACACGAGTGACCAGTGACTCGTACGAGTCATATCTCAACCGTACGTATCATCACAATCAAAACACATGTTCCCATCACCACTCACTCACACGGTTCGCCACACGGTTGACTACCTCAACCGTACGAGTGAAGGCTCACTCGTGCGAGTGATGAAGAACAGTAGCAACATCTATTTATATGGGTTTCAACCCAAAATCACAACATCAAATATTAATACATACACTAAATCAACACCTACAAACATGTAATCACTATATGATAAGTCTACATCATAACTTCAACCCATAACGACACTCAAAAGCGTGCACAACAAGGCATATACCCTAAAACCCCTTTTTATGACCAAAATAAATTTGATACAGTTTCTTAAAAGTTTACCATTGGAAAGGATTTTTCATTACGATTCCAACAATACTTGATTCATCAAAAACGGAGCTACGGTTTGAAAGTTATGACCAAAACAAGTTTCCACAAAATCTGACCAGCTGTCACACGTGTGACTGAGACATCACACGTACGAGTGACTCCTCAACCGCGTGGTTGACCATCAAAAGTGTGATCACACGTACGGTTGATCTGTCAAAAGTGTGGGTGCTGAAAATCAGTTTCAGCACGCTGTTTTCGCGTTTTTTGACCCAAAATCATGATTTTTGCTCAATCTGATCATGAAACCACTTCAAAAACATCATATAACAACTATATAACATATATCTAACAATTAACACTAACAAACACAATTCAACAAGATTCAAGCTCATATTCACACTTTTGCTCAAGAACACAAAAACTCAATTCTTAAGAAATCAAACAATGATTCAATCTTACAAACCTGGATAGATGATCACTAAGAAGTAACAAATCAATCCTTAAAGCTTCTTGATCCAATTCCACTCTTGAATTAGATTAGGGTTTGAGAGGATGAAGAAGTTAGGTGCGTACTAGTTTTTAGAAGATTCAAGAAATGGAAAGAAAAGAGCAGATATTACTCACTTATGTGGGTTATAAACCCATACCTCACAACACACGGGTATTTATCAGTTATCTGATATCTTTCGTACTTAATTTGACTACCCTAACGGAGTCCAAATTAAACAAACGAACCTGTTCTGTGACCCTTGTCACAAACTGGTCTCAACTAAACAATCAAATAATTATAAACAAATAATTATTAAAATCACTAATTATGTCATACCCAAGAGTACAATGGCCATTTCAACTAGGCCCAAAACGCGGGTGTTACAAATCTACCCTCCTTAAAAGAGATTCCGTCCTCGAAATCGGGTCAACTATGGTCAACAAACCCAAAAATTGTTACCCGTACCACCAAAACACACGGTTACTTTATCGATCTTATCCCCGATACCGACAATATCCACCACAATTGCATAGGGAAATGAGATTCTTAACGTCAATACACTCCCGATACAAAATAAGTTGTCATAATCTTCATCGATCAACGTCCGTTAATCCACTTAAGCCCACAAATTACACGATCAAGTCAAATAATCAGAGTCAAATTCGTGTTTCTTCGCCATTCTGTATCATAAATTTCACGATCTATCATCCAATTCAACTCTTTATACTGTCCACTTTTCCCAATTATCAAAAGCTTAGGCAATAAATTAGTCATCATGCTAAAATATATACCTATGTCCACGAAATTGTCTCGTAAGTCAACAGAACTTCACATGTTATTCATCTCATATCCAGTCACATCACAATCAAATATAGCACAGGCCGCCTAAATTTTTCCTTCAGCTTCCCAGAAATTCCGTATGATTTATAACAATATACTTCTGTTGGCCAGTCACAAGCATATTATCCTAAATCATACCTTCATTCTGAGTTGCTCGTAACGGAAAAATTCTACTTGTCTCATTCACTAACTTATGTCCAATCAATCTCCTCAATAAGTATCGGTAATTAATTTAACTACTTTATGATTAATTGATTACACCATCTGTCCAATCACAGTTACTCAAAACATCATCCATCGAATGTTCAAATATAGTCTACCAACATCACTACGTATCCAACAAGCATAGGAAATATCTGGTCAATAAGGTCCACCACCGACATATCACTTATATTCATGTCACTATCTAACAACTTCGTGTCATCCAAAAGTCCACTTCATAAAGATACCAAACACATCTCTATCCAAGTCACGATCTTCAATCCCAAAAATTCAACCTAAGGGTCACCCTTACCCCCACAAAGCACACAAGGTCGCAACCAAACATAAACAATATAACCCAACAAAATAAATCTTACACTACAATCAAGATCTACCAATCTAAAACACACATATATGTATATATACACAATCATACATATATACAACTAAACAATACGAGGATTTTGAAGCATACCTGTATTCACATCATATTCAACATCTGCATCTGCAACCATCTGATAAGCTCTTGCTATTGACGTAGGTGGATTCTTTCTTTTCTGCCCAACTGGAGAACCAGAAGATCCACCTATTGATCCCGACTGCGCTCCTGGCCCCGCCCCAGAACCTGATCCTCTTACATATGGACACTGAGCTGACATATGCCCCACTTGATGACATCTCCAACATACATCCTCTTGGAACGAACACATCCGAATCTCGTGTCCCACAATACCACATCTCAAACATCTTTTGGTTGAATCTGAACAAGGACCACTATGAGATGATCTGCAACTATAGCACCAAGAATTCTGACTTGATGCTAACCCACTATGTTCTGACCCACTCTTCTGTTTTAACTTAACAGACCTCTTTGACCTAGAGTCTGAATGACTCATCACCTGATCTTGTTGTGGCATCTCATAACCTACTATTCTATTCCTTGCTGCTCTGACGTCATCCTCTACCATCTTTACCATAACAAACGCGTGCGATAATGTCGTCGCCATCCTAACCATTGTTCTGTACTCTGGTAAAATTATATTAACAAAGTGCTGAATTCTGGACTGCTCATCTTGAACCCACTGTTGCACAAACCTTAATTTATCCATATACTGCACAATCACCTCATATATCGTCATCCGAGGTGTCATTTTCATTGCCAGAAATTCCGTCTTAATTCGATTGAGGTCATAAGATGAACAATACTGCTCACAAACTTTACTATAAAATTATTCCCAAGTAATCATGTTCATTTGCTCTTTTGGTATACTAGAAATAACCGTATCCCACCAAACCATTGCCCTATTCTTCAGCATACGACTAGCATAAATAACCTGCAATTCTGGTTCGCACTGACATGCCTCAAAAACCTTTTCTATCTCTCTTAACCAGTTAAGGGTTACCGTTGGGTTAGAACTTCCTGAATACTCGGGTGGATTACAATTCAGAAACTGTTTGAATGTACATTTCTTTGGTTGTTGAAACATCGGCGTCTGATACGGACCGCACATCTGATTTGGGAACTGTTGATTATACTGAGGTGGCATCTGAAACTGTTGAGGAAACTGATACTGAGATGGTAACCATTGCCGTTGTTGGAAAGCACTTCCAGTTTGCTGATACATATTTGGCTGCACCGGATACCCACTAAACATCTGATTCGGTACGCTACCACTTGGATTCACTATTACCTGACTTTATTCTAATTCCCTTATTCGATCATGTGCTTCCTTTAACTGACTTTCCAAATCTAGAATTTGTTCCTGCGGATCCTCTTCTGACACATATCCGTCTTCATCTGGGGCTCTGAATGTTCCGGGGGCTGACGGACCAGTTGCGTTTCCTGCATTATCTGGCATATCTGCACTACCACAACAACTCACACCAACGCTTAGTGGGAAAACATGTTGATAGTGCTCCAAATGAACATATATTTAATAGCAATATCCTCCCAATATGTAAATTATTTAGTTGTAATTGTCCTATTTTAAGTTGTAATCGTTTATATTAAATAAGTGCGAAGACAAAAGGCGAAAATGACGATTTGAAGACGCAAATGACCAAAAAGCTCAAATGTACAAGATACAATCCAAGTGGTTCAATTTATTGATGAGAAACGTCTAAAAATGACAAAAGTACAAGTTGCGGAACGCAAAGTACAAGATATTAAATTATACGAAAGGACGTTCAAAAATCCGAAACCGGGACCTGAGCCAACTATCAACGCCCGACGCAACAGACCAAAAATTACAAGTCTACTATGCACAAGAATATAATATAATATTTAAATAATTATATAAATTATTTATATATTTTATATTATATTAAATAGTGTCGGCAGACTAAAAAACAAATGAATGTGAGCTGGTGCCAGACACCATGCGATCGCATGGCCAGAAGGCACATATCCCATGCGATCGCATGGCCCGAAAAAGTTGGTCAGGTCCTATAAATAGCCAGCTTATTCGACGAGTTTTAAAACATAATAATAATAATACTCCTCAAATAATATATATATATATATATATATATATATATATATATATATATATATATATATATATATATATATATATATATATATATATATATATATATATATTATAGTATAGAGTAGTTTTATATTAGATTAGTTTGGGTTATGTAAAGGTTATTTTACGGGTTTTAAAGTCGAAGCTCTGTCCGTGTAACACTACGCGATAAATAATCAATGTAAGCTATGTTTTCCTTTTTAAATTGATGTCTCATACTTAAGTTATTATTATACTTATTTAAGACGAAGTAATCATGATGTTGGACTAAAAATAATTAAAATTGGGTAATTGGGCTTTTTACCATAATTGGGGTTTGGACAAAAGAACGACGTTTGTGGAAATTAGACTATGGGCTATTAATGGGCTTTATATTTGTTTAACTAAATGATAGTTTGTTAATTTTAATATAAAGATTTACAATTGGACATACCTATAAATAACCATATACACTCGATCGGACACGATGGGCGGGATATTTATATGTACGAATAATCGTTCATTTAACTGGACACGGGAATGGATTAATAGTCTATGGAATTATTAAAACAGGGGTGAAATTATGTACAAGGACACTTGGCATAATTGATAACAAAGTATTAAAACCTTGGGTTACACGCAGTCGATATTCTGGTGTAATTATTAAACAAAGTATTAAGACCTTGTTACAGTTTAAGTCCCCAATTAGTTGGAATATTTGACTTCAGGTATAAGGATAATTTGACGAGGACACTCGCACTTTATATTTATGACTGATGGACTGTTATGGACAAAAACCAGACGGACATATTGAATAATCCAGGACAAAGAACAATTAACCCATGGGAATAAAATAAAATCAACACGTCAAACATCATGATTACGAAAGTTTAAATAAGCATAATTCCTTTATTTTCATATTTAATTGCACTTCTAATTATCACATTTTTAATTATCGCAATTTTATTTCATCGCACTTTTATTTATTGCAATTTCATTATCGTTATTTATTTTACGCTTTAAATTAAGTCTTTTATTTATTTAATATTTTACATTAGGTTTTAACTGCGACTAAAGTTTTAAAATCGACAAACCGGTCATTAAACGGTAAACCCCCTTTTATATATTATTATATATAATTATAAATATTTTGTACAAATATAGTTAATTAAAATATAGTGTACAATAAGCCCGCTCCCTGTGGAACGAACCGGACTTACTAAAAACTATACTACTCTACGATTAGGTACACTGCCTATAGTGTTGTAGCAAGGTTTAGGTATATCCCATCTGTAAATAAATAATAAATATCTTGTATAAAATTGTAACGTATTTAATAGTTTTTCCTAGTAAAATATAAGCTATTTCATATACACCTCGCATAACATCAAGTTTTTGGCGCTGCTGCCGGGGATTCGGCGAAACACTATATTTGATAAATATATTTGTATATCATTTTTAGAAAAACAATATAAAAAAAAATTAAATAAAAACTCTCGGGCCCGAACACTGTAGCAGCCCAGCTCTTGGCCCGAAACCCTACCTCATGTGATCGCATGAGATTTTAACTTCCAAACCATGCGATCGCATGGCTTGAGTTGACATGCTTGGTAACCTCAGCCGACAGTTTAGGGTTTTAATTAATTTATAATTATTATTATTATAACCCTAATTAGGTTAGTTTATTTAATTATTAGTTTTAGTTTTATTTAATTAATTTGTATTTTTAGTTTAATTAGTTTTAATAAATTATAAAACTAATACTTTTATAAAATAAATAATATAAAAATAATATTTTTATAAAAATTGTACTTTTTACAACTTTAAGTTTATTTTCATATTTTGTATCTTTTTATTTGTTTTAGTGTAATATTTGTATTTTTTTGCTCGTATTTAGTTTTAATATAGTTTTTACCATAGTTATTTTTATTTCTAGATTTTTAAGCTTTGCCGTAAAATCCCTGAAGTGCTTTTTCTTTAGACTAAGACTTAGGTGCTTTAGAATTTTGCGACGCTGTTTATAAATTTTAGTACCTTTTTAAATTATTTCCATTTTGGGATATAGTATTCCTTTTAAGCTTTAATATTTTTAGACGCAACTTTTAATTCTTAGTTTTTAGTTCCTTTTTAAGTTTCGAAGTGCTACTTTCTTATTTTTATTTTTCGACGCCTATTATTTTTCGACATTTTTATTTTTCGACGTTTTTTGACGTACTTCTTTTTCTTTCTTATTTCTCGACGATCTAGTTTTTAGGACATAGAATTTTCTATTTCTTCTCTAAAATTTCAAAAATAAAAAATTATTTTAAGCGGTTAAATTGATAGACATCCAAATTTTCTGCTTCGTAGTAATAGTTGGATTTGTTAGTGGCTGAGTTGTGAGCTTCCGATTTAAAGGGTTCTGGCTCCCTGCTGCATCTATTGGCTATTCGAAACGTGGGCAAAAGCAGAAAAGTCTATTAATTTGATAACTTATATAATTTTTATTTTTATAACTTATAGGATAATTAAGTAAATGCACCACATTGTAGCTAAAATTTGGTAATAAGCGCATTATGGAAAATTTCGAGAATATTTTGAAAACTCTTTATGACATCCGAAATCAATTTAATCAATACTCTCATACGGGTGTTGATGAAAATTCGTTCGGTCAATCTTGGATCACGAATGACGAAACAATAACTGGTTGTGAAATCTGTGGAGATTATCACTCAACATGGGAATGTTATTATTACGTTCCTATGGAAAATTATGAACCCATAGAACCTGAAGGGAACGATTATGAAGAATACAATTTAAATTGGGATTATTCCCAAGAATATTTCCAAACTCCACAACCAGAAGATGAGGAAAATTATGTGTCTGAAAATTCTTTAGATTATATGAAAATCAAACTCGAAGAACTTGATGCTCAAAATGAACAAATGAGAGAGTTTGTAAATAGGCAAGCTGAAACTCTATCAGATTACGCACCTGCTGATCTGAGGAGTCATGTACAAGAAAATCTCATATCATCGAATTTTGATGAATTCGAGAGCTCCGAAATCACCAATTATCCCGATGATACTTTTTATTCAGTTTTACCAATTTCACAACATATCGACACATTAGCCTCTACCGACAAAATCATCGATCCATCAATGAATGAAGAAGAAGTAAGGGTGACAAATTGGTACTCTTGGGAAAACGATAACGTTGAAAATTTTACCCCCGAGACCAAAATGGTGAGATCAATAAGTACCATTAATGAAGAAGAATTTGCTTCGATCCCGAAATTCACCATTCCACAACCTTCCAACCCAATATTCTCAATAGACGAGTCATCTACCAAAGATGAACTACAAGCTGTAATAGATATTGACACCTCGAATTTCACCCAATTGGGTAATAGAGGTGAAAACCTTGATCCCGAGAATGAACGAAAGGAAATGTTAGGAATTGTCCACCCTATAGAAATATGTATGTCGGTGTATATCGATCCATTTGACCAAGAACCAGAAAATAGACGTATCCATTTACTAAAAAGCTACACTTAAAAAAGAATTAAGTAGTGAAGATCGAGTGGTTCTAAACTTTAAACCCATTGATATATTATACACCACTCGAGATGTAAATAACTGGCTCACTATTCTAATTCGTGAAACTTATTCTACCGACTTCACATATCGTCAGCTAAGTGTGGGGAAGTCTAACCCCACTTAACGTTAAATTAGGGGTTCGGGTTAGTGCATAACTCGTTAATAAACATGCATAATAAGTAAGGGTAAAAGACGCATTTTCAAATATTAACAAACAGCTCAGAAAATCAGCCCGTTTTTGAAGAAGAAAAAAATATGTGTGATAAAACAAGAAGGGATGAACGATGAGGCGCGCCATCTATCATTCGACGAGCTTTGTAATTACAAAACTGGGTATCTTTAACTACTTTTTTGCACTAATCACCCTCATGAATTTATAATTAGAGTCTGATTTCATGCAAATGAGGGCATTGCATGATCTCAAGTGTGGGGAAGGGTTATAAATTCTCTCAGGTTTACACTTGGTTTAACTGCCAAATTTTGTGAAAATTTGAAAAATTTTCAACTAAATGAATTCAAAATCATGTTTATACATATTTATTAACGATGAAAACTAGGTGTTAATACCGAAATTATCGTTACCTCGGAAAGGACATAAAATTGAGAAACACCCTAAAACACTTGAATTCATTTAAAATGGAATAAAGGAGAATAAAAAGGCAAAGAAAGAAACTAAGTGTGGGGAGAATGTATCAAGTTATTCAATTAAAAAAAAAAAACTATCTATCACTTGTTTTTGTAAAGTTATTGCAGGTGCTTTTGTTTTGGACTAAATTGACTGTTTTACCCGCAATATTATAATAAAGATAAAAGAAAAGATGGATCTACACGATGAATCAATTCCATCATTAAATGGAAGTAAAGTCTTCCGAAAAAGACACGCGCTTCTTGATTTAGGTCAAGAAGTTGTCGTCCAGACCAGCTGTAGATTGACGAAAAATCTAGAAAAGTCATCTCTAAAATCAGCAGGAAATCTACGGACCTCAGCATCAAACAGGGTCGCCAGGTGGTCAGATTTATCCTAACCATGAGAAGGATTTATCTCGTACAATGGGGGGGGCACCGTGCAAATTAGCTTGATAAGACTAATGAATCAGATCCCCAGAAAGGATAATCTCCTTAAAGATCAAAAAATCAGCTTTTAAGACTGATATTATGTAGCGACCCGACAAAATCTTCATTGACGGCGCCGTCTACTTAGGTCCCGTTACGTGGTCATAAGTCCTTAAGATGACGTTTGACCAAAAATATGTCGCATTCATTTCAAATGTAAAGGACGTTTCAAGTTTACAAAAGTAGTTCAACGACTAGTTACATTACAATGTTTAACGTACAATTGAAACCTATGCGACACAATTTAAAAGCAAGTCAAGGGCTCCAAATATGCATGTATACTCGACATCCAAGCAAGTATCAAAAAGAGTGCGGAAGCATGTATCATATAGCATTCAGGGACCTGAGAAAACATAGAGAATCTGTCAACGAAAACATTGGTGAAATCATAGGTTTAGTAAATGAGTATGTAAGTAAAATAAGTTGAACCACAAGTTATAGTATAAGTCGATTTTCCGAATCGTTTGAATTCCATAAGTATTGTTGTTTACCGAGCACCCAATTATCAAAGCTTAACCGTATTATTTACCTCAGCATAAAAGTGTTAGAACATACACCGTACCAGAATATATTTCATTCGCTTAACGGTAGCGAACCGTCCGAATGAGGGTTAGTCAAACCCGTATGGATCCACACAACATAGTCTCGCTTACACCATCTGATGTAATTAATGATAATTGAATTGAGGGTTTTCGTTCAAACTCGTCCGTATCTTTGTATTCGTATTCGTGTTCGATGTATAAAAGTATGAAAGGTATATATACATATGAAATGTATATAAGTATGTAACGTATATGTTCCTCAGCCCACGATTTAAAAATATAAAAGTTGTTGAAAAAGTGGGACTATGATCTCACCTCGAGTGCACGAGTATAAAAGTACTTCACAAAGTAAACGTGTGCATGAAAGTTGCTTAGCCTTGACCTAAACAAGTAAGTTGTATCAATTTACCGGTTACGACACAAGGTCGGGTGAAATGTGTTCAATTAGTCCTATGGCTCGTTACGACTCGATTATATAGCATGTGAATCAAATTGTCAAGTTTCATGCAAGAATCAAATATAAAATAAGATTAGAGCGATTGCATAAGTGTTTTGTTAAGTTTGACTAAAAGTCAAACTTGGTCAAAGTCAACGAAAAAAAGTCAATGGGGTCGGGTCGGGTCCCGAACTATTTTCATGAGCTTAGAAATCATATATGAGCATGTTGTCCAAGTTTCATGTTGATCGGGGGTGTGTAGCATAGCAAACATTATTCAAAAATCGACAAAATTGGACAGACCACTTTGGCGCGCCGCGCGGGTATATGGCGCGCCGCGCCATTACCTGTGCAGAGAATTCTGGCAGTTTTCACACTCAAGCACGAATCCAACTTCAAATACCCATAAATCCTAAACCGTAAACATCCAAAACAAGTATCTTATATCGTTGGAAAGGTATTTTGACAAGGAATACAACTAACTACTTTTCACCAAGCAAAAACATCAATTACAATAACCGAAAACTCATCAATTGATCAATAAAGGTTTATTTTCAAAGTTCAAGTTCATCAAATGCATTTTAATTTTCGGGAATCCAATTCACACATATGATATGCCGTTTGAAGATAATGAAACGTGCATTACAACTAAACACTTACTAACAACATTTCATGGCATCCAAAGTATCAAAAGTTCATTTCAAGTTCATCAAACCCTAATCAAGAATCACAAAATCAATAATCATGTTAACGCAAGGTTTTCATATCATCCAACATACCAAAACGAAACTAACGATGCTAGTAACACTTTTAACACAATGGGTTTAACATCTAACAACATTTAATCAATCAAAATCAAAGATTAAACTAACCCATTTCAAGTGTTCATGCTAGTTACATCAAATAACAAGATCGAGCATACAAATTACATACACGACATCACAATGAGCCATAGACACTAACTAACATCATTTCAAGTCAAAAACACGAATTTAGAGAAATCTAGAGTTTTAGAAATGTTACCCAAACGAGATGAAATTGGTACCAAAATGTAGAGGATGAAGAGAGGATCACGAATATGTAATTTGTTTTGATGTGGGCCTCCTAGATCGAATTTAGATGATGATTGAATGAATTGGGTGTTACGGTTGTTCTTGCAACTAGAGAGAAAAGGAGGAGAAAGGAGGTGGAAGGTGGATGGAAATGAATGGATGAGAATGGTGGGTTGACTAGTTGACCTAGTCAACTAGTTTGCCCACTTGACAGCTTCGGTCCCTCAAGTTTTAAAGCGGGTGCGTGAATTAACCGAACGAATATTTTAAAAACGCTAAAGTAACCGAGAGATGTTATAATTAAATAACAGAAATATTAAGAACGTTAGTTAACTAAAACTACAAATTTAAATAACGAAAGATATTATTTAAAAAAAAGATAGTGTTAAAAATAAATTTTAACGGAAAAACGTGGGATGTTACATTATCTACACCTTAAAAGAAATTTCGTCCCGAAATTTAGTTGGAAGTAATATTCGATGTCTCTTACTCGAGACCTTACGTTGTCAATGCTATGAATAAGTGAAGATACGTCCTTGGGCATTCTCATGAACTTTGACATTCGGGATTTCACGTTGTATTAAGGCTTGATTTTACGATCCACAATTTCAACCGGTTTTCCCACGAAGGGGAGTTTGTCATCAATAGTAAGTTTTTCTAGAAGGATAGCACGTTCCTGTTACGCAGGATACGTCTCTAAGTTTGTTACACGAAATGTAAGGTAAACGGAAACCTTAATTGAGTCAGGAGACCTATACGGTAGGAGGCGGTTCCAATACGCCCCAAGATTTTAGAAGGATCAATATTGCGGATATAGCTTCCCTTGATTTCCCGAACGGATTACACCTTTCCAAGGTGCGGTTTTTCAATATTACACAATTGCTGGCTGGGAATTTGGAAGGTTTATGCCTAACATTGGTATAGTCCTTTTTGGCGACTACAGGCCGTCTAGAGCCCTTCTCGGACATGAACTATCTCAACGGTCATTTCTTGAATGATTTCGGATTCGGTGATTTGCTTGCCACATGCTTTGGTCCAACGAATAGGGGTATAACATTTGCGGTCACATAGGGTTTTGGAAGTGCGGCGTTAATACACGAATGGTAACTACCGTAGTGAGAGGAATCAACTAAAAGCGACAATACGAGTTGGTAACCTTTCTTTCCTAGATTTGAATCGTGCGTTTGCTTGTTCCGTCAGTTTGCGGATGATACGTGGTACTCATGTTTAAACGTGTTCCCAAGGCTTCTTGTAACACTAGAAGTGAAACGAGTATTTCGATCTGGGATAATTGACAATGGTACACCGTGTTGGAATAGAATTTATTAAGATATGTTCGAACAAGTTAGTTAGGGCTCGAAAGCGTCTGTTGGGACAAGTTTCTTATCGGCTACTGAAAATGTTCGTCTGGGCCCTCCCCCCTCGTGGTGAATACTAGTAATACATGAAGAGTCTCTTTCTTCGTTGAGGATTTAGATATAAAGGTTTCCTTATACGGAAGTACGAAAGAAAAGATAGGAGTGAAATGAGAACTTAGAACAGGATGAGTTTACGTCTTGAGGTAGCCACATCGCGCATCTAGTGGTCAAATGTTGAGACGGGGTGGGAAACGAGATAGTACACGTAGTTGTATAGTTCGGAGTTGAGTAGTAATACTAGACGGTAACGGTGAAATAACAGAGTTATGTAATGTGGTACGTGATGACGAGAAGGTTGATTGAATCCATGATTAAGTACTCAAATTCTTCGTGTAAAATGACGAATTTCAGTTTACTTGATTTCGAGTCGAGAGAGTATGCCTTTCCGGCGTTCAAGTAGAAATATTTCCATTTTTGGTTCCATCTTGTGCTATACGAATTTAGCTAGCAAAGTTGGTGTGAATAATCACGGTCAAGGTTCGGGAATGGAGAGGTTTAAATTTCTCTTAGTGAGTTAACGAGGTTAAAGATCGTACAACGCGAGAAGAAGTCGGAAATGAATCTTCGGTAATAACCAGCGAGATCTAAGATTTTACGAATACAAGTCAGAGTTGTGAGGGTTTCCCGATTACATGTGGCTTCGATTGCGAGATTTTATTGTAATACCCTGACCACTAACAACATGGTCTAGAAATTGGACTTTGTTTAACCAAAGTTCACACTTGGAGATTTTGGTATAGAGTTGCTCTTTCCTCAAGAGTTCAAGCGTAAGACAAAGATGTTGTTCGTTTTCTTCTTTGCTTGAATTGAATAGGTTAAAACATCACCTATGAATATGATGACAGATCTGTCTAGATAAGTTTACATATGTAGCGACCCATCAGGCCCATCAGGCCCATGAATACGGAGGAAGCCTTTGTTAAACTGAACGACACTATAAGAAATTCATAACTATCGTAACGAATTTTGAAAACCGTTTTGGAGATAACCGGAATGGGGGTCGATTTTGGAATACACACGGAATTCTTGTGATTGATCAAGAGGTCATCGGTACAAGAAAGAGAATATCGGTTCTTAACCGGAAATTATTTAGTTCACGATAATCTATACACATGCAAGGGATCATTTTCTTCTTAACGAATAGGTTTTGAGTTCCCTAGTTCTATAGGTGTCAAGTCAAAATTCAAATTCTCCACCCAAAAAGTTTAATGTAATAGTTTTCCGTCGATCACTTGAATGGCATAGGTAGTGTCTAGGGTATATGGTGGTGTGCAAAGAGTACGAGTCAAGGCCTTGGTTATAAAACGTCTAACGGTACCCGAATTGAATAAACATGAAATATAAGGGTTGTTGAAAAGAAACGTACCCGTGACTAGTTGTCGTCTCGGGCTTCCTCGGTGTTAATGTTGAAAGCTTGACCGCGTGTATTGGGGTTTGTCTTCTTCTCCGGGCACGCATTCTTAAAATGACCCGGTTGGCCACATTCGAAACAAACGCCCGTCCGGTGTGCATTGGGCACCTTTTGGGCGACGGGGGTGACACTCCTACAATCGTTGGCCGTATGACCACTTCCTTGGCACCGGTGGCAAGTTAACTTACCACATTCACCATAATGATGGTTGCGGCATTTGTTGCAAAATGTTTTGCTACATTCGCCATAATGATGTTTGTGGCACTTGTTGCAAGATGGTAGACTTCCGGCATAGCCTTTCTTGTCGTTGGAGGTGAAAGGCTTCTTGGCGGGGTTGTTGTTGCAGTTGCTCAATTCGGGGGCTTTCCATTTTCTTTTGTTGCCACCCGACTTATCCTCGGCTTTATATGCCGACACCTCAATTTCGTCCACCGTTTCGATCAATTGGCGGGCCATATTCAAAGCCTCTTGGTGATTAGCGGGTTTGGATGACATTACTCCTTGTTTGATGCTCTTAGGAAGACCATCCATGTACAGCTCAACCCTTAGAGACTCGGTACTCACGAGATTTGGGCACATCAAGGCTAGCTCAGAAAATTGTTGATTATAGGCCTTTAGGTCATTCCCGACCGCTTTTAAAGTTCTTAGCTCGTGTTCAAGCTTGCGGGTCTCTTCGCGCGGGAAGTATTCGGTGATCATCTTTCCTCTTAAGTCGACCCAAGAGAGAGCGTGGGCTTCGTGGATACCCACCGATTGTACATACGTATTCCACCATGTGAGAGCGATACCGGCGAAGGTGTGAGTGGAAAATCTGACCTTGTCTTGGTCCCGACAACCGCTTATGCTAAAGACGGCTTCCGTTTGCTCAAACCATCGGGTGAGCACTACCGGTCCCCCGGTTCCATCAAAAGTGTGAGGTTTGCACCCCATGAAGTTCTTATATGTAACGACCCGGAAATTTCCGACCAAATTTAAACTCTAATCTCTATATGGTTCCGACACGATAAGCAAAAACCCTAAAGTTGACCCGCATTTTTTTCGATCGTTCTATACTTATAAGATTAATATTTACATAAATTAAAACTTACCAACATGATAAGTAATCCAAATTGTCGAGATTTATATTTCCGAAAAGAGTTTTACACAACGTTTGACCGTCTAGTTTGACCGACGATATCACGAACTATACAATATATGATAATTATACGTTTGCGTATATATATGTATATATACATATTTAACATGATTAATGAATGTTTTAATATCTTATTTTGTATCAAAAACTATAAGTTATAAGTATATTTTGAAACTACTAACTTAAGTTTTCAAAACGATAACTATACGTAACGTTATTTGACATAAATACTTAAGACTTATAATGTTTATACATATATCGTATAAGTAATGTATTTACTCACTTTTAAGACTTAAATACATAAAATCATATAAGTGTATTCATAAAAGATAGCTATATTTGAATCCTCATTCCATTTTTCACAAAATTTCTATACGTATATCTAGAGTATTTGTACTCGTATCATACCTATCTTCTATACGTATTTACTATTGGTATATACACATCAAATCACCACCTAACCAGCCCTTGTTACTACCCTAGGTATAAGGTAATTGCTTTTGTATTATTGTTTGACAAATACATAAGATTACAAACTAAAATTTTGTCATGTTATCCTTAAAGATCACATTTTTAGGAGTATATATGTATCATCATTTTGATTCATTTACTACTTCAATCTCCTAGCTAAAACACACACACTTATAACCCTTAAACACCTTCAACAATTCAGTAAAGTTCTAAGAAGATCTAGCTTCAAAAACCTTACATAAACACCATAAGAAAACCATACAAAAACACTTCAAGAAAACCTTCCAAGAACACCAACTTACTTCCAATCTTTCATCCACTTCTATCACCCTTTTGATTCTAGCTTCTTACTCCTCTTTTACAGCAAACTTATCCAAGGAACTTGAGGTAGAATCTATGTTCATAACCTTGTTCGATTCATATATATATAGCTATCTTATTTTGTGGTACAAAAGTTTAACAACAAGAACATAGTTTGAATGTTTTCAAACTTGTTTGCAAACTAAATAGATCCTTCTAACTTAACTTTTAAAATACTTCAAGACCTGTAATATAACTTAAATATATGCTAATTTAATAAGGTAAAACTTGGTTTTTCAAAGTATAAGTATTTTTAGAAAAATGGTCATTAAATGATTTTTTTTTGTAACAAAATGTTTAACTTCATATGTTTCACTAATGTTTCACTTATGCCGTATGATTTTGAATACAAACCAAGGTATTTACAGTTCATAGTCTTAAAGAAGAACTCGATCCAAGAAGATGGCAATTTGAATCAACGAAAACGGACTTGTAACGAAGAAACTATGACCGAAACAAAATTGGTTATCCTAGATCATTTCAACTACGGGATCAATTGGAAAAAAAGATATAAATCACATATTTCTAAGATAACATGATATTTTATATATATGTACTCATAATTCAATTTCATATGGTTCAGGATCACCCGTAAACAACACGAGAAGATTAATCATAAGATCCCATGATTGTACGCAACACGTCATTTGACAACACCGGTACTTTATGTACGCAACACGTCATTTGACAACACCGGTACCATGGGTCAAGATTAATCTCGACCAACACATATACGATGGGGTTTTATGGGAGTTTTATTTATTTCGTTGGGGGTTTATTTATTGCGGGTATATGAAACATCTAAAAATGAACCATTAAAATTGAATTACTAACATCGAAACGCTAACTACGGACTAAGGAATTATTCAAAGTATTAAAAGTATTATAAATATATATACGAGATGTTTGTTTAAAATGAAAATATATTGATATATTATATATGGATAGGTTCGTGATATCAACCGGAAGACCGAGTCAAATTATATATATCTTCGAGACAACAGTGAGTATATAGTCCCACTTTTAAACTCTAAATATTTCGGGATGAGAATACATGTATTTTATGTTTTACATTATGGACACAAGTAACTGAAAAATATATTCTACGTTGAGTTGTACCACTGGCATACTTCCCTGTAGCTTGGTAACTAATATTTACAGCGGTATTGTAAACGCGAATCCTGTTGATAGATCTATCGGGCCTGACAACCCCAACCGGACTGGACGACCAGTATTCAACGGTTGCACAGTACTTCGTTTTGTGACTACACTTGGTACGGTGTAGTAAGATTTCATATTAAAGGGAATATGCGACGTGAAAATGTTAAGTATGGTTACCAAGTGCTCAACCACTTAGAATATTTTTATTGAAATGATTATATACGAAATCTTGTGGTCCATTGTTATAACGCTGCTAGCATCAAACCTATATATCTCACCAACTTTATGTTGACGTTTTAAAGCATGTTATTCTCAGGTACGAATTAAGTCTTCCGCTGTGCATTAGCTCATGTTAAGGATACTACTTGGGACCATTTAAGCTATGATACAAGGACGTTGCATTCGAGTCATTGAAGTTCATTAAAGACTATTGTTATGAAAATGGCAGATTAGATCATTTGGTTGTTATAAAATGTTAGGCTAATATGTCAACTCTCGATGTAATAATAGATTGCCTTTAAGAAATAAATGCAACGTTTGTAAAATGTATCATATAGAGGTCAAGTACCTCGCGATGTTATCAACTATTGTAATTCGTTTTTAATCTATATGGACGATGTCCGGATGATTAGTTTCGGATCCTTTCATTATAAGAGCACCCTTCATTTGAATTACCGGCTCCATTGTTGTTGTAGTTGTGATTGTTATTGTTGTTGGAAGAGTGACCGGCCATGGCCGCATCCATGGCGGTGGCTATCATTCGTTGTAGAGCTTGTTCGGGAGTTTCGGGAGGTGCGCGTCGACGAGCCATTGTTCCTTCAAGACACAAGAATATCGTTGGTTAGTATTCTCAATAATACCAACCGTGATATGGAATAAGGATAAAGAGAAAATTTCCTTAACCCGCCTTAAATTCTTTATGTCATAATGTCGGAACGTCCATGTGAACCACAGTAATATAATCCCGGAAATTATATTACCCTGATTCACATGTGCATTTAACATTACTTCATAAAGTCAAGGTGGAGTGTCAATCAAATTTAACAACGTGATATCAAGATCGAATAAGAGTTAGATATGATAGGAGAGTTCGAGTATAATGCACAAATAGTCAAGTAGTTCCTACTTCAGTCTATATGCCGGTTGTAGTCTAGATTCACTAATGTACCCTATGACTCGGGGTCGACACCAATGAACTCTAAATCCCTACAACCAACGCTCTGATACCATCTGTAGCAACCTGACAAAATTGTCATTGACGGCGCCGTCTACTTAGGTCCCGTTACGTGGTCATAAGTCCTTAAGATGACGTTTGACCAAAAATATGTCGCATTCATTTCAAATGTAAAGGACGTTTCAAGTTTACAAAAGTAGTTCAACGACTAGTTACATTACAATGTTTAACGTACAATTGAAACCTATGCGACACAATTTAAAAGCAAGTCAAGGGCTCCAAATATGCATGTATACTCGACATCCAAGCAAGTATCAAAAAGAGTGAGGAAGCATGTATCATATAGCATTCAGGGACCTGAGAAAACATAGAGAATCTGTCAACGAAAACATTGGTGAAATCATAGGTTTAGTAAATGAGTATGTAAGTAAAATAAGTTGAACCACAAGTTATAGTATAAGTCGATTTTCCGAATCGTTTGAATTTCATAAGTATTGTTGTTTACCGAGCACCCAATTATCAAAGCTTAACCGTATTATTTACCTCAGCATAAAAGTGTTAGAACATACACCGTACCAGAATATATTTCATTCGCTTAACGGTAGCGAACCGTCCGAATGAGGGTTAGTCAAACCCGTATGGATCCACACAACATAGTCTCGCTTACACCATCTGATGTAATTAATGATAATTGAATTGAGGGTTTTCGTTCAAACTCGTCCGTATCTTTGTATTCGTATTCGTGTTCGATGTATAAAAGTATGAAAGGTATATATACATATGAAATGTATATAAGTATGTAACGTATATGTTCCTCAGCCCACGATTTAAAAATATAAAAGTTGTTGAAAAAGTGGGACTATGATCTCACCTCGAGTGCACGAGTATAAAAGTACTTCACAAAGTAAACGTGTGCATGAAAGTTGCTTAGCCTTGACCTAAACAAGTAAGTTGTATCAATTTACCGGTTACGACACAAGGTCGGGTGAAATGTGTTCAATTAGTCCTATGGCTCGTTACGACTCGATTACATAGCATGTGAATCAAATTGTCAAGTTTCATGCAAGAATCAAATATAAAATAAGATTAGAGCGATTGCATAAGTGTTTTGTTAAGTTTGACTAAAAGTCAAACTTGGTCAAAGTCAACGAAAAAAAGTCAATGGGGTCGGGTCGGGTCCCGAACTATTTTCATGAGCTTAGAAATCATATATGAGCATGTTGTCCAAGTTTCATGTTGATCGGGGGTGTGTAGCATAGCAAACATTATTCAAAAATCGATAAAATTGGACATACCACTTTGGCGCGCTGCGCGGGTATATGGCGCGCCGCGCCATTACCTGTGCAGAGAATTCTGGCAGTTTTCACACTCAAGCACGAATCCAACTTCAAATACCCATAAATCCTAAACCGTCAACATCCAAAACAAGTATCTTATATCGTTGGAAAGGTATTTTGACAAGGAATACAACTAACTACTTTTCACCAAGCAAAAACATCAATTACAATAACCGAAAACTCGTCAATTGATTAATAAAGGTTTATTTTCAAAGTTCAAGTTCATCAAATGCATTTTAAGTTTCGGGAATCCAATTCACACATATGATATGCCGTTTGAAGGTAATGAAACGTGCATTACAACTAAACACTTACTAACAACATTTCATGGCATCCAAAGTATCAAAAGTTCATTTCAAGTTCATCAAACCCTAATCAAGAATCACAAAATCAATAATCATGTTAACGCAAGATTTTCATATCATCCAACATACCAAAACGAAACTAACGATGCTAGTAACACTTTTAACACAATGGGTTTAACATCTAACAACATTTAATCAATCAAAATCAAAGATTAAACTAACCCATTTCAAGTGTTCATGCTAGTTACACCAAATAACAAGATCGAGCATACAAATTACATACACGACATCACAATGAGCCATAGACACTAACTAACATCATTTCAAGTCAAAAACACGAATTTAGAGAAATCTAGAGTTTTAGAAATGTTACCCAAACGAGATGAAATTGGTACCAAAATGTAGAGGATGAAGAGAGGATCACGAATATGTAATTTGTTTTGATGTTGGCCTCCTAGATCGAATTTAGATGATGATTGAATGAATTGGGTGTTATGGTTGTTCTTGCAACTAGAGAGAAAAGGAGGAGAAAGGAGGTGGAAGGTGGATGGAAATGAATGGATGAGAATGGTGGGTTGACTAGTTGACCTAGTCAACTAGTTTGCCCACTTGACAGCTTCGGTCCCTCAAGTTTCAAAGCGGGTGTGTGAATTAACCGAACGAATATTTTAAAAACGCTAAAGTAACCGAGAGATGTTATAATTAAATAACAAAAATATTAAGAACGTTAGTTAACGAAAACTACGAATTTAAATAACGAAAGATATTATTTAAAAAAAAAAGATAGTGTTAAAAATAAATTTTAACGGAAAAACGCGGGATGTTACATATTACTCAATCCTTGAGATTGACCTTAAAGATTGAGAATTACAAACTCATGGAATTCAATGATATCTAAACTCGAGCTTGAACGAGAAAATATTTTGATCAAAATTACAAACCGATTTGTTTTCTGAAAACCCATTTTTAATGCGTTCATTACCATTGAACGTAAAATCCTAGGACTTCACCTAGAATTCATTAGGTCACCTGAACCAATTCGGGTGTCAACCGTAAGAACGGTGGTTGCATAGCATGGTCGAAGACAGGACCTTGTGCCAGACCGAAAAAAATTATAGGGTGATCTTTACTATTGCTCCTACAAAGGATAGTAATTGCATCGGACACGTTTTAGACCATGAACAAATGCATGTCATTAGACATTGCCTTAACAGTTTTTTGTTCATCGCTTTCCTTTACAACCGGATGGTAGTTTACCGAAAGGTAATATACGGGACAAGTATACTGGACGTGTTGCTTTCCTAATACAAGGTTAGCAAGTAGGTGACATAAAACCATAAGTTTTGAGCCAAAATTTTCAAATCTGAAACCCACAAAACCCACAAAAATATTTTGCAAACACCGGTGAAGGGTTATTCCGGAAAACTTATCTAGGGTAAAAGCTAGTATAAATTTTTAAAAGATCAAATGTTTTCATAAAAATCCAATTTCCTTAAGGATCTAAATTTTCATAGTCATGTGGGACTGTAAACCACATCGTTACTATCATTGTTTATACCGCCGTATCAAAATCACTAATGTATAAAGTGCGAAGAATAAAGAAGTGATTCGTGTGATTTAATTTCAAGTTCTGTATTACTTGAGGACAAGCAACGTTCAAGTGTGGGGATATTTGATAGTGCTCCAAATGAACATATATTTAGAAGCAATATCGTCCCAATATGTAAATTATTTAGTTGTAATTGTCCTATTTTAAGTTGTAATCGTTTATATTAAATAAATACGAAAACAAAAGGCGAAAACGACGATTTGAAGATGCAAATGACCAAAAAGCTCAAATGTACAAGATACAATCCAAGTGGTTCAATTTATTGATGAGAAACGTCTAAAAATGACAAAAGTACAAGTTGCGGAACTCAAAGTACAAGATATTAAATTATACGAAAGGACGTTCAAAAATCCGAAACTGGGACATGAGCTAACTATCAACGCCCGACGCAACGGACCAAAAATTACAAGTCTACTATGCACAAGAATATAATATAATATTTAAATAATTATATAAATTATTTATATATTTTATATTATATTAAATAGTGTCGGCAGACTAAAAAACAAATGAATGTGAGCTGGTGCCAGACACCATGCGATCGCATGGCCAGAAGGCACATATCCCATGCGATCGCATGGCCCGAAAAAGTTGGTCAGGTCCTATAAATAGCCAGCTTATTCGACGAGTTTTAAAACATAATAATAATAATACTCCTCTAATAATATATATATATATATATATATATATATATATATATATATATATATATATATATATATATATATATATATATATATATATATATATATATATATTAGTATAGGGTAGTTTTATATTAGATTAGTTTGGGTTTTGTAAAGGTTATTTTATGGGTTTTAAAGTCGAAGCTCTGTCCGTGTAACACTACGCGATAAATAATCAATGTAAGCTATGTTCTCCTTTTTAAATTGATGTCTCGTACTTAAGTTATTATTATGCTTATTTAAGACGAAGTAATCATGATGTTGGACTAAAAATAATTAAAATTGAGTAATTGGGCTTTTTACCATAATTGGGGTTTGGACAAAAGAACGACATTTGTGAAAATTAGACTATGGGCTATTAATGGGCTTTATATTTGTTTAACTAAATGATAGTTTGTTAATTTTAATATAAAGATTTACAATTGGACATACCTATAAATAACCATATACAATCGATCAGACACGATGGGCGGGATATTTATATGTACGAATAATTGTTCATTTAACCGGACACGGGAATGGATTAATAGTCTATGGAATTATTAAAACATGGGTGAAATTATGTACAAGGACACTTGGCATAATTGATAACAAAGTATTAAAACCTTGGGTTACACGCAGTCGATATCCTGGTGTAATTATTAAACAAAGTATTAAGACCTTGTTACAGTTTAAGTCCTCAATTAGTTGGAATATTTGACTTCGGGTATAAGGATAATTTGACGAGGACACTCGCACATTATATTTATGACTGATGGACTGTTATGGACAAAAACTAGACGGACATATTGAATAATCCAGGACAAAGAACAATTAACCCATGGGAATAAAATAAAATCAACACGTCAAACATCATGATTACGGAAGTTTAAATAAGCATAATTCCTTTATTTTCATATTTAATTGCACTTCTAATTATCACATTTTTAATTATCGCAATTTTATTTCATCGCACTTTTATTTATTGCAATTTCATTATCGTTATTTATTTTATGCTTTAAATTAAGTCTTTTATTTATTTAATATTTTACATTAGGTTTTAACTGCGACTAAAGTTTTAAAATCGACAAACCGGTCATTAAATGGTAAACCCCCTTTTATATATTATTATATATAATTATAAATATTTTGTACAAATATAGTTAATTAAAATATAGTGTACAATAAGCCCGCTCCCTGTGGAACGAACCGGACTTACTAAAAACTATACTACTCTACGATTAGCTACACTGCCTATAGTGTTGTAGCAAGGTTTAAGTATATCCCATCTGTAAATAAATAATAAATATCTTGTATAAAATTGTAACGTATTTAATAGTTTTTTCTAGTAAAATATAAGCTATTTCATATACACCTCGCATAACATCACATGTTAGTACCTATCAACTAACGCATGTAATCCCTACATTCACTTAACCCGTCCCCTCAGATATGTTTGACACAACACAAGGTTTGGGAACATGACATTCAACACAATGTACATGCGGCCAAACCTATGCTCTGATACCAAGTTGTAACACCCAGATTTTTTTTTAAATCACAGCGGAAGTCTTAATTCGCATAAATACCCTTAGTTAATTACAAACATGATTATCACAAATCATTAGCTAGTTACTTATTAAAAACCACCGGTGTTACGTTAAACAACTAGTTACATATTTATAAAAGTTAAAACATCAGAGTTCGTCTTGTCAAACATATCTTCAAACAACCACTTCTATCCCGAAACCCGCTAACATCCAAAACCTGCAAGGGAGGAGGTGAGGGGGGTTAGCACAAGGCTAAGTGAATGGAATCATCTAAAAGATCTAGCATACAGTACCAACTTGTACAACTACAGCAACTACAACAATCAATGACAGGCAACCGACAACTAACAACTGGCAACTATCAACTAGCAACTATGCTCTAACTAGAGACTCGGTGGCTTGTACGAGCAGACCACTAGCTGATCAGTCTAGCGTCTACCAAAAGTCCTTACTACTGAATCCCCAGTATAGTAAATCCACACGCATGTGATGCGTCATTCAGCACTATACTCAACAAACAGTAGCCAACTGGACCCAACCACAACAAGGTTGACCTCTCTGAGCTGAACCTAACAACAATAGGTTCTAACAGGCAACTACAACTTGTGCACACAACTGTTAAGCAACTACCACTACGAACAACTGTCCCTACGACTAGCATGGCAACTCTACAATGATCATTATTACAACATATCTACTAAGCATAACAACTAAAACAGTATAACATAGTAGCACAACTTGCTACTCTATACTACACCCGGAGATAATCCCACTCACCGATTACCAGTAACAGAAGGCACTCAGAATTCTAATCTTGCTGAGCCTTCTCTTCGTCCTTATCACCTGAGAATAGACATAACACAGTCAGTAATCATGTCTTGATAACAACCCGACAACAAGACAATAACACAACAATACTAAAATCAACACTTAATCACTTTACAACTGATCTGTCAACCGTACGAGTAACACCATCACACGCACGTTTGAGAACACTCAACCGTGCGGTTGACAACTCACTCGTACGTTTGATCTATGACTAAACATCCTACAATGACTCTCCTAATCCGTACGGTTCACTACACGAGTGACCAGTGACTCGTACGAGTCACATCTCAACCGTACTTATCATCACAATCAAAACACAAGTTCTCATCACCACTCACTCGCACGGTTCGCCACACGGTTGACTACCTCAACCGTACGAGTGAAGGCTCACTCGTGCGAGTGATGAAGAACAGTAGCAACATCTATTTATATGGGTTTCAACCCAAAATCACAACATTTAACATCAATACATACACTAAATAAACACCTACAAACATGTAATCACTATATGATAAGTCTACATCATAACTTCAACCCATAACGACACTCAAAAGCGTACACAACAAGGCATATACCCTAAAAGCCCTTTTTCTGACCAAAATAAATTTGATATAGTTTCTTAAAAGTTTACCAATGGAAAGGATTTTTCATTACAATTCCAATGATACTTGATTCATCAAAAACGGAGCTACGGTTTGAAAGTTATGACCAAAACAAGTTTCCACAAAATCTGACCAGCTGTCACACGTGTGACTGAGACATCACACGTACGAGTGACTCCTCAACCGTGTGGTTGACCATCAAAAGTGTGATCACACGTACGGTTGATCTGTCAAAAGTGTGGGTGCTGAAAATCAGTTTCAGCACGCTGTTTTCGTGTTTTTTGACCCAAAATCATGATTTTTGCTCAATCTGATCATGAAACCACTTCAAAAACATCATATAACAACTATATAACATATATCTAACAACAATTAACACTAACAAACACAATTCAACAAGATTCAAGCTCATATTCACACTTTTGCTCAAGAACACAAAAACCCAATTCTTAAGAAATCAAACAATGATTCAATCTTACAAACCTGGATAGATGATCACTAAGAAGTAACAAATCAATCCTTAAAGTTTCTTGATCCAATTCCACACTTGAATTAGATTAGGGTTTGAGAGGATGAAGAAGTTAGGAGCGTACTAGTTTTTAGAAGACTCAAGAAATGGAAAGAAAAGAGCAGATATTACTCACTTATGTGGGTTATAAACCCATACCTTATAACACACGGGTATTTATCAGTTATCTGATATCTTTTGTACTTAATTTGACTACCCTAACGGAGTCCAAATTAAACAAACGAACCTGTTCTGTGACCCTTGTCACAAACTGGTCTCAACTAAACAATCAAATAATTATAAACAAATAATTATTAAAATCACTAATTACGTCATACCCAAGGGTACAATGGTCATTTCAACTAGTCCCAAAGCGCGGGTGTTACAATAAGATCCAAAATTCGAGATAGTATATAATCACGACGAGATACTCTAGAGATGAGAGAGAAAATGGTATTACGAACAGGTTCGCCGGTAAGTGCTTCAGGTTCTTCGCCAAGAGGGCAATGTGGTGGATGGAAGGGATCGCCTTCTTCTTGTCTCCAATGATTAAGTAAGCTACGAACCCATCCCCAATTCATCCAGAATAGGTGATGGCTGATTGGTTGATCCATTCTGGTTACACTGTCTTCGGAGTTCAGGTGAATATCCATATCAAAATAGCTGTAGGAATTTAAGGAATTTGAACTAGATACGGGATCTGAAATGTCCCGTTCTTATTGATTAAAAACGTTCCATATTAATTGATTTCGTTGCGAGGTTTTGACCTCTATATGAGACGTTTTTCAAAGACTGCATTCATTTTTAAAACAAACCATAACCTTTTTTCTTAAATAAAGGTTTAAAAAGCTTTACGTAGATTATCAAATAATGATAATCTAAAATATCCTGTTTACACATGACCATTACATAATGGTTTACAATACAAATATGTTACATCGAAATCAGTTTCTTGAATGCAGTTTTTACACAATATCATACAAACATGGACTACAAATCTTGTCCTTATTTTAGTATGCAACAGCGGAAGCTCTTAGTATTCACCTGAGAATAAACATGCTTTAAACATCAACAAAAATGTTGGTGAGTTACAGGTTTAACCTATATATATCAAATCGTAACAATAGACCACAAGATTTCATATTTCAATACACATCCCATACATAGAGATAAAAGTCATTCATATGGTGAACACCTGGTAACCGACATTAACAAGATGCATATATAAGAATATCCCCATCATTCCGGGACATCCTTCGGATATGATATAAATTTCGAAGTACTAAAGCATCTGGTACTTTGGATGGGGTTTGTTAGGCCCAATAGATCTATCTTTAGGATTCGCATCAATTAGGGTGTCTGTTCCCTAATTCTTAGATTACCAGACTTAATAAAAAGGGGCATATTCGATTTCGATAATTCAACCATAGAATGTAGTTTCACGTACTTGTGTCTATTTTGTAAATTATTTATAAAACCTGCATGTATTCTCATCCCAAAAATATTAGATTTTAAAAGTGGGACTATAACTCACTTTCACAGATTTTTACTTCGCCGGGAAGTAAGACTTGACCACTAGTTGATTCACGAACCTATAACAATATATACATATATATCAAAGTATGTTCAAAATATATTTACAACACTTTTAATATATTTTGATGTTTTAAGTTTATTAAGTCAGCTGTCCTCGTTAGTAACTTATAACTAGTTGTCCACAGTTAGATGTACAGAAATAAATCGATAAATATTATCTTGAATCAATCCACGACCCAGTGTATACGTATCTCAGTATTGATCACAACTCAAACTATATATATTTTGGAATCAACCTCAACCCTGTATAGCTAACTCCAACATTCACATATAGAGTGTCTATGGTTGTTCCGAAATATATATAGATGTGTCGACATGATAGGTCGAAACATTGTATACGTGTCTATGGTATCTCAAGATTACATAATATACAATACAAGTTGATTAAGTTATGGTTGGAATAGATTTGTTACCAATTTTCACGTAGCTAAAATGAGAAAAATTATCCAATCTTGTTTTACCCATAACTTCTTCATTTTAAATCCGTTTTGAGTGAATCAAATTGCTATGGTTTCATATTGAACTCTATTTTATGAATCTAAACAGAAAAAGTATAGGTTTATAGTCGAAAAAATAAGTTACAAGTCATTTTTTTAAAGGTAGTCATTTCAGTCGAAAGAACGACGTCTAGATGACCATTTTAGAAAACATACTTCCACTTTGAGTTTAACCATAATTTTTGAATATAGTTTCATGTTCATAATAAAAATTATTTTCTCAGAATAACAATTTTTAAATCAAAGTTTATCATAGTTTTTAATTAACTAACCCAAAACAGCCCGCGGTGTTACTACGACGGCGTAAATCCGGTTTTACGGTGTTTTTCGTGTTTCCAGGTTTTAAATCATTAAGTTAGAATATCATATAGATATAGAACATATGTTTAGTTGATTTTAAAAGTCAAATTAGAAGGATTAACTTTTATTTGCGAACAAGTTTAGAATTAACTAAACTATGTTCTAGTGATTTCAAGTTTAAACCTTCGAATAAGATAGCTTTATATGTATGAATCGAATGATGTTATGAACATCATTACTACCTCAAGTTCCTTGGATAAACCTACTGGAAATGAGAAAAATAGATCTAGCTTCAAAGGATCCTTGGATGGCTTGAAAGTTCTTGAAGCAGAATCATGACACGAAAACAATTTCAAGTAAGATTTCCACTCGAAATAAGATTGTTATAGTTATAGAAATTGAATTTAAGTTTGAATATGATTATTACCTTGTATTAGAAAGATAACCTACTGTAAGTAACAAAGGTTTCTTGATCTTGGATGATTACTTGGAATGGATTTAGAAAACTTGGAAGTAAACTTGCAATCTTGGAAGTATTCTTGATTTTATGAAACTAGAACTTTTGGAATTTATGAAGAACACTTAGAACTTGAAGATAGAACTTGAGAGAGATCAATTAGATGAAGAAAATTGAAGAATGAAAGTGTTTGTAGGTGTTTTTGGTCATTGGTGTATGGATTAGATATAAAGGATATGTAATTTTGTTTTCATGTAAATAAGTCATGAATGATTACTCATATTTTTGTAATTTTATGAGATATTTCATGCTAGTTGCCAAATGATGGTTCCCATATGTGTTAGGTGACTCACATGGGCTGCTAAGAGCTGATCATTGGAGTGTATATACCAATAGTACATACATCTAAAAGCGGTGTATTGTACGAGTACGAATACGGGTGCATACGAGTAGAATTGTTGATGAAACTGAACGAGGATGTAATTGTAAGCATTTTTGGTAAGTAGAAGTATTTTGATAAGTGTCTTGAAGTCTTTCAAAAGTATATGAATACATATTAAAACACTACATGTATATACATTTTAACTGAGTCGTTAAGTCATCGTTAGTCGTTACATGTAAGTGTTGTTTTGAAACCTTTAGGTTAACGATCTTGTTAAGTGTTGTTAACCCAATATTTATAATATCAAATGAGATTTTAAATTATTATATTATCATGATATTATGATCTATAAATATCTCTTAATATGATATATATACATTAAATGTCGTTATAACTATAATCGTTACATATATGTCTCGTTTTAAAATCATTAAGTTAGTAGTCTTGTTTTTACATATGTAGTTCATTGTTAATATACTTAATGATATGTTTACTTATCATAATATCATGTTAACTATATATATATATATATATATATATATATATATATATATATATATATATATATATATATATATATATATATATATATATATATATATATATATATCCATATATATATATGTCATCATATAGTTTTTACAAGTTTTAACGTTCGTGAATCACCGTTCAACTTGGGTGATCAATTGTCTATATGAAACCTATTTCAATTAACCAAGTCTTAACAAGTTTGATTGCTTAACATGTTGGAAACACTTAATCATGTAAATAACAATCTCAATTAATATATATAACCATGGAAAAGTTCGGGTCACTACAGTACCTACCCGTTAAATAAATTTCGTCCCGAAATTTTAAGCTGTTGAAGGTGTTGACGAATCTTCTGGAAATAGATGCGGGTATTTCTTCTTCATCTGATCTTCACATTCCCAGGTGAACTCGGGTCCTCTACGAGCATTCCATCGAACCTTAACAATTGGTATCTTATTTTGCTTAAGTCTTTTAACCTCACGATCCATTATTTCGACGGGTTCTTCGATGAATTGAAGTTTTTCGTTGATTTAGATTTCATCTAACGGAATAGTGAGATCTTCTTTAGCAAAACATTTCTTCAAATTCGAGACGTGGAAAGTGTTATGTACAGCCGCGAGTTGTTGAGGTAACTCAAGTCGGTAAGCTACTGGTCCGACACGATCAATAATCTTGAATGGTCCAATATACCTTGGATTTAATTTCCCTCGTTTACCAAATCGAACAACGCCTTTCCAAGGTGCAACTTTAAGTATGACCATCTCTCCAATTTCAAATTCTATATCTTTTCTTTTAATGTCAGCGTAGCTCTTTTGTCGACTTTGGGCGGTTTTCAACCGTTGTTGAATTTGGATGATCTTCTCGGTAGTTTCTTGTATTATCTCCGGACCCGTAATCTGTCTATCCCCCACTTCACTCCAACAAATCGGAGACCTGCACTTTCTACCATAAAGTGCTTCAAACGGCGCCATCTCAATGCTTGAATGGTAGCTGTTGTTGTTGGAAAATTCTGCTAACGGTAGATGTCGATCCCAACTGTTTCCGAAATCAATAACACAAGCTCGTAGCATGTCTTCAAGCGTTTGTATCGTCCTTTCGCTCTGCCCATCAGTTTGTGGATGATAGGCAGTACTCATGTCTAGACGAGTTCCTAATGCTTGCTGTAATGTCTGCCAGAATCTTGAAATAAATCTGCCATCCCTATCAGAGATAATAGAGATTGGTATTCCATGTCTGGAGACGACTTCCTTCAAATACAGTCGTGCTAACTTCTCCATCTTGTCATCTTCTCTTATTGGCAGGAAGTATGCTGATTTGGTGAGACGATCAACTATTACCCAAATAGTATCAAAACCACTTGCAGTCCTTGGCAATTTAGTGATGAAATCCATGGTAATGTTTTCCCATTTCCATTCCGGGATTTCGGGTTGTTGAAGTAGACCTGATGGTTTCTGATGCTCAGCTTTGACCTTAGAACACGTCAAACATTATCCTACGTATTTAGCAACATCGGCTTTCATACCCGGCCACCAAAAATGTTTCTTGAGATCCTTGTACATCTTCCCCGTTCCAGGATGTATTGAGTATCTGGTTTTATGAGCTTCTCTAAGTACCATTTCTCTCATATCTCCAAATTTTGGTACCCAAATCCTTTCAGCCCTATACCGGGTTCTGTCTTCCTGAATATTAAGATGCTTCTCCGATCCTTTGGGTATTTCATCCTTTAAATTTCCCTCTTTTAAAACTCCTTGTTGCGCCTCCTTTATTTGAGTAGTAAGGTTATTGTGAATAAATATATTCATAGATTTTACTCGAATGGGTTCTCTGTCCTTCCTGCTCAAGGTGTCGGCTACCACATTTGCCTTCCCCGGGTGGTAACGAATCTCAAAGTCGAATCATTCAACAATTCAATCCACCTACGCTGCCTCATATTCAGTTGTTTCTGATTAAATATGTGTTGAAGACTTTTGTGGTCGGTATATATAATACTTTTGACCCCATATAAGTAGTACCTCCAAGTCTTTAACGCAAAAACAACCGCGCCTAATTCCAAATCATGCGTCGTATAATTTTGCTCGTGAATCTTCAATTGTCTAGACGCATAAGCAATCACCTTCGTTCGTTGCATTAATACACAACCGAGACCTTGCTTTGATGCGTCACAATAAATCACAAAATCATCATTCCCTTCAGGCAATGACAATATAGGTGCCGTAGTTAGCTTTTTCTTCAATAACTGAAACGCTTTCTCTTGTTCATCCTTCCATTCAAATTTCTTCCCTTTATGCGTTAATGCAGTCAAGGGTTTTGCTATTCTGGAAAAGTCTTGGATGAACCTTCTGTAGTAACCAGCTAGTCCTAAAAACTGGCGTATATGTTTCGGAGTTTTCGGGGTTTCCCACTTTTCAACAGTTTCTATCTTTGCCGGATCCACCTTAATACCTTTTTTGTTCACTATGTGACCGAGGAATTGAACTTCTTACAACCAAAATGCACACTTTGAAAACTTAACGTACAGTTTTTCTTTCCTCAATACTTCTAGCACTTTTCTCAAATGTTCACCGCGTTCTTGGTCATTCTTTGAGTAAATAAGTATGTCATCAATGAAAACAATGACAAACTTGTCAAGGTATGGTCCACACACTCGGTTCATAAGGTCCATGAACACAGCTGGTGCATTAGTTAAACCAAACGGCATAACCATAAACTCGTAATGGCCGTAACGTGTTCTGAAAGCAGTCTTTGGAATATCATCTTCTTTCACCTGCATTTGATGATACCCGGAACGTAAGTCAATCTTTGAATAAATAGACGAGCCTTGTAGTTGATCAAATAAGTCATCGATTCTCGGTAGTGGGTAGCGGTTCTTGATGGTAAGTTTATTCAACTCTCGGTAGTCGATACACAACCTGAATGTATCATCTTTCTTCTTGACAAACAAAACAGGAGCTCCCCACGGTGATGTGCTTGGTTGAATGAAATCACGCTCTAAAAGTTCTTGTAATTGGCTTTGCAGTTCTTTCATCTCGCTGGGTGCGAGTCTGTAAGGAGCACGAGCTATTGGTGCAGCTCCTGGTACAAGATCTATTTAAAATTCAACGGATCGATGTGGGGGTAATCCCGGTAATTCTTTCGGAAATACATCGGGAAATTCTTTTGCGACGGGAACATCATTGATGCTCTTTTCTTCAGTTTGTACTTTCTCGACGTGTGCTAGAACAGCATAGCAACCTTTTCTTATTAGTTTTTGTGCCTTCAAATTACTAATAAGATGTAGCTTCGTGTTGCCCTTTTCTCCGTACACCATTAAGGGTTTTCCTTTTTCTCGTATAATGCGAATTGCATTTTTGTAACAAACGATCTCTGCTTTCACTTCTTTCAACCAGTCCATACCGATTATCACATCAAAACTCCCTAACTCTACTGGTATCAAGTCAATCTTAAATGTTTCGCTAACCAGTTTAATTTCTCGATTCCGACATATATTATCTGCTGAAATTAATTTACCATTTGCTAATTCGAGTAAAAATTTACTATCCAAAGGCATCAATGGACAACTTAATTTAGCACAAAAATCTCTACCCATATAGCTTCTATCCGCACCCGAATCAAATAAAACGTAAGCAGATTTATTGTCAATAAGAAACGTACCCGTAACAAGCTTCGGGTCTTCATGTGCCTCTGCCGCATTAATATTGAAAACTCTTCCGCGGCCTTGTCCATTCGTGTTCTCCTGGTTCGGGTAATTTCTAATAATGTGGCCCGGTTTTTCACATTTATAACAAACTACATTGGTATAACTTGCTCCGACACTACTTGCTCCGCCATTACTCATTCCGACACCATTTGTTCCTTTCGTTCTATTAACCCCTGGTCCGTAGACCTCACACTTCGCCGCGCTATGACCATTTCTTTTACACTTGTTGCAAAATTTGGTGCAGAACCCCGAGTGATACTTTTCACACCTTTGGCATAGCTGCTTCTGATTGTTGTTGTTGTTGTTGCGGTTATTATTATTGTTGAGATGATTGTTGTAGTTGCTGTTGTTGTTGTTGTTGTTGTTGTTGTTGTTGTTGTTGTTGGGCCGTTTGTTGTAGTTGCGATTGATGTTGCGATTGTTGGGATAATTGTTGCGATTATTGTTGTAATTGCTGTTGTTATTGTATTGGTGATTCTTATTGTAGTGACCCGAACTTTTCCATGTTTATATATATTAATTGAGGTTGATATTTACATGATTAAATGATTCCAACATATTAAGCAATCAAACTTGTTAAGACTTGATTAATTGAAATATGTTTCATATAGACAACTGACCACCCAAGTTGACCGGCGATTCACGAACGTTAAAACTTGTAAAAACGACATGACGATATATATATGGATATACATATGGTTAACATGAGATTATGATAAGTAAGTATCTCCATAAGTATATTAACAATGAGTTATATACATATAAACAAGACTACTAACTTAAGAATTTCGAAACGAGACATATATGTAACGATTATCGTTGTAACGACATTTAAATGTATATATATATCATATTAAGATATATTAATATATCATAATATCATGATAATATAATAATTTAACATCTCATTAGATATAATAAACAATGGGTTAACAACATTAATTGAGATCGTTAACTTAAAGGTTTCAAAACAACACTTACATGTAACGACTAACGATGACTTAACGACTCAGTTAAAATGTATATACATGTAGTGTATTTAGATGTATTAAAATACTTTTGGAAGACTTCAAGACATATATCAAAACACTCATACTTAACAAAAATGGTTACAGTTACTTTCCCATTCTTTTCTTTCATCAAGAATTCTAGTCGTATTCTTACCCGTATTATACACAGCTTCAAAACGTACTTACTATGGGTATATACCAATAGGAACTAGCATGGGATTCCACTCTTGATTATGTCATGTATGACTAATCAATTTAACTTCTACCATGAGCTAGTCAACTAACTAGAACTCCTTTTAACCCCACTCACCACTCACCAATTACCACTCATCATTCACTCCATTTCACTTCTAATTCTCTTTCTAATTCTCTCTCAACACACACACATTATTATGAACGTATTTTTCCAGTAGTTAATCATCATCTTCATCAAAAATCACTTCAAGAATCAAGCTATAATTATCATAGGAAGAACACTTCAAGAACACTTCAAAAATCCCTTCAAGTTTACTAATTTACTTCCAAGCTTTCTAATCCATTCCAAGTAATCATCTAAGATCAAGAAACCTTTGTTATATACAGTAGGTTATCTTTCTTATTCAAAGTAATATTCATATTCAAACTTTGATTCAATTTCTATAACTATAAACTATCTTAATTCGAGTAAAAATCTTACTTGAACTTGTTTTTGTGTCATGATCCTACTTCAAGAACTTTCAAGCCATCCAAGATCCTTTGAAGCTAGATAATTTCTTGTCACTTCCAGTAGGTTTACCTACTAAACTTGAGGTAGTAATGATGTTCATAACATCATTCGATTCATATATATAAAACTATCTTATTCGAAGGTTTAAACTCGTAATCACTAGAACATAGTTTAGTTAATTCTAAACTTGTTCGCAAACAAAAGTTAATCCTTCTAACTTGATTTTAAAATTAACTAAACACATATTCTATATCTATATGATATGCTAACTTAATGATTTAAAACCTGGAAACACGAAAAACACCGTAAAACCGGATTTACGCCGTCGTAGTAACACCGCGGGCTGTTTTGGGTTAGTTAATTAAAAACTATGATAAACTTTGATTTAAAAGTTGTTATTCTGAGAAAATGATTTTTATTATGAACATGAAACTATATCCAAAAATTATGGTTAAACTCAAAGTGGAAGTATGTTTTCTAAAATGGTCATCTAGACGTCGTTCTTTCGACTGAAATGACTACCTTTACAAAAATGACTTGTAACTTATTTTTCCGACTATAAACCTATACTTTTTCTGTTTATATTCATAAAATAGAGTTCAATATGAAACCATAGCAATTTGATTCACTCAAAACGGATTTAAAATGAAGAAGTTATGGGTAAAACAAGATTGGATAATTTTTCTCATTTTAGCTACGTGAAAATTGGTAACAAATCTATTCCAACCATAACTTAATCAACTTGTATTGTATATTATGTAATCTTGAGATACCATAGACACGTATACAATGTTTCGACCTATCATGTCGACACATCTATATATATTTCGGAACAACCATAGACACTCTATATGTGAATGTTGGAGTTAGCTATACAGGGTTGAGGTTGATTCCAAAATATATATAGTTTGAGTTGTGATCAATACTGAGATACGTATACACTGGGTCGTGGATTGATTCAAGATAATATTTATCGATTTATTTCTGTACATCTAACTGTAGACAACTAGTTGTAGGTTACTAACGAGGACAGCTGACTTAATAAACTTAAAACATCAAAATATATTAAAAGTGTTGTAAATATATTTTGAACATACTTTGATATACATGTATATATTGTTATAGGTTCGTGAATCAACCAGTGGTCAAGTCTTACTTCCCGACGAAGTAAAAAATCTGTGAAAGTGAGTTATAGTCCCACTTTTAAAATCTAATATTTTTGGGATGAGAATACATGCAGGTTTTATAAATGATTTACAAAATAGACACAAGTACGTGAAACTACATTCTATGGTTGAATTATCGAAATCGAATATGCCCCTTTTTATTAAGTCTGGTAATCTAAGAATTAGGGAACAGACACCCTAATTGACGCGAATCCTAAAGATAGATCTATTGGGCCTAACAAACCCTATCCAAAGTACCGGATGCTTTAGTACTTCGAAATTTATATCATATCCGAAGGGTGTCCCGGAATGATGGGGATATTCTTATATATGCATCTTGTTAATGTCGGTTACCAGGTGTTCACCATATGAATGATTTTTATCTCTATGTATGGGATGTGTATTGAAATATGAAATCTTGTGGTCTATTGTTACGATTTGATATATATAGGTTAAACCTATAACTCACCAACATTTTTGTTGACGTTTAAAGCATGTTTTTTCTCAGGTGAATATTAAGAGCTTCCGCTGTTGCATACTAAAATAAGGACAAGATTTGGAGTCCATGTTTGTATGATATTGTGTAAAAACAGCATTCAAGAAACTGATTTCGATGTAACATATTTGTATTGTAAACCATTATGTAATGGTCGTGTGTAAACAGGATATTTTAGATTATCATTATTTGATAATCTACGTAAAGCTTTTTAAACCTTTATTTATGAAATAAAGGTTATGGTTTGTTTTAAAAATGAATGCAGTCTTTGAAAAATGTCTCATATAGAGGTCAAAACCTCGCAACGAAATCAAATAATATGGAACGTTTTTAATCAATAAGAACGGGACATTTCAGTTGGTATCCGAGCGTTGGTCTTAGAGAACCAGAATTTTGCGTTAGTGTGTCTTATCGAGTTTGTTAGGATGCATTAGTGAGTCTGGACTTCGACCGTGTTTACTTGAAAAATGATTGCTTAACAAATTTTATTGGAAACTATATATTTTTAACATGTGAATATTATGTGATATATTAATCTCTTAACGCGTTTGATATTATGTGATAGAAAGGGGCATATTCACATGTTAAGAGATTAATCTCTTAACGCGCTTGATATTAACGCGTTAAGAGATTAATATATCACATAATATTCACATGTTAAAAATATATAGTTTCCAATAAAATTTGTTAAGCAATCATTTTTCAAGTAAACACGGTCGAAGTCCAGACTCACTAATGTATCCTAACAAACTCGATAAGACACACTAATACAAAATTCTGGTTCTCTAAGACCAACGCTCGGATACCAACTGAAATGTCCCGTTCTTATTGATTAAAAACGTTCCATATTAATTGATTTCGTTGCGAGGTTTTGACCTCTATATGAGACGTTTTTCAAAGACTGCATTCATTTTTAAAACAAACCATAACCTTTTTTCATAAATAAAGGTTTAAAAAGCTTTACGTAGATTATCAAATAATGATAATCTAAAATATCCTGTTTACACACGACCATTACATAATGGTTTACAATACAAATATGTTACATCGAAATCAGTTTCTTGAATGCAGTTTTTACACAATATCATACAAACATGGACTACAAATCTTGTCCTTATTTTAGTATGCAACAGCGGAAGCTCTTAGTATTCACCTGAGAATAAACATGCTTTAAACGTCAACAAAAATGTTGGTGAGTTATAGGTTTAACCTATATATATCAAATCGTAACAATAGACCACAAGATTTCATATTTCAATACACATCCCATACATAGAGATAAAAATCATTCATATGGTGAACACCTGGTAACCGACATTAACAAGATGCATATATAAGAATATCCCCATCATTCCGGGACACCCTTCGGATATGATATAAATTTTGAAGTACTAAAGCATCTGGTACTTTGGATGGGGTTTGTTAGGCCCAATAGATCTATCTTTAGGATTCGCGTCAATTAGGGTGTCTGTTCCCTAATTCTTAGATTACCAGACTTAATAAAAAGGGGCATATTCGATTTCGATAATTCAACCATAGAATGTAGTTTCACGTACTTGTGTCTATTTTGTAAATCATTTATAAAACCTGCATGTATTCTCATCCCAAAAATATTAGATTTTAAAAGTGGGACTATAACTCACTTTCACAGATTTTTACTTCGTCGGGAAGTAAGACTTGACCACTGGTTGATTCACGAACCTATAACAATATATACATATATATCAAAGTATGTTCAAAATATATTTACAACACTTTTAATATATTTTGATGTTTTAAGTTTATTAAGTCAGCTGTCCTCGTTAGTAACCTACAACTAGTTGTCTACAGTTAGATGTACAGAAATAAATCGATAAATATTATCTTGAATCAATCCATGACCCAGTGTATACGTATCTCAGTATTGATCACACCTCAAACTATATATATTTTGGAATCAACCTCAACCCTGTATAGCTAACTCCAACATTCACATATAGAGTGTCTATGGTTGTTCCGAAATATATATAGATGTGTCGACATGATAGGTCGAAACATTGTATACGTGTCTATGGTATCTCAAGATTACATAATATACAATACAAGTTGATTAAGTTATGGTTGGAATAGATTTGTTACCAATTTTCACGTAGCTAAAATGAGAAAAATTATCCAATCTTGTTTTACCCATAACTTCTTCATTTTAAATCCGTTTTGAGTGAATCAAATTGCTATGATTTCATATTGAACTCTATTTTATGAATCTAAACATAAAAATTATAGGTTTATAGTCAGAAAAATAAGTTACAAGTCATTTTTGTAAAGGTAGTCATTTCAGTCGAAAGAACGACGTCTAGATGACCATTTTAGAAAACATACTTCCACTTTGAGTTTAACCATAATTTTTGAATATAGTTTCATGTTCATAATAAAAATCATTTTCTCAGAATAACAACTTTAAATCAAAGTTTATCATAGTTTTTAATTAACTAACCCAAAACAGCCCGCGGTGTTACTACGACGGCGTAAATCCGGTTTTACGGTGTTTTTCGTGTTTCCAGGTTTTAAATCATTAAGTTAGAATATCATATAGATATAGAACATATGTTTAGTTGATTTTAAAAGTCAAATTAGAAGGATTAACTTTTATTTGCGAACAAGTTTAGAATTAACTAAACTATGTTCTAGTGATTACAAGTTTAAACCTTCAAATAAGATAGCTTTATATGTATGAATCGAATGATGTTATGAACATCATTACTACCTCAAGTTCCTTGGATAAACCTACTGGAAATGAGAAAAATAGATCTAGCTTCAAAGGATCCTTGGATGGCTTGAAAGTTCTTGAAGCAGAATCATGACACGAAAACAATTTCAAGTAAGATTTCCACTCGAAATAAGATTGTTATAGTTATAGAAATTGAATTAAAGTTTGAATATGATTATTACCTTGTATTAGAAATATAACCTACTGAAAGTAACAAAGGTTTCTTGATCTTGGATGATTACTTTGAATGGATTTAGAAAACTTGGAAGTAAACTTGCAATCTTGGAAGTATTCTTGATTTTATAAAACTAGAACTTTTGGAATTTATGAAGAACACTTAGAACTTGAAGATAGAACTTGAGAGAGATCAATTAGATGAAGAAAATTGTAGAATGAAAGTGTTTGTAGGTGTTTTTGGTCATTGGTGTATGGATTAGATATAAAGGATATGTAATTTTGTTTTTATGTAAATAAGTCATGAATGATTACTCATATTTTTGTAATTTTATGAGATATTTCATGCTAGTTGCCAAATGATGGTTCCCACATGTGTTAGGTGACTCACATGGGCTGCTAAGAGCTAATCATTGGAGTGTATATACCAATAGTACATACATCTAAAAGCGGTGTATTGTACGAGTACGAATACGGGTGCATACGAGTAGAATTGTTGATGAAATTGAACGAGGATGTAATTGTAAGCATTTTTGTTAAGTAGAAGTATTTTGATAAGTGTCTTGAAGTCTTTCAAAAGTGTATGAATACATATTAAAACACTACATGTATATACATTTTAACTGAGTCGTTAAGTCATCGTTAGTCGTTACATGTAAGTGTTGTTTTGAAACCTTTAGGTTAACGATCTTGTTAAGTGTTGTTAACCCAATGTTTATAATATCAAATGAGATTTTAAATTATTATATGATCATGATATTATGATGTATAAATATCTCTTAATATGATATATATACATTAAATGTTGTTATAACGATAATCGTTACATATATGTCTCGTTTCAAAATCATTTAATAGTCTTGTTTTTACATATGTAGTTCATTGTTAATATACTTAATGATATGTTTACTTATCATAATATCATGTTAACTATATATATATATATATATATATATATATATATATATATATATATATATATATATATATATATATATATATATATATATCCATATATATATGTCATCATATAGTTTTTACAAGTTTTAACGTTCGTGAATCACCGTTCAACTTGGGTGATCAATTGTCTATATGAAACCTATTTCAATTAATCAAGTCTTAACAAGTTTGATTGCTTAACATGTTGGAAACACTTAATCATGTAAATAACAATCTCAATTAATATATATAACCATGGAAAAGTTCGGGTCACTACAAGATCCATCTTGTATAATTAGAGAGATGATTTTTGATATGAAATAGATTATAGAATTTAGATTGGTACTCTTCAATACATAATTTACATATGTATATATAATACCAAAATCACGTAAATTACGGAGAAATTTTCGGAATATGTCAGGAAAAGTTTACAGTAACAGATATGCTAAGATATGAATTTTGTCGGTACACTATCTATGCAGTAAATGCAGTAAGACGTGTTTAGACTTAAGATGATTAACAGGTAATTTCCTAAAGATGATAAGCAGATGATTTCCGACTAGAAATGATAAGCAAAACTTTTGACATGCAGACACGGTCGAAGTTCAGACTCACTAATGTATCTAAACAACTATCAGTTAGACACACTAATGCAAGACCTGGTTCACTAAGACCGCCGCTCTGATACCAACTGTGATGACCCGTACAAATGCCTTTGGACGAATACATCATTCATTGATTTCATAGTGAGGTTTTGACCTCTATATGATACGTTTTGTAAACATTGCATTCTTTTAAAAAGGCACACCATAAATGAATATCTAATTCCAAGGTCTTTGACATCTGATGATTTCTACATATATACAATCACCGTAAATAATAGTTTACAATACTACATCCGTTGACAATGCAGTCAAAATAAGATACATGGTGAATGCAAAGTTTTCTCGAATAAAGCATGTATGACTCCATGCACATAGCTTGTATAACGTATAAGTAAACAGCAGAAGACTTCTAGAAACCTGAGAATAAACATGCTTAAAAGTGTCAACACAAAGGTTGGTGAGTTCATAGTTTTAATATTGCATATAATCTATATATAAAGGTGAATCACAAGTTTTCAGTTGTTTCATCCAGAAACGTTTATCAAAATATTCTACGAAATTGAGCACCCTGGTAACTAAACTTAACGTATATATAATTTATACCCTTTGTATAATCATCTTAATAATACACGCAAACCAACGTGTACGCTTCTTAAATAGCATACGTCCGTTAAAAGGCTAGTGCTCTAGCTCGAACGGGGATATCAAGCCCTATGGATCCATATACTACTACTCGCGTTCACCAATTCTTATAACTGGCAGTTACTAGTTACCAAAGCTAAGGGATTTTCAGTTTAAACTCAGTGTATGTAACATCCCGCGTTTTTCCGTTAAATTTATTTTTAACACCGTCTTTTTTTTTAAATAATATCTTTCGCCATTTAAATTCCCAATTTCCGTTGACTAACGTTTATAATCTTCTCGTTATTTAATTATAACATCACTCGTCTACTCGAGCGTTTTTAAAATATTCGTTTGGTTAAATCCCGCACCCGTTTCTAAACTCGAGGGACTAAAATTGACACGGGGCAAACTAGTTGACTATGTCAACTAGTCCACCCCAATCACCACCATTCAATCCCTCCATCTCTCTCTCTTTCTCTCTAGCAAGAACACACACACACAACACCTAATTCAATCATTCATCATCTAAATTCGATCTAGGAGGCTTACAACAAAACAAATTACATATTTGGAATCCTCTCTTCATCCTCTACAATTTGATACCAACTTCATCTCGTTTGGGTAACATTTCTAAAACTCTAGATTTCTCTAAATTCGTGTTTTTGATTTGAAATGGTGTTAGTTAGTGTCTATGGCTCAAGTCTAACATGAATATATGTTTGGTTTGCTCGATTTGTTGTTTTTGGAGTAACTAGCATGAACTTGAAATGGGTTTGCTTAATCCTTGATTTTGGATGAGTTAATGTTGTTAGATTGTTAAAGTGCATGTTTTAATTGTGTTACTAGTATCACTAGCTTCGTTTTGATGCGTAGGTTGATTAAGAAAACTTCAAAAACATGAATATTGATTTTGTGATGTTTGACTAGGGTTTGATAGTCCTTGACATGAACTTTTGATGCTTGAATGCCATGGAATGTTAATTGTTAGTGATTAGTTGTAATGTATGCTTAATTACCTTCGAAACGGCATATCGTATGTGTAAATTGGATTCCCGAAACTTAAAATGCAATTGATGAACTTGAAACTTTGAAAATGGACTTTTAAACGATCACTTGACGAGAAATCGGTTATGGAAAATGTTGTTTTTGTTTGATGAAACATGTTTAGTTGTGTTCCTTGTCAAAAGAGCTTTCCAACGGTATAAGATACGCTTTCTAATTGTTTACGGTTTGAGTTTTGCGTTTGTTTGAAATTTTACCAAGCCTTGAACAAGTGAAACAGGCCAGGGACCAGGCCAAGGCCATTGTCGCGCCGCGGAGCAATTTGTCGCGCCGTGGCCCAAAGGGTGATTTTAGAACATGTTTTTCAAGCTTTCTGACCTTCAACATAGGCATTTGTCGCGCCGCGGAGCAATTTGTCGCGCCGTGACAATTGCCTGTTTCATCCGAACTTCAGCAAACTTGTTTTGGCCATAACTTTTTGACCGTAACTCCGTTTTCGATGAATCAAATATCATTGGAAACGTAATAAGATTTCCTTTCTAATGGTAAGGTTTTGAAATGTCAACTCAAACTTTATTACAATCGTTCTAACATGTTTTTATACTTGATTCTTGCATGAAACTTGACAACGTGATTCACATGCTATACTATTCGAGTCGTAACGAGCCATAGGACTAATTGAACACATTTCACCCGACCTTGTGTCGTAACCGGTTAATTGATATAACTTACTTGTTTAGGTCAAGGCTAAGCAACTTTCATGCACACGTTTACTTGTTGAAGTACCTTTATACTCGTGCACTCGAGGTGAGATCATAGTCCCACCTTTTCAACAACTTTTATTCTTTTAAATCGTGGGCTGAGAAACATATACATTACATACTTATATACATTTCACATGCATATATACTTTTCATACTTTTATACTTTGAACACAAATACGAATACAAAGATACAGACGAGTTAGAACAAAAGTCCTCAATCCAATTATCATTAGTTCCACTTGCAGGGTGTAAGTGTAAGCGAGTGATTATGTTGTGTGGCCATACGGGTTTAACGAACCCTCATTCAGACGGTTCGCTACCGTTAGTGGATGAAATATAATTTCAACGTGCATAGTGTATGTTCTAACACTATATTCAAAATTCAGAGGGAAGATTCAGTTAAGCTTTGGTAATTGGGTGCTCGCAATACAAACTACATTCTTCGGAATAAATACGATTTGGATAATCATCTATACAAACTATTGTGGTTCAAAATATACTTTTACAAATACATTTATGATCTCACCAACGTTTTTCGTTGACAGTTTTCTATATGTTTCTCAGGTTCATACTTGGCTACTTGATACATGCTTCCGCACACTTTGATTTCTTGCTTGAGGTCAAGCATACATGCATACGCTAGTGATAGCATCTTTGGATTCAAACATGTTGTTTACATACTTACGCTATTTATAGCAACTGTGATTTTAAACTAATTATGTCGCAAGATATTTCATTTGTACTTTACTACTTTTGTAAACTTAAACTTGTTGTCGATCCGTTTGGTGAACTAAACTTTGCAAGTCATGCACGTTTCAAATGAATGCGACATAATTTTGGTCAAACGCGTCTCATATAGGGACTATGACCACACAACGGGACCTAAGTAGCGGCGCCGTCTATGACAATTTGGTCGGGTCGCTACAGATGGTATCAGAGCGTTGGTTGTAGGGAACTAGGATGTGCATTAGTGTGTCTGACAGAGTCGTTAGGACGCATTAGTGAATCTAGACTACAACCGGATAGTTAGCCATTGCATTCTGACATACATTTGCTATAGATAGCACTTACTTGACTACTTGTGCATTATACTTGAATCATTCTTAATCAAACTTTTTAATGGTACCCAACCTTCATCATACGAACTCGTATTCCGCCACTTTTTGGTAACACACGTGAATTCAAGGTTCATACGCGTACGGATGACCACGACTTCGTTAGTCACTCTAGTTCGAGAATTCTGACTCCTTGGTTGTTATCCACCCCGTCTCAGCTTACTATCCACAAGTGTTGTAAAGTTACCACCACCACTCTAGATGAGTATCGTCATCACTGTTTATCACTACGGTTGCGTACTACTTGTTATCATGACTCGTTACTCTTTTCATATCTAAATACATTATTGTCTGACTCGAACCGCATTGACGTGAACAATCATTTATACACTTCCCTCGGGGAACGCTTCCTTAGAGTTGCAGAAATTCTTTCGATTTAATACGAGTCACGTTTGAGACGTCGTTACATTTTGTTCATTTTAGATTTTCGCGATGACACGAACTTGAATCTATGGAGTGATGTGGGAATGGAGGTATGAGTTAGCATAATATAACTACACTCGATCAACGTAGTTATATTACGGTAAGACATACCAAAGTTCTAGTGACGCGTGATGGTGGTTAGACTCGATCAACCTAAACACCACCATGTGCCATGTACATGACTTCATCCTTTCATGTTTGGACATCCGAAAACTCCGAGAATATTGATAACAGCCATACCGGGGACACCCCTTCGACTTTTGTCGAACTATACTTATGCTTCCGAATGAATTACCGATTCCTCTCGACTTCAACCGTATGTTACACGTGTATACTATCTCGTCCTCGCACAGTCTTATTGATTAACTACAATTTACTCGTTATGCTTACATCGGGGCGGAAACTTCTCTTGCATCACCCTCGTACTTCCGGTTCAGGAGGTCCTTATTCTAAATTCGCAATGGAGAGCGACTCTTCACGTCGTACAAATATTCGCCGCGAGGGTGGATAGTCCTAACAATCGTTTTCAAAACCCGATAAGAACTTGCCCCGACGAACATTTTTGGAAAACGATAAATCTTCCGCGACGCGAATTTTCTTGAGAAACTTGTCCTAGCTAACGTTTTCAATTCCTAGCAAACTTGTTCAATATGCCTTAGGGAAATATACCCCGTTTCGGATCGAGATCCTCGTTTCACTTCTAGATTTTGGAGTGCCTTACAAAAAGCCTCGGGACCGCGTTTAGACATGAGTACCGCGTACCATCCACAACCCGACGGACTGAACAAACATGCGATTTAAACCTTGGAAACCATAATACAAGTTTGTATTACCAACTTCAAATTTACTTGAGAAAAGTATTTTCCTTTAACCGAATCCTCGTACTACAATGATTTTCATTCGAGTTTTAACGTCACTCCTTTTGAAACCACATGTGACCGGAAACGTCATTCTCCTTTGTCGAACCAAGTAAACGATGATCAATTCACCGGGGCCGAGGTTATTCATGAGCAACCGAGAAAATTTATTCATATTCAGGTAAAACCCTACGCGACTCGTAATCACCAAGAGCTACGCCGATGTTAGACGTAAACATTTCAAATTCCGCGTGGGAAACCGCGTCACGTTAAGAGTCGCACCTTGGAAAGGTGCAATCCGTTTCGGGAAACGTAGGAAGCTAAATCCGCGATATTTTGATCCTTTAAATTCTTGGGGTGTTTTGGACCCGTCGCTAGCCGTTTAGACTTTTCCGACTCATTTTGGGTCTCCGTTTATCCTACATTCGATGTATCAACTCAAAGACGTGTTTTGCGAAACGAGAACTTGTTATCTCCTTTGATGAACTCACTATCGACGATAACCCTCACTTCCTAGGAGGACCGGTTGAAACCATAAATCGTGAAGCCAAACCTTAAAACAACATATGATCCCGACAGTCAAAATTCGTTGAAATACCCTAGAACGTACTTCTCCCTCATTCGTAGAATTGGCAACACAAAATCTCGAGGAAGATTCAACAACTACTACTTCCAACTAAATTTCGGGACGAAATTTCTTTTGAGGTGTGGAAAATGTAACATCCCGCGTTTTTCCGTTAAATTTATTTTTAACACCGTCTTTTTTTTTAAATAATATCTTTCGCCATTTAAATTCCCAATTTCCGTTGACTAACGTTTATAATCTTCTCGTTATTTAATTATAACATCACTCGTCTACTCGAGCGTTTTTAAAATATTCGTTTGGTTAAATCCCGCACCCGCTTCTAAACTCGAGGGACTAAAATTGACACGGGGCAAACTAGTTGACTAGGTCAACTAGTCCACCCCAATCACCACCATTCAATCCCTCCATCTCTCTCTCTTTCTCTCTAGCAAGAACACACACACACAACACCCAATTCAATCATTCATCATCTAAATTCGATCTAGGAGGCTTACAACAAAACAAATTACATATTTGGAATCCTCTCTTCATCCTCTACAATTTGATACCAACTTCATCTCGTTTGGGTAACATTTCTAAAACTCTAGATTTCTCTAAATTCGTGTTTTTGATTTGAAATGGTGTTAGTTAGTGTCTATGGCTCAAGTCTAACATGAATATATGTTTGGTTTACTCGATTTGTTGTTTTTGGAGTAACTAGCATGAACTTGAAATGGGTTTGCTTAATCCTTGATTTTGGATGAGTTAATGTTGTTAGATTGTTAAAGTGCATGTTTTAATTGTGTTACTAGTATCACTAGCTTCGTTTTGATGCGTAGGTTGATTAAGAAAACTTCAAAAACATGAATATTGATTTTGTGATGTTTGACTAGGGTTTGATAGTCCTTGACATGAACTTTTGATGCTTGAATGCCATGGAATGTTAATTGTTAGTGATTAGTTGTAATGTATGCTTAATTACCTTCGAAACGGCATATCGTATGTGTAAATTGGATTCCCGAAACTTAAAATGCAATTGATGAACTTGAAACTTTGAAAATGGACTTTTAAACGATCACTTGACGAGAAATCGGTTATGGAAAATGTTGTTTTTGTTTGATGAAACATGTTTAGTTGTGTTCCTTGTCAAAAGAGCTTTCCAACGGTATAAGATACGCTTTCTAATTGTTTACGGTTTGAGTTTTGCGTTTGTTTGAAATTTTACCAAGCCTTGAACAAGTGAAACAGGCCAGGGACCAGGCCACGGCCATTGTCGCGCTGCGGAGCAATTTGTCGCGCCGTGGCCCAAAGGGTGATTTTAGAACATGTTTTTCAAGCTTTCTGACCTTCAACATAGGCATTTGTCGCGCCGCGGAGCAATTTGTCGCGCCGTGACAATTGCCTGTTTCATCCGAACTTCAGCAAACTTGTTTTGGCCATAACTTTTTGACCGTAACTCCGTTTTCGATGAATCAAATATCGTTGGAAACGTAATAAGATTTCCTTTCTAATGGTAAGGTTTTGAAATGTCAACTCAAACTTTATTACAATCGTTCTAACATGTTTTTATACTTGATTCTTGCATGAAACTTGACAACGTGATTCACATGCTATACTATTCGAGTCGTAACGAGCCATAGGACTAATTGAACACATTTCACCCGACCTTGTGTCGTAACCGGTTAATTGATATAACTTACTTGTTTAGGTCAAGGCTAAGCAACTTTCATGCACACGTTTACTTGTTGAAGTACCTTTATACTCGTGCACTCGAGGTGAGATCATAGTCCCACCTTTTCAACAACTTTTATTCTTTTAAATCGTGGGCTGAGAAACATATACATTACATACTTATATACATTTCACATGCATATATACTTTTCATACTTTTATACTTTGAACACAAATACGAATACAAAGATACAGACGAGTTAGAACAAAAGTCCTCAATCCAATTATCATTAGTTCCACTTGCAGGGTGTAAGTGTAAGCGAGTGATTATGTTGTGTGACCATACGGGTTTAACGAACCCTCATTCAGACGGTTCGCTACCGTTAGTGGATGAAATATAATTTCAACGTGCATAGTGTATGTTCTAACACTATATTCAAAATTCAGAGGGAAGATTCAGTTAAGCTTTGGTAATTGGGTGCTCGCAATACAAACTACATTCTTCGGAATAAATACGATTTGGATAATCATCTATACAAACTATTGTGGTTCAAAATATACTTTTACAAATACATTTATGATCTCACCAACGTTTTTCGTTGACAGTTTTCTATATGTTTCTCAGGTTCATACTTGGCTACTTGATACATGCTTCCGCACACTTTGATTTCTTGCTTGAGGTCAAGCATACATGCATACGCTAGTGATAGCATCTTTGGATTCAAACATGTTGTTTACATACTTACGCTATTTATAGCAACTGTGATTTTAAACTAATTATGTCGCAAGATATTTCATTTGTACTTTACTACTTTTGTAAACTTAAACTTGTTGTCGATCCGTTTGGTGAACTAAACTTTGCAAGTCATGCACGTTTCAAATGAATGCGACATAATTTTGGTCAAACGCGTCTCATATAGGGACTATGACCATGCAACGGGACCTAAGTAGCGGCGCCGTCTATGACGATTTGGTCGGGTCGCTACAGTGTAGAATTTAGTATGTACTTGTATCCATTGCGTTTAAAATAAATTGCATGTATTCTCAGCCCAAAAATATAGATTGCAAAAGCAATTAAAAATGGAGCAAATGAAACTCACCTTAGCAGCACATAAGGTCATTCACCAAAAAGTGACCGAAACTTGGAATGCAAAATTAACCGTAGATCTCAACCTTGATAACATATGTTGGTCAATACATGTCTAATAAGCTAGGTTGGGTCATAGTGTATCAAAATCCTAATGCTCGAGACCGACATGCAAAAGATAACAAAACTCATCTCAAAAGTCAACCTGACCCAATATGATATTTAAATCTATACATGTTTATTAACATAGTACAAGTCTTGATAATTGAACGAATTTATAGTTTATCAAACCCAAAATATTATTTATTTCAGGAGCTATATTATATTTGAATTATCATGACAATTGAAAATATTTTATTACTTTACATAGTTTTCCAATACTTGTAGAATCAGATTATAGTGTTTATAAAGCTTTAAAACATGATATGACAGTCAACTTTGACAATTGTTCAACAAAACGAGCCGTGCCTTATATAGAAATTCATCTACTCGATTAGTAATATCTAAAAATCCAATTTATCAATCTTATAAACCAGTTGTTTAAATATCAATTGCAGATTCAAAAGCAATTTCAATTAATGTTAATTATAATTCAGTTGACCATAACTTTTAATCCGTTCATCGGAAACACACGATTTCTAAATGAAAAGTTAATAATTTTTCGACAGCTTTCCAAAAACATGCATATCATATAATTTATATTAGTAGCATATGTATCAAATTTGTGATTCATCATAAACTATCTAATGACAAAATTAAAGCATACAAGCATGCATAAACATATATACTCGAGTACTAGACATGGATACACTATTAATATATAATAGATAAGATATGAATGCTTACGTATCAATATTGTGATTCAATATTGTAGAAAAGTACGTAGATGCAACAGAGATATTAAACACTAGGTTTGACTTGCGAACAATACCCATGAACATTACACATAAATTCCATAGCTATAACCCATAGTTTCCTTAGCTTTGACTCATTTGAAAACTTGGTTTGAAATCATTTGAGTAGTACTTCGTCGTAGTATTTTATGTATAATACTAATAATATTAATACTACTGATAATAATAATAAGATTAATAATAATATTAATCTTAATAATAATAATAATAATAATAATAATAATAATAATATAAATAATTATATAACAGAGGGAGTAACATATAGGATATGTGTGTGTGTGTGTGTACGTTGAGCAAACTGGCCAATTTATAGAATGTTTCTGAATCCTGACTGCCATGCGATCGCATGGGTTTTATGCCTATTTCTCATGCGATCGCATGGCCCCAAAATCCAGCTCACAATTTTTTGTTGTTTTGTTTGTCGACATATTTTTATAATATATATATAATTTATATTAATTAATTATATATTATATTATATTCACGTGCATAGTTGACTTTTAATTTTTGGTCCGATGACTCGTACATTTACGCTCGACTAATGTCTCAGTTCCGGTTTCTCGAATGCATTTTCGTATGCTTAGAAAACTTGTACTTTACGTTTCGTGATTCGTACCTTTGTCAAAATATAATCTTAAATTATCAATAAACTATATTACTCAAAGTATAACTTATACATTTTAGTAATTTGGTCATTTGCTTCTATAAATCAACTCCTCATTATTTATTAAAATATATTTAATAATATCGAAACGTTTTATATCTAATTCAATTCTATGCATTATCACATTGTAAAATATATATTTTCGTTTAGAAAAATATAAATTTGTATATAATATTTATTTATCAAACGGAACAATAAATGAGTGTTACTATTGTTTACAAAAATAATTTCAAACCTTAATATATATATATATATATATATATATACACAATATATATAAATACTTTTTCTATACACGTTGCAAGTTATTTATATATCAAATATAGTCAAAAAGGAAAGATTTCTTAAATCAAGGTGGACCTCTCAACAAAGACTAATCACAATACTTACGGGATTTATAATTGTTGAAATATCCGCTAATCCAATCGTTGGTATTATCTTCTAATTCCGTAGATGAATATATTAAGCATATATTGAGACAAATACGTTTAATCTAAAATATTATACATTTAATACTTTGTTAACGTTTTCAAGTTATAATATATATATACATATATATATTCATATCCATTTATATATTCGTTCGTGAATCGTCGAGCATAGTCAAAAGGGTAATTGAATGTATGAACATAGTTCCAAAATTTTCGAGACTCAACATTACAAACTTTGCTTATCGTGTCGGAATCATATAAAGATTAAGTTTAAACTTGGTCGAAAATTTCCGGGTTGTCACAGTTGCCAAGTGGGCAAAGTGGTGACTAGGTCAACTAGTCAACCACTTCACCACCACCACTCATTCAACCTCCTCATCTCTTCTCTCTTTTCTCTCTTCCATTTTTGAACTCAAACACCCATTTCATTAATTCATCATCCAAATCCGAATCAAGAAGGAAACATCAAAACAAATTACATATTCGTGATCCTCTCTTCATCATCTACATTTTGGTACCAATTTCATCACATTTGGGTAACTTTCTAAAAACACTAGATTTCTCTAAATTCGTTATATATAATTGAAATGGTGTTAGTTAGTGTCTATGGCTTAAGTATAACATGAATATATGTTTTGTTTGCTCGATTTGTTTTTTTTTGAAGTAACTAGCATGAACTTGAAATGGGTGTGCTTAATCTTGAATTTTGGATGATTAAATGTTGTTTATATGCTAAAGTTCATGTATTAAAAGTGTTACTAGTATCATTAGCTTTATTTTGATGTGTAGGTTGATTTAGAAAAGCTTCATTTACAAAATTAATGAATTCTTGATTTTTGGTTAGGGTTTGATGAACTTGAAATGAACTTTTGATGCTTGAAATGCTATGAAACGTTGTTAGTAAGTGTTTAGTTATATTGTATGTTTAATTACCTTCGAAACAACATATCATACGTGTAAATTGGTCGCCCGAATCATGAAATGCGTTTTACAAACTTGAAACTTTTGATTATGAACGTTTATTAAACTTTTGACAAGAATTTGATTATTGTAAATGCTAGTTTTGATTGATGATATGTTCTTATTTTCATTCCTTGTCAAAAGAGCTTTCCAACGATATAAAATACGTGTTTTGAATGTTTACGGTTCATAAGTTATGATTGTTTGAAGTTTGGTTCGTGCATTTCCCAGGTACAGGAGCGACGCTCCTGAACTAAGAGCGCCGCTCCTGGTAGGACTTTTTGTGGAATTTTTCATCAGACATCAGGAGCGCCGCTTCTAAAAACAAGAGCGCTGCTTCTGGTCCTCAAGAGCGCCGCTCCTGGTTTTGGTGCGACGCTCCTGTGCTGAAACAGTAGACCAACTTATTTTGTGTTTTCATAAATTCATTCACGCTTACACGCAACTCCGATTGACATGAAACTTGGCCAACATGCTTATATATGACTTCTAAGCTCAGAAAAATTGTCGGATACCCGACCCGACCCCGTTGAATTTTACGTTGACTTTGACCAAGTTTGACTTTTAGTCAAACTTAACAAAACACTTATGCGACCGTTCTAATCTTATTTTATACTTGATTCTTGCATGAAACTTCACAACTTAATTCACATGCTATATAATCGAGTCGTAACGAGCCATAAGACTAATTGAACACATTTCGCCCGACCTTGTGTCGTAACCGGTTAATTGATACAACTTACTTGTTTAGGTCAAGGCTAAACAACTTTCATGCACACGTTTACTTTGTGAAGTACATTTATACTCGTGTACTCGAGGTGAGATCATAGTCCCACCTTTTCAATTACTTTTATACTTTTAAATCGTGGGCTGAGAAACATATACATTACATACTTATATACATTTCATATGTATATATACTTTTCATACTTTTATACTTGAACAAGAATACAGAAGCAAAGATACATACGAGTTAGAACAAAAATCCTCAAGTCCAATTACCATTAGTTACACTTGTAGGGTGTGAGCGAGAACTTATGTTGTGTGGTCATACGGGTTTAATGAACCCTCATCTGACGGATGAAACGTATTTTGGGGATATAGTGTAGGTTCTAACACTATTATGCAGAGGTAAGATTCAGTTGAGTTTTGGTAATTGGGTGCTCGTGATACATACAACATCCTTTGGGATGTATACGCTTGATATTCATTTTATAAACAACTTTTGAGATGTATACGCTTGATACAAACACATCTTTTGAGATGTATACGCTTTGATACTAAACCTTGTGGTTCAAAAACATACTTTTACAAATACACTTATGATCTCACCAACGTTTTTCGTTGACAGTTTTCTACATGTTTTCTCAGGTTCATACATGGCTATTTGATACATGCTTCCGCGTACACTCATACTTGCTTGGGGTCAAGCATACATGCATATACTCTGATTACTTGCTTGGAGGCAAGCATACATACATGCATACGCTAGTGATAGCACCTTTGGATTCAAATAAATGCTTACATACTTACGCTATTTATAGCAACCGTGATTTTAAACTAATTATGTCGCAAGTTATTTCATTTATACTTTATAACTTTTGTAAACTTAAACTTGTTGTCGATCCGTTTGGTAAACTAAACTTTGTAAGTCTCGTACGTTTCAAATGAATGCGACATAATTTTGGTCAAACGCGTATCATATAGGGACTATGACCACGCAACGGGACCTAAGTAGACGGCGCCGTCAATGACAATTTTGTCGGGTCGCTACAAGTGTATCTGTATGCATACATCTAGCCATTTAAATTTAATTTAAAAATAGAACAATATGCATGAATGTAGAGTATACATTGAGTTTACAAGGACATAGAAAAATCCATATATATAATAATATACAAATGGATCGAACTGTAATATGTAATTTACCCCAATGAATCAAGTTGATCTTGATTTTAATTTTTCCGTATCTTAAAATGGTGAACGCATTAATACAGACCATTTTTCTCATTTTTGTTGTTGTTAAGAGGAGGAAAATTTTATTAAAATAAAATTTGACTGGTGGCGTTTATCAAAATACGTGGGGGTTATCAAGATTTTCTTTATTTATTTAATTACTAGATTTATGAGCCCTTGCACGGGTACTCATCCGCAAACATTATTGTTTTTAAACTTATATATGAAATAAAGATATTATATGAATAGTGTCAAAAATATTGTTGTGTGTAAATTAATAAAGTATGTTTTTGTACACAACATACAGACAATCAAAATTTGGATAAGTTTTTTCATACATTTATTCATTAAACAACATGAAGTTATGAATGGTTATAAACCTGATTTGTTGTTTAACCAACAAATATGACAAATGGGTTGCTTTTGGCTTGTTCTATATTTATAATATATAGAACAAATAAAACATTAAGATTTAAGAGCCAGTGCATTGCTCATCAACTCTAAATAATAAAATTCGATGTGAATTGTGATGATCCTTCCAAATCCCTTTGGACGAATACATCATTCATCGATTTCACAGTGAGGTTCTGACATCTACATGATACGTTTTGTAAACACTGCATTCTTTTGAAAAGGCACACCATAACTGAATATCAAATTCCAAGGTTTTTGACGTTTGATGATTTCTACATATAGACAATCACCGTAATTAATAGTTTACAATACTACATCCGTTGATAATGCAGTCAAAATAAGATACATGGTGATGATTTTGTGAATGCAATGCTTTCTCGAATAAAGCTTGTATGACTCCATGCACATAGCTTGTATAACAGATAAGCAAACAGTGGAAGACTTCTAGGAACCTGAGAATAAACATGCTTAAAAGTGTCAACACAAAGGTCAATGAGTTCATAGTTTTAATGTTGAGCATAATCTGTATATAAAGGTGGATCACAAGATTTCAGTTGTTTCATCTAGAAACGTTTATCAAAATATTCTACAAGATTGAGCACCCTGGTAACTAAACTTTAACGTCTATATAATAAGTACCCCTGTTTTAACATACATGCAACCAACATGTACAATACATGCAAATCAACCTGTACTAAACTCAAATAGCATACGTCTGTTTTATAGTTTAGGCTAGGGTTTCTATACCTGGAACAGACGGGGATATCAAGCCCTATGGATCCATATACAACTACTCGCGCCCACCAGTTCTTATAACCAACACTTATTAGTTACCAAAGCTAAGGGATTTTCGGTTCAAACTCAGTGTAGAATTAAGTATGTACTTGTATCCATTGCGTTTAAAGTAAAGTGCATGTATTCTTAGCCCAAAAATATAGATTGCAAAAGCAATTAAAAGGGGAGCAAATGAAACTCACCTTAGCAGCACATAAGGCCATTCACCGAAATGTGACCGAAACTCGGAATGCAAAATAACCGTAGATCTCAACCTAGAGAACATATGTTGGTCAATACATATTTAACAGCTAGGTCGGGTCATAGTGTATCACAGTCCTAATGCTCGAGACCGACATGCAAAAGTTAACAAAAGTCATCTCAAAAGTCAACCTGACCCAATATGATCTTTAAATCTATACATGTTTATTATCATAGGATAAGTCTTGATAATTGAACGAACTTATAGTTTATCAAACTCAAAATATTATTTATTTCAGGAGCTATATTATATTTGTATTATCATGGAAATCGAAAATATTTTATTATTTCACATAGCTTTTCCATACTTGTAAAATCAGATTATAGTGTTTATAAAGCTTTAAAACATGATAAGACAGTCAACTTTGACAATTGTCCAACAAAACGAGACGTGCCTTATATATAAATTCATTTACTCGATTAGTAATATCTAAAATTCCAATTTATCAGTCTCATAGACAAGTTGTTTAAATATTAATTTACAGTTTCAAACACAATTTCAATTAACGTCAAACATAATTCAGTTGACCATATCTTTTAATCCGTTCATCAAAATCACGCGATTTCTAAATGAAAAGTTAATAATTTTTCGTCAGCTTTCCAAAAACATGCATATCATATACTTTATATGAGTAGCATATGTATCAAATTCGTGATTCATCATAAACTATCTAACGACAAAATTAAAGCATACAAGCATGCATAAACATATATATTCGAGCACTAGACATGGATACACTATTAATATATAAAAGATAAGATATGAATGCTCACGTATCAATATTGTTATTCAATATTGTAGGAAAGTACGTAGACGCAACGGAGATGATAAACACTAGATTGACCTCACGAGCATACCCCCGAACCATACCCATAACCTCCATAGCTATTACCCATAATTTCCTTAGCTCTATCCCTCTCAAAAACCCATTTTGAAAACATGCAAGCAGAACCTCGTCGTAGTATATTATATCTATACTAATAATAATAATACTACTAATAAGAATAATAATAATATTAAGATTCATAATTACAATAATGAACGGAGCAAAAATATGATATATTTGTGTTGTGATCTTGATCGAAACAACAATATATATAGAGTTTTTCATATGCAATATAATAATAATTTAATAATTTAATATAATAATAAAGTAAATATAATAATTAAATATGTTAATAAAATAATAACAAAAAGAAAACGTGCCAATTCTTTTGATCACAAATTTTGATACGTGAATTTTGGTTGGATTTTACATGCCGACATTCTTTGTCACTAATTTTTAACCCGTGTTTTCACGAACTGGTATTTTGTACTTCGTCCAATGATTGACGGATAAAAGTATAAATAAAATTCCAATTTGGATACATATATTTATTTTGGTTTTAAGCTTTATAAATTTGGTTGTAAAAAGGTTCATTTATTAAAAATTTTTTACTATATATGTTCGATGTAGAGTATATGTACTAGTCTGCTGATCATTCCTTGCCACTGTAAATCACGGAATTCATTCAATCGAATGAATTTTAAAATTTTAAAAAGTCATATTTTTTAAATACTTCAGGGGTATGTTATGTAACTTATAATTAATAATATCTATCATGTGACTTTCATGTGAATAGTAAATTAATTAATTTTGTTTCATTTACTATTCATATGAATAGTAAATGAATTAATTTCGATTTAACTATTTAAGTTACATTGTTGTACGTTGTACTTTACAGCTTGTACATCTTTGATTTAATTGAGTTTTTCTTATAAATTAAGAAAAATTACATCATAAAAATAAAACGATTAAATACGTAAAATTTTTAATTTGAAAATTGCATCATTCAATAGTAAATTTTTATCATTTCATATATAAATATTATTCGCATGTTTCCGTATACATATATATATATATATATATATATATATATATATATATATATATATACACAATTATATAATTATCACAAGTTATGACGTTCGTGAATCGTCGGACAAACAGGTGGTCAACCGTTATATAAAACTCATTTACAAGAGTTTTAAAACTTGTCAAAATGCATTGCTTATCATGAAGAAAATATTAAATCATATAGAGAATTGGTTTAAATAAGTCGAAATTTTCCGGGTCATTACAGTACCTCCCCGTTAAAGAAAATTTCGTCCCGAAATTTTGACAGAGGTCGTCATGGTTGATTGTAAGAATATTTTTATGAAGAATATAAGTTTAAATTTAGAGTTTTATCACCATTGAGTAATATGGATAATACAATTCGATTACTCGAAGCGTATGAGAGGATCTATCGCAAAAGCGTGAAATGATGAAATCAAAGATTCGTTTCAACTCTTGACGTAGTCATGGTTAATTTCCGAGATTTAAGGAAATTAAAGAAGATCTTTGTAATCTATATAAGATTTGATTCTTCGGTGATTAAGGAAATTAGGATCCGCTTTAATTAAATGCAATAATCTGTTTTGATTGCTCTGTCGGATATGTCACTATAAATCCATTCTCTTCGTTTTCTTATTTCCACAACTCACACCCTCTATTCTTTCTCCTTTAATTCATACTTTGAATCATTCGTCAATATGCTACATCCAGTTCTGATCCTTGATATACTCCTAACTTTCATATCTGTCATTCTTCTCTTTCTTCTACCACCGGAGGATTTTATTTATTTTTATTATTACCTTGGAGTTATAGTAATTTTAATTCTCCAGTGCCTTTACGTGGCAATACATATTGATATGCACGGTTTGTAATTTATGTGTTGTTGTCGAGCTTTATACTTTCTTTTATATTCAAGAGTTCCATACTTGTGTCTCCTCTTCCTGACTTCAAGTCAAGCGAATAATGGTCCAGAATTCGTAGGTATGGATTTTGAAATGAACATAGTTAATGTTCTAAGAAGGAAATTGTAATGACACAATTTTGATTTGTCAAATTACCAGAATATTCGAAAAAGACCGAATCATCAAGAAAATATTTTCTTGATATTCTTAGAGGTTAAATAGAATACCAGAGTCGTGTAACATGGCACATGATGACGATATGGTCTGTGAATCGTCATGTCCCATTTAGAAACTCAGCATGACTTACTGTAATATAATCACGTTGATCAAGTGTCATTATATTATACTAACTCATGCTTCAGTTCCCAACACTACTTCAAAAACATTCATATTTTAAACTTGAAGGTTTCAGAATTTAGAAACTAAAATAGTTTCTTTTATGATATAATACAGATGGTGCGAAGAGATAAATGATTTCAGATAAGAATAATTATGAAAATATCTTCAGAAATATGGAGGATATTTATAATGAAAGATACGATGATATCTTAAAATTTCTAATATCAGAGGATGATGAAGAATATTGTCCGCAAGGGTTTAGAGTCATGAGCAAGGTTTTCGTTAATGACTTTAGCAGATACTGAATCATTTGGATTCTTTGAAGGCAGGTTTAGTCTTTGTGATTTGTCCACAGCCTCCTTCATACTTTGCTCAATTCGTTTTCCAGTTCCAAACCTTCTCTTTTTCTGAGCTTTGCCAACACACTATTCTTTACCATCAAACTTTTTACTATTAAGGTCGTTTACAGCTTTTGCTGCTTCATCAGCATCTTTCGAAATTTCTAGAATTAGTTCGCAGTTTAGGGTATTTTTCAGAAACTTCACATTCAAAGTACGTAAGTATAGGAGATAGATGTTATATGTACACATATAACTGTTGGCGTAGACATGCTGCGAGATTTCAAAATACTGATTGTTGATTCCCAGTAATTGGCAAGACAATTCTTGTTACAAGATGCAGATGAGTAAATGATGGGGTTTCGATAAATATAATGATTTTTTGGAAAGTCAAAGATCAGTGAAGTTGCTGGTAAGTTTATTGCTAATGTGGTGGAACATAAACGGTTCCCTGGTAACGATGGCGAAAGGGGCAACGTATATATCAAGGTTATAATAAGGCTGTTTCGACTGAAGAATCGAAGTTGACTTGCTGGAGCTGTGACAAAACTGACTACTTTGTAAAGGGAATGCAAAGTTATTTTAGCTAATAAATGCCAAAGGGTCTAACACGGATACGTGTTAAACTATTACTTTGGTTTCAAGAGTATTTCAGGTACATAACTGTAGGTAACATGTGGTTGGATCATCATCTCGATTGTTCATTATTTGAAGTGTCATCAAGAATTTCGAAGGGTTTGAACACTGATTGTAATCGTTAATATACATATGATGTTCTAGCACAGTTTTGAAATCAAAGTACAGCTTTGAAAGATGTAGGAATCTAAGAGTGATGATATCGGTTATATCTCGACTTGGATTCTGATATGTTAAAATCAGAATATGTAATTGAATTTGAATGAGTATGGTTGTTTTGATTTCTATGAAAGAATATATCTCGTTGTGAAAGTAGTGAGTATAGTTGATGATTTGTTGAATCAGAATTGAAGAATATAACATATTAATTGTGAATTTATATATATCTTTCGGGTATTACCTACCCGTTAAAATATTCTCCCCATTAACAGTTTGTACAAAAGAATTTTTAATTACAATCTTTATGAAAATATACCTACATATATATTTTCTTTAGATGTAATCATGGATTTAACGAGTTAACATAATATTAATCTCATTTGGTTTTCGATTAGGACTAGAATATATAATCTCTAAAACTTTAGATATTACATAATCGCCGTAGAATATTTCTTCAATGAAGTTATGAATCGATACTTCATCATTTATTGTTGGTACTCCTTGGTATCTATGGTGCGTATGACATTGATGCTCGAGGTACAGATTGTGATGTTGAGGTGTGGGATGCGAATGTTGTTGTTGGTGGTGGTAATGATACTGTTGGTGTTGATGATGGTGGTACTGTTGATGCCGGTGATGCTGCTGGTGCTTGTAACCTTTGCACCATATTCTCCAAAGCCACTACCTGAGCGCGAAGCTCGTTGACTTCTTCTACTACACCTGGATGATTGGTGGTTTGGACGAGCGGATGAATAAGATCTAGAATTTGGGATAATATATAATCATGACGAGATACTCTGGAGATGAGAGAGAAAATGGTATTATAAACAGGTTCGCCGGTAAGTGCTTCAGGTTCTTCGCCAAGAGGGGAATGTGGTGGATGGAAGGGATCACCTTCTTATTGTCTCCAATGATTAAGTAGACTACGAACCCATTCCCAATTCATCCAGAATAGATGATGGCTAATTGGTTGATCCATTCCGGTCACACTGCTTTCTAGCTCGGGTGGAAATCCATATCGGAATAGTTGTCGGAATCTAAGGAATTTGAACTAGATACGTGATCCATCTCGTATAATCAGGGAATTGAGTTTTGATATGAAATAGATTATAGTACTTAGATTGGTATTCTTCAACACATAATTTACATATGTATATATAATACCAAAATCCCATAAATTACGGAGAAATTTTCGGAAGATGTCAAGCAAAGTTTACAGTAATAGATATGCTAAGATATGAATTCGTGTGTACACTATGTATGCAATAAATGCAGGAAACGTTTCTAGACTTAAGAATGATAAGCATGTAATTTCCGACAAGAAATGATAAGTAAAACTCGGTAAAAACAGATACGGTCATAGTCCAGACTAACTAATGCATCCTAACAATTACCAGTTAAACACACTAATGCAAATTCTGGTTCCCTATGACCTCAAGCTCTGATATCAACTGTGATGATCCTTCCAAATCCCTTTAGACGAATACATCATTCATCGATTTCACAGTGAGGTTCTGACCTCTACATGATACATTTTGTAAACATTGCATTTTTTTGAAAAGGCACACCATAACTGAATATCAAATTCCAAGGTTTTTTATGTTTGATGATTTCTACATATAAACAATCACCGTAATTAATAGTTTACAATACTACATCCGTTGATAATGCAGTCAAAATAAGATACATGGTGATGATTTTGTGAATGCAATGCTTTCTCGAATAAAGCTTGTATGACTCCATGCACATAGCTTGTATAATAGATAAGCAAACAGCGGAAGACTTATAGGAACCTGAGAATAAACATGCTTAAAAGTGTGAACACAAAGGTTAGTGAGTTCATAGTTTTAATGTTGCGCATAATCTGTATATAAAGGTGGATCACAAGATTTCAGTTGTTTCATCCAGAAACGTTTATCAAAATATTCTACAAGATTGAGCACCCTGGTAACTAAACTTTAACGTCTATATAATAAGTACCCCTGTTTTAACATACATGCAACTAACATGTACAATACACGCAAATCAACGTGGACTAAACTCAAATAGCATACGTCTGTTTTATAGTTCAGGCTAGGGTTTCTATACCTGGAACAGACGGGGATGTCAAGCCCTATGGATCCATATATAACTACTCGCGCCCACCAGTTCTTATAACCGGCAGTTACTAGTAACCAAAGCTAAGTGATTTTTGGTTCAAACTCAGTGTAGAATTAAGTATGTACTTGTATCCATTGCATTTAAAGTAAAGTGCATGTATTCTTAGCCCAAAAATATAGATTGCATAAGCAATTAAAAAGGGAGCAAATGAAACTCACCTTAGCAGCACATAAGGCCATTCACCGAAATGTGACCGAAACTCGAAATGCAAAATAACCGTAGATCTTAACCTAGAGAACATATGATGGTCAATACATATTTAACAGCTAGGTCGGGTCATAGTGTATCACAATCCTAATGCTCGAGACCGACATGCAAAAGTTAACAAAAGTCATCTCAAAAGTCAACCTGACCCAATATGATCTTTAAATCTATACATGTTTATTATCATAGGATAAGTCTTGATAATTGAACGAACTTATAGTTTATCAAACTCAAAATATTATTTATTTCGGGAGCTATATTATATTTGTATTATCATGGCAATCGAAAATATTTTATTATTTCACATAGCTTTTCCATACTTGTAAAATCAGATTATAGTGTTTATAAAGCTTTAAAACATGATAAGACAGTCAACTTTAACAATTGTCCTACAAAACGAGACGTGCCTTATATATAAATTCATTTACTCGATTAGTAATATCTAAAATTCCAATTTATCAGTCTCATAGACAAGTTGTTTAAATATTAATTTACAGTTTCAAACACAATTTCAATTAACGTCAAACATAATTCATTTGACCAGATCTTTTAATCCGTTCATCGAAATCACGCGATTTCTAAATGAAAAGTTAATAATTTTTTTCCAGCTTTCCAAAAACATGCATATCATATACTTTATATCAGTAGAATATGTATCAAATTCGTGATTCATCATAAACTATCTAACGACAAAATTAAAGCATACAAGCATGCATAAACATATATATTCGAGCACTAGACATGGATACACTATTAATATATGAAAGATAAGATAAGAATGCTCACGTATCAATATGCTAGGGTTTGGTTCATTTGGAACTTGTAAGACCCATTTGGGGGTAATATGGGTGGATTTGGGTTATGTTGATGAAAGGAAACCCTAAATAGCTATAATCTAGGGTTTCGTCTTATGATTTGAGATTTAAAGTGTTAAATGGTGTTTTTAGTCACTAATACACTTGTAATTGAAGGAAAAATTGTAAATGGGTTAAGTTGACCAAGTTTGTAAGTTTAAGTATTTAAAATGGGTCGAAAGAGTAATGTTGACCTAGTTTGGGCGAAATGGGTATGAATTACCCTAAGTTTGCGTTAGTAGACTTTAAATCACTAGTTTTAGTGATTTAATATGTGTCTTGGCCATTTATGGGCGGTTTTTGTGTAGTTGGGTCATTTAATGCGAATTGGGTCATTAAATGCTCAAGTGTAAGCAATATGGTTAGCTCCACTAGTTCTGTATTGAAAGTGTACTTAATGTATTAGGTACATTGCTTTGAAGTTCGGAAGTGCATAATCATCATCCTTGTATTAAGGTGAGTGGAATAGTTATGCGTGTACGTATATAATGTATTTATTTATATAGTATGAATGTGGCATTGCCGTGGTGTTCAAGACACCACATTCTAAGTAACGAGTTGTATTGTCGTGGTGTTCAAGACACTACTCATTGTTTGATTGACATGTGGTATTGTCGCGGTGTTTAAGACACCACATTGTCATGGGAGTGGTTGCCGTGATGTTCAAGGCACTACTCTTTGTTTTGATTGACATGTGGAATTGTCACGGTGTTCAAGATGCCACATTGTCATGGGGGCGAGTTAGTCGCATTGTTCAAGACATCACCTGGGGGATTAGTAATTACGCGGTGTTTAAGTAACACTAATGGATGTTATAAACTCCGAAGGTCTTTTACGAGTACCGTTCCTTTGTACGATTGGTTAACCATGGTTGTGTGAATTCGTATCTAGCATAATTAAATTGTGAACTATATGCTATTATTGTTGCTAGCTTCTTGTGAATTGTGGATAGTAGTTTATGCATGATGTTTGCATAGTTATTGAATTGCTATAGTTATTGAATTGCTAGCTTGTATGAGGTATGGTAAGTGATTGCAAGTAAGTAGGTTATATATGAACATGTATAATTATTGCATTCACTAAGCGTTAGCTTAGCCCTCTCGTTGTTTATCTTTTTAGATGCAGGTGCGGATAAGGGGAAAGGGGTTGTTGGGCACTAGGTGTCCTTTGATGATGTTTCGTTGGAGCTTTTGGAAGTTGGCCTAGCGTTTTGGGTAGTTTAGCCCCAAACCATGCTCGATGTGTTGTTTGGATTAAAACTATCATTTTTGGTTAGGTCAAACTTGTATCACATTTTTTAATGGCTGTTGTACCTATTGTAAACACTAAACTTGTTGTATTTTTTAACAAAATGTGTGGAATGGTTTACATATTTGATTGGCGCATATATGTGTATTATTTTAAAGAATTTTTTTTTTATCGTATGGAATACGGGTTGGGTTGTTTCAAGTGGTATCAGAGCATGGTCTAAGGGAGTTAGGCGACTTGAGATAGGTGCCTAGACTTAGACTTTATTGTGTGTGCGCTTTATGCGGGACTTGTAGGACTTCGGGTCGGATCGGGAATTGTTAGTGCCTCGGTTTATGTGAACTAACCTTGCGCTATTTGTTTTGTGTAGTAGTTGAAATCATCAAGCGAGACAGACGTTGTACTAACGAGTTAATGCGACGTGCTCGTGTGGTAATGACTAGCTACCATTGTTACGGGTGCAAATCGTGTCAAACAAGCGATGTACGACGATTGTTGAGCAAGATGGGGTAGTGTGGTGTATATGTATATATACATACGTGTTATGTCTTTTTGTTTCGTTGTTTAATCTATTTCATTTCTTAAGAATGAAGACGGAGGATGGGTACGGAACGGAAGAGCCTACTCATGAAAGGAGGAATGAGTTAACGGTAATGGTTGAAACCGCGATTGAACAATGTGTCTCGGGTTTCGCCAATGGAGTTAGTCAAGTAGTCAAGGAGTCAATCGAAGGACGAGTAACCGAGATGGTCCGAGACCAAGTGACTAAGGTTGTAAGGGAAGAATTTAAGAAGAGGCTCTCCAAACCTCAAGGTAGTGGTGAAGAAGAAGTACTAGCAAGGCTATAGCCACATGGTGCTCCGGGCAATAGGAAGAGAGGTACATCTGAAGGCGTCGGGAATGTGAAAAAGAGGAGTAAGGGAGGTTGTACATCTATATGTTTCAATTGTGGTGTTAGGGGCCACAAGATATGGGAGTGCACATTGTCGAGGAGTGATAACGGAATGTGCTACCATTGTCATAAAGAGGGGCACCGAAGGTCGGAGTGCCCCAAATTGTTTATTGATCAAAGTAGAGGTGTAATTGAGGCAGCTAGTAGCATGAGGAAGGGAGCGTCGGGCTCCGGTGGGTCAAAGTGTTACAATTGTGGGCAACGGGGACATAAGTCTTGTGAATGTCCGTCGGGCAAAACTGTATGTTTTTATTATCGGAAGGAAGGGCACCAAAGGTCTGAGTGTCCCGATCGGGCTAGTAATCAGACTAAGACGTTATGAGGTTTCGTGCCTACATGTTATAATTGTTTGCAGCGAGGCTATTTGGCACGGGATTGTACGGGTGTACCCGTGAGCACGATCAGGTGCTTTATATGCCAGGCGGAGGGACACAAAAGGTTGAAGTGTTCCGAATTATTTGCTGATCAGGTTAAGAGATTAGAGCGCGACTACTTGATGGGTAGTGAAGCATAGAAGTCCAGCTATACTGCTTCAGGTACTTTCGTCTTCGATGCAAATATGCCTTATTAATTGTTGTGTGCCGATGTATTCGGTTATGAAGTCGAGACTTAAGTCTCGTTACGAAAACTAATTAGTGTCGAGTGAACGTATATTTCAATAGTACCCATATAAGTGCGGGGTTAGTAATTACGATGACGGTGCACTAGGGTAGCGCTTGAGTCATTGACTCATGAGAATGCGACTTGGGTGCGAATGCATTAGTGTAAATACGTGGTATATTTACGGGTAGCATTCCTAATGGAATTACCCTACATTGAGGTTGGATTGACGATTGCAGGGCGTAAGACTTGGTGCAACCAAGCATTCCTTAGTATTGGGAAAATGTATCTACCAAGCCATGGAGACGGGCTTTGGTTTTCGGATGTTGAGCGTGTTCGCTTTCGTGTGAAAGTTGATGGAACCCTTAAGACAAAGTGTTCGATCTTGACGAATGTTGGTAATGGAGTCTATGTGACCCAACGTTAGATGTCTTTTTCATACCTACTAGCGTGGTATTCGACTCCGATGGTGTTACGATTACATCGAACATTGGGTTTCGATTAAGTGGCAAAGGATAATCTGAATTCCTTCGTATGCTCAAGGTGGAGCAAAGTTTGGTGATATGTGTGGTATGAGATGCAAGACGAGTGAACCTCGTCTCTCTTTTACGAGATGGTTGTGGTTTTGGGTCGTTAAGCTCGTTCGAGTGAGACCCGTAGGCTTTGTAGATTGTGTGTGTATTGTTGCTCGTATGTGAGTTTAACAACTAATTGCTTGTGTGCGCGTGTTATTGGGTTAGTATGCACCGGGTGTTATATCACCATGTGAGAGTACGTGACGTGTAATCGTCTTATCAAGAGTGTTGTGTTTTGATTTGGGTAGCCGCGAGAGCTTAATCGAGCATATAGTGATGAGACCGTGTAGGGTGTAGTCCCAATTGTTGTGTTAAACTTATGGTAAAACCAATTAGGTCGTAACCAGAGTGAGGTAGTACGCTTGACGATAATAACATACTATGATGTATATACACATGTTAATTGGCGGTTTGATTTCGATGGCGGTTTTGTGACTGTGTGGCGAGTGTTGTACGCTCTTAACAGCCACTCTTTACTTTTATGATTTTGGGGAGGGCGGGTACGCGGTATGCCGTTCGTGAGGCATTTCCATTAACCACGTTCGTGTACGGGTAGAGTCATGGCGGTTAACTATTCTTATGTATGTAGGTGACCGGGTTAATGGTTATGACGAAGTTAGAAAGGTGTAAGCCTTGGTGTTCCAAGCGCCTCCTTAGTGTTGAGTTGAAAGATAAATAGGCTAGCTATGCGGCCTAGGTGAGTAGTGACTAACGGGTGTCGCTAGGAAGTTATGGGCGTGAAGCCGTAAGGTTCGTTAGATTTGTGTGACCGCGTGTAGTTAGGTGACGTGTGACGCCTGGAGTAGACCCCGTAAGGGTCGAGTCTTTGGAGACTCTAAATTGGAGTTGGATAACACAACGTCAGGTGCCTCCTTATACCTGTTAGTGTAACTTTTGACTCCGATGGTATGATTACTTTGGATTTGGGTACCGGTGAGAAACCCGAAGTTACAACTGTGATATATTGTGGTGTTTAGCGGGCGTTAACACTTAACTGATTTGAAAGATCGAGGTTCGAATAGCTTATAGTGAGTCCTTGGAAGGACTATTGAGTATGACCAACGCCGGAAAAATGTAATGGGTGTTGTGGAATGTCGGAATTTCGCAGGGCGTTATCATCTTGACGGTGAAAGTAGGGGGTTAAAACCCTAGATGGGGGAGTTAAGTACCGGAGAATGCGGAAAAAGTTCCTAACTAGTAGATGTGATGAGCGAACGGGTGTCGCTTATATAGGAAAGAAAGACTTTGGTGGTCTTCGAAAAAGTCCCAAGTTGAACTTGGGAATGAATTGTGAAGGTATTTAGTGAGACGAGTCAAGTGGTGAGGTTTCCGATGATCCTTGCGGGAGATTTTTAGGAAGGTGTCGGGATGATTCCCGATAATTCTATGGTGGGAAGGCGTGATGATGGAGGTCGTCAGGAGATTATTCCACCTTTGGATTTATTGTGAATGTATGGTACGAGTTAAATACTAGGTGTAGGAGCGAGCGGTTGCGGTTGTTTTGTCTCGAGGGATGATTACCCTTGCTCGTTATAACATGATACGTTAGTGTACGAAGTGAGAACTTGGATGGGTGATTACTACATGTGTGATTCCGTATTGGAGACGGAAATGTTCAAGGTGGAAGTGCTCAACTTCTAGTATTTGGTGCGGATCACGAGGACGTGATCCAATCTAAGTGGGGGAGAGTTGTAGCATCCTGTTTTTCCCATACATATTTAAAGGTACATACTTAATCGTAGTACGTTTATAACTCGTTAGTTTATGTGTGAATGTATATGTATACGTATAGATTATAGATACAAATATATATATACTTGAGAATGCATGCATGTGAAAGTTTATACATGGGTTTTTATGGTGCTAAGTCACGTGAGACGTAAATGTGAAGTTTAGACATATGTAGGAAGCGAGGACGGGGCGTACAAGCCAAATATTTAATCGTTAAATTTTGTTGTCGAGAAAACGATCAGGCACAGGCCTTTGCCGCACCGCGGAAGTCCTGGTCGCGCCGCGGTATTCAACTGAAATAAAGGTCAGGAGGCCTGATAAACAGGTCGAAATATCTTTGTATTGTCGCGCCGCGATGACCTCAGCCGCGCCAAGCAAAACGAAGTTAGGAAGCATGCTAAGGAGGGTCAGTTTTTCTTTTATGTGTCGTGCCGTGACAAATGGCACCGCGCCGCGGCAGTTCTGCTGAAATGATTCCAGATTTAGCTCATTTTAAGTGATTTTAAGGGGCAAATTGGTAATTTGACGTATAGAGCTGATGGGAGCATTTAATCTCCACCACTTATCCATTTTCCTCATTTCTTTTCTATTTTCTTCCTCCATTTTACTCTCAAACATAAAAACCCATTTAAATTCAAGTGAGATTTGTGAATGAAGAATTGAGAGTTGATCTTTGGAGCAAGAATTAAAGTTGTTCTCTTTGTTCTTAGCTACAAGTGGATAGTGTTGGTAAGTCTTAACTCCATTTTGAGTTTTAATTAGTTTATGCTAGGGTTTGGTTCATTTGGAACTTGTAAGACCCATTTGGGGGTAATATGGGTGGATTTGGGTTATGTTGATGAAAGGAAACCCTAAATAGCTATAATCTAAGGTTTAGTCTTATGATTTGAGATTTAAAGTGTTAAATGGCATTTTTAGTCACTAATACACTTGTAATTGAAGGAAAAATTGTAAATGGGTTAAGTTGACCAAGTTTGTAAGTTTAAGTATTTAAAATGGGTCGAAAGAGTAATGTTGACCTAGTTTGGGCGAAATGGGTATGAATTACCCTAAGTTTGCGTTAGTAGACTTTAAATCACTAGCTTTAGTGATTTAATATGTGTCTTGGCCATTTATGGGCGGTTTTTGTGTAGTTGGGTTATTTAATGCGAATTGGGTCATTAAATGCTCAAGTGTAAGCAATATGGTTAGCTCCACTAGTTGTGTATTGAAAGTGTACTTAATGTATTAGGTACATTGCTTTGAAGTTCGAAAGTGCATAATCATCATCCTTGTATTAAGGTGAGTGGAATAATTATGCATGTACGTATATAATGTATTTATTTGTGTAGTATGAATGTGGCATTGTCGCGGTGTTCAAGACACCACATTCTAAGTAACGAGTAGTATTGTCGCGGTGTTCAAGACACTACTCATTGTTTGATTGACATGTGGTATTGTCGCGGTGTTTAAGACACCACATTGTCATGGGAGTGGATGTTGCGGTGTTCAAGGCACCACTCTTTGTTTTGATTGACATGTGGAATCGTCGCGGTGTTCAAGACGCCACATTGTCATGGGGTTGAGTTAGTCGCATTGTTTAAGACATCACCCATGGGATTAGTGATTACGCGGTGTTTAAGTAACACTAATGGATGTTATGAACTCCGACGGTCTTTTACGAGTACCGTTCTTTTGTACGATTGGTTAACCATAGTTGTGTGAATTCGTATCTAGCATAATTAAATTGTGAACTATATGCTATTGTTGTTGCTAGCTTCTTGTGAATTGTGGATAGTAGTTTATGCATGATATTTGCATAGTTATCGAATTGCTAGCTTGTATGCGGTATGGTAAGTGATTGCAAGTAAGTAGGTTATATATGAACATGTATAATTATTGCATTCACTAAGCGTTAGCTTACCCCTCTCGTTGTTTATCTTTTTAGATGCAGGTACGGATAAGGGGAAGGGGTTGTTGGGCACTAGGTGTCCTTTTATGATGTTTCGTTGGAGCTTTTGGAAGTTGGTCTAGCGTTTTGGTTAGTTTAGCCCCAAACCATGCTCGATGTGTTGTTTGGATTAAAACTATCATTTTTGGTTAGGTCAAACTTGTATCACATTTGTTAATGGCCGTCGTGCCTATTGTAAACACTAAACTTGTTTTATGTTTTAATGAAACGTGTGGAATGGTTTACATATTTGATTGGCGCATAAATGTGTATTATTTTAAAGAAATTTTTTTTTATCGTATGGAATACGGGTTGGGTTGTTTCAAATTCATAAACAAATTATCTTATAAAATGTTTTAATAAAAAAGTTCTTATTTAAACTGAAAACGTTTTAGTACGTTTGAAACTAAATCAAATAAATATTATAATTTATTTTTCAAAGTTAAATATATTTAGGAATCATTTTGTTTAAAGGTTAAACAGATGGTAATCGTTATATCATAAAATGTTTTAGAAAAGTAAAATCGTATATAACTCATAGCAGGTTTTCAAGTTTTTAAATTACCATTTGCTGGTGATGCGTAAGATATAGTCCAAAGGTTAGATAAATGTATGAAATTACTTTAATGAAAAACGTCATTTTTCTTAACTTGTCGATATCTATTTTCTAAGTTATCTATATTCCCAACATTTCCCTTTCACCCTAAATAATATGAAAGTTAACTAGTTAACACCTATATAGGAAATCGAACATGAAACACCACTACCCCTTATCTAGTTCCTTCTTGTAAATCACTTTACCAATTATTCCGAATACCGTTCAAAAGAATAGATTTCTTAAATCATAGTGATCTTCACAACAGAGACTCGTAATCATATCATAATGTATCTGATAATTCAATCATTTGATACTATCTTTTAATTTCCATCGATAAACATATATTGAAACTAATATGTTTATGCAAAGTATTATTCATCAATTACTTTGTTAACGTTTTCAAGTCATATAATAATTTCATAACTTATTTTCATATCAACCAAACCGTTAAATGTTTTATTAATATTTCTCAATTTAATAATCACACATATGTATATATTCATACATATCTATTTACACATAATTTTTCGTGAATCATCGAGAGCAGTCGAAGGTTAAATGAATACATGAACACAGTTCAAAGTTTTTGAGATTTCAACATTACAGACTTTGCTTATCGTGTCAGAAACATATAAAGATTAAGTTTAAATTTGGTCAGAAATTTTTGGGTTGTCATAGTACCTACCCGTTAAAGAAATTTCGTCTTGAAATTTGATTGGGATGGTTATGGCTGACAATAAGTATGTTTTCATGACGCATACGAGCTGAAAATTAGAGTTTTATCATCAGTGATAAAACAACTTGTTTATGTGAAGAGTACAAGCGAAGTTATCACAATAGAGTGAAATGAGTAAATGTAGATTCGTCATATCTTTTGACGTAGACATGATTGATTTCCAGAGTTCAAGGGATTTGGAGAAAATCCTTGTAATAAGATTTGATTCTTTGGTAATTAGAGAAATTAGGATCCACTGCGATTAAATGCGATGATCTATCTTGATTGCTCTGTCGGATTTTTCGCTATAAATCCACTCCCTTCGTTTCCTTATTTCTACACTCCCACCTTCTATACTTTCTTTCCCAATTCATACTTCTAAAACATTCTTCAATATGCTCCATCCAGTTCTAATTCTTGATATACTTCTAACTTTCATATCTGTCATTCTTCTTTTTCATCTTCCGCCGAAAGAATCTATTCACTTCTACTATACTCTTGGTTTTATAGTGTTTTTAGTTCTCCCGTATCTTTATGTTGCTATATGCATCGATATATACGGTTTGTAATTTCTGGGTTATTGTTGGGTTTTATATCTTCCCTTATTTTTCAAAGTCCCTGCTTCCGTCTTCTATAATCATTGTCATCCACAGTTAATGCTCTTTCCTATTTGCTGCGATTTATACTCTCATTTCTATTTTTGGAGATTCATTCTTTTGTTTTCTCTTCCCGACTTAAAGTCAAGCGAATAATGGTCCAGAATTCGTAGGTATGAATTTCGAAATGAACATAATTAATGTTCTAAGAAGGAAATTATAAAGACACGACCTTGATTTGTCAAATTACCAGAATATCCGGAAAAATAGAACTATCAAGAAGATATGTTCTTAATGTGTTTGGAGATGAGGTAGAATGTAAGAGTCGTGTAATCATGGCACATGATGACGATATGTCTGTGAATCATCATGTTCCATTTAGAAACTCAGCATGACTTACTATAGTATAATCAATTTGATCAAGTGTCATTATATTATACTAACTCATGCTTCAGTTCCCAACACTACTTCAAAAACATTCATATTTTAAACTCAAAGGTTTTCAGAATATAGAAACTAAACAGTTTCCTTTATGATGTAATACATATAGCGCTAAGAGATAATTGATTTCAGATAATAATAGTTATGAAGATATCTTCAGAAATATTGAGGATATTTATAATAAAAGATACAATGATATCTTAGAATTTCTAATATTGATGGATGATGAATAAGTTTTTTCGTAAAGGTTTAGAGTCAGGAGTAAGGTATTCATTAATATCTTCAGTAGATACTGAATCATTTGGATTCTTTGAAGGTAGGTTTAGTCTTTGTGATTTGTCCACGGTCTCCTTCATGATTTGCTCAATCTGTTCTCCAATACCAAATTTTCTCATCTTTCGAGCTTCTTCAGCCACTATTCTTTATCATCAACCTTTTGGCTGATAATGTCATTTACAATTTTGGCTGCTTCATCAGCATTTTTTAAAATTTTGAGAACTAGTTCGCAATTTAGGGTGTTTTTCAGAAACTTCACATTCGAAGTATGTAAGTCTTGGAAGTACATGTTATATGTATACATATAACTGTTGGCGTAGAATCGTTGCGAGATTCGAAATACTGATTGCTAATTCTCGGTAGTTGGTATGGCGATTATTGTTACAAGATGTAGATGAGTAAATGATGGAGTTTATAATGATTTTTCGAAAAGTCCTAGATCAATACAGTTGCTGGTAAATTTACTGCTAATGTGGTGAAATATAAACTTTTCCCCGGTAACAATGACATACAGGGCAACGTATATATCAAGGTTATAATAGGGCTAATTCGGATGAAAAGTCGAATTTGATTTTGCTGGAGGTGTGACAAAATTGACTATTTTTGAAAGGAATTGCAAAGTTATTTTTGCTAATAAATGCCAAAGGTCTGACACGGATACGTGTTAAACTATGATTTTGGTTTCGAGAGTTTTTCAGGTGCAAGACTATGGGTAATATGTGGTTGGATCATCATCTCGATTGTTCATTATTTGAAGTGTCTTCAGGAGTTTCGAAGGGTTTGAACACAGATTGTAATCGTTAATATACATATGATGTTCTAGAATTTTGAACGGTACAAATATTTTTCTGAGTTTTACAAATAGAAGTGATATTCTATCATAGTTTTGAAGTCAAAGTATAGCTTTGAGAGCTGTAGGGATCTAAGAGTGATGTATTCTGTTAAATCTTGACTTAAATTTTGATTTGTTAAAATCAGAATATGTAATCAAATTTGGATGTGAAAGAATGTATATCATTGCAAAGGTAGTGAGTATAGTTGATGATTGTTGAATTAGAATCGAAGAATGTAACATATTCATTGTGAACTTATATATCTCTCGGGTATTACCTACCCGTTAAAAGTTTCACAAGTAATATTTTGTACCAAAGAATTTTATTACAGTCTTTATAAAAATATATGTATATTTTCGTCAGATGTAATACGAATTTAATGAGTTAATATTAATCTAACTCATTTGATTTTCGGCTGGAACTAGAAGTGAATAATCTCTAAAATTTTAGAATTTCGTAGTCTTCGCGGATTATTTATTCAACATAATTGAAAGTATGAATCAATACTTCATTATTAATTTTTATTGACATTTCCTCGGTGAATGATGTTGGTGCTTGTGGAATTCTTGTGAACTTAGCAAGATATGAATGATGTGTTCTAGAAAATTTTCGAGTAAATCAAAAATGAAAGTGTAAAATCAACCATGTACTTGATTAGTACACTTGGTTTATTATGAAATGGAATTCATTGAGTTGAAACAGAGATTGTGGTTAACGATGGTTAAGTAGTTAATCGAAGGATTATATCATATTAGTAATATGAATTTAACCGAGTAGTATCTACCTTTTTCAATTCATACATAATAGCTTAGTACGAAAAGATTCATGATGGTTTTAAAATTTATATATATAAGATATACATACAAATTCTTCAGAGAAATTGAGTTAATACTTCATAACTCGTCGATACAATATACTCGGTGTTGATTTGTAATGATGTCCGCGGTGATTCTTGAACTGGTGGAGTTTGTGATGTTATAGGTGCTGCTAGTGCTGATGTGTACACCCCGTTTTCTTCATACGTGTCTTAAGGTACATAATTAATCGTTAGAACGTTTATATTCCCGTTTGCTTTTGTGATTGAATGATTTAAAGTTTAGTTGATGTATACGATATATATACACATATATACTTGAAGAATGTAAGCACGTATATTACATGCATGGGTTTTTATGGTGTTAAGTCGAGTGAGGCTTTATGATGAATTTTAGATGTATATAAGAGGCGAGAACGAAGTGTACAAGTCGTGTAAATCATAGTGGGTTTAAGATATTAAAAATTGGTCAGTTGGCGGCCATTGTCGCGCCGCGGAGAGGAAGTGTCGCGCCGCGACACTTAACTAGAATTAAAATCAGGAGGGGAACAAACAGCTCAAAAAATCAGTTGAATGCCGCGCCGCGGCATATAAGGTCGCGCCGCGACATGCCTGCGGGCCTGATGCATTTTTCAGCTTATTTTAATGGATTTTAGGGGCAATTTGGTAACTTTCGCTTGTGGCCAACTTTAACACCCGAAATCTTATCCTCTCATTTCATTTTCTTTTCTCTTTTCTTCTTCTATTTACTCTCAAAACATAAAACCCATTTAGTTTAAAAGTGAGATTCAAAGGTGAAGACTTGTGATTCGATCTTTGGAACAAGAAGTAAATTTGTTACTACAACTTGATAGTGTTGGTAAGTCTTAACTCTGTGTTTTGAGTTTTAGTTAATTTATGGCTAGGGTTTGGTCATTCGAGACTTGTAAGACCCATTTGGGGGTTAAATGGGTGAATTTGGGTTAAATTGATGTAAGGAAACCCTAATAGCTATAATCTAGGGTTTGGTCATGTAAATCAAGGCTTGTAAGTGTTAATGGTGTTTAAGTCACTAATACGCTTGTAAAATGATGAAAGTTTGTTAATGGTTTCTAGTTTGACCAAATGTCTGAGTCTAAGCTTTAAAATGGGTCAAATGGGAAATGGTTGACCTAATTGGGTAGAATGGGTATGAAATGCCCAAAGTTTGGATTAGTTGGTGTTAGTAGACTTTAATCACTAGCTTTTAGTGATTAATGATGAGTCATGGCCTTTAATGGGCGGTTGAGGTGTAAATGAGTCATTTAATGCAATCAGGTCATTAAATGCTCAAGTATTAAATGTTGGTGTCTAGTCCAACTAGCTTGTGTAATGAATGTGTACTTAATGAATTAGGTACTTGCCTTGAAGCTTACAGAAGTGTTTAATCACCGCCGACGTGATAAGGTGAGTGGAATAATTATGTGTATACATATATAATGTATTTATTTGTTTGATTGACATGTGGAATATTCGCGGTGTTTAAGACAACACATTGTCATGGGAGTGGAATTGTCGCGGTGTTTAAGACACCACTCATTGTTTTGATTGACATGTGGAATTGTCACGGTGTTAAAGACACCACATTGTCATGGGGGTGAGTTAGTCGCGGTGTTTAAGACATCACCCGGGAGATTAGTGATTACGCGGCGTATGTACACTAATGGATGTTATGAACTCCGATGGTCTTTAGCGAGTACCGTTCCCTAGTACGATTGGTTAACCATGGTTGTGTGAACTTTGTATTAGCATATCTAATTGTGAAAAATATGCTATTAGTGTCGCTAGCTTATTGTGAAATGCGGATATTGGTTTATGCATAATGTTTGCATAGTTGTCGAATTGCTAGCTTGTATGCGGTATTGTGTAAGTGATTGCAAGTAAGTAGGTTATATATGTATATGTATAATTATTGCATTCACTAAGCGTTAGCTTACCCCTCTCGCTGTTTACTTTTTAGATGCAAGTGTGGAGAAAGGGAAGGGGGTTGTTGGGTACTAGTTCCCTTGTTGGATGCTTGTCGAAGTTTTTAGATGTCAACCTTGAGTTTTGGTAGTTTAGCCCCAAACTATGCTCGGGTGTTATTTGGATTAAAACTACCATGTTAATGGGTCGAACTTACATTACATTTGATTAAGGGCCTTCGTGCCTTCCTTGTAAACATTAAACTTGTGATATTGTTTTAATGGGTTGAATGGAACATTTTACGTTATGAAACCGTTTAAGCAGGCGTTAATGATTATTTATTTTAAAGAAAAAAAAGTGTCGTGCCTTATGCGGGTTGGGTTGTTTCAAGTGGTATCAGAGCATGGTCTAAGGGATTTAGGCGACTTGAGAATAAGTGTCTAGACTTGGACTTTATTGTGTACGCATTTTATGCGGGACTTGTAGGAGATGGGTCGGACCGGGGTTTGGTTAGTGCCTAAGTTTAGGTGAGCTATCTATGATCTACTTGTTTCGTGTTGTGTTTGCAATCATCAAGCGAGATAGATGTTGTACTAGCAAGTTAATGCGACGTGCTCGCATAACAATGATTAGCTACCATTGTTACGGGTTCAAGTCGTGCCAAATGAGCGATGTATGACGAGTATTGAGCAAGATGGGATGTTGTGTTATATATATATGTGTTGTTTCTTTTCGTTTCATTGTTTAACCTAGTCCGTTTTATAGTATGAAGACAAGAAACGGACCCGAGAACAATGACGAGGTTACGAGTGAGGACGTCGAGTTTACGACCAAAGTTGAGGCCATTATGCAAAGGCGTCATGCTGTTTTCTTGGAAGATGTTAAGAAGATGTTCTTGGATTCGATTGACGAGCAAGTGGTCAATCTAGTCAAGGAACAAGTAAAGGTCGTTCTTCACGAAGATAATGTGGGGAGATGAGACTTTTATTATAAGAATTTCAAAGATGCTCAACCTCCCACTTTTGATGGCGAAAGGGATCCGCTAAAGAGCAATCGTTGGATCTCCGATATGGAGGGGGCTTTTCGCACTTGTGAGTGCCCTCTCAATAAGAAGACAAGGTATGGTTGTAGCATGTTAAGGGGTGATGCCAAGATGTGGTGGGATGCAAAAATCCAACTTTATGGTGATGAACAATGTATGGATTTCACTTGGGACGAGTTCAAGACGGAGTTTTTCGACGAGTACCGAACTTCGGACGATCTTACTAGACTTAAGGACGAGTTGTGTGCCTTGAGGCAAGGGTCGATGGATTTGAACACTCTCAAATCTGTTTTCTTGTCAAAGACCCAATTTTTCCCGGAGTATGTCGGGAATGATAAAATGTTGAAGGAAGACTTCTATCGAATCTTGAACGATAGTTATCAATAGAAGATTAGTGTGAGTGTGGTGAAAAGTCTTGACGAGTTGTTCAATATGGCCAAAGGTTTTGAGGCGCTCGTGTTGAGAAAGAGTGGCTTTACTTTTGGCAAGAGGAAGTTTAAAGCTACTAGTCATTCGAACAAGAAGAGTAAAGGTGCAACTGAGAGTGTTGGAAGTGTGAAGAAAGGTGCTTCCGGAGTTTTTCCTTATTCTTGTCACAATTGTGGACGGAGGGGACATATGGCCCGTAATTGCACCAAGCCATATTCTATAACCAAACTCACTTGTTATAATTGTGGTAAAGAAGGGCACCGAAGGCTGGAGTGTCCCGATTTAAACATTGATCATGTTAAACGGTTGGAGAAAGCAGCGGGCACGGCTTGGGGTCGCAACTATTTAACGACGAATGATGAGGCCAAGCAATCCAATGAAGTTGACTCAGGTACTTTCATGGTTAACTCTAATCCGATAAGGACACTATGTGATAGCGGTGCAAACTTATCGTTTGTGTCTCCGCGATTTGTGTCTAAGCTTGATAAACCACTAGCTAAGTTAAGTCATCCGGTAGAAGTTGAAATAGCGGATGGTAAGACGGTGCTAGGGGTTGATGTTTGTAATGATTGTGATATTGTGTTTGGTACCAAAATGTTTAAAATTGATCTTATCCCGATGATGTTGGGTGAATTTGATATTGTCATTGGCATGGATTGGCTCGATCGTTATAGAGCCGATATTGCATGCCATGAAAAGTCTATCCGTGTAAAGACCCAAAGTGGGGGAGAGTTGATTATTCATGGCGAGAGACGGAGAAGACTGGTGCCTTTATGCACTATTTCACGGGCACTTTGTTTTCTTACTAGCGGTGGTATGGCTTTTTGTGATGACCCGTCCAAATCCATTTGGATGAATACATCATTAATTGATTTCATAGTGAGGTTTTGACCTCTATATGATATGTTTTGTAAACATTGCATTCTTTTGAAAAGGTACATCATAAATGAATATATAAATCCATGGTTTTCAACGTCTGATGATTTCTACGTATAGACAATCACCGTATATAATAGTTTCTAACAATACATCCGTTGACAATACAGTCAAATAAGATACATGGTGATGATTTTGTAAATGCAAGGTTTTCTCGAATAAAGCATGTATGACTCCATGCACATAGCTGAAGCGACCCGTCCTAATCTATAAGGACGAATACAATAACATATGGATACATTGCGAGGTATTTGACCTCTATATGATACGTTTTACAAACATTGTATTCATTTTTAAAAGACAAACTTTCTTTACATCGAAAGTTGACGGCATGCATACCATTTCATAATATATCCAACTATAATTGACTTAACAATAATCTTGATGAACTCAACGACTCGAATGCAACGTCTTTTGAAATATGTCATGAATGACTCCAAGTAATATCTCTAAATGAGCAAATGCGCGGATGTATTCTTTAATACCTGAGAATAAACATGCTTTAAAGTGTCAACCAAAAGGTATAACGACCCTCATTGTTCCATTCTATATTTTTCCATATTAATGCCCAACAATATAATTAAACTTAACGATTAAACTTTAATTAACGATTGTTAAGTATTAAGAATTATAAATTATATTAATTAACTTTGTGTAATAATTGACAAGTTAATAAAAGATAAAATAATGAGTTAATAAACTTTCGTGAACAAAATAAATAACCTTAAACCTTGTACACTTAAATAATTAAACTTGATAATTAAGGAACCATTTAAACTAATCTAAAGTACAAGGACTAAAATGAAAAATTTCCAAACACTCCCTTTTAAGGCCTAGCTGATTTTTTTTTTTAAAAGAGTAAAATGCCCAAATTGCCCTCCCAATTTCGGCTCCCATATCACCTCCTCAATCCTTGACTTGTTCCCTAAGTAAAACTTAACCTAAACCTAATTCTAGAATTCTCTAATCACTCGTATAAATAGGGACCTAGGTTAGAGCTAATCTTGTACCAAATCAATATCACAATTCTCTCTAAAAAATCACTCCCTCTCTCCCTTTGTGAATTTCGGCCAAGGAGGAAAAACCACCACCACCATCGAAATCTTCATCATCATCTTCAAGATCTTCAAGTGATCTTCAAGTATCTTCATCGTGTTCTTCGTGTTCATCAAGATCTTCAAGGGTGTTCTTCGGTTTTGATCTTCATCTTCAAGTCATCATCATCTTTTTCTTGTTAATCTTCATCAATCTTCATCAAGGTAAAAACCCTAGATCTAAAACCTATAAAAAAACCCTATAAAAAAACTATATATATACATATACACGATATATATACATGTATATATATATTTAATACTTAAAACCTAATTAATCTAACCCTAATTTAATAAAACCCTAATATTACCTAAACCCTAAAACATTAAATAAAACCCTAATCATTACCTAATCATTACTTCACTAAACCCTAAATCTAATAATACTATTAAACATTTATCACATAAACCCTAATCATTTAAATACTACATTAATTAATTAAACCTAATTAATTAATAAAACCCTAATACTACTTATACCACTATCTAACACTTATACACTTATATTATTACTAACACATATAATATACTACTACTTATATTATATTATACGATTACGATAGTCATTCGCGATAGCGTGAAGTTACTTGAACATCGACGTTTCTTAAGGCCTAGGGTGATCCTTGGTACCACTATGGGACGCTTGTGGATTACGAATGCCAAATTTAGATTTTGGTCAAAAAATCCTGGGCCAACCGGTAACAATTGGTCATTCTGGTGACTCGGCGGTGGAATAGATGTTTGGGTATGATGCACAATGTCAAACCCGACTATGGTAATCGTACACCTAGTTATCTTCACACTTAATAGGTGGTAGACTTATTAAGGACAAATCACTAGTATTCGACACTAAGTTACTAAAAGTGGAAGTTACTAAAAGTAGAAACTTACTAAGAATGGAACTTAGTAAAACGAACTATACTTAAAACACTTGCATACTTAAACTTAAATTTAGGCATAACATTTAACTACTCTTAAATGTCAATAGGTTGACTTTCTGCTCATTCATCCAAACTTTCTATTCCGAGAAATAACTATCTCTCTCTACTTACTAAGGTGAACTCATAGCCCCACTCTTTATTGCTAGCAACTTATTTAACTTTTTGGGGTGAGACACATGCTGCTTTTACTATTTACAATTTAGACACAAGCACCAACTGTTAAACTATACTATACCCGACTATGTCCGACTAAGTCCATACAGTGATATTTTTAATTGCTCGTTAAATGCATTCTTAGTTATTGGGGGTAGGCCTATCGGGAGTAACGTCCCCGATACATTTGACCAAGTCATTGTATTACTTAATAATGAAATTAAACCGACAAGTATAGACACAACTTGTCATTGGGGCAAACTTTGAACGTTTAGTCTAAATATCACGAATTGGCATAACTTTTTGATCCCTGCGAGATCAACTTTATAAACTAAATCTTGTGGTCTAAAACAATGGTCAAACATATTTGTTAAACCTATGAACTTCACTCAACCTTTTTGGTTGACACTTTAGCATGTTTTGTCTCAGGTGCCGATTGATCAAGCTTACTTATTTACTGTTTATGTGATGCTACTTGGACTTACGATCAAGAGATATCACATTTATTATTCTTGCATTTGAAACAATTACTTTATTGAAATTTCCATTATTGTAACGACATTTTATTTTCCGCTGCGTACTCAATAAAGTTTGTTTTATCATTTAGTATTGTTCTCGTATATTATAATATGTTGATTTATTTGATATTAAGTCACATTTCGCCCAGGCCCTAACTGGGGGTGTGATAGATTGGTATCAGAGCATAACCAGGCTGTTATAGAGAACCAGGATTGCATCTTTATGTGTGCCTTACTTGCTAGCTAGGGTGCCTTAGCAATCAAGGAAACTATAACCTTTCCTGCCATAGACTTAAAGCACTTAGGATTGCCTTATAATCTTAACAACTTTGCTTTGATAATCTTGGCTTAAAATGCTAATCAAAGTCTCATTTTAGGATGTCAGGCTCAAGCGTTAATCAACCAAACAAGATGACTCTCTTCAAATCTTCTGAAGAAATGGCTCGCTTTAAACCTACTAACGAAGTAGGTACTGGATACTCATCCACTGAAAGACAAGTCTAAAGCCCACCTTATGGTCTTGGTGGTCCACCCTCACCAAACTATAGTCTGAATACTTTACCTAAGTCTCCCGACTACTACTCAACCCTAAGAATTGAAGACAAGGGGAAATGCCCTGCTGATTTTAAAGAAGATGGCCCTTCTAAGAAGAGAGCCCGATCTCCTTCTTATGATAACCATAATTCCATGTGTGAAATCATGAATCTGCGAACAACTATCGAGAATAACTTTGATGGTTTGCTTCGCCATGTTGTAAGAATCGAGGCTCGAATGGATGAAAAATACCTAGTGATCAAGAAACTTTTGGAAGAAAATGCGGAGTTAAAGAAAGAGATAAAGTTGGTGAAGTATGAGGAAGAACGTAACACCTGCTGGGGAAAGCAATCACTTGCTCATCTCAAGGAGGATGTTGATTTCTGGATGGATATGGAAAGAAATCAAGTCAATAAGCAGCTTGCTCTAAAGGGGTACGATAACAACGCAGTCCACAACCACATTACTAACCTCTATGATAACCTCGAGTATCTATATGAGAAGCAAAAGGCGAGGAACGAGAAAGTTGATGAGTTTATGAAGAAGGTTGAGGACGAGAAGAAGAAATATGAAGATTACTTCAATCTTAATATTTCCTAGTTTATTTTTCCAATTTCTTATCTATGTAAAGGCTATGCCTTAAATTATTTCTATTTCCAAATCGTGCATTAAAAGGGCTATTTAATGCCTCGTTCTAATAATATAAAGTGTTCTATTAATATCATGTGATATCAATGCTTTATATTATTCATACTTGTAATTGCTCAAAATTATAACTTGTCACCTTACCAAACTTATGTTCACTTCTATGTAGTGACATCATGGTTCGTCCAGCTGCACCTACCGTTAATAACATCGTGTTGACCACTGAGCAATTCCAACAGTTGCTTGCTGCCGCCCAAGTCAACGCTCAAGCTAATCATGCTAACACCCAACCGAAACCTTGTTCTTACAAGGACTTTACAAACTGCCACCCTCCCGCTTTCAAGGGAAATGAAGAAGCTGTTGAACTAGTTCGATGGTTCGAGAAGCTAGAGTCTATCTTCCATGTTTGCAACTGCGGAGATAACGATCGGGTCAAATATGCCACTAGCTCATTAGCTGGTAATGCTTTGACTTGGTGGACTGCTCAAGCTAAGTCCGTGGGAATTGACAATGCTAATGCAATTCCATGGGACGAACTCAAAAGCATGAAGGTTAATAAATTCTGTCGTAGAAGTCAAGTACAAAAACTTGAAGCCGAGTTTTGGGAACTCAAGGTGAAGGGTACTGACATTGAAAGCTATACCAATCGTTTTCTTGAGCTTTCTACTTTGTGTCCCGAGATGTTTCCTACTGAAGCTAGAAGGATTGAAAGGTATATTGAAGGTCTTCTCGAGGATGTTTAGGGGAATGTTATTGCTGCCGAGAAGGTTACTCTTGATGCTGTGATTCTCATGGAACAAAATCTGATGTTGGCCAAGAGAAGAAGAGCGTCGGCTAATAAGCAGGTTGATACTAAGAGTAATGAAGGTAAAAGGAAGTTTGAGCCGTCTTAAGGTTCGACTCGGAATGTTAGTAAAAAGCCTGCGGATAGTACAAGGACGAATTATAAGGGTACCTATCCTTTTTGTATTCGTTGTGAAAGGCATCACCCGGGGCGGTGTACTGCTACTTGTTCGTTGTGTAAGAAAGTGGGACACGTTGCTAAGACGTGTAAGACTCCTCCAAAGGATAAAGCTATTGTTCCTGCCAAAGCTCCTCCTACTTGTTACACTTGTAGAGAAAAGGGACACATTAGTCCAAATTGTCCTAAGAAGAAAGATACTCCCACTACTGGAGCCAACACGACTGCTGTAAAGGGTCGTGCATATGTGATTACTGCTGCTGAAGCTCGAGAAGAGGATGAGGTCATCATGGGTACATATCTTGTCAATAATTGTTACGCAACTATTTTATTCGATACGGGTGCTGACAAAAGTTACGTGTCTAGTGAATTTTGTACCCTATTTATTGAAAAGCCTCAACCCTTAGAATCTAAATGATTAGTAGAAGTAGCCAATGGAAAGATTATGAAAGTCGAAAAAATCTATAAAAACTGCAATCTAATCTTAGCCAATAAAGAATTCAAGATAGACCTTTTGCCGGTCGAGCTCGGAAGTTTTGATGTCGTAGTTGGAATGGATTGGTTACGTCCATTACATGCTGCAATCTTGTGTTTTGATAAAACCATTAACATTCCGTTGGGAAATGGAGAGACTCTAGTCATTCAAGGTGACAAGAGTGGTTCTAATCTCAACATTATCTCCTGTATTAAAAATCGCAAATACCTTATGAAAGGTTATCCAGAAATTATAGCCCACGTTAAGATGATTGAAACGAAAGAGAAGTGTATTGAAGATGTACCAGTGGTTAAGGACTTTCCCGATGTGTTTCCCAAAGATCTTCCTGGTCTTCCACCTCCTCGACAAGTTGAATTTCAAATTGATTTGTCTCCTGGTGCTACTCCTATTGCTAAAGCACCATACCATTTAGCACCTTCTGAAATGAAGGAACTTTCCAATCAACTCCAAGAACTATTGGAAAAAGGTTTCATTCATCCAAGCTCGTCCCCATGGGAGCTCCTAGTCTATTCGTTAAGAAGAAGGATGGTACGTTGAGAATGTGCATTGATTACCACGAATACAACAAGCTTACTATTAAGAACCGCTATCCACTACCGCGTATTGATGATCTATTTGACCAACTTCAAGGGTCGAGTGTTTATTCAAAGATTGATCTGAGGTCCGGTTATCACCAACTTAGAGTCAAGGAATCCGATATTCCTAAGACTGCTTTTCATACTCGTTATGGGCACTATGAATTTTGTGTTATGCCTTTTGGTTTAACTAATGCTCCTGTCGTGTTCATGGATCTTATGAATCATGTCTGCAAGCTGTATCTCGACAAATTTGTCATTGTATTCCTTGATGACATTTTGATCTACTCCAAGAGTGAGAAAGAAAATGAGCAGCATCTGCGCATGATTTTTGAACTCTTACGAAAGGAACAACTCTATGCTAAATTTTCAAAGTGTGAGTTTTGGCTCAAAACCGTACAATTTCTTGGACATGTTGTTGATAATAATGGAATACATGTCGATCCAGCTAAGATTACCGTTATTCAAAACTGGGAGATACCAAAGACTGCGAAGCATATTCTTCAATTTTTGGGACTTGCCGGTTATTATCGGAGATTCATAAAAGATTTTTCTCTTCTCGCTAAACCCCTTACGAAGTTAACTCACAAAGGGAAGAAGTTCGAGTGGTCCGATGTAACGACCCGGAAATTTCCGACCAAATTTAAACTCTAATCTCTATATGGTTCCGACACGATAAGCAAAACCCTAAAGTTGACCCGCACTTTTTCAATCATTCTATACTTATAAGATTAATATTTACATAAATTAAACCTTACCAACATGATAAGCAATCCAAATTGTTGAGACTTATGTTTTCGAAAAGAGTTTTACACAACGTTTGACCGTCTAGTTTGACCGATGATATCACGAACTATACAATATATGATAATTATACGTTTGTGTATATATATGTATATATACATATTTAACATGATTAATGAATGTTTTAATATCTCATTTTGTATTAATAACAATAAGTTATAAGTATATTTTGAAACTACTAACCTAAGTTTTCAAAACAATAACCATACGTAACGTTATTTAACATAAATACTTATGACTTATAATGTTTATACATATATCGTATAAGTAATGTATTTAATCACTTTTAAGAACTTAAATACATAAAACCATATAAGTGTATTCACAAAAGATAGCTATATTTGAATCCTCATTCCATTTTTCACAAAATTTCTATACGTATATCTAGAGTATTTATACTCGTATCATACCTAGCTTCTATACGTATTTACTATTGGTATATACACATCAAATCACTACCAACCAGCCCTTGTTCATGCCTTATGTATAAGGTAATTACTTTTGTATTATTGTTTGATAAATACACAAGATTACAAACTAAAATTTTGTCTTAATACCCTTAGAATCACCTTTTTTTATACACCATGGGGGATCATCATTTGATTCAATTTTTACAACCATTTCTTAAGATAAACACACACTCTTCTATAACCCTTAAACCCCTTAATCATCTCAGCTCATATCTATGAAGATCTAGCTTCAAAAACCTTACTTAATCACCATAAGAAAACCATACAAAAACACTTCAAGAAATCCTTCCAAGAACACAAACTTACTTCCAATCTTTCATCCACTTCCATCACCCTTTTGGTTCTAGCTTTTTACTTCTCTTTTACAGCAACCTTGTCCAAGGAACTTGAGGTAGTAACTATGTTCATAACCTTATTCGATTCATATATATATAGCTATCTTATTTTGTGGTATAAAAATTTAACAAACAAGAACATAGTTTGAAAGTTTTCAAACTTGTTTGCAACCTAAATAGATCCTTCTAACTTAACTTTTAAAATACTTCAAGACCTGAAATATAACTTAATTACATGCTAACTTAACAAGGTATAACTTGGTTTTTCAAAGAATACCTTAAAAACTGTTTTTACGACGTCGGAGTGCAACCGGGGACTGTTTTGGGTTGGATAATTAAAAACCATCTTAAACTTTGAATTGAAGGTTTATGTTCTGGAAAAATGATTTTTACTATGAATATGATAACACATAAAAATTTCATGATTTAATTCAAAGTATAAGTATTTTTAGAAAAATGGTCATTAAATGATATTTTTTGTAACAAAAATGTTTAACTTCATAAGTTTCACTAAAGTTTCACCTATGCCGTGTGATTTTGAATACAAACCAAGGTATTTTCAGTTCATAGTCTTAAAGAGGGACTCGATCCAAGGAGATGGCAAGTTGAATCAACGAAAACGGATTTGTAACGAAGAAACTATGACCGAAACAAAATTGGTTATCCAAGACTTGTTTAACTTCGGGATTAATTGGGAAAAATTAAATAAAATCACATCTTTCTAAGATAACATGATATTTTATATATATGTACTTATAATTCAATTTTATATGGTTCAGGATCACCCGTAAACAATACGAGAAGATTAATCATAAGATCCCATGTTTGTACGCAACACGTCATTTGACAACACCGGTACTTTATGTACGCAACACGTCATTTGACAACACCGGTACCGTGGGTCAAGATTAATCTCGACCAATACATATACGATGGGGTTTTAGTTATTTCGTTGGGGGTTTTATTTATTTCATTGAGGGTTTATTAAACATCTAAATATGAACCATTAAAATTGAATTACTAACAACGAACTGCTAACTACGGACTAAGGAATTATTCAAAGTATTAAAAGTATTATAAGTATATATATGTGAAGATTGTTTAAAAAGAAAAGGTTTTGATATATTATATATGGATAGGTTCGTGATATCAATCGGAGACCAAGTCGAAAATTACATAACTTCAAGACAAAAGTGAGTATATAGTCCCTTTTAAACTTTAAATATTTTGGGCTGAGAATACATGCGCTGTTTTTATAAATGATTTACGTTATGGACACAAGTAACTGAAAAATATATTCTACGTTGAGTTGTACCACTGGCATACTTCCCTGTAGCTTGGTAACTACTATTTACAGCGGTATTGTAAACGCGAATCCTGTTGATAGATCTATCGGGCCTGACAACCCCAACCGGACTGGACGACCAGTATTCAACGGTTGCACAGTACTTCGTTTCGTGACTACACTTGGTACGGTGTAGTAAGATTTCATATTAAAGGGAATATGCGACGTGATTAATTGTTAAGCATGGTTACCAAGTGCTCAACCACTTAGAATATTTTTTATTGAAATGTTTACATACGAAATCTTGTGGTCTATATATATATATTGCTGCCGGCATTAAACCTATATCTCACCAACTTTATGTTGACATTTTAAAGCATGTTATTCTCAGGTATGAATTAAGTCTTCCGCTGTGCATTAGCTCGTACTAAGGATACTACTTGAGGCCATTAAGGACTTATATCATAAGGCGTTGCATTCGAGTCATTGAAGTTCATAGAGACTATTATTAATTAAATGGCGGTTTAGGTCATTTGAATATTATGAAATGTCAGGCGAATATGTCAATTTTGGATGTAACTATAGATTGCCTTTTAAGAATAAATGCAACGTTTGTAAGAAGTATCATATAGAGGGCAAGTACCTCGCAATGTTATCAACTATTGTAATTCGTTTGTAATCAATATGGACAACGTCCGGATGATTAGTTTCGGATCCTTTCAGTTGGTATCAGAGCGTTGGTCTTAGCGAACCAGGCCTTGCATTAGTGTGTCTAACTAGTAGTTGTTAGGATACATTAAGTGAGTCTGGACTTTGACCGTGTCTGCCTGTCAAAAGTTTTGCTTATCAATCCTAGTCAGAAATCATCTGCTTATCATCCTTAGGGAACTGCCTGCTTATCATTCTTAAGTCTAGACACGTCTTACTGCATTTAGTGCATCGATAGTGTATAGACAAAATTCATATCCTAGCGTATCTGTTACTATAGACATTGCCTGACGTATTTCAAAGATTCTCCGTAATTCATGGGATTTTGATATTATATATACATATGTAAATTATGTATTGAAGAGTACCAAACCCAACTCCTATAATCTATTCCAAACCAAAAATTCATTTCTCCGACCATACAAGATGGATTCTTCATCCAGCTCAAATTCCTCCAACTTCGATAGCTTCTCCGATATGGATTTCCATTCGAGCTCCGAGAACAGCGTTACCGGAATGGATCAACCAATTTCCCATCATCTATTCTGGATGAATTGGGGATAGGTTCGTAATATACTAAATTTCTGGAGGCAAGAAGAAGGTGATCCATTCCATCCACCAAATTGTCCTCTTAACGATGAACCTGAAGCACTTACCGGCGAACCTATTCGAAACACCATTTCCTCGCTCATTTCTAGAGTATCTCGTCATGATCACATACTATCCCATATTTCAAATCTTGTTCATTCGCTCGTTCCAACCGTCAATCATCCCGGTATAATAGAAGAAGTCAACGAACTCCGTGCTCGGGTAGTGGTTTTGGAGAATATGGTGCGAAGGTTACAAACACCAACGGCAGCACCAGCAGCATAATCCGTACTACCATCGTCAATGCCGACAGTACCTTTATCACCCCAATCACAACCGTGCCTTAAATCTCAACATCACAATCTGTATCTCGAATATCAACATCACACGACTCCATATCTGTACTTCGAGTATGATCTTCGTTCTATATATCGTTCTACATCGATTATCTTCGCTTTACGTATCGTATGACGATTATGTAATTTCTAAAGTCTTACAGATTATGTAATCTAGAATTAACAATAAATCAAATGAGTTTAATATCTTATTGACTCATTAAATCTATGATTATCTCTGAAGAAAATATATATGCAAGTATATTTTCATAAAGATAGTAATTAAAAAAAAAAATTCCTTCGTACAAACTATTAATGATGAAAATATTTTAACGGGTGGGTAGTACCCGAGGAATATTTAGAATTCACATTAATAAGTTATATTGTACATTCTTGAATCTGATTCAACGATTATCTATTATCTTACTTACAACCACCGATATTCGTATCCGCTCACCCCAGAATAACCATTTTCAATCAAATTTCATATTCGGATTTTGACCTACCAGAATCCAACAAGTGGCATAAATAAGAAAACATTGGACAATTAAAATGAATTAAAATGTTGATTGTAACATATGAAACTAAACAATTCTTCAAGCTTGCCACTTGATTTTATCTTAAACCTCATTCGTAACTTGACGATTACAATTCGCATTCAAATCCTTTCATGATTCCTGAAAACACCTCGACCGAGAAATTGAACCAGCCGCACCTCGTCTACGGAAGAAAGATTCCTGCATACAATTATGCACTTGAGAAACCTTCGAAACCAAAGTTATAAACTTATCCGCGTTGAATTCCTTATCATTCCTTGGTAAAAACAATCATACGATTCCTTTTCAATTAGCTAATTGTCACAGCTCCACTTTGACTTCTCAATGAGACTACTCCTATTATAACCTCGATATTTATACCTTGTCCTTTTGACGTCGTTACCAGAAAATCCTTTATATTTCACGACATCATCAGCAAATGTACCAGCAGATCGTCCACCCTTTGGCGAAATCCGCAATTAGCATTTTGAAAATTTTGCAGAACTTCCCCAGTTATACCTATAACATTTATTCCTAAGAAATTTCATACTTCGAATGTGAAGTTTCTGAAAACACCCTGAACTATGAAGTAGCTCTTGAAATGCTGATGAAGCAGCAAAAACTGTAAACGACTTTAACAATCAAAAGATTGATGATAAAGAATGGTATGGTGGTAAAGCTGAGAAAAAGAGAAGGTTTGGAACTGGAAAACAGATTGAGCAAAGTATGAAGGAGGCCGTGAACAAATCATGAAAACAGAACCTGCCTTCAAAGGATCCAAATGATTCAGTGCCTGCTGAAACCGTTAGTAAGAACACTGCTCTTTATTCTAAACTTTTCAAAATGATATTCTTCACCATCATTTTATCTTAGATATTATAAGATATCTTCATTCGTTATACATATTTTTCATATTTCTGGAGATATTTTTACAACTATTCCTATCTGCGATCATTTAACTCTCCGTAACATCTGCGCTACAATATAAAAGAAACTGTGTTAGTTTCTAAATTCTGAAATCTCTAAGTTTAAAAATATGAATGTTTTGAAGTAGTGTTGGGAACTGATACATGAATTAGTATAATATAATGAAACTTGATCAACTTCATTATATTACAGTAAGTCATGTTAAGTTTCTAATGGAATGTGATGATTCACAGTACCGTCATCATGTGCCATGTTACACGGCTCTTACATTCTATCAAGTCTCCAAACATATTAGAACGTATCACCTTGATAGTTCTATTTTTTCGGAATATTCGAGTAATTTAACGAATCAAGATCATGCCATTACAATTTCATTCTAAAACCAATAGCAAGGTTCATTCAAAATTTCCTACCTACGAATTTCGGACCATTGTTCGCTTGGCTCGAGGACGGGAAGAAGAAATGAAGGGACAAAACCTCAGAATAGAAATAGGAACATAAACCACAGCAAATAAGAGAGAGCATTAACTGTGGATGACAATGATTTTAAGGGACGGGAGTAGGAACATCGAAATATAAGGGAAGGTATAAAACCTAACAACAACCCCGAAACTACAAACCGTGCATATCAATACGTATTGCAACGTAAAGGCACGGGAGAATTAAAAACATTATAATTCCAAGGAAAGGATAAAAGAGAATAGATTCTTCTGGTGATAGATGAAAAAGAAGAATGAAAGATATGAAAGTTAGAAATATAACAAGGGTTAGAATGGGATGGAGCATATTAGCGAATGTCTTAAAGTAGGAACTAAAGAGAAAGAATAGAAGATGTGGGAAGAAAGAAAGGGAAGGAGGTAAATTTATAGTGAAATATTCGACAAAGAAATCAAAACAGATTGCCGCGTTAAATCAAAGAAGATCCTGATCGCCGCAAAACTAAATCTTATTACATAAGATTTTCTTTAAAACCCTTAAATCCCGGAAATCGATCATAATCACGTCATCGGTTACAACAATTCTATATTTACTCATTTCACTCTTTTGTGATAGCTTCGCTCGTGCGTCTCACATAACCAAATCGTTTTATCTAAATCTTTCAATAATGATAAAATTTCATTATTACCTCATATTCGTCATTAAAACATTCCTATTGTTGTTTATGACAACCTCTACCAAATTTCGAGGACGAAATTTCTTTAACGGATGGGTACTGTAACGACCCGGAAATTTTCGACCAAATTTAAACTCTAATCTCTATATGGTTCTGACACGATAAGCAAAACCCTAAAGTTGACCCGCACTTTTTCAATCATTCTATACTTATAAGATTAATATTTACATAAATTAAACCTTACCAACATAATAAGCAATCCAAATTGTTGAGACTTATGTTTTCGAAAAGAGTTTTACACAACGTTTGACCGTCTAGTTTGACCGATGATATCACGAACTATACAATATATGATAATTATACGTTTGTGTATATATATGTATATATACATATTTAACATGATTAATGAATGTTTTAATATCTCATTTTGTATTAATAACAATAAGTTATAAGTATATTTTGAAACTACTAACCTAAGTTTTCAAAACAATAACCATACGTAACGTTATTTAACATAAATACTTATGACTTATAATGTTTATACATATATCGTATAAGTAATGTATTTAATCACTTTTAAGAACTTAAATACATAAAACCATATAAGTGTATTCACAAAAGATAGCTATATTTGAATCCTCATTCCATTTTTCACAAAATTTCTATACGTATATCTAGAGTATTTATACTCGTATCATACCTAGCTTCTATACGTATTTACTATTGGTATATACACATCAAATCACTACCAACCAGCCCTTGTTCATGCCTTATGTATAAGGTAATTACTTTTGTATTATTGTTTGACAAATACACAAGATTACAAACTAAAATTTTGTCTTAATACCCTTAGAATCACGTTTTTTATACACCATGGGGGATCATCATTTGATTCAATTTTTACAACCATTTCTTAAGCTAAACACACACTCTTCCATAACCCTTAAACCCCTTAATCATCTCAGCTCATATCTATGAAGATCTAGCTTCAAAAACCTTACTTAATCACCATAAGAAAACCATACAAAAACACTTCAAGAAATCCTTCCAAGAACACAAACTTACTTCCAATCTTTCATCCACTTCCATCACCCTTTTGGTTCTAGCTTTTTACTCCTCTTTTACAGCAACCTTGTCCAAGGAACTTGAGGTAGTAACTATGTTCATAACCTTATTCGATTCATATATATATAGCTATCTTATTTTGTGGTATAAAAATTTAACAAACAAGAACATAGTTTGAAAGTTTTCAAACTTGTTTGCAACCTAAATAGATCCTTCTAACTTAACTTTTAAAATACTTCAAGACCTGAAATATAACTTAATTACATGCTAACTTAAAAAGGTATAACTTGGTTTTTCAAAGAATACCTTAAAAACTGTTTTTACGACGTCGGAGTGCAACCGGGGACTGTTTTGGGTTGGATAATTAAAAACTATCTTAAACTTTGAATTGAAGGTTTATGTTCTGGAAAAATGATTTTTACTATGAATATGATAACACATAAAAATTTCATGATTTAATTCAAAGTATAAGTATTTTTAGAAAAATGGTCATTAAATGATATTTTTTGTAACAAAAATGTTTAACTTCATAAGTTTCACTAAAGTTTCACCTATGCCGTGTAATTTTGAATACAAACCAAGGTATTTTCAGTTCATAGTCTTAAAGAGGGACTCGATCCAAGGAGATGGCAAGTTGAATCAACGAAAACGGATTTGTAACGAAGAAACTATGACCGAAACAAAATTGGTTATCCAAGACTTGTTTAACTTCGGGATTAATTGGGAAAAATTAAATAAAATCACATCTTTCTAAGATAACATGATATTTTATATATATGTACTTATAATTCAATTTTATATGGTTCAGGATCACCCGTAAACAATACGAGAAGATTAATCATAAGATCCCATGTTTGTACGCAACACGTCATTTGACAACACCGGTACTTTATGTACGCAACACGTCATTTGACAACACCGGTACCGTGGGTCAAGATTAATCTCGACCAATACATATACGATGGGGTTTTAGTTATTTCGTTGGGGGTTTTATTTATTTCATTGAGGGTTTATTAAACATCTAAATATGAACCATTAAAATTGAATTACTAACAACGAACTGCTAACTACGGACTAAGGAATTATTCAAAGTATTATAAGTATATATATGTGAAGATTGTTTAAAAAGAAAAGGTTTTGATATATTATATATGGATAGGTTCGTGATATCAATCGGAGACCAAGTCGAAAATTACATAACTTCAAGACAAAAGTGAGTATATAGTCCCTTTTAAACTTTAAATATTTTGGGCTGAGAATACATGCGCTGTTTTTATAAATGATTTACGTTATGGACACAAGTAACTGAAAAATATATTCTACGTTGAGTTGTACCACTGGCATACTTCCCTGTAGCTTGGTAACTACTATTTACAGCGGTATTGTAAACGCGAATCCTGTTGATAGATCTATCGGGCCTGACAACCCCAACCGGACTGGACGACCAGTATTCAACGGTTGCACAGTACTTCGTTTCGTGACTACACTTGGTACGGTGTAGTAAGATTTCATATTAAAGGGAATATGCGACGTGATTAATTGTTAAGTATGGTTACCAAGTGCTCAACCACTTAGAATATTTTTATTGAAATGTTTACATACGAAATCTTGTGGTCTATATATATATATTGCTGCCGGCATTAAACCTATATCTCACCAACTTTATGTTGACATTTTAAAGCATGTTATTCTCAGGTATGAATTAAGTCTTCCGCTGTGCATTAGCTCGTACTAAGGATACTACTTGAGGCCATTAAGGACTTATATCATAAGGCGTTGCATTCGAGTCATTGAAGTTCATAGAGACTATTATTAATTAAATGACGGTTTAGGTCATTTGAATATTATGAAATGTCAGGCGAATATGTCAATTTTGGATGTAACTATAGATTGCCTTTTAAGAATAAATGCAACGTTTGTAAGAAGTATCATATAGAGGGCAAGTACCTCGCAATGTTATCAACTATTGTAATTCGTTTGTAATCAATATGGACAACGTTCGGATGATTAGTTTCGGATCCTTTCATCCGAAGAACAGGAATCTGCTTTCAAGGTTCTGAAGGAGAAATTAACCACAACCCCGATTCTATCTTTACCCGAAGGTTCAGACGATTTTGCTGTTTACTGCGATGCCTCAAAGCAAGGCTTTAGTTGTGTTTTAATACAACGTGAAAAGGTTATTGCCTATGCATCTAGACAGTTGAAGAAACATGAGGAGAACTATACCACACATGACCTTGAGTTAGGTTCCGTGGTATTTGCATTAAAGATATGGAGGCATTATCTATATGGTACCCAATTTACGGTGTACACTGACCATAAAAGTCTTCGACATATCTTTGATCAGAAACAGCTGAATATGAGGCAAAGCCGATGGCTCGAGTTATTGAACGATTGTGACTGTAAGATGGAATATCATCCTGCCAAGGCGAATGTGGTTGCTGATGCTCTTAGTCGAAAAGATGATGTTAAACGTGTTCGTGCTTTGAGTTTGAAAATCAAATCAAATCTTATATCACGAATTGGTGAAGCTCAATTGGAAGCTATTAAACCAACACTTATCGAAGGTGAAGGACCTATCGGTTTCGAGAACCAACTCCAAGTGAAAGCTAATGGTACACGGTACTTTTGCAATAGAATTTGGGTTCCTCACTTCAGTAATCTCTGTAAACTAGTCTTGGATGAAGCACATAAGACTAGGTACTCTATTCATCCCGGTTCCAGTAAGATGTATCACGATGTGAAGGAATTCTACTGGTGGCCTAACATGAAAGCCGACATTGCTACTTATGTTAGTAAGTGTGTCACTTGTTTGAAAGTCAAGGATGAACATCAAAAGCCTTCTGGTCTGTTGACACAACCCGGTATCCCACAGTGGAAGTGGGAATGCATCACTATGGATTTAGTTACTAAGTTACCTAAGACTTCGAAAGGTAACGATACTATTTGGGTCATAGTTGATCATCTTACTAAATCTGCACATTTCATACCGATCAAGGAAACTGACAAGATGGGGAAATTATCACAGCTTTACATTAAAGAAATTGTCTCACGTCATGGAGTTCCTATCTCGATTATTTCTGATCGCGACGGTCGATTCGTTCCTTGATTCTGGAAAACTTTACAATCCGCTCTTGGAACTCAACTCGACATGAGTATAGCCTATCATCTGCAAACTGATGGTCAAAGTGAATGAACTATTCAAACCTTGGAAGATATGCTACGTGCTTGTGTAATCGATTTCGGCAAAGGATGGGATAGACATCTACCTTTAGTTGAATGTTCCTACAACAACAGTTATCACTCTAGCATTAAAGCTGCACCTTTTAAAGCTTTATACGGTCGAAAATGTAGATCCCCTTTGTGTTGGGATGAACTCGAGGACAGACATTTAACTGGTCCTGAAATTATTCACGAAACTACCGAAAAGATCGTTCAGATTAAGTAACGATTAGAAACTGCCCGTAGCCGACAAAAGAGCTATGCCGATAAGAAGCGAAAGGACATAGAATACCAAGTTGGAGATAAGGTCATGTTGAAAGTATCCCCTTGGAAAGGTGTTGTCTGTTTCGGTAAAGGAAGCAAACTCAGTCAGCGATATGTTGGACCTTTCACAATCACTCAAAGAGTCGGTCCCGTGGCGTAACGATTAGAACTACCAACTGAACTTAGTCAAGTACATGATGTGTTTCATGTCTCGAATCTTAAAAGGTGTCTTGCTGATGACACACTTGTTATTCCTTTGGATGATATCCGTATTGATGAGCAAATGCACTTCGTTGAAGAACCTATAGAAATCATGGAAGGAGAGGTCAAACAAACGCGTAAAAGCAACATACCTATCGTTAAAGTCCGTTGGAATTAGCGTAGAGGCCCCGAATATACCTGGGAACGCAAAGACCACATGATACAGAAATATCCCCATCTCTTCTCAACTGCTGATGCAAACGAGGAATCTACCTAAAACTTCGGGACGAAGTTTCTAATAACGGGGAGGCACTATAACGACCCTCATTTTCCCATTCTATATTTTTTCATATTAAATGCCCAACAATATAATCAAACTTAACGATTAAACTTTAATTAACGATTGTTAAGTATTAAGAATTATAAATTATATTAATTAACTTTTAGTAATAATTGACAAGTTAATAAAAGATAAAATAATGAGTTAATAAACTTTCGTGAACAAAATAAATAACCTTAAACCTTGTACACTTAAATAATTGAACTTGGATAATTAAGGAACCATTTAAACTAATCTAAAGTACAAGGACTAAAACGAAAAATTTCCAAACACTCCCTTTTAAGCCCTATCCGAATTTTTTTTTTTAAAAAAAGAGTAAAATGCCGAAATTGTCCTCCCAAATTCGGCTCCCATATCACCTCCTCAATCCTTGACTTGTTCCCTAAGTAAAACTTAACCTAAACCTAATTCTAGAATTCTCTAATCACTCCTATAAATAGGGACCTAGGTTAGAGCTAATCTTGTACCAAATCAATATCACAATTCTCTCTCAAAAATCTCTCCCTCTCTCCCTTTGTGAATTTCAGCCAAGGAGGAAAAACCACCACCACCATCGAAATCTTCATCATCATCTTCAAGATCTTCAAGTGATCTTCAAGTATCTTCATCGTGTTCTTCGTGTTCATCAAGATCTTCAAGGGTGTTCTTCCTTTTTGATCTTCATCTTCAAGTCATCATCATCTTTTTCTTGTTAATCTTCATCAATCTTCATCAAGGTAAAAACCCTAGATCTAAATCTTTTAAATTCATGTTTCAATTCATGTTATATTCATAATTATATTCATACTAGATCATATACATTCATACTGTTCATGTAAAAAATATATATATGTACATATTCATTCATATACACGACTAAAAAAAGAGAGGAAGGTTTTGTTTAATCTTTAAACCCTAGAGATTTGCTAAAAGATTTGTTAGTATTTAAAAAAGGAAACAAGAATATACATGCTATATATATACATATACGATTATATATATATATATATATATATATATATACAAAAAAAATATTTTTACTATATATATACACATATATATACGGTATATATATTTAAAAAACTATATATAGACATATACACGATATGTCAATAGGTTGGGCAAAACATTTAACTACTCTTAAATGTCAATAGGTTGACTTTCTGCTCATTCATCCAAACTTTCTATTCCGAGAAATAACTATCTCTCTCTACTTACTAAAGTGAACTCATAGCCCCACTCTTTATTGCTAGCAACTTATTTAACTTTTTGAGGTGAGACACATGTTGCTTTTACTATTTACAATTTAGACACAAGTACCAACTGTTAAACTATGCTATACCCGGCTATGTCCGACTAAGTCCATACAATGATATTTTTAATTGCTCGTTAAATGCATTCTTAGTTATTGGGGGTAGGCCTATCGGGAGTAACGTCCCCGATACATTTGACCAAGTCATTTTATTACTTAATAATGAAATTAAACCGACAAGTATAGACACAACTTGTCATTGGGGCAAACTTTGAACGTTTAGTCTAAATATCATGAATTGGCATAACTTTTTGATCCCTGCGAGATCAACTTTATAAACTAAATATTGTGGTCTAAAACAATGGTCAAACATATTTGTTAAACCTATGAACTTCACTCAACCTTTTTGGTTGACACTTTAGCATGTTTTGTCTCAGGTGCCGATTGATCAAGCTTACTTATTTACTGCTTATGTGATGCTACTTGAACTTAGGATCAAGAGATACCACATTTATTATTCTTGCATTTGAAACAATTACTTTATTGAAATTTCCATTATTGTAACGACATTTTATTTTCCGCTGCGTACTCAATAAAGTTTGTTTTATCATTTAGTATTGTTCTCGTATATTATAATATATTAGTTTATTTGATATTAAGTCACATTTCGCCCAGGCCCTAACTGGGGGTGTGATAGATTGGTATCAGAGCATAACCAGGCTGTTATAGAGAACCATGATTGCATCTTTATGTGTGCCTTACTTGCTAGCTAGGGTGCCTTAGCAATCAAGGAAACTATAACCTTTCCTGCCTTAGACTTAAAGCACTTAGGATTGCCTTATAATCTTAACAACTTTGCTTTGATAATCTTGGCTTAAAATGCTAATCAAAGTCTCATTTTAGGATGTCAAGCTCAAGCGTTAATCAACCAAACAAGATGACTCTCTTCAAATCTTCTGAAGAAATGGCTCGCTTTAAACCTACTAACGAAGTAGGTACTGGATACTCTTCCACTGAAAGACAAGTCTAAAGCCCACCTTATGGTCTTGGTGGTCCACCCTCACCAAACTATAGTCCGAATACTTTACCTAAGTCTCCCAACTACTACCCAACCCCAAGAATTGAAGACAAGGGGAAAGGCCCTGCTGATTTAAAAGAAGATGGCCCGTCTAAGAAGAAAGCTCGATCTCCTTCTTATGATAACCATAACGCCATGTGTGAAATCATGAATCTGCGAACAACTACCGAGAAGAACTTTGATGGTTTGCTTCGCCATGTTGCAAGGATCGAGGCTCAAATGGATGAAAAAGACCTAGTGATCAAGAAACTTTTGGAAGAAAATGTAGAGTTAAAGAAAGAGATAAAGTTGGTGAAGTATGAGGAAGAACGTAACACCCGCTGAAGAAAGCAATCACTTGCTCATCTCAAGGAGGATGTTGATTTCTGGATGGATATGGAAAGAAATCGAGTCAATAAGCAGCTTGCTCTAAAGGGGTACTATAACAACGCAGTCAACAGCCGCGTTACTAACCTCTATGATAACCTCGAGTATCTCTATGAGAAGCAAAAGGTGAGGAACGAGAAAGTTGATGAGTTTATGAAGAAGGTTGAGGACGAGAATAAGAAATATGAAGATTACTTCAATCTTAATATTTCCTAGTTTATTTTTCCAATTTCTTATCTATGTAAAGGCTATGCCTTAAACTATTTCTATTTCCATATTTTGCATTAAAAGGGCTATTTAATGCCTCGTTCTAATAATATAAAGTGTTCTATTAATGTCATGTGATATCAATGCTTTATTTTATTCATACTTGTAATTGCTCAAAATTATAACTTGTCACCTTACCAAACTTATGTTCACTTCTATGTAGTGACATCATGGTTCGTCCAGTTGCACGTACCATTAACAACATCGTGCTGACCACTGAGCAATTCCAACAGTTGCTTGCTGCCACCCAAGGCAACGCTCAAGCTAATCATGCTAACACCCAACCGAAACCTTGTTCTTACAAGGACTTTACAAACTGCCACCCTCCCGCTTTCAAGGGAAATGAAGAAGCTGTTGAACTAGTTCGATGGTTCGAGAAGCTAGAGTCTATCTTCAGTGTTTGCAACTGCGAGGATAATGATCGGGTTAAATATGCCACTAGCTCATTAGCTGGCAATGCTTTGACTTGGTGGACTGCTCATGCTAAGTCCGTGGGAATTGACAATGCTAATGCAATTCCATGGGACGAACTCAAAAACATGAAGGTTAATAAATTCTATCGTAGAAGTCAAGTACAAAAACTTGAAGCCGAGTTTTGGGAACTCAAGGTGAAGGGTACTGACATTGAAAGCTATACCAATCGTTTTCTTGAGATTTCTACTTTGTGTCCCGAGATGTTTCCTACTGAAGCTAGAAGGATTGAAAGGTATATTGAAGGTCTTCTCGAGGATGTTCAGGGGAATGTTATTGCTGCCGAGAAGGTTACTCTTGATGCTATGATTCTCATGGCACAAAATCTGATGTTGGCCAAGAGAAGAAGAGCGTCGGCTAATAAGCAGGTTGATACTAAGAGTAATGAAGGTAAAAGGAAGTTTGAGCCGTCTCAAGGTTCGACTCAGAATGTTAGTAAGAAGCCTGTGGATAGTACAAGGACGAATTATAAGGGTACCTATCCTTTTTGTATTCGTTGTGAAAGGCATCACCCGGGGCAGTGTACTGCTACTTGTTCGTTGTGTAAGAAAGTGGGATACGTTGCTAAGACGTGTAAGACTCCTCCAAAGGATAAAACAATTGTTCCTACCAAAGCTCCTCCTACTTGTTACACTTGTGGAGAAAAGGGACACATTAGTCCAAATTGTCCTAAGAAGAAAGATACTCCCGCTACTGGAGCCAACACGACTGCTGTAAAGGGTCGTTCATTTGTGATTACTGCTGCTAAAGCCCGAGAAGAGGATGAGGTCATCACGGGTATGTATCTTGTCAATAATTATTATGCAACTATTTTATTCGATACAGGTACTGACAAAAGTTACGTGTCTAGTAAATTTTGTACCCTATTTACTAAAAAGCCTCAACCCTTAGAATCTAAATGATTAGTAGAAGTAGCCAATGGAAGATTATGAAAGTCAATAAAATCTATAAAAACTGCAACCTAATCTTAGCCAATAAAGAATTCAAGATAGACCTTTTGCCGGTCGAGCTCGAAAGTTTTGATGTCGTAGTTGGAATGGATTGGTTAAGTCCATTACATGCTGCAATCTTGTGTTTTGATAAAACCGTTAACATTCCGTTGGGAAATGGAGAGACTCTAGTCATTCAAGGCGACAAGAGTGGTTCTAATCTCAACATTATCTCCAGTATTAAAGCCTGCAAATACCTTATGAAAGGTTATCCAGCTATTCTAGCCCACTTTAAGATGATTGAAACGAAAGAGAAGTGTATTGAAGATGTACCAGTGGTTAAGGACTTTCCCGATGTGTTTCCCGAAGATCTTCCTGGTCTTCCACCTCCTCGACAAGTCGAATTTCAAATTGATTTGTCTCCTGGTGCTACTCCTATTGCTAAAGCACCATACCATTTAGCACCTTCTGAAATGAAGGAACTTTCTAATCAACTCCAAGAACTATTGGAAAAAGGTTTCATTTGTCCAAGCTCATCCCCATGGGGAGCTCCTATTCTATTCGTTAAGAAGAAGGACGGTACGTTGAGAATGTGCATTGATTACCGCGAACTCAACAAGCTTACGATTAAGAACCGCTATCCACTACCGCGTATTGATGATCTATTTGACCAACTTCAAGGGTCGAGTGTTTATTCAAAGATTGATCTGAGGTCCGGTTATCACCAACTTAGAGTCAAGGAATCCGATATTCCTAAGACTGCTTTTCGTACTCGTTATGAGCACTATGAATTTTGTGTTATGCCTTTTAGCTTAACTAATGCTCCTGCCGTGTTAATGGATCTTATGAATCGTATCTGCAAGCCGTATCTCGACAAATTTGTCATTGTATTCCTTGATGACATCTTGATCTACTCCAAGAGTGAGAAAGAACATGAGCAGCATCTGCGCATGATTTTTGAACTCTTACGAAAGGAACAACTCTACGCTAAATTTTCAAAGTGCGAGTTTTGGCTCAAAACCGTACAATTTCTTGGACATGTTGTTGATAGTAACGGAAGACATGTCGATCCAGCTAAGATTACCGCTATTTAAAACTGGGAGATACCAAAGACTGCGAAGCATATTCGTCAATTTTTGGGACTTTTCGGTTATTATCGGAGATTCATAAAAGATTTTTCTCTTCTCGCTAAACCCCTTACGAAGTTAACTCATAAAGGGAAGAAGTTCGAGTGGTCCGAAGAAAAGGAATCTGCTTTCAAGGTTCTGAAGGAGAAATTGACCAAAACCCCGATTCTATCTTTACCTAAAGGTTCATACGATTTTATTGTTTACTGCGATGCCTCAAAGCAAGGCTTTGGTTGTGTTTTAATAAAACGTTAAAAGGTTATTGCCTATGCATCTAGACAGTTGAAGAAACATGAGGAGAACTATACCACACATGACCTTGAGTTAGGTGTCGTGGTATTTGCATTAAAGATATGGAGACATTATCTATATGGTACCCAATTTACGGTGTACACTGACCATAAAAGTCTTTGACATATCTTTGATCAGAAACAGCTGAATATGAGGCAAAGTCGATGGCTCGAGTTATTGAACGATTATGACTATAAGATGGAATATCATCCTGGCAAGGCGAATGTGGTTGCCGATGCTCTTAGTCGAAAATACGATGTTAAACGTGTCCGTGCTTTGAATCTGAAAATCAAATCAAATCTTATATCACGAATTGGTGAAGCTCAATTGGAAGCTATTAAACCGACACTTATCGAAGGTGAAGGACCTATCGGTTTCGAGAACCAACTCCAAGTGAAATCTAATGGTACACGGTACTTTTGCAATAGAATTTGGGTTCCTCGCTTCGGTAATCTTCGTGAACTTGTCTTGGATGAAGCACATAAGACTAGGTACTCTATTCATCCCGGTTCCAGTAAGATGTATCACGATGTGAAGGAATTCTACTGGTGGCCTAACATGAAAGCCAACATTGCTACTTATGTTAGTAAGTGTCTCACTTGTTTGAAAGTCAAGGATGAACATCAAAAGCCTTCTGGTCTGTTGACACAACCCGATATCCCGCAGTGGAAGTGGGAATGCATCACTATGGATTTCATTACTAAGTTACCTAAGACTTCGAACGGTAACGATACTATTTGGGTCATAGTTGATCGTCTTACTAAATCTGTACATTTCATACCGATCAAGGAAACTGACAAGATGGTGAAATTATCACAGCTTTACATTAAAGAAATTGTCTCACGTCATGGAGTTCCTATCTCGATTATTTCTGATCGCGACGATCGATTTGTTTCTAGATTCTGGAAAACTTTACAATCCGCTCTTGGAACTCAACTCGACATGAGTACAGCCTATCATCTGCAAACTGATGGTCAAAGTGAACGAACTATTCAAACCTTGGAAGATATGCTACGTGCTTGTGTAATCGATTTCGGCAAAGGATGGGATAGACATCTACCTTTAGTTGAATTTTCCTACAACAACAGTTATCACTGTAGCATTAAAGCTACACCTTTTGAAGCTTTATACGGTCGGAAATGTAGATCCCCTTTGTGTTGGGATGAACTCGAGGATAGACATTTAACTGGTCCTGAAATTATTCACGAAACTACCGAAAAGATCGTTCAGATTAAGCAACGATTAGAAACTGCCCGTAGCCAACAAAAGAGCTATGCCGATAAGAAGCGAAAGGACATAGAATACCAAGTTGGAGATAAGGTCATGTTGAAAGTATCCCCTTGGAAAGGTGTTGTCCGTTTCGGTAAACGAAGCAAACTCAGTCCGCGATATGTTGGACCTTTCACAATCACTCAAAGAGTCAGTCCCGTGGCGTACCAATTAGAACTACCAACTGAACTTAGCCAAGTACATGATGTGTTTCATGTCTCGAATCTTAAAAGGTGTCTTGCTGATGACACACTTGTTATTCCTTTGGATGATATCCGTATTGATGAGCAAATGCACTTCGTTGAAGAACCTATAGAAATCATGGAAGGAGAGGTCAAACAAACGCGTAAAAGCAACATACCTATCGTTAAAGTCCGTTGAAATTAGCGTAGAGGCCCCGAATATACCTAGGAACGCAAAGACCACATGATACGGAAATATCCCCATCTCTTCTCAACTGCTGATGCAAACGAGGAATCTACCTAAAACTTCGGGACGAAGTTTCTAATAATGGGGAGGTACTATAACGACCCTCATTTTTCCATTCTATATTTTTCCATATTAAATGCCCAACAATATAATTAAACTTAACGATTAAACTTTAATTAACGATTGTTAAGTATTAGGAATTATAAATTATATTAATTAACTTTGTGTAATAATTGACAAGTTAATAAAAGATAAAATAATGAGTTAATAAACTTTCGTGAACAAAATAAATAACCTTAAACCTTGTACACTTAAATAATTGAACTTGGATAATTAAGGAACCATTTAAACTAATATAAAGTACAAGGACTAAAACGAAAAATTTCCATACACTCCCTTTTAAGCCCTAGTCGAATTTTTTTTTAAAAAAAAGAGTAAAATGCCCAAATTGCCCTCCCAAATTCGGCTCCCATATCACCTCCTCAATCCTTGACTTGTTCCCTAAGTAAAACTTAACCTAAACCTAATTCTAGAATTCTCTAATCACTCCTATAAATAGGGACCTAGGTTAGAGCTAATCTTGTACCAAATCAATATCACAATTCTCTCTCAAAAATCTCTCCCTCTCTCCCTTTGTGAATTTCGGCCAAGGAGGAAAAACCACCACCACCATCGAAATCTTCATCATCATCTTCAAGATCTTCAAGTGATCTTCAAGTATCTTCATCGTGTTCTTCGTGTTCATCAAGATCTTCAAGGGTGTTCTTCAGTTTTGATCTTCATCTTCAAGTCATCATCATATTTTTCTTGTTAATCTTCATCAAGGTAAAAACCCTAGATCTAAATCTTTTAAATTCATGTTTCAATTCATGTTATATTCATAATTATATTCATACTAGATCATATACATTCATATTGTTCATGTAATATATATATATATATATATATATATATATATATATATATATATATATATATACATATTCATGCATATACACGACTAAAAAAAAGAGGAAGGTTTTGTTTAATCTTTAAACCCTAGAGATTTGCTAAAAGATTTGTTAGTATTTAAAAAAGGAAACAAGAATATACATGCTATATATATACATATACGGGTTACATATATATATATATATATATATATATATATATACAAAAAAAATATTTTTACTATATATATACATATATATATATATATATATATATATATATATATATATATATATATATATATATATATATACGGTATATATATATATATATATAAAACTATATATATACATATACACAATATATATACATGTATATATATATTTAATACTTAAACCCTAATTAATCTTACCTTAATTTAATAAAACCCTAATATTACCTAAACCCTAAAACATTAAATAAAACCCTAATCATTACCTAATCATTACTTCACTAAACCCTAAACTTAATAATACTATTAAACATTTATCACATAAACCCTAATCATTTAAATACTACTTTAATTAATTAAACCTAATTAATTAATAAAACCCTAATACTACTTATACTACTATCTAACACTTATACACTTATATTATTACTAACACATATAATATACTACTACTTATATTATATTATACGATTACGATAGTCATTCGCGATAGCGTGAAGTTACTTGAACATCGACGTTGCTTAAGGCCTAGGGTGATCGTTGGTACCACTATGGGACGCTTGTGGATTACGAATGCCAAACTTAGATTTTGGTCAAGAAATCCTGGGCCAACCGGTAACAATTGGTCATTTTGGTGACTCGGCGGTGGAATAGATGTTTGGGTATGATGCACAATGTCAAACTCGACTATGGTAATCATACAGCTAGTTATCTTCACACTTAATAGGAATGGACTATGTCAAACTCACTAGTGTTGGACACTAACTTACTAAAAGTGGAAACTACTAAAAGTGGAAAATTGCTAAAAGTAGAAACTTACTAGGAATGGAACTTAGTAAAACCAACTATACTTAAAACACTTGCATACTTAAACTTAAATTTGGGCATAACATTTAACTACTCTTAAATATTAATAGGTTGACTTTCTGCTCATTCATCCAAACATTCTATTCCGAGAAATAACTATTTCTCTCTACTTACTAAGGTGAACTCATAGCCCCACTCTTTATTGCTAGCAACTTATTTAACTTTTTGGGGTGAGACACATGCTGCTTTTACTATTTACAATTTAGACACAACTACCAACTGTTAAACTATGCTATACCCGGCTATGTCCGACTAAGTCCATACAGTGATATTTTTAATTGCTCATTAAATGCATTCTTAGTTATTGGGGGTAGGCCTATTGGGAGTAACGTCCCCGATACATTTGACCAAGTCATTGTATTACTTAATAATGAAATTAAACCGACAAGTATAGACACAACTTGTCATTGGGGCAAACTTTGAATGTTTAGTCTAAATATCATGAATTGGCATAACTTTTTGATCCCTACAAGATCAACTTTATAAACTAAATCTTGTGGTCTAAAACAACGGTCAAATATATTTGTTAAACCTATGAACTTCACTCAACCTTTTTGGTTGACACTTTAGCATGTTTTGTCTCAGGTGCCGATTGATCAAGCTTACTTATTTACTGCTTATGTAATGCTACTTGGACTTAGGATCAAGAGATATCGCATTTATTATTCTTGCATTTGAAACAGTTACTTTATTGAAATTTCCATTATTGTAACGACATTTCATTTTCCGCCGCGTACTCAATAAAGTTTATTTTATCATTTTGTATTGTTCTCGTATATTATAATATGTTGGTTTATTTGATATTAAGTCACATTTCACCCAGGCCCTAACTGGGGGTGTGATAAAAGGTTGGTGAGTTCATTAGTTTATCATAAATAATCATTTTCAATAGTATAATAGACCACAAGATACTCATATTTAGAAAACAATCTGTGCAGGTCTACTCCTGCTATAAAATCATTCATATGAAGAACACCGGGACTTTTCAAACAACTCACCAATGGTAGCTAATGCGTGCGTGCAATGCAAAATCATCTCACCGTGGAAGTTAATACAATATAATTTTTACAACGGGAGCTAATGCGTGCGTGTAATGCAAAATCATCTCTTCAAGGGTAGCTAAAACAGGAGCTAATGCGTGCGTATAATGACAAAATCATCTCTCCGTTACTAACTACAAAGTCGAATACAATGCAATACAATACATCGGGAGCTAGTGCGTGCGTGCAATACAAAATCATCTCGCCGATGGTAGCTAAAACGGGAGCTAATGCGTGCGTGCAATGACAAAATCATCTCACCGTTACTAAATACTAAATCGAACCATTTCGGGAGCTAATGCGTGCGTGCAATGACAAAATCATCTCACCAATGGTCGAAAATACAATCTTTATAGAAATCGAACCTCTGAATCTAAATAATTCTATCATAGAATGTAGTTTTGAATATTTGTGTCTATTTTGTCAAACGTTTATAAAAGCAGTTCATGTATTCTCAGTTCAAAAATATATCTCAAAGCATTTAGTAAAAAAGTTATAAAAACAGTGCATGTATTCTCAGTCCCAAAAATGTAAAGAGTAAAAGGGAATCAAATGAACTCACAATATTGTATTTCGTAGTAAAAATATGCATACGACGATACTGAACAATGCAGGGTCGGCCTCGAATTCACGAACCTATAACATTTATATATATATTAACACATATAATTGTATTCGAATAAATTTATATATATATATATATATATATATATATATATATATATATATATATATATATATATATATATATATATATAATTTATTAATTATATCATTTTTATATTAATAACTTATATGTTTCATGTACTCATTTTATATATTTTAAATAAATAAAAATATTAATTTTTTTATGTTATATGTATTAAATATATTTTATATCATTTGTTTGTTAATATAATAATATAATAATAATACTAAAATAATATTATTAATGATAAAAATAACGATAATGAATATAATAATAGTAGTAATAATAATAACTATAATATCTATAATAATAATACTTTTACTAATAATGATATTAATAATGATATTAATAATAATAATACTAATAATAGTACTTATAATTATAGTGATATTACTAAATAATCATTTTAATAATAACATTTATGATAATACTAATTCAAATTATAATAATAATAATAATAATAATAATAATAATAATAATAATAATAATAATAATAATAATAATAATAATAATAATAATAATAATAATAATAATAATAAATGAAGTTACTACCTTAGAGTAGCAATCTTAAAAAAAATATACGCCATTACCCGGGTTCGAACCCGCGACCTTTCGTTCCCCAACATCACCCTCTAACCACTCGTCCATTTTTTCTTTTTCTGATATAAACCCATTTCCAAAAAATATATAACCCGTATTCCCTTTTGATTAATTCATCTTCTTCAATTCTGAACCAGATGACCAGGGTTCAATACCGACAATCCCTAAGTTTCTTATTTAATTTAGGACTGATAACTGATACAGAAACGTTTAGAGGGTGTTTAAATCAATTAAAACAGAAAAAAAATTAAGAATAAAGCTGTAACCGTCGCGATGAAGAACACAATGATCTTAAAATCAAATTCGAATTTTTAGAATGTTTTATGTAGTGACCCGAACTTTTCCATGTTTATTGTAACGACCCGACCAAAACCGTTATTGACGGCGTCGTTAACTTAGGTCCCGTTGCGTGGTCGTAGTCCCTATATGAGACTCGTTTGACCAAAATTATGTCGCGTTCATTTGAAAGGTACAAAGTTTAGTTTAACAAACGGATCGACAATAAGTTTAAGTTTACAAAGTTATAAAGTATGAATGAAATAACTTGCGACATAATTAGTTTGAAACCACAGTTGCTATAAATAACGTAAGTAAGTAGACAAAAGTTTGAATCCAAAAATGCTATCCCTAGCGTATGCATGCATGGTAGACTCCAATCAAGTAATCAAAGAGTGCGGAAGCGTGTAACAAATAGCCATGTGAAAACCTGAGAAAACATAGAAGAATCTGTCAACGCAAAAACGTTGGTGAAATCATAGGTTTGAGTAAGTGAGTAAAAGTAAAGTAAGTCGAACCACAAGATTTGCAAAGTTGAAATAATAGTAGTACATTCTAAAAGTTAATATTCACGAGCACCCAATTATCAAAGCTTAACGTTCCGTCCGTTGAATACCCCATCAATTAGTGCTAGAACAACACTGTTCCCGAAAATATATTTCATCCGTAGACGGTAGCGAACCGTCAAGGATGAGGGTTGTCAACCCATATGGCCATATAACATAAGTTCTCGCTTACACCATCTGATGTAACTAATGATAATCGGATTGAGGATTTTTGTTCTAAACTCGTATGTAGAATGTTTGTTTTCCCGTTCTTGTGTTCACTTAGTTCAAAAGAATCGTTTATGTTTTCTCATCCCAAAAGTAAGTTTAAAAGAGTAAAAGTGGGACTATGATCTCACCTCGAGTGCACGAGTATAAAGGTACTTCAACAAGTAAACGTGTGCATGAAAGTTGCTTAGCCTTGACCTAAACAAGTAAGTTATATCAATTAACCGGTTACGACACAAGGTCGGGTGAAATGTGTTCAATTAGTCCTATGGCTCATTACGACTCGATTAAATATAGCATGTGAATCACGTTGCCAAGTTTCATTCGAGAATCAAGTATAAAAGCATGTTAGAACGATTGCATAAAAGTTTGGTTAAGTTTGACTAAAAGTCAAACTTGGTCAAAGTCAACGAAAAGTCAACGCATTCGGGTCGGGTCCCGAACTATTTTTCTATGCTAAATATTCATATACAAGTATATTAAAACAAGTTTCATGTGAATCGGAGGTCGGTAGCTAGTCAAACATTTCACGTGAAATGGGACAAAGAGGTCAGAATCTGACCAGGTCTATCTGCGCGCCGCGCGGGGTGAGGTGCGCGCTGCGCCATTTCCTGTACAGGCAATTCTGGTCAGTTTTCAAGTAAGCACGACCCAAAACTCAAATAATCCTAACTCACAAACCGCAAACCTCCTAAACATGTATCTCACGTCGTTGGAAAGGTATTTTAACAAGGAATACAACTAAACACTTTTCATAGATCATAACCGACAATTTCCAAATCGAAAACATCATCAAAGTTCATCATTTTCAACCAAAAATCAAAGAAACGCATTTTATGATTCGAGAACTTTTAACATACAAATGATATGCCGTTTTGAAGGTAATAACGCATACATTGCAACTAGACGCATATTCCAAGTTTCAATAAACATTTACTACGTCAAAATCACTAGCCACGTTATCGTTTCAAAATCAATTTCGACACAAATGAGACTTATGATTCACTAATCAAACGCTAGCATACATCACACCATTTCGAAGCTATTTACGCATACAATTTAACTAGTTAACTAGCATACATTCAAACAAGTGTCTCAACTAGCATTCAACCGCATCAAGTTCCTACCAAAACGATAATCGATTCACCAAAAACACATTTCATGTTATTGAGCTAGTTTTTCATCATCCAACATATTAAAACGAAGCTAATGAAGTAACTAACACTTTTAACACATACACTTTATCTTATAACATCATTTGAGCAACCAAAACTCAAGATTAAGCTAGACCCATTTGGGTGTTCATGTCATATTTTCAAAACACGAAGAACGAGCATACAAATTACATACACGACATCCCTACGAGCCATAGACACTAATTAACCACTTGACAAGTCTAAAAACGAATTTAACAAGTTAGAGTTTCATGAGAAATTCTTACCCCATGCCATGAGACTAGTATCAAATCGAAGAGGATGAAACGAGGATTCCAAAAGTACAATTTGTTTTGATGTTTGATTCCTTGCTTGAATTTGGATGATGATTGAAGATGATGAAGAATTTAGGATGGGAGTTCTTGGTTGAGAGAAAAGAAGAAAGAAAAAGAAATTAAATGTGGAGGATGGTGGAGAAGTAGTTGACTTAGTCAACTACTAGTGAGTAGTTTGGCCATTTGGTAAAAATGGTCCCTCAATTTTAAGCCGGGTGCGTAATTTAACCAAACGAGATATTTTAAAACGCTAGAGTAAACGAGTGGTGTTAAAATTGAATAGCGGAAATATTACGAACGTTAGTCAACGGAAACTACGAATTTAAATAACGAAAGATATTATAAAAAAAGAAGACGGTGTTAAAATTAAATTTTAACGGAAAAACACGGGATGTTACATTTATATATATTAATTGAGATTGATATTTACATGATTAAATGTTTCCAACATGTTAAGCAATCAAACTTGTTAAGACTTGATTAATTGAAATATGTTTCATATAGACAATTGACCACCCAAGTTGACCGGTGATTCACGAACGTTAAAACTTGTAAAAACTATATGATGACATATATATGGATATATATATAGTTAACATGATACTATGATAAGTAAACATATCATTAAGTATATTAACAATGAACTACGTATGTAAAAACAAGACAACTAACTTAATGATTTTTAAACGAGACATATATGTAACGATTATCGTTGTAAAGACATTTAATGTATATATATCATATTAAGAGATATTCATACATGATAATATCATGATAATATAATAATTTAAAATCTCATTTGATATTATAAACATTGGGTTAACAACATTTAACAAGATCGTTAACCTAAAGGTTTCAAAACAACACTTACATGTAACGACTAACGATGACTTAACGACTCAGTTAAAATGTATATACATGTAGTGTTTTAATATGTATTTATACACTTTTGAAAGACTTCAATACACTTATCAAAATACTTATACTTAACAAAAATGCTTACAATTACATCCTCGTTCAGTTTCATCAACAATTCTACTCGTATGCACCCGTATTCGTACTCGTACAATACACAGCTTTTAGATGTATGTACTATTGGTATATACACTCCAATGATCAGATCTTAGCAGCCCATGTGAGTCACCTAACACATGTGGGAACCATCATTTGGCAACTAGCATGAAATATCTCATAAAATTACAAAAATATGAGTAATCATTCATGACTTATTTACATGAAAACAAAATTACATATCCTTTATATCTAATCCATACACCAACGACCAAAAACACCTACAAACACTTTCATTCTTCAATTTTCTTCATCTAATTGATCTCTCTCAAGTTCTATCTTCAAGTTCTAAGTGTTCTTCATAAATTCCAAAAGTTCTAGTTTCATAAAATCAAGAATACTTTCAAGTTTGCTAGCTCACTTCCAATCTTGTAAGTTGATCATCCAACCTCAAGAAATCTTTGTTTCTTACAGTAGGTTATCATTCTAATACAAGGTAATAATCATATTCAAACTTTGGTTCAATTTCTATAACTATAACAATCTTATTTCAAGTGATGATCTTACTTGAACTTGTTTTCGTGTCATGATTCTGCTTCAAGAACTTCGAGCCATCCAAGGATCCATTGAAGCTAGATCCATTTTTCTCTTTTCCAGTAGGTTTATCCAAGGAACTTAAGGTAGTAATGATGTTCATAACATCATTCGATTCATACATATAAAGCTATCTTATTCGAAGGTTTAAACTTGTAATCACTAGAACATAGTTTAGTTAATTCTAAACTTGTTCGCAAACAAAAGTTAATCCTTCTAAATTGACTTTTAAAATCAACTAAACACATGTTCTATATCTATATGATATGCTAACTTAATGATTTAAAACCTGGAAACACGAAAAACACCGTAAAACCGGATTTACGCCGTCGTAGTAACACCGCGGGCTGTTTTGGGTTAGTTAATTAAAAACTATGATAAACTTTGATTTAAAAGTTGTTATTTTGAGAAAATGATTTTTATTATGAACATGAAACTATATCCGAAAATTATGGTTAAACTCAAAGTGGAAGTATGTTTTCTAAAATGGTCATCTAGACGTCGTTCTTTCGACTGAAATGACTACCTTTACAAAAACGACTTGTAACTTATTTTTCCGACTATAAACCTATACTTTTTCTGTTTAGATTCATAAAATAGAGTTCAATATGAAACCATAGCAATTTGATTCACTCAAAACGGATTTAAAATGAAGAAGTTATGATTAAAACAAGATTGGATAATTTTTCTCATTTTAGCTACGTGAAAATTGGTAACAAATCTATTCCAACCATAACTTAATCAACTTGTATTGTATATTATGTAATCTTGAGATACCATAGACACGTATACAATGTTTCGACCTATCATGTCGACACATCTATATATATTTCGGAACAACCATAGACACTCTATATGTGAATGTTGGAGTTAGCTATACAGGGTTGAGGTTGATTCCAAAATATATATAGTTTGAGTTGTGATCAATACTGAGATACGTATACACTGGGTCGTGGATTGATTCAAGATAATATTTATCGATTTATTTCTGTACATCTAACTGTGGACAACTAGTTGTAGGTTACTAACGAGGACAGCTGACTTAATAAACTTAAAACATCAAAATATATTAAAAGTGTTGTAAATATATTTTGAACATACTTTGATATATATGTATATATTGTTATAGGTTCGTGAATCAACCAGTGGCCAAGTCTTACTTCCCGACGAAGTAAAAATCTGTGAAAGTGAGTTATAGTCCCACTTTTAAAATCTAATATTTTTGGGATGAGAATACATGCAGGTTTTATAAATGATTTACAAAATAGACACAAGTACGTGAAACTACATTCTATGGTTGAATTATCGAAATCGAATATGCCCTTTTTTATTAAGTCTGGTAATCTAAGAATTAGGGAACAGACACCCTAATTGACGCGAATCCTAAAGATAGATCTATCGGGCCCAACAAGCCCCGTCCAAAGTACCGGATGCTTTAGTACTTCGAAATTTATATCATATCCGAAGGGTGTCCCGGAATGATGGGGATATTCTTATATATGCATCTTGTTAATGTCGGTTACCAGGTGTTCACCATATGAATGATTTTTATCTCTATGTATGGGATGTGTATTGAAATATAAAATCTTGTGGTCTATTGTTACGATTTGATATATATAGGTTAAATCTATAACTCACCAACATTTTTGTTGACGTTTAAAGCATGTTTATTCTCAGGTGAATATTAAGAGCTTCCGCTGTTGCATACTAAAATAAGGACAAGATTTGGAGTCCATGTTCGTATGATATTGTGTAAAAACTGCATTCAAGAAACTAATTTCGATGTAACATAATTGTATTGTAAACCATTATGTAATGGTCGTGTGTAAACAGGATATTTTAGATTATCATTATTTGATAATCTACGTAAAGCTTTTTAAACCTTTATTTATGAAATAAAGGTTATGGTTTGTTTTAAAAATGAATGCAGTCTTTGAAAAACGTCTCATATAGAGGTCAAAACCTCGCAACGAAATCAATTTATATGGAACGTTTTTAATCAATAAGAACGGGACATTTCAGTTGGTATCCGAGCGTTGGTCTTAGAGAACCAGAATTTTGCATTAGTGTGTCTTATCGAGTTTGTTAGGATGCATTAGTGAGTCTGGACTTCGACCGTGTTTACTTGAAAAATGATTGCTTAACAAATTTTGTTGGAAACTATATATTTTTAACATGTGAATATTATGTGATATATTAATCTCTTAACGCGTTTGATATTATGTGATAGATGTGTACCTCTAGAACAAGTCCCATTGACTCACCTAATAATAATGAAGAGTCAAATGTAAATTGGAATGATTCGTGGACTGATTCACAAGTTCCCGAAGAGGAACCGGAAGAAGAGTCGGAACCGGAAGAAGAATCGGAACCGGAAGAAGAATCGGAACCGGATGAAGAAATAGAACCGGTGGGGGAAATAATAAAACGGTTAAGTAAAAGAAAATCCTCAACCAACCGACCAAGGTTAATTATGGTCAATGGTGTTTCCGCCAAGGAAGCAAAATATTGGGAGGATTACCAATTCTCCGATGAATCGGATTCCGACGAGAATTTCGATGATGTTATAGAAATTACCCCAACTGAATTTAAAAAGGCAAAAGAAAATAATAAGGGAAAGGGCATAAAAATAGAGAAATCTAATTCCAACCCCGATGAACTTTATATGTATCGTCAACCCCCGAAGTCCTTAAGTTGTAACAATGACCCGGGAACCTCTAAACCACCAGGTTTTTCTAAACCAATGTGGACAACGACGGCTCGTATTAGGGGAACATCATATATCCCTAGAAACTTGGCAAAACGAACCAAAACCGAAGAAGAAGAAACGAGCGAGTCGGAATAAGATAGTTGTATTCGTGTGGTGTAATATATGTAATATAGTGTTCTTATGCTTTATGATATATGTAAAAATTGCTTGTATTAATAAGTATTTTTTTATGAATCTAACTCTTATCTATTTTGCAGTTTAAAAACACAAAATGGATAGACAACCCAATATTTTAAGAGACCTACCCGGAGACATGATTGATGAAATCTTGTCTAGAGTCGGCCAGAATTCCTCGGCACAACTATTTAAGGCGAGATCAGTTTGTAAGACATTCGAAGAACGTTCCAAGAATGTCTTGGTTTATAAGAGACTTTCGTTTGAAAGATGGGGGATATCACATTGGGAAACCCATAAGTTACGATGTGTTTACTTTGACGCATATATTGCGGGGAACCCAAATGCTATTTTACGCAACGGGTTAAGAAATTATTTTGACTCAATATATCCGAATATTGGACTTCGTGATTTAGAAAAAGCGGCTAACATGCAACATAAAGAAGCATGTTATGCTTACGGATTAGTAATGTTCGCTTCTCACCAAAGTGAGAACAAGAACATCGGGCTACAACTATTAAACAAAACGTTTCCACAAGTGACGGAGTCGGTAATTGGGGTAAGAAATGAGGTTTTTAGATTATTACGGGACTGTTGGACATTACGTAACCCTCGTCCCTTTGACGATGTTACAACACGCTGTCATATCAACGGCCATAACGGTTATGTTGCACAAGACCAAGGATGGGAAGTAGTCCTAGTAAAACCAGAATGCATGACTTGTTTCTGGACGTATGAATTACGTGTCTTTATTGCCTTTGCTGAACGACTTGTGTACTAGCTAGAATTATCTTCACAACTATCGTGTATCAAAGTTATTGTGTGCTATATTTCATGCTTTATGTAAAATAAGCGGTATTGTAAGTTTGTAAAATATTGTATAAAAGTTTGAACGCGAAATATTATTATAATCAGTTTTTCATATAGAATTGTAGTAGTTGAATTGTATATTAGCTACTAAGTATGAACTTAACGGGTAGGTACTACCCGAATTTAAACTTATAAAACGCTAATATGAAGAAAAAGCTTTTATAAATGAGTTCATATTATGCTACGAAATACTATTAACTACTCTTAATATTCTGTATGATTAACTTGTTCCATTTAACTATTTTGAAGGAAATGGCACCGACTACTCGACACACCGTGAATATGAATGAAGAGGAATTCCGTACTTTTCTAGCTTCAAACATAGTCGCAGTACAGGCTGCGCTACATACCAACAATAACCTTGGATCTAGCAGTACAGGAAATCGTGTAGGATGCACCTACAAAGAATTCACTGCCTGCAAACCTTTGGAATTTGATGGAACCGAAGGACCGATCGGATTGAAACGGTGGACCGAGAAGGTCGAATCGGTGTTTGCCATAAGTAAGTGTACTGAAGAGGACAAAGTAAAGTACGCTACGCATACCTTCACAGGTTCTGCGTTAACATGGTGGAATACCTATCTAGAGCAAGTGGGACAAGACGATGCGTACGCACTACCGTGGTCAGCATTCAAGCACTTGATGAACGAGAAGTACCGTCCCAGAACCGAGGTCAATAAGCTCAAGACAGAACTTAGAGGGTTACGAACCCAAGGATTTGATATTACCACGTACGAAATACGATTCACAGAATTGTGCCTATTGTGTCCGGGAGCATTCGAAGATGAGGAAGAGAAGATCGACGCGTTTGTGAAAGGATTACCGAAAAGAATCCAAGAAGATATAAGTTCACACGAGCCCGCCTCCATACAACAGGCATGTAGAATGGCTCACAAACTAGTGAATCAGATTGAAGAAAGAATTAAAGAACAGACTACTGAAGAGGCTAATGTGAAGCAAGTCAAAAGAAAGTGGGAGGAAAACGGTGATAAGAATCACCAATATAACAACAACAGCAATTACAACAATAATCGCAACAATTATCCCAACAATCGCAACATCAATCGCAACTACAACAAACGGCCCAACAACAACAACAACAACAACAACAGCAACTACAACAATCATCCCAACAACAATAATAACCGCAACAACAACAACAATCAGAAGCAGCTATGCCAAAGGTGTGAAAAGAATCACTCGGGGTTCTGCACCAAATTTTGCAACAAGTGTAAAAGAAATGGTCATAGCGCGGCGAAGTGTGAGGTCTACGGACCAGGGGTTAATAGAACGAAAGGAACAAATGGTGTCGGAACGAGTAATGGCGGAGCAAGTAGTGTCGGAGCAAGTTATGCCAATGTAGTTTGTTATAAATGTGGAAAACCGGGCCACATTATTAGAAATTGCCCGAACCAGGAGAACACGAATGGACAAGGCCGTGGAAGAGTTTTCAATATTAATGCGGTAGAGGCACAGGAAGACCCGGAGCTTGTTACGGGTACGTTTCTTATTGACAATAAATCTGCTTACGTTTTATTTGATTCGGGTGCGGATAGAAGCTATATGAGTAGAGATTTTTGTGCTAAATTAAGTTGTCCATTGACTCCTTTGGATAGTAAATTTTTACTCGAATTAGCAAATGGTAAATTAATTTCAGCAGATAATATATGTCGGAATCGAGAAATTAAACTGGTTAGCGAAACATTTAAGATTGATTTGATACCAGTAGAGTTAGGGAGTTTTGATGTGATAATCGGTATGGACTGGTTGAAAGAAGTGAAAGCAGAGATCGTTTGTTACAAAAATGCAATTCGCATTATACGAGAAAAAGGAAAACCCTTAATGGTGTACGGAGAAAAGGGCAACACGAAGCTACATCTTATTAGTAATTTGAAGGCACAAAAACTAATAAGAAAAGGTTGCTATGCTGTTCTAGCACACGTCGAGAAAGTACAAACTGAAGAAAAGAGCATCAATGATGTTCCCGTCACAAAAGAATTTCCCGATGTATTTCCGAAAGAATTACCGGGATTACCCCCACATCGATCCGTTGAATTTCAAATAGATCTTGTACCAGGAGCTGCACCAATAGCTCGTGCTCCTTACAGACTCGCACCCAGTGAGATGAAAGAACTACAAAGCCAATTACAAGAACTTTTAGAGCATGGTTTCATTCGACCAAGCACATCACCGTGGGGAGCTCCTGTTTTGTTTGTCAAGAAGAAAGATGGTACATTCAGGTTGTGTATCGACTACCGAGAGTTGAACAAACTTACCATCAAGAACCGCTACCCACTACCGAGAATCGATGACTTATTTGATCAACTACAAGGCTCGTCTGTTTATTCAAAGATTGACTTACGTTCCGGGTATCATCAAATGCGGGTGAAAGAAGATGATATTCCAAAGACTGCTTTCAGAACACGTTACGGTCATTACGAGTTTATGGTCATGCCGTTTGGTTTAACTAATGCACCAGCTGTGTTCATGGACCTTATGAACCGAGTGTGTGGACCATACCTTGACAAGTTTGTCATTGTTTTCATTGATGACATACTTATTTACTCAAAGAATGACCAAGAACACGGTGAACATTTGAGAAAGGTGTTAGAAGTATTGAGGAAGGAAGAATTGTACGCTAAGTTTTCAAAGTGTGCATTTTGGTTGGAAGAAGTTCAATTCCTCGGTCACATAGTGAACAAAGAAGGTATTAAGGTGGATCCGGCAAAGATAGAAACTGTTGAAAAGTGGGAAACCCCGAAAACTCCGAAACACATACGCCAGTTTTTAGGACTAGCTGGTTACTACAGAAGGTTCATCCAAGACTTTTCCAGAATAGCAAAACCCTTGACTGCATTAACGCATAAAGGGAAGAAATTTGAATGGAATGATGAACAAGAGAAAGCGTTTCAGTTATTGAAGAAAAAGCTAACTGCGGCACCTATATTGTCATTGCCTGAAGGGAATGATGATTTTGTGATTTATTGTGATGCATCAAAGCAAGGTCTCGGTTGTGTATTAATGCAACGAACGAAGGTGATTGCTTATGCGTCTAGACAATTGAAGATTCACGAACAAAATTATACGACGCATGATTTGGAATTAGGCGCGGTTGTTTTTGCATTAAAGACTTGGAGGCACTACTTATATGGGGTCAAAAGTATTATATATACCGACCACAAAAGTCTTCAACACATATTTAATCAGAAACAACTGAATATGAGGCAGCGTAGGTGGATTGAATTATTGAATGATTACGACTTTGAGATTCGTTACCACCCGGGGAAGGCAAATGTGGTAGCCGATGCCTTGAGCAGGAAGGACAGAGAACCCATTCGAGTAAAATCTATGAATATAATGATTCATAATAACATTACTACTCAAATAAAGGAGGCGCAACAAGGAGTTTTAAAAGAGGGAAATTTAAAGGATGAAATACCCAAAGGATCGGAGAAGCATCTTAATATTCGGGAAGACGGAACCCGGTATAGGGCTGAAAGGATTTGGGTACCAAAATTTGGAGATATGAGAGAAATGGTACTTAGAGAAGCTCATAAAACCAGATACTCAATACATCCTGGAACGGGGAAGATGTACAAGGATATCAAGAAACATTTTTGGTGGCCGGGTATGAAAGCCGATGTTGCTAAATATGTAGGAGAATGTTTCACGTGTTCTAAGGTCAAAGCTGAGCATCAGAAACCATCAGGTCTACTTCAACAACCCGAAATCCCGGAATGGAAATGGGAAAACATTACCATGGATTTCATCACTAAATTGCCAAGGACTGCAAGTGGTTTTGATACTATTTGGGTAATAGTTGATCGTCTCACCAAATCAGCACACTTCCTGCCAATAAGAGAAGATGACAAGATGGAGAAGTTAGCACGACTGTATTTGAAGGAAGTCGTCTCCAGACATGGAATACCAATCTCTATTATCTCTGATAGGGATGGCAGATTTATTTCAAGATTCTGGCAGACATTACAGCAAGCATTAGGAACTCGTCTAGACATGAGTACTGCCTATCATCCACAAACTGATGGGCAGAGCGAAAGGACGATACAAACGCTTGAAGACATGCTACGAGCATGTGTTATTGATTTCGGAAACAGTTGGGATCGACATCTACCGTTAGCAGAATTTTCCGACAACAACAGCTACCATTCAAGCATTGAGATGGCGCCATTTGAAGCACTTTATGGTAGAAAGTGCAGGTCTCCGATTTGTTGGAGTGAAGTGGGGGATAGACAGATTACGGGTCCGGAGATTATACAAGAAACTACCGAGAAGATCATCCAAATTCAACAACGGTTGAAAACCGCCCAAAGTCGACAAAAGAGCTACGCTGACATTAAAAGAAAAGATATAGAATTTGAAATTGGAGAGATGGTCATGCTTAAAGTTGCACCTTGGAAAGGCGTTGTTCGATTTGGTAAACGAGGGAAATTAAATCCAAGGTATATTGGACCATTCAAGATTATTGATCGTGTCGGACCAGTAGCTTACCGACTTGAGTTACCTCAACAACTCGCGGCTGTACATAACACTTTCCACGTCTCGAATTTGAAGAAATGTTTTGCTAAAGAAGATCTCACTATTCTGTTAGATGAAATCCAAATCAATGAAAAACTTCAATTCATCGAAGAACCCGTCGAAATAATGGATCGTGAGGTTAAAAGACTTAAGCAAAACAAGATACCAATTGTTAAGGTTCGATGGAATGCTCGTAGAGGACCCGAGTTCACCTGGGAGCATGAAGATCAGATGAAGAAGAAGTACCCGCATCTATTTCCAGAAGATTCGTCAACACCTTCAACAGCTTAAAATTTCGGGACGAAATTTATTTAACGGGTAGGTACTGTAGTGACCCGAACTTTTCCATGTTTATATATATTAATTGAGATTGATATTTACATGATTAAATGTTTCCAACATGTTAAGCAATCAAACTTGTTAAGACTTGATTAATTGAAATATGTTTCATATAGACAATTGACCACCCAAGTTGACCGGTGATTCACGAACGTTAAAACTTGTAAAAACTATATGATGACATATATATGGATATATATATAGTTAACATGATACTATGATAAGTAAACATATCATTAAGTATATTAACAATGAACTACATATGTAAAAACAAGACTACTAACTTAATGATTTTTAAACGAGACATATATGTAACGATTATCGTTGTAAAGACATTTAATGTATATATATCATATTAAGAGATATTCATACATGATAATATCATGATAATATAATAATTTAAAATCTCATTTGATATTATAAACATTGGGTTAACAACATTTAACAAGATCGTTAACCTAAAGGTTTCAAAACAACACTTACATGTAACGACTAACGATGACTTAACGACTCAGTTAAAATGTATATACATGTAGTGTTTTAATATGTATTTATACACTTTTGAAAGACTTCAATACACTTATCAAAATACTTCTACTTAACAAAAATGCTTACAATTACATCCTCGTTCAGTTTCATCAACAATTCTACTCGTATGCACCCGTATTCGTACTCGTACAATACACAGCTTTTAGATGTATGTACTATTGGTATATACACTCCAATGATCAGCTCTTAGCAGCCCATGTGAGTCACCTAACACATGTGGGAACCATCATTTGGCAACTAGCATGAAATATCTCATAAAATTACAAAAATATGAGTAATCATTCATGACTTATTTACATGAAAACAAAATTACATATCCTTTATATCTAATCCATACACCAACGACCAAAAACACCTACAAACACTTTCATTCTTCAATTTTCTTCATCTAATTGATCTCTCTCAAGTTCTATCTTCAAGTTCTAAGTGTTCTTCATAAATTCCAAAAGTTCTAGTTTCATAAAATCAAGAATACTTTCAAGTTTGCTAGCTCACTTCCAATCTTGTAAGTTGATCATCCAACCTCAAGAAATCTTTGTTTCTTACAGTAGGTTATCATTCTAATACAAGGTAATAATCATATTCAAACTTTGGTTCAATTTCTATAACTATAACAATCTTATTTCAAGTGATGATCTTACTTGAACTTGTTTTCGTGTCATGATTCTGCTTCAAGAACTTCGAGCCATCCAAGGATCCATTGAAGCTAGATCCATTTTTTTCTTTTCCAGTAGGTTTATCCAAGGAACTTAAGGTAGTAATGATGTTCATAACATCATTCGATTCATACATATAAAGCTATCTTATTCGAAGGTTTAAACTTGTAATCACTAGAACATAGTTTAGTTAATTCTAAACTTGTTCGCAAACAAAAGTTAATCCTTCTAACTTGACTTTTAAAATCAACTAAACACATGTTCTATATCTATATGATATGCTAACTTAATGATTTAAAACCTGGAAACACGAAAAACACCGTAAAACCGGATTTACGCCGTCGTAGTAACACCGCGGGCTGTTTTGGGTTAGTTAATTAAAAACTATGATAAACTTTGATTTAAAAGTTGTTATTCTGAGAAAATGATTTTTATTATGAACATGAAACTATATCCGAAAATTATGGTTAAACTCAAAGTGGAAGTATGTTTTCTAAAATGGTCATCTAGACGTCGTTCTTTCGACTGAAATGACTACCTTTACAAAAACGACTTGTAACTTATTTTTCCGACTATAAACCTATACTTTTTCTGTTTAGATTCATAAAATAGAGTTCAATATGAAACCATAGCAATTTGATTCACTCAAAACGGATTTAAAATGAAGAAGTTATGATTAAAACAAGATTGGATAATTTTTCTCATTTTAGCTACGTGAAAATTGGTAACAAATCTATTCCAACCATAACTTAATCAACTTGTATTGTATATTATGTAATCTTGAGATACCATAGACACGTATACAATGTTTCGACCTATCATGTCGACACATCTATATATATTTCGGAACAACCATAGACACTCTATATGTGAATGTTGGAGTTAGCTATACAGGGTTGAGGTTGATTCCAAAATATATATAGTTTGAGTTGTGATCAATACTGAGATACGTATACACTGGGTCGTGGATTGATTCAAGATAATATTTATCGATTTATTTCTGTACATCTAACTGTGGACAACTAGTTGTAGGTTACTAACGAGGACAGCTGACTTAATAAACTTAAAACATCAAAATATATTAAAAGTGTTGTAAATATATTTTGAACATACTTTGATATATATGTATATATTGTTATAGGTTCGTGAATCAACCAGTGGCCAAGTCTTACTTCCCGACGAAGTAAAAATCTGTGAAAGTGAGTTATAGTCCCACTTTTAAAATCTAATATTTTTGGGATGAGAATACATGCAGGTTTTATAAATGATTTACAAAATAGACACAAGTACGTGAAACTACATTCTATGGTTGAATTATCGAAATCGAATATGCCCTTTTTTATTAAGTCTGGTAATCTAAGAATTAGGGAACAGACACCCTAATTGACGCGAATCCTAAAGATAGATCTATCGGGCCCAACAAGGCCCGTCCAAAGTACCGGATGCTTTAGTACTTCGAAATTTATATCATATCCGAAGGGTGTCCCGGAATGATGGGGATATTCTTATATATGCATCTTGTTAATGTCGGTTACCAGGTGTTCACCATATGAATGATTTTTATCTCTATGTATGGGATGTGTATTGAAATATAAAATCTTGTGGTCTATTGTTACGATTTGATATATATAGGTTAAACCTATAACTCACCAACATTTTTGTTGACGTTTAAAGCATGTTTATTCTCAGGTGAATATTAAGAGCTTCCGCTGTTGCATACTAAAATAAGGACAAGATTTGGAGTCCATGTTCGTATGATATTGTGTAAAAACTGCATTCAAGAAACTAATTTCGATGTAACATAATTGTATTGTAAACCATTATGTAATGGTCGTGTGTAAACAGGATATTTTAGATTATCATTATTTGATAATCTACGTAAAGCTTTTTAAACCTTTATTTATGAAATAAAGGTTATGGTTTGTTTTAAAAATGAATGCAGTCTTTGAAAAACGTCTCATATAGAGGTCAAAACCTCGCAACGAAATCAATTAATATGGAACGTTTTTAATCAATAAGAACGGGACATTTCATTTTAGACAATACTTTCAACATGAAAATTGTTTTAAATCATGATTAGAATCTTTCTGGATCACCAATTGATCCTAAAACATAACAACGAATCCAAATTTCTTGATGAACGATTTATTTGACTTTTGAAAATTACAGTTTGACCTCAAAATTCATGATCGTTAGAAAGAATTGAAAACTGAGATTTTTCAGATAGTTTTAGTAATTAATTCCTAACAAGAATGCATTAATGGATTTTGAAAAAAACAATACGAAATTGTGATTTTTATTAATTGAACCAAGAACAGAGATATACGACTAGTTCCATATTTTTCTGTTAAATTCAACAGTTATAAGTTGTTAAATGAGACTGGAATTGATTTTTGAGAGGGTGAAGTTGAATGTGTTTGTTAAAAACACAGAGTAATCGTTTATTATATATCCAATTGTGTCGACAGGTTTGGGATTAACCAGTACAGAATTAATTAAAAAAAATAAAAAGTTGAAAACCATCGCTAACCGAATTTGGATCTTTGTTCAAGTAATCCAACACTGATTGGTACTAATTAGTAGACAGAAACAAATCATCTACACGGTGAAAACGATTTGCAACAGAATACTAACAGAATACATATTTATTTCAAGTTTATAGAATTTTTAGGTATATAACAGTATTTATTTATATTAATTTATATATATATGGTATTCATTTATTCATCTATCTGTATTACTGTATTTATCTATATGTATATGTATTTTTATATATCTGAATATATATCAGTATTTATATATCTGCATTTGTATTTCCCTTATATATATATATATATATATATATATATATATATATATATATATATATATATATATATATGATTAATATTTTAATAAATATAGTAATAATATCCTTAATATTTTAACTAGTAGTAATACAAGTATAATATTAATATTATTACAAATGATAATGATAATAATTATTATGAAATATATAACACTAATACTATTTATAGCAATAATACTAATTATACTAATATTATTAATAATAACATTAATAATAATAATAATAATAATAATAATAATAATAATAATAATAATAATAATAATATATCAATTTATATATATCCACTTTCATATTTATGTATTATATATTGGTATTGATATCTATAATATATCTAACATAAAAATATTTTTATTATTAATGGTACTAATAATAACATTAATTTTTACTAATAATAATAAGGTTAACAATAATAATATAACCATTTATACTTATCTAATTTCATATATATATATATATATATATATATATATATATATATATATATATATATATATATATATATATATATATATATATATATATATATATATATATATATAATAGTGATGATATAAATATTAATATTAATATTAATATTATTATTAATAATGAAAGTAATGATAATATAACATTTACACTTAAAATTATAATTGAATTTAATATGTTACAATTTCAATTATATCATTTTTACCAATAATATAATATATTAAATCTTTAGTATTTATTTACTATTTATATTTAATACTTCTTATGTATAAATTTTATACATACATACATATATATATATATATATATATTCATATGTATATATATTTACATATTTATTTACACACGAAATGTTCGTGAATCATCGAGCACAGTCAAAGGGTAATTGAATCCATGAAAAATAGTTCACAAGTTTTGAGACTCATCATTACAGACTTTGCTTATCGTGTCGGAAACATAATCAGATTAAGTTTAAATTTGGTCGAAAATTTCCGGGTCGTTACAGTACCTACCCGTTAAAGAAATTTCGTCCCGAAATTTGATTGGGATCATCATGGCTGACAATAAGTACGTTTTCATGACGAATATGAGCTGATAAATAGAGTTTTATTACTGTTGAGTAATATGGATAAGATAATTCGACTACTCGAAGAGTACGAGTGAAGCTATCACAAATGAATGAAATGAGTAAATGCAAGTTCGTCTTAATCGGTGACGTAGTCACGGTTGATTTTCGGAATTTAAGGGATTTAGAGAAAATCTTTGTAATAAGATTTGGTTCTTCGATAATTAAGGAAATTAGAATCCTCTTTGATTAAATGCGATGATCTGTCTCGATTGCTCTGTCGGATATTTCACTATAAATCCATCCCCTTCTTTTCCTTATTTTCACAACTCACATTTTCTATTCTTTCTCCCTCAATTCATACTTTTGTTTCCTCTTCTCGATTTTAAGTCAAGCGAATAATGGTCCAGAATTCATAGATATGAAGTTTCGAATGAACATGATTAATGTTCTAAGAGAGAGATTGTAATAGCACGATCTTGATTGGTTAAATTACCAGAATTCAAGAGATAAGATAGAACTATCAGGAAGATATAGTTGGAGATTAGGTAGAATGTAAGAGTTGTGTAACATGGGACATGATGACGTTATGGTCTGTGAATGATCACGTTCCATTAGAAACTCAGCATGAATTACTGTAATATAATCACGTTGATCAAATATCATTATATTATACTAACTCATGCTTCAGTTCCCAACATTACTTCAAAAACATTCATAATTCAAACTTTAGGTTTTCAGAGATTTAGAAACTAAAACAGTCTTCTTTTATGATAACACAGATAGCGCGGAGAGATAATTAATATCAGGCAAGATTATATATCAAAGTTATAATAAGGCTAATCCGAGTGAAAACTTGAAGTTGATTTGCTGGAGCTGTGACAAAATTGGCTAATTTGGAAAGGAATTGCAATGTTATTTTCGGTAATAACAATACCAAAGGAGCTAGTACAGATACGTGTTAAACATTTACTCAGGTTCCGAGTGTTTTCAGGTGCATAACTATATGCATAAATCTTTCCTCCCGTAGATGAGATGCAGTTGGTTCATTCTCTCGATTGAGGTGTTTTCAAGAATCATGAAAGGTTTGAACGCAGATTGTAATCGTCAAGATACAAACGAGGTTTAAGATGAAATCAAGTGGCAAACTTGAAGAATGTTTAGTTTCATATGTTATAATCAATATTTTAATTCATTTTAATTGTCCAATGTTATTAGTCCACAGTTAGTAGTTCAACAATTCATATATAGTTATATATATAATATTCGAATTAATTAATACGTGTCATGACCCATTATATACATATCTCAGACTCGATCACAACTCAAAGTATATATATTATTGTAGAATCAACCTCAACCCTGTATAGCTAACTCGAGCATTACTGCATATAGAGTGTCTATGGTTATTCCAAATAATATATATAGATGCGTCGATATGATATGTCAAAACCTTGTATACGTGTCCCGATATTTAAAGTGCGTAAAATAAATAACAGAAATTAAATGACGATAAATAAAATTGCGAGAATTAAAATTGCGATAATTAAATTGCGATAATTAAATGTAATAAGGAGTTAACAGTTAGCTAGGATTTTGTTAGCGTGGATTCTTAACAAAATTTCTCATAGTTAATTTGTTTGTTTCTAACAAATTTTATTTTTGTCCAATGTTTTCTTCATTATGCCACTTGTTGGATTCTGATAGGTCAAAATCCAAATATGAAATTGAATGAAAATGGTTATTCTGCGGTGAACGGATATGTATATCGGTGGATGTAAGTAGGATAGTAAATGACTGTTGAATCAAATTGGAAGAATGTACAGTGTAACTTATTAATGTGAAATCTAAATATTCCTCAGGTATTACTTACCCGTTAAAATATTTTCACCATTAACCGTTTGTACGAAAAAAATTTTAATTACAATCTTTATGAAAATATACTTACATATATATTTTCTTCAGATGTAATCATAGATTTAATGAGTTAATATAATATTAATCTCATTTGATTTACCGTTAGAACTAGAGTACATAATATCTAAAACATTAGAGATTACATAATCGCCATGAAGAACGACGATAATTGATGTAGAACGATACGTAGAATGATGATTATACTCGAGGTACAGAATGAGATGTTGAGGCATGGATTGTTGATGGTACGGGTGCTGTTACTGATGGTACTGTTGGTGCCGGTGATGTTGCCGAAGCTGGTATGTTTTGCACCATATTTTCCAAGGCTACAACTCGGGCGCGAAGCTCGTTGACTTCTTCCATTATTCCGGGATGATTGTCGGTCGGAACGAGCGGATGAATAAGGTTTAGAATTTTAGATAGAATATAATCGTGGTGAGATATTCGGGAAATGAGGGTGAAAATGGTGTTTCGGACTGGTTCACCGGTAAGTGCTTCAGGTTCATCGCCAAGAGGTAAATTCGGTTGGTGAAAAGGATCGCCTTCTTCGCGTCTCCATTGATTAAGTCGACTACGAACCCATCCCCAATTCATCCAGAATTGGTGATGACTGGTTGGTTGATCCATTTCAGTTACACTGCTTTCGGAGCTCGAGTGGAAATCCATATCGGAATAGCTTTCGGAAGCCGAGGAATTTGAACTAGTTGCGAGTTCCATCTTGTACGGTCAGATAAAGGGTTTTCGATATGAAATGATTTTTGGATATCAGATGATATTCTAATTACATAGAATATCTATATATATAATATAAAAGATTTCATAGACTACGGAGGAATTTACGGAATATGTCAGGCAAGACTATAGTAATAGATACGTTAAGATATGAATTTTGTCTATACACTATTCATGCAGTCAATGCAATAAGATGTGTCTAGACTAAGAATGATAAGCAGGTAATTTTCGACACAAATTGATAAGCAAAACTTTTGACATGCAGACACGGTCGAAGTCCAGACCCACTAATGCATCTAAATAACTATCAGTTAGACACACTAATGCAAGACCTGGTTCGCTAAGACCACCGCTCTGATACCACATGAAGCGACCCATCCTAATCTATAAGGACAAATACAATAACATATGGATACATATGGACCTGAAAATGATAATGGAGGTACGAGCGAGGATTCCGAGTTTACGGCCAAGGTTGAGGCCATCTTTAAATGTCAAAAGGAGGAGTTTCTAGAAGATGTTAAGAAGATGTTCCTAGATACTATTGATGAGCAACTAGTCAATGTAGTAAAGGAACAAATTAAGGCCGTTCTTCACGAAGATAATGTGGTAAGACGGGATTTTTTCTATAAGAATTTCAAGGATTCTTAACCACCCACCTTTGAAGGTGAACGAGACCCTCTTAAGAGTGCCCGATGGATCTCCAATATGGAGGGGGCCTTCCGTACTTGTGAATGTCCTCTTGATAAGAAGACAAGGTACGGGTGTAGTATGTTGAGGGGCGATCCTAAGTTGTGGTGGGATGCAAAAATCCAAGTTTATGGTGAAGAACAATGCATGGAATTCACTTGGGATGAATTTAAGGCAGAATTTTTTGACGAATACCGAACTTCGGTCGATCTTACAAGGCTTAAGGACGAGTTACATTCCTTGAGGCAAGGGTCGATGGATTTGAACACTCTCAAATCCGTGTTTTTGTCCAACACCCAATTTTGCCCGGAGTATGTCGGGAATGATAAAATGTTGAAGGAAGACTTCTATCGAATCTTAAATGATAGTTATCAAGAGAAGATTAGTGTGAATGTGGTAAAAAGCTTTGATGATTTTTCAATATGGCCAAAGGTTTTGAGGCACTCGTGTTGAGGAAGAGTGGCTTTACTTTTGGCAAAAGAAAGATTGAAGATTCGAGCCATTCTAACTTTTCAAACAAAAAGAACAAGAAGGGTTCCGAGAGTGTTGGTAGTGTGAAGAAAGGTGCTTCCGGAGATTTCTCTTATGCGTGCTACAATTGTGGACAAAAGGGCCATATGGCACGTGAATGTCCGAAACCATCATCTACAACCAAGCTAACTTGTTTTAATTGTGGTAAAGAAGGGCACCGAAGGACAGAGTGTCCCAATTTGTGGGGTGATAATGTTAAGCGGATAGAGAAGGCAGTGGGCACGGCTAGGGGTCGCAACTATTTGATGACGAATGATGAGGCCAAACAATCTAACGAAGTTGTCTCAGGTACTTTCATGGTTAACACTAATCCGGCACGGATACTTTTTGATAGTAGTGCTAACTTGTAGTTTGTGTCACCAACATTTGTGCCTAAACTTAATAAACTGTTAGCTAAGTTAAGTTGTCTGGTAGAAGTCGAAATAGCGGATGGAAAGACGGTGCTAGTGGTTGATGTGTGTAAAAATTGTAATGTTGTGTTTGGTGCCGAAAACTTTAAAATTGATCTCATTCTGATGACTTTGGGTGATTTTGATATCGTTGTTGGTATGGATTGGCTCGATCATAATAGAGCCGATATTGCATGCCATGAAAAGTCTATTCGTGTGAAGACCCCAAGTGGGGGGAGAGTTAATTATTCATGGCGATAAGCGAAGAAGACTTGTGCCGATATGCACTTTTGTACGAGCACGTCGTTTCTTTGTTAGTGGTGGCATGACTTTTCTTGCCCATGTTGTTGATACTCATGATGAGCCACCATCCATTCGTGAAATTCCGGTGGTTAATGAATTTGAAGACGTTTTTCCGGATGAGTTACCGGGTGTTCCGGCCGAAAGACAAGTTGAATTTCGCATTGAGTTAGTTCCGGGGGCTACCCCCATTGCTAAAACTCCTTATCATTTAGCACCAACGAAAATGAAAGAGTTGTTAAATCAAACCCAAGAGTTACTTGAGAAGGGTTTTATTCGACCGAGTGCTTCGCCATGGGGCGCTCCGGTTTATTCGTGAAGAAGAAGGATGGTAGTATGCGGATGTGCATCGATTATCTGGAGTTGAACAAAGTGACAATCAAGAATCGTTATCCATTGCCTAGGATTGATGATTTGTTTGACCAACTCCAAGGTGCAACGTATTTCTCCAAAATCGACCTACGGTCCGGCTATCACCAAATGCGGGTCCGTGAGGAAGACATCGAAAAAATGGCTTTTTGAACGCATTATGGGCATTTTGAATTCGTGGTTATGCCTTTTGGTCTTACGAATGCACCAGCGGCATTCATGGATCTTATGAACCGAGTGTGCCAACCTATGTTAGACAAGTCGTTAATAGTGTTCATTGACGACATACTTGTTTATTCGAAGAGTATGAAGGAACATGAACATCATTTGCGGGGTGTGTTGAAGACGTTGCGAAAGGAGAAGTTGTATGCTAAATTCTCCAAATGTGAATTTTGGCTAAGGGAAGTTCAATTCCTTGGTCATATTGTGAACAAAGACTGTATTCAAGTAGATCCTGGGAAAATAGAGACGGTGAAAAGTTGGGGACGACCGACTACGCCTACGAAAATCCGAAGTTTTCTCGGATTGGCCGGTTATTATCGTCGGTTTATCCAAGACTTTTCTAAGATTGCTTCTACATTAACGAAGTTGACGAGAAAGAACACGAGATTTAATTGGGAGAACGAGCAAGAAATTGCTTTTTAATTATTAAAAGAGAAATTGTGTCAAGCTCCGGTGTTAGTGTTGCCAGAAGGGGTAGAAGACATGACGGTTTATTGTGATGCTTCTTTAAATGGGCTCGGGTGTGTTCTAATGCAAAGAGGTAAAGTCATTGCTTACGCCTCTCGACAATTAAAGGAACACGAAACGAGATATCTGACTCATGATCTTGAGTTGGCGGCGGTAGTGCATGCGTTGAAAATTTGGCACCATTACTTGTATGGTGTCAAGTGTACGATTTATTCGGATCATAAGAATTTGAAACACCTTTTCGATCAATGAGATTTGAATTATCGTCAACGTAGATGGATGGATGTGGTAAAAGACTACGATTGTGAGATACTTTATCATCCGGGCAAAGCGAATGTGGTCGCGGATGCATTAAGTCGAAAGAATCAACATCCGGCGTTACGATTGGGATTGTTACGTATGATTACTACTAACGATTTTCTTGTAAAACTTGGTGAGATTCAAATAGAAGCTTACGTTCACAACAAGCATGAGGAACGAATCGTGGGGCAAACAGAGTTCATTACTTTAGGCTCGCATGGTTTGTTGTCATTTCAAGGAAGAGTATGGGTGCTAAGATGGTGGATTTTCAACGAGTGCTACTTGATGAAGCACATAAGTCAAAGTATTCCATTCATCCGGGCGCGACGAAAATGTATCTTGATTTGAGGAAAGAGTATTGGTGGCCGGGCATGAAACGTGATGTTGTTAAATATGTTGAACAATGCGTCACGTGTTTGCAAGTTAAAGCCGAACACCAAAAGCCGTATGGTACGTTACAACCTTTAGAAACCCCGAAATGGAAATGGGAGCACATTACCATGGATTTCATCACAAAGTTACCAAAGACGACGAGAACCCAATTTGACTCGATTTGGGTAATAGTTGATTGATTGACGAAAAGTTCCTTGTTTTTTCCCATTCTGGAAGCGATATCATCGGAGGCTTTGTCTAAGTTGTTTATCAAGGAGGTTATATCGAGACACGGGGTTCCTATATCTATTATTTCGGATCGAGATACCCTTTCACATCTCGGTTTTGGGAGAAGTTTTATGAAGATATGGGTACACAATTGAAATTAAGCACGTCGTACCATCCTCAAACGGACGGTCAAACCGAACGTACGAATCAAACATTGGAGGATATGTTACAGGCATGTATTATTTTTTTTGGCGGTAGTTGGGATGAGCACTTACCGTTGGTGGAATTCTCGTACAATAATAGTTATCATACTAGTATCAGGATGCCACCTTACGAGATGCTTTATGGGCGTAGATGTCGAACCCCGATTTGTTGGGGTGAAGTGGGTCAAAGAGAAATCGGGAGTACCGATTTGGTTTTAGAGACAAATAGCAAGATTGAGATGATTCGAACTCATTTGAAAAAGGCTCAAGATAGATAAAAGTCGTATGCCGACAAACGTAGGTGATTGATTGAGTTCCAAGAAGGTGACATGGTGATGCTTAAGGTTTCGCCATGGAAGGGTATTATTCGGTTTCAAAAACGGGGGAAGTTAGCTCCTCGATTTATTGGGCCATTCAAGATTTTAGCTCGTGTTGGTGAAGTGGCGTATCTTTTGGAATTACCCGAAGAGCTTGCGGGGATCCATAATACATTTCATGTTTTCCACCTCCGTAAGTGTCTTGCGGATGATTCTTCATGGGTGCCTTTAGACGAAATTGAGCTAAACAATAAGTTAGAGTATATTGAGGAGCCGATTGCTATACTCGATGAAAAGGTGAAAAGATTGAGGAATAAAGAGGTAAGAACTTTTAAAGTTCAATGGCGTCGAAGTATAGGTTCCGAGTTTACGTGGGAATCCAAAGAGTTTGTTTTAGTGTATCTTCCTGCTTGTCATGCGGCTTGGATTGCGAGGTCGCAATCTGGCTTAAGTGGGGGAGAGTTGTAAGATCCTGGTTACCCAGAAGGTTGGGACGCCGTCCAAAATGGCAGGACGCCGTCCTGTTGGGAAGGGCTGGACGCCGTCCAGTAATCTGGACACCGTCCAGATTAATTGGCGGGCTAGCTATCTTGTTTTTAGACATTACAAATGGGTATTTTGGTAATTTCACTTTGTGGACGAATTTAAGGCCCTAGACCAGTTTTGGAGCACCATTTACTCCATCTCCAACAACCACACATCTTCCAATTCAATTTAGTGAGAGAAAAGGGTTTCTAGAGTGAGAGAGCTCAAATCAAGGAAGAAGAAGGTCGAATCGGGTTTAAGTATGAGTTCTAAAATTATTCATCTAGTCCCTAGCTACATTTTGGTTGTAGTGGTAAGTCTTAACCTGATTTCCTTGTTTTAATTATTTAAAGGTTAGGGTTTGGGTTAGAGATGAACATAAAACCCATTTGTTAGTGATTTGGGGGTTTTTGGGTAAGTTTGGGTCATGAGCACTCAAAGATGACTAACCTAGGGTTTTGAATTGTTAAATTGTGCTTATGGGTCTTAAATGATAGTAAATCACTAGCACACTTAGAGTTTAAAGTGAATGGGTGTATTTGGGTATGATAGTGACCCAAATGAGTGTGTTAACCTTGAAATAGGTCAAATTAGTCTTTGATGACCTAGGTGGGTTAATGGGTGCGAAAGTGCGATAACCTTGTGTAAAAAGGTGTATTAAGACCATAATTGAATCGTTGGTAAGGGTTTGACAAAATCCTAACCTAGTTTTAGAATGAATGGTGCAAATGGGTCACGTTTGCACTATGGGCCAAATGACACTTGTATGGCAAATAAGTTGGTTGACCAACTTGAATGTATGATTGATATATGTGCGTAATGTATTAGGTACTTTGCGTTGAAGAGTACGGAAGTGTAATAATCACCGATGTGTTAAGGTGAGTGGAATAATTATATGCGTAGGTATATAATGTATTTATTTGTGTAGCGTGAGATGTGAAGTGTCGATGTGCTAAGACACCACGTTCACGTGATGAGTGAAGTGTCGATGTGCTAAGACGCCACTCTATGTAAGATAATGGGTGAAGTGTCGATGTGTTAAGACACCACTCGGGGTGAAGTATCGACGTGTTAAGATGCCACCCAAGGTAGGATGAAGAGTGAAGTATCGATGTGTTAAGACACCACTCGAGGTGAAGTGTCGACTTGTTAAGATGCCACCTCAAGTAATATGAAGAGTGAAGTGTCGATGTGTTAAGACACCACTCGAGGTGAAGTATCGACGTGTTAAGATGCCACCCGTGGGATTAGTGTACGACGTGTTAAGTACTCTAATGGATGTTATGAACACCGATGGGAAATTCGAGTACCATTCCTTGTACGATTGGTTAACCATGATTATTGTGTTGTAGCGTAAGCATATTATGTTGTACGAGTTGTATATATATGCTATTGAATTGCTAGCTTGTGGTATTGGAGGTTAATAGAATAATAGCTTGTTGTAACATCCCAATTAATTAAGGTATTATTTTATGTAATTTAATATGGATATATATATATATATATATATATATATATATATATATATATATATATATATATATATATATATATATATATATATATATATATTGTTGGTATTATTTTGTATAATATAAGTGGATGATATTTAAGTTTGTTAGTTAAGTTGGAAAGGACTAGAGATGCAAAGTTAGATTTAAGGACCTCCCATAATATGGTTTTGGTGGGGAGGGTAGAAAGTGCATATAAAGCAAAGTTAATTAGTAAAAGAGTTAAAATGCTGAATTTTGTATCAGTTGCAAGAAAAATAAACTCAGAGAGTGTGTGTGCTTGTGTGTGTCGACCTAAACAAGAAGAGAAGAAGAAATCATCAATTGGAAGGATTTTTGTACATGCAAGTGGAAATTAATGTAATCTAGGGTGCTCTAATCATCCTAGCAAGTTACAATTCTTCAAATTCTTCTCCATTGTGCACAATTAGGGTTCTTAAATCCTCAAAGTTAAGGTGTTAATCAAGGCAAAGCAGCTTCAAGTGATCAAGGAACCTCGTTTAATCAAGGTGAGTTTATAGGGGGTAAATTGGGCGGGTCAAGAGTGGCTTAGTGTTCCCGGATTGCATCCGTGTAAGAGGGCAACAACTAAGTGCACTAGATAGATAGCTTAGATAGAATTATAGGTTCACCTAATAATTGTATCTATGGTTGATAATTAGCTTAGGCAAGGTCATTAAGCTTGCTTAGCGATCTTGTCTATGGTATGACTTAGCTTAGACACTTTGGGTGTCCATGTATGTATGTATGTATGTATGAATGCAATGTGATTAAGGTAGCTTAGGCATATATGTATGCCTATGGTTATGTTTAGCTTAGTCATAATTACTAGGATTGGCCTTAGTAAGTTATGTCTATGGTAAGTAATGGGTCGGATCCGAAAGTAAGTAAGCAACCATTTGGGTTGGGAAGGCTAAGTGAAGAAATGATTATGCTCAATGCTATGTGCTACTTTATTTGCCTATAACTCACTAAGCGTAAAAGCTTACCCCCATGTTGTTTTATGTTTTTATAGGAACGAAAGGACATCGAGAAGGTAAGGAGCCTATGTAAGGATAGCTGAGCTTTGGTCATATAGTAAGTGGTAATGCAAGTCCCTAATTCGAATCTAGCTTTAATGATACCGCTTATCAACGCCAAGTCTTTTGTATTTGAAAATTATGTTTCTTTTAAGTTTTGGGACCAAATGGCATATTTAAGATGTGTAAATCCGTTGCTCTTGATTAAAAGATTTCCGTAATGTTTGACGATGTAAGAAACTGTTTTAATTAAGTTTGATTATGTATTATGTTGTTTAAATGTGTTGGGTAATGATGAAATGGTGAAAATGTGATTTTTGTATCAAGTTGCAGAACATTACCAGCAACCGTGTAAGGTCGCGCCACGATCATATATGTCGCACCGCGACATATTAAATATTTTGATTCTAGGAGGGCTGTCAACACAGTCTGAAATCATTTGATTTGCCGCGACCAAGGATGTCGCGCAGCGACATATCACTTGGTATGAGCAGTTACTATTAAAAAAATATATATGTCGTTTCGGGACGTTAAAAGTTGGTATCAGAGCTATGGTTTAAGGGACTTGGATAATCCACTATAGGGATTATCTAGGCTTAAACCATCGTTAATATAGGATAAGCGGTTTAGGACTTGCATGATAGATGAGTTTAAAGGATTATGCCATGCTCCATAGGATAAAGTTTGTTGACGAGATTTATAGTGTGATACTAAGATTGTGGATAACCCGAACAAAGAGTTTAATGCTCATTAACCATGAGTCATAATGGATTAAGTGCGTAATACGATGGTGTAATGACGACCGGCCATTGCCATTACATCATTTTAGTACGCATGAATATTTACTATGATCTTGGTGAAGTGAGTTGGAAATTCTTTCGGTCTTTTAAGTTATGATTAATTGTTGATACATGAGTTTGAACTAATGAATTATATATATTGTTTCAGAATGGCTATTGTATCTCCCAATAGAGGTAATGATGAGGACGATGAGTACCTCCACACCCCGTCAATGGAGTCTGTTGAAGGCTCACAATCTGAATCCGATGAAGTTACCATGGTAAATGATATTTCGGGGCAAATAGGGCAAGCTTTGGTGCGATACACCCCAACCCTTCTAGAGAAGATAAAGACATTGATTAATGATCAATTAGATGAAAATTTAAAGACTCTTAAGACTAATAATCCTATGTTAAGAGGAGAAGGGAGAAGTAGGGTAAGGAAAGATGAAGTAGAAGCCCTGAAAAAGAAGGACGAATGCTTTGAGTACAAGAATTTTGCAAATTGCCATCCACCGGAATTTCATGGTAAGGTTGACTCGATTGTTAGTCAAAGGTGGATCGACGAGTTAGAGGAAACTTTCATGTTGTGTGAATGCCCCGAACACTTAAAGGTAATTTACGCGGCACACCAAATGAAGGGAAGTGGTTATGAATGGTGGAACTTCATAGTTAAGTCACATGGGCGGGATGTGGCAACAAGTTTTCCATGGGAAAAGTTTCGTGAGATGTTTATGGACCAATATGCTCCACCCGCTGAAGTTAGTAGGTTAAAGTCCGAATTCATGAATATTGAGCATGGGAGTAAATCAGTGACTGAGTTTAATGCCGAGTTTAATGATAAGTCTCGTTTTTGCCTGGACTTTATTTCAAGTCCTAAGTTGATGATGGATCACTATCATGAGAAGTTAAACCCCAAAATAAGTGAGTTTATTGATAAGGGTACGTATAAGACTTTAGCCGAGATTATGAACAGGGCTCTTGTGAGGGAACATGAACTTAAGAAGAAAGCCGCGTTTAAACAAAAATTGGATCAAGATTCAAAGTCAATGCAAAATATGAGCCCGAAGAAAGGTAAGTTTAATTCCGAGTCCCCGCACAAATCAAAAGGGGGTTTCATGCCGGGGAAGGGTGGTGGTAAAGAAGTGAAGACGTGTAATAGGTGCGGTAAGAATCATACAGGCGAGTGTAAAGCGGGTACTACCGATTGTTATTCATGTGAGAAGCCGGGTCATAGAGCTGTCGAATGTCCTAAGAAGGGAAACAATGTTATTATTGTTTTGAAAAGGGTCATTTTCAGGCAGAATGTCCAGCGTATAAGAAAGATTTGGCAAGTGGTGGTGTTAAGAAGGAAGTTAAAATGGAACCAAAGACAAGTGATAGCCGACCAAGAGCCCGAGCTCATCAGATTATCGCTCTCGAAGCGAAGGAATCCCAAAATGTGGTGTTAGGTACCTTTATTGTAAACTCTTTACCTGCGCATGTTTTGTTTGATTCCGGTGCTACGTGGTCATTCGTTTCTTATTCTTTTTGTAAACATTTTGACATGACCCCAAGTATGTTAGAGCATCCTTTAGAGGTTGAGATAGCAGACAATAAAACCGTTATGGTGTATAGTGTTATTAAAGGATGTGAAATTATTTTGGGTGATGAGAAGTTTGTTATAGATTTGATACCCATGTATATGGGAGAGTTTCAGGTAATTGTAGGTATGGATTGGCTAGATGACAATGAAGGAATAATATTATGTTGAAAGAAGATTGTATTAGTTCAAGCACCAAGTGGGAAGGTTATTTAGATTTATGGGGAACGGGCTAGACGTACTATTCCTATATGCACGTATGCTAGAGCTAAACGATTTTTGTCTCATGGGTGTTGCGCGTTTTTGGCACATGTGATAGATGATTCGAAGAAGGTTGTTGGAATAAGTGATGTACCGATAGTTAATGAGTTTCCGGATGTGTTTCCGGATGAATTGCCCGGTGTTCCTCCCGAACGAGAAGTAGAGTTTAGAATAGAGTTGATTCCCAGAGCCACGCCAATTTCCAAAGCACCTTATCAATTAGCTCCGTCGGAAATGAGAGAAATGATGATTCAACTACAAGATTTGATAGATAAAGGTTTTATACATCCTAGTAGCTCACCTTGGGGAGCTCCGGTTTTGTTTGTGAAAAAGAAGGATGGAACAATGAGAATGTGTATCGATTATCATGAATTGAATAAGGTCATTATTAAGAATAAATATCCATTGCCGAGGATAGATGACTTGTTTGATCAATTACAAGGTGCATGTTTCTTTTCAAAGATAGATCTAAGGTCGGGTTATCATCAATTAAAGGTGAAAGAAGAAGATATCCCTAAAACGGCTTTTCGCACTAGGTATGGTCATTATGAATTTGTGGTTATGGCTTTTGGGCTAACTAATGCCCCGGCCACGTTTATGGATTTAATGAATAGAGTTTGTCGACCAATGCTCGATAGGTTTGTGATAGTATTCATTGACGATATTTTAGTGTATTCTAAGGGGGAAGAGGAGCATGCGGTGCATTTACGACAAGTGTTAGAAACTTTAAGGAGAGAAATGTTGTTTGCAAAGTTCTCTAAGTGTAAATTTTGGCTTCGTGAAGTTCAATTTTTAGGACATGTCATTAATAAGAAGGGTATTTGTGTTGATCCGGCGAAGATTGAAGCGATAATGAGATGGGAACCGCCTATGAATCCCACCGAAGTTAGGAGTTTTCTAGGATTAGCGGGGTATTATCGATGATTTATACAAGATTTTTCTAGAATAGCCACCCCACTCACAAAGTTAACCTGTAAGAATGTGCAATGGAAATGGGAATAAAAGCAAGAACAAGCGTTTCAACTCCTTAAAGAGAAACTTGTTCAAGCTCCTATACTAGTCTTACCGGAAGGGAATGAGAATATGACGATTTATTGCGATGCTTCTAAGAAAGGTTTGGGGTGTGTGCTAATGCAAAATGGGAAAGTCATAGCCTATGCTTCTCGTCAATTGAAAACGCATGAAAAACGTTATCCCACCCATGATTTAGAATTAATAGCCGTGGTTTTTGCTTTGAAAATATGGCTTCATTATCTTTATGGTGTAAAGTTCTCCATTTATACCGATCATAAAAACTTAAAGTATTTGTTCAATCAAAGAGATTTGAATGATAGGCAAAGGAGAGGGCTCGACTTGGTGAAAGATTACGATTGTGAAATTTTGTATCACCCCGGAAAGGCTAATGTGGTGGCGGATGCTCTTAGTAGGAAGTCGAACCACCAACCGATTAAGATAACGAGTTTGGTCATGGTAATATCACCATAAATATTCGATAGTATCCGTGTAGCGCAAGATGAAGCTTTAACCCCAAAAAACGTGAGGAAAGAAAGGATCAAAGGGAAAGTTAATGATTTATGGTAGATTCCCATGGTCTAAAACTTAGATATGGAAGAATTTGGGTACCTTTACAAAGTGGTGTTAGAAATGAGTCCTTGACTTAGCTCACAACTCTAAGTATTCGATTCACCCCGGTGCTACAAAAATGTATAGGGACTTAAGGAAAGACTATTGGTGGCCAGGAATGAAGAGAGATATAGTAAAGTATGTTCATAAGTGTCTTACTTGCCTCCAAGTGAAAGCCGACTATCAAATTCCGTATGGTAAACTTCAACCATTAGAGGTACCGATGTGCAAATAGGAGCATATCACGATGGATTTAGTGACTAAGTTGCCTAAGACCCCTCCACAACACGACGCCATTTGGGTTATTGTTGATAGATTAACTAAGAATGCGCTATTTTTGGCAATAAGAGAAGCTTCATCATCGGAAGCAATGTCTAAGTTATATATGAAGGAGGTTGTTGCAAGGCATGGAGTGCCGGTTTCCATAGTTTCGGACCGTGACACCCAAATTACCTCACGATATTGGAGAAAGTTTCAAGAAGAGATGGGCACCAAGTTACATGTAAGTACCGCATTTCACCCACAAACGGATGGTCAAAGTGAGCGAACTATCCAAACTCTTGAGGATATGTTAAGGGCGTGTGTCATTGATTTTGGTGGTAGTCGGGATACTCACCTACCTTTAGTCGAATTTTCGTATAATAATAGTTATCATTCTACCATCGGAAAGGCGCCTTATGAGATGTTGTATGGGAGGAGGTGTAGGACCCCACTATGTTGGGGTGAAGTGGGTCAAAGGGAATTAGGAAGCACGGAAGTAGTGCAACAAATAACCGAAATGATAGATCAAATTCGTGAAAGAGTGAAAGCGGTACAAGATCGACAAAAGTCATATGTGGATAAAAGAAGGAAACCGATAGAATTTGAAGTGGGTGATAAGGTAATGCTTAAAGTTTCCCCGTGGAAGGGTATAATTCGTTTTAGAAAAAGGGGAAAATTGGGTCCAAGGTTTGTGGGACCATTTGAGATAGTTGCGAAAGTGGGAAGGTAGCTTATCGGTTAGCCTTGCCCGATGAGTTGAGTAACATACATGACACGTTTCACAATTAAGAAAATGTTTGGCGGATGAATCAACATATGTTCCATTAAATGAGATTGAGGTTGATGATAAGTTAAGATATGCGGAAAAACCAATAAAGATTGTGGATCAAAAGGTTAAGCAATTAAGAAATAAATCGGTGACATTATTGAAGGTGTTATGGCAATTTAGAAAGGGTTCCGAATGTACGTGGGAACCCGAGGAATGGCTTATGAAGTATTATCCATTGTTGCACCAAGAGTGGTTTGCGAGGACGCGAACAATCCAACGGGGGGAGAGTTGTAACATCCCAATTAATTAAGGTATTATTTTATGTAATTTAATATGGATATATATATATATATATATATATATATATATATATATATATATATATATATATATATATGTATATATATATATATATATGTGTGTGTGTGTGTGTGTGTGTGTGTGTGTGTGCGCGCGTATGTATATATATATTGTTGGTATTATTTTGTATAATATAAGTGGATGATATTTAAGTTTGTTAGTTAAGTTGGAAAGGACTAGAGATGCAAAGTTAGATTTAAGGACCTCCCATAATATGGTTTTGGTGGGGAGGGTAGAAAGTGAATATAAGGCAAAGTTAATTAGTAAAAGAGTTAAAATGCTGAATTTTGTATCAGTTGCAAGAAAAATAAACTCGGAGAGTGTGTGTGCTTGTGTGTGTCGACCCAAACAAGAAGAGAAGAAGAAATCTTCAATTGGAAGGATTTTTGTACATGCAAGTGGAAATTAATGTAATCTAGGGTGCTCTAATCATCCTAGCAAGTTACAATTCTTCAAATTCTTCTCCATTGTGCACAATTAGGGTTCTTAAATCCCCAAAGTTAAGGTGTTAATCAAGGCAAAGGAGCTTCAAGTGATCAAGGAACCTCGTTTAATTAAGGTGAGTTTATAGGGGGTAAATTGGGCGGGTCAAGAGTGGCTTAGTGTTCCCGGATTGCATCCGTGCAAGAGGGCAACGACTAAGTGCACTAGATGGATAGCTTAGATAGAATTTTTAGGTTCGCCTAATAATTGTATCTATGGTTAATGATTAGCTTAGGCAAGGTCATTAAGCTTGCTTAGCGATCTTGTCTATGGTATGACTTGGCTTAGACACTTTGGGTGTCCATGTATGTATGTATGAATGTAATGTGATTAAGGTAGCTTAGGCATATGTGTATGCCTATGGTTATGGTTAGCTTAGGCATAATTACTAGGATTGGCCTTAGTAAGTTATGTCTATGGTAAGTAATGGGTCGGATCCGAAAGTAAGTAAGCAACCGTTTGGGTTGGGAAGGCTAAGTGAAGAAATGATTATGCTCAATGCTATGTGCTACTTTATTTGCCTATAACTCACTAAGCGTAAAAGCTTACCCCCATGTTGTTTTATGTTTTTATAGGAACGAAAGGACATCGAGAAGGTAAGGAGCCTATGTAAGGATAGCGGAGCTTTGGTCATATAGTAAGTGGTAATGCAAGTCCCTATTTCGAATCCAGCTTTAATGATACCGCTTATCAACGCCAAGTCTTTTGTATTTGAAAATTATGTTTCTTTTAATTTTTGGGACCAAATGGCATATTTAAGATGTGTAAATCCGTTGCTCTTGATTAAAAGATTTCCGTAATGTTTGATGATGTAAGAAACTGTTTAATTAAGTTTGATTATGTATTATGTTGTTTAAATGTGTTGGGTAATGATGAAATGGTGAAAATGTGATTTTTGTATCAAGTTGCAGAACAGTACCAGCAACCGTGTAAGGTCGCGCCGCGATCATATATGTCGCGCCGCGACATATCAAATATTTTGATTCCAGGAGGGCTTTCAACACAGTCTGAAATCATTTGATTTACCGCGCCGCGACCAAGGATTTCGCGCCGCGACATATCACTTGGTCCGAGCTGTTACTATTAAAAAAAAAATTATGTCGTTTCGGGGCGTTAAACTTGTATTTGAGATGATAAGCTAATTGTGTTGCTAGCATGTATGCGGTATGTGTGTAAGTGTTTGCAAGTAGGTATATTGTATATGTACGTGTATAGTTATTGCATTCACTAAGCTTTGCTTACCCTCTCGTTGTTTACCTTTTTATAGGCTCGGGCGTCGACAAGGGTAAGGTCGTTCGGTTGGATTAGAGATCCCGCTTTGTTTTGATAGGGGATGCTTTTGGATGTGTTAGCTTTTGAAGTTTAGCCAATATGTGGGTAGTTTAACCCCAAACACTATGCTCTGGGTGTCGTTTGGAATTTAACCTCTTATGGTCGAACTTGTATTTTTGAACGAAACTCGTAAAACGGCCGATGTGGGCCCGATGTTGTAAAATTTGGTTTTATGGTGGAAATCTCTTAGTTTAACTTATATTGACATGTTGTAAAAAGGGTTTCGTTTGAAAGTGTCGGGAAGCGGGTTTTCCGCTCGCGTAAGTTGAGCACGGGGATCAGTCCCTGGCAGTTCAATGGGATGCCGTCCCAAAAGGCTGGATGCCATCCTGGCCTTCAGTACTGGACGCCGTCCAGAATGCTGGATGCCGTCCATAATGCTAGACGCCGTCCAGATGTACTAGTCCAGAAAAAAAAATTGGGGTCATATTTTGGGCGTATGAAGGTTTGGGTTGTTATAAGTGGTATCAGAGCCTGGTCTAAGGGATTTAGGCGACTTGAGATAGGTGCCTAGACTTGGACTTTATTGTGTATGCACTTTATGCGGGACTTGTAGGAGACGGGTCGGACCGGGAGTTGGTTAGTGCTTAGGTTTATGTGAACTAGCCTTGCGCTAATTGTTTTATGTTGTGTTGGCGATCATCAAACGAGATAGACGTTGTACTAGCAAGTTAATGCGACATGCTCGCGTAACAATGATTAGCTACCATTGTTACGGGTTCAAATCGTGTCAAACAAGCGATGTACGACGATTGTTGAGCAAGATGGGGTAGTATGGTATATATATATATATATATATATATATATATATATATATATATATATATCTATATATATATATGTGTGTGTGTGTGTGTGTGTGTGTGTGTGTTATGTCCTTTCGTTTCGTTGTTTAATCTATTCCGTTTTATAGAATGAAGACGAGAAACGAACCCGAAAATGATAATGGAGGTACGAGCGAGCACTCCGAGTTTACGGCCAAGGTTGAGGCCATCTTTAAACGTCAAAAGGCAGAGTTTCTAGAAGATGTTAAGAAGATGTTCATAGATACTATTGACCAGCAACTAGTCAATGTAGTAAAGGAACAAATTAAGGTCGTTCTTCACGAAGATAATGTGGGAAGACAGGATTTTTTCTATAAGAATTTCAAGGATTCTCAACCACCCACCTTTGAAGGTGAACGAGACCCTCTTAAGAGTGCTCGATGGATCTTCGATATGGAGGGGGCCTTCCGTACTTATGAATGTCCTCTTGATAAGAAGACAAGGTACGAGTGTAGTATGTTGAGGGGCGATGCTAAGTTGTGGTGGGACGCAAAAATCCAATTTTATGGTGAAGAACAATGCATGGAATTCACTTGGGATGAATTCAAGGCAGAATTTTTCGACGAATACCGAACTTCGACCGATCTTACAAGGCTTAAGGACGAGTTATGTTCCTTGAGGCAAGGGTCGATGGATTTGAACACTCTCAAATCCGTGTTTTTGTCCAAGACCCAATTTTGCCCGGAGTATGTCGGGAATGATAAAATGTTGAAGGAAGACTTCTATCGAATCTTAAATGATAGTTATCAAGAGAAGATTAGTATGAATGTGGTGAAAAGCTTTGATGAGTTGTTCAATATGGCCAAAGGTTTTGAGGCGCTTGTGTTGAGGAAGAGTGGCTTTACTTTTAGTAAAAGAAAGATTGAAGGTTCGAGCCATTCGAGAGTGTTGGTAGTGTGAAGAAAGGTGCTTCCGGAGATTTCTCTTATGCGTGCTACAATTGTGGACAAAAGGGCCATATGGCACGTGAATGTCCGAAACCATCATCTACAACCAAGCTTACTTGTTTTAATTGTGGTAAAGAAGAGCACCGAAGGACAGAGTGTCCCGATTTGCGGGGTGATAATGTTAAGCGGCTAGAGAAGGCGACGGGCACGGCTAGGGGTCACAACTATTTGATGACGAATGATGAGGCCAAACAATCTAACGAAGTTGTCTCAGGTACTTTCATGGTTAACACTAATCTGGCACGGATACTTTTTGATAGTAGCGCTAACTTGTCGCTTGTGTCACCAAAATTTGTGCCTAAACTTAATAAACCGTTAGCTAAGTTAAGTCGTCCGGTAGAAGTCGAAATAGCGGATGGCAAGATGGTGCTAGTGGTTGATATGTGTAAAAATTGTAATGTTGTGTTTGGTGCCAAAAACTTTAAAATTGATCTCATTCCGATGACTTTGGGTGATTTTGATATCGTTGTTGGTATGGATTGGCTCGATCATAATAGAGCCGATATTGCATGCCATGAAAAGTATATTCGTGTGAAGACCCCAAGTAGGGGAGAGTTAATTATTCATGGCGATAAGCGAATAAGACTTTTGCCGATATGCACTTTTGCACGGGCACGTCGTTTCTTTGTTAGTGGTGGCATGGCTTTTCTTGCCCATGTAGTTGATACTCGTGAAGAGCCACCATCCATTCGTGAAATTCCGGTGGTAAGTGAATTCAAAGATTTTTTCTAGATGAATTGCCTGGTGTTCTGGCGAAAAGACAAGTTGAATTTCGCATCGAGTTTGTTCCGGGGGCTACCCCCATTGCTAGAACTCCTTATCGTTTAGCACCAACAGAAATGCAAGAGTTGTTGAATCAAACCCAAGAGTTGCTTGAAAAGGGTTTTATCCGACCGAGTGCCTCGCCATGGGGTGCTCCGATTTTATTCGTGAAGAAGAAGGATGGTAGTATGCAGATGTACATCGATTATCGGGAGTTGAATAAAGTGACGATAAAGAATTGTTATCCATTTCCTCGGATTGACGATTTGTTTGACCAACTCCAAGGTGCGAAGTATTTCTCTAAAATTGACTTACGGTTCGGCTATCACCAAATGCGGGTCCGTGAGGAAGATATTGAGAAAACGCGTTACGGGCATTTTAAGTTTGTAGTTATGCCTTTTGGTCTTACGAATGCACCGGCAGCATTCATGGATCTTATGAACCGAGTGTGCCAACCTATGTTGGACAAGTCGGTAATTGTGTTCATTGAAGACATACTTGTCTATTCGAAGAATATGAAGGAACATGAACATCATTTGCGTGGTGTGTTGAAGACGTTACGGAAGGAGAAGTTGTATGCTAAACTTTCCAAATGTGAATTTTGGATAAGGGAGGTTCAATTCCTTGGTCATATTGTGAATAAGGATGTTATTCAGGTAGATTTGGGGAAGATAGAGACGGTGAAGATTTGGGGACAACCGACTACGCCTACGGAAATCCGAAGTTTTCTCGGATTGGCCGGTTATTATTGTCGGTTTATCCAAGACTTTTCTAAGATTGCTTCTCCATTGACGAAGTTGACGAGAAAGAACACGAGATTTAATTGGGAGAACGAGCAAGAAATCGCTTTTCAATTGTTAAAAGAGAAATTGTGTCAAGCTCCGGTGTTAGTGTTGCCAGAAGGTGTGGATGATATGACGGTTTATTGTGATGCCTCATTAAATGGGCTCGGTTGTGTTCTAATGCAAAGAGGTAAAGTCATCGCTTACGCCTCTCGACAATTAAAGGAGCACAAAACGAGATATCCGACTCATGATCTTGAGTTGGCGGCAGTGGTTCATGCGTTGAAAATTTGGCGCCACTACTTGTATGGTGTCAAGTGTACGATTTATTCGAATCATAAGAGTTTGAAACATCTTTTTGATCAACGAGATTTGAATTATCGTCAACGTAGGTGGATGGATGTGGTGAAATACTACGATTGTGAGATACTTTATCATCCGGGTAAGGAGAATGTGGTCGCGGATGCATTGAGTCGAAAGAATCAACATCCGGCGTTACGAGTAGGATCGTTACGCTTGATTATTACTAACGATTTTCTTGTAAAGCTTGGTGAGATTCAAATTGAAGCTTTTGTTAACAACAAGCATGCGGAACGAATCGTGGGGCAAATGGAGTCTATTACCTTAGGCCCGCATGGTTTATTATCCTTTCAAGGAAGAGTGTGGGTGCCTAAGATGGGGGATAATCGATGAGTTCTACTTGATGAAGCGCATAAGTCAAAGTATTCCATTCATCCTGGCGCGACGAAAATGTATCTTAATTTAAGGAAGGAGTATTGGTGGTCGGGCATAAAATGTGATGTTGTTAAGTATGTTGAACAATGCGTCACGTGTTTGCAAGTTAAAGCCAAACACCAAAAGCTGTATGGTATGTTACAACCGTTAGAAATCCCAAAATGGAAATGGGAGCACATTACCATGGATTTCATTACAAAGTTACCAAAGAAGGCGAGAAACCAATTTGATTCGATTTGGGTGATAGTTGATCGACTGACGAAAAGTGCTTTGTTTCTTCCTATTCGGGAAGCGATATCGTCAGAGACTTTGGCTAAGTTGTTTATCAAGGAAGTGATATCGAGGCATGGGGTTCCTATATCTATTATTTCGGATCGAGATACTCGTTTCACATCTCGGTTTTGGGAAAAGTTTCATGAAGATATGGGTACACAATTGAAATTGAGCACGGCGTACCATCCTCAAACGGACGGTCAAACCGAACGTATGAATCAAACATTGGAGGATATGTTACAGGCATGTATTATCAATTTCGGTGGTAGTTGGGAGGAGCACTTACCTTTGGTGGAATTCTCGTACAATAATAACTATCATACTAGTATTGGAATGCGACCGTATGAGATGCTTTATGGGCGAAGGTGTCGAACTCCTATATATTGGGGTGAAGTGGGACAAAGAGAAATCGGGAGTACAGATTTGGTTCTAGAGACGAATAGTAAAATTGAGATGATTCGGACTCATTTGAAAAAGTCTAAAGATAGACAAAAGTCGTATGCCGATAAACGAAGGTGACCGATTGAGTTTCTAGATGGCGACATGGTGATGCTTAAAGTTTCGACATGGAAGGGTGTTATCCGGTTTCGAAAACGAGGAAAGTTAGCTCCTCGGTTTATTGGTCCTTTTAAGATTTTAGCTCGTGTTGGTGAAGTTGCGTATCGTTTGGAATTATCCGAAGAGCTTGCGGGGATCCATAATACATTTCATGTTTCTCATCTCCGTAAGTGTCTTGCGGATGATTCTTCATGGATGCCATTAGACGAGATTGAACTAAACAACAAGTTAGAGTATGTTGAGAAGCCGATTGCTATACTCGACGAAAAGGTAAAGAGGTTGAGAAATAAAGAGGTGAGAACTTTTAAAGTTCAATGGTGTCATAGTAAAGGTTCCGAGTTTACATGGGAACCCGAAGAGTTTGTATTGGTGTATCTTCCGGCTTATCATGTGGCTTGGATCGTGAGGACGCGCTCCGATTCAAGTGGGGGAGAGATGTAACACCCCTTTTTCTTCATACGTGTCTTAAGGTACATAATTAATCGTTAGAACGTTTATATTCCCGTTTGCTTTTGTGATTGAATGATTTAAAGTTTAGTTGATGTATACGATATATATATATATATATATATATATATATATATATATATATATATATACATATATACTTGAAGAATGTAAGTACGTATAGTACATGCATGGGTTTTTATGGTGTTAAGTCGAGTGAGGCTTTATGATGAAGTTTAGATGTATATAAGAGGCGAGAACGAAGTGTACAAGTCGTGTAAATCATAGTGGGTTTAAGATATTAAAAATTGGTCAGTTGGCGGCCATTGTCGCGCCGCGGAGAGGAAGTGTCGCGCCGCGACACTTAACAAGAATCAAAATCAGGAGTGGAAACAAACAGCTCGAAAAATCAGTTGAATGCCGCGCCGCGACCTGCCTGCGGGCCTGATGCATTTTTCAGCTTATTTTAATGGATTTTAGGGGCAATTTGGTAACTTTCGCTTGTGGCCAGCTTTATCACCCCAAATCTTATCCTCTCATTTCATTTTCTTTTCTCTTTTCTTCTTCTATTTACTCTCAAAACATAAAACCCATTTAGTTTAAAAGTGAGATTCGAAGGTGAAGACTTGTGATTCGATCTTTGGAACAAGAAGTAAATTTTTTACTACGACTTGATAGTGTTGGTAGGTCTTAACTCTGTGTTTTGAGTTTTAGTTAATTTATGGCTAGGGTTTGGTCATTCGAGACTTGTAAGACCCATTTGGGGGTTAAATGGGTGAATTTAGGTTAAATTGATGTAAGGAAACCCTAATAGCTATAATCTAGGGTTTGGTCATGTAAATCAAGGCTTGTAAGTGTTAATGGTGTTTAAGTCACTAATACGCTTGTAAAATGATGAAAGTTTGTTAATGGTTTCTAGTTTGACCAAATGTGTGAGTCTAAGCATTAAAATGGGTCAAATGGGAAATGGTTGACCTAATTGGGTGGAATGGGTATGAAATGCCCAAAGTTTGGATTAATTGGTGTTAGTAGACTTTAATCACTAGCTTTTAGTGATTAATGATGAGTCATGGCCTTTAATGGGCGGTTGAGGTGTAAATGAGTCATTTAATGCAATCGGGTCATTAAATGCTCAAGTATTGAATGTTGGTGTCTAGTCCAACTAGCTTGTGTAATGAATGTGTACTTAATGAATTAGGTACTTGCCTTGAAGCTTACGGAAGTGTTTAATCACCACCGACGTGATAAGGTGAGTGGAATAATTATGTGTATACATATATAATGTATTTATTTGTTTGATTGACATGTGGAATAGTAGTGGTGTTTAAGACAACACATTGTCATGGGAGTGGAATTTACGCGGTGTTTAAGACACCACTCATTATTTTGATTGACATGTGGAATTGTCGCGGTGTTCAAGACACCACATTGTCATGGGGGTGAGTTAGTCGCGGTGTTTAAGACGTCACCCGGGGGATTAGTGATTACGTGGCGTATGTACACTAATGGATGTTATGAACTCCGATGGTCTTTAGCGAGTACCGTTCCCTAGTACGATTGGTTAACCATGGTTGTGTGAACTTTGTATTAGCATATCTAATTGTGAAAAATATGCTATTAGTGTCGCTAGCTTATTGTGAAATGCGGATATTGGTTTATGCATAATGTTTGCATAGTTGTCGAATTGCTAGCTTGTATGCGGTATTGTGTAAGTGATTGCAAGTAAGTAGGTTATATATGTATATGTATAATTATTGCATTCACTAAGCATTAGATTACCCCTCTCGTTGTTTACTTTTTAGATGCAGGTGCGGAGAAAGGGAAGGGGGTTGTTGGGTACTAGTTCCCTTGTTGGATGCTTGTCGAAGTTTTTGGATGTCGACCTAGAGTTTTGGGTAGTTTAGCCCCAAACTATGCTTGGGTGTTGTTTGGATTAAAACTATCATGTTAATGGGTTGAACTTACATTACATTTGATTAAGGGCATTCGATCCTTCCTTGTAAACATTAAACTTGTGATATTGTTTTAATGGGTTGAATGGAACGTTTTACGTTATGAAACCGTTTAAGCGGGCGTTAATGATTATTTATTTTAAAGAAGAAAAAAAGTGTCATATCTTATGCGGGTTGGGTTGTTTCAAGATGCTGACGGAACTGACTGTGCTGGTGATGCTGACGGTACTGTTGATGTTGCTGGTAAAACAAGTCTAGCTTGTAATTCGTGCATTATCCTTGTCAGGGTTTTTACTCTTCCTTTTATCATCTTGCTCCACACATCTGATTTATGGTTAAGGCTAGAAAAGATAACCTCTAAGACTTTGGAGATTACATAATCACCACAGAATGTTCCTCCAATGAAATTATAGATTAATACTTCATCGGTTATTGTTGTTGGTACTACTTGGTATCTATGGTGCGTGTGCTGTTGATACTCGAGGTACAAATTGTGATGTTGAAGTGTGGGATGCGGATGTTGTTGTTGGTGGTGGTGATGGTACTGTTGGTGTTGCTGATGGTGGTACTGTTGCTGCCGGTGCTACTGCTGGTGCTTGTAACCTTTGCACCATATTCTCCAAAGCCACTACCTGAGCGCGAAGCTAGTTGACTTCTTCTATTACACCAGAATGATTGTCGGTTCAGACGAGTGGATGAATAAGATCAAGTATTTGAGATAGTATATAATCATGACGAGATACTCTGGAAATGAGAGAGAAAATGGTATTACGAATAGGTTCACCGGTAAGTGCTTCAGGTTCTTCGCCAAAAGGGAAATGTGCAGAATGGAAGGGGTCACCTTCTTCTTGCCTCCAATGACTAAGTAGGCTACGAACCCATCCCCAATTCATCCAGAATTGATGATGGCTAATTGGTTGATCCATTCCAGTTACACTGTCTTCGGAGTTCAGGTGAATATCCATATCGGAATAGCTTTCGGAGTTTAAGGAGTTTGAACTAGATACGGGATCCATCTTGTATAATTAGGGAGATGATTTATGATTTGAAATAAATTATCCAATTTAAATTGGTACTCTTCAATACATAATTTACATATGTATATATAATACCAAAATTCCATAAATCACGGGGGAATCTTCGGAAGATATCAAGAAAAGTTTACAGTAACAGATATGCTAAGATATGAAATTTGTCTATACTCTATCTATGCAATAAATGCAGTGAGACGCGTCTAGATTTAAGATGATAAGCAGATAATTTTCCGACAACAATGATAAGCAAAACTTTTTGACATGCAGTTAAGGTCGAAGTCCAGACTTACTAATGCATCTTATCAATTATCAGTTAGGCATACTAATGCAAGACTTGGTTCGCTAAGACCACCGCTATGATACCACATGAGACGTGGGGACACATCCCACTCAGTGCCTTCCCAGCTAATCGCCTGGTGACCACTGAGCATACCTCAGACACTGATTTTACAGCCCTGCCTCTCGGCAAAGCCAACCATATTTGGACCGCGAGGAGTAAGAGCCAATGCTTCGTCACAGGTAACACTGTGAGAACCCCCTCTACGATTAAGTCGACGAGACAGCTTAAACTAGCTCTGATACCACATGAGACGACCCGTCCTAATCCATAAGGACGAATAGAATAACATATGGATACATTGCTAGGTATTTGACCTCTATATGATACATTTTACAAACATTGCATTCGTTTTTAAAAGACAACTTTCATTACATCGAAAGATGATAGGCATACATACCATGTCATAATATTCCCATTATAAATGACCTAATCTATCATTTACTTAATAATCTTTATTGAACTCAATGACGTGAATGCAACATCTTTTGAAATATGCCATGAATGACTCCAAGTAATATCTTTAAAATGAGCAAATGCACAGTGAACGATTTCTTTCAATCCTGAGAATAAACATGCTTAAAAGTGTCAACCAAAAGGTTGGTGAGTTCATTAGTTTTTCATATTCCATTATTTCCATAATTTTAATAGACCACAAGATTTCATTTTCATAATTAAGTGCAGGTCTGCTCACTGCTGTAAAATCCATTCATACGATGAACACCTGATTACCGACATTAACAAAAATGCATCTAGTATATCCCCAAACATATAAACCTCGAAGTACTAAAGCAGTTCAAATTCTCTGACTGGGGCTTGTCAAGGCCCATAGATCTATCTTTAGGATTCGCGTCAATTAGTGGACTGGTTCACTAATTCTTAGGTTACCAAGCTAAACAAAAAGGGATACGCGGTATAATAATTCAATCATAGAATGTAGTTCAAGTACTTGTGTCTATTTTGTCAAACATTTATAAAACAGCGCATGTATTCTCAGTCCCAAAAATATATATTGCAAAAACATTTAAAAAGGGAGTAATGAAACTCACAATACTGTATTTCGTAGTAAAAATACATATGACGGCATTGAACAAGTGCAAGGTTGGCCTCGGATTCACGAACCTATATTAAATATATATTTATATGTTGGTCAATATCTGTCTAACAATTTAGGTCAAATCGTAGTGTATTACAATCTTAATGCTCGAGACTAATATGCAAAAGTTAACAAAAGTCAACTTGACCCAAAATAACTTCCAAAATCTATACATGATTATTATATAACTTAAATATAGTCATTTTATATATTTAAATATATTTAACAGATTTTATTAGAGTAAATAATATAAATTATTTATTAATAAATAAAAATTTATATTAAAATTTATATAAAAATATACTTTTATATATCTTAAGTAATAAAATTTATAAAGTTCACTTAATATCATAAAAATATAATGGTATGTATTATTAATGTAATTATATTACATGTGGTAAAATATCTTTGTATCATATATTCATTTGATAAAATAATACTGATAATAATAATAATAAGTAAAAGTTGTATTATTGTGTAATAATAATAATAATTACCATTATTCTACTAATAATAATAACAATATTTATATTTACTAATGATGATATTAATTATGATTAAATTATAATTCTAATCATGATAATTTTAATAATAACGATACTTTTTAATATTAACAATAATAATAATAATATTTTATAAAAATAATAATTCTATTCAAAATGATAATTTTTAATAATAATAATACTAAAATGATAATAATAATAATGATATTTTATAATAACAATGATATTTCTATTAAAATGATAATATGATAGTTTTAATATTTATAATACTTTTAATAATATTAATAGTGATAAAAATAATGAAAACGATATTTTTATCTAAATCAATATCTTACAATATTTTAATTTCATCATGATACTTATACTCATTATTTTCTAATTAATTTGTTTAACAGCTTTTAGTCCTCTTTTATATCGCATTCATAATAATGATAATAATAGCAATCATAATAATTAGATGATACTAATATTAGTTTTACTGATAATGATATTAATAAGTATTATAATAATATTAATGATAATAATATTAATTATAATAATAATAATAATGATAATATTAATAATAACTTTAATGATAATAACAATAATAATAATACTAACAATAACAATTTTTTTTTAATAATAATACTTATATTAATAATGATAATAATAATAATAATAATTATTATTATTATTAGATAATAATAATAACGACGATAATAATAATAATCATTTTAACAATAATAATTCTAAAATTTAATAATAATTCAGTTGACGATATCTTTTAATCCGTTCATCGAAACCATTCGCTTTCTAAATGAAAAGTTATTAAATTTTCACCAGCTTTCCAACGACATGCATATCATATACCTTATCTCAGTATTATGTGTAGAGTACGTTTTCTGCTTCAATTCATGATTTCGTGATGTTAATTGTTTGATCAGAGTGTATATATGTATATCGTATATATATGAATAGGTTCTGTATATGAATATGTGTGTGTATTGATGATGATGAAGATGTATACGATGATTAACAGAAGTAGTTAGAATAGATCACAATGAATTACAATTACAATGGTGAGGTTGAAGGTTGAGAGCATTTGCTAAGTGTGTGAAAGTGAAGGTGTAAGGGTCAGGGTAATTATGAAGGGTTAAGCCTAAACTAAGCTAAGTATGGGTATTTATACTCCATCACTTATACATCGAATTACATCTATTTTTAAGTCCTAACAATCTCCCCCTTAGATGTGATTTGACGTTGAGCATCTCTTAACTTTGAACTTTGGAGGAAGACTTGTTTGAAGACTTGTTGATGTTGCTTTTGTCTTGAATGTATGTAGGGTTCTCTTGTTTCTTCTTGTAAGAAGTTGTTTATGGTAGTTGGTGAAGATTTATTGATCATTGTGATATCTTGAATTGATGAGAATTCTTCTTTTGAAATTCTCATAAACTTTGAAGTTTTGGTGATGAGAAATCATGTAGTTGATGTGTTATCGAACTAGTTGTAAAACTTCTTCTTTTGGAATTTCTTGTCTTTGATGATCTCATGGTTAAGTTGTTTTATGTCATGTTGATGAGTTGTTGAGAATCTTCTTCTTTTGGAGATTCTCTTGATCTTTGAATATCTCCTTATTGTCTTGAAATGTTGTTGGGTAAATGGGTTGACTTGATTTGTTGATGTGAGTGAGCCTTAATGATGAAGCTTGCGATGTGTGATATTCTCTTTCTCCCCCTAAATTGATGCATTGTCTCTTGCTCCCCCTTGATCATTGCATTCTCTTACTCCCCCTTGATTAGACAATAGTTTGTTTTTTTGAATGTTATTAACTTGATAAGATCTTCAAAATGTTGGTGCGGAAGCTTGTATGATTGGTAGGCTTTGAATGTTCTTGATGAAGATCTTGAATGTTCTTGATGAAAATCCTTTGGTGTTGGCCTTTGGTAATTGAGGGAGACTTAGTTTGAGCTCATGAAATTACTTTTGGAATTAGTATCAACATTTGCTTTTCTTCCCCTCAGGATGTGTTTGTGAAACGAATACATCATGAACTTGAGTTGATACAATTACAATGACAAAGTGACAATGTATGTAAATCCAAATATGCATCATGTTGATTAACTCTGTGACCATCTCCTCCAGATGTGCTAGACACTGAAGATTCTAGCAATATCGGTGAAGTTGTTTGAGTCGTCGTGAGGACGGGTTTTTGAGGTAATTATTAGTGGTGGAGGTTGAGGTAATGAAATGTGTCATCCACAGCGAAACCTTGGTTTTAGATTTGGGACACGGTACAAGTATCAAGTCCTAGCAAAATCACCTCGGGTTAAAAGAGGCAATATGGACAAGACACAGGAATTTATGTCATAAAAATTTGATCCTCAGGAATAACAAGATCTTCAGAAAAATGTTTTTGGTTTTGTAAAAGTCAAGCTAGTTGTTACACTAGACATGTCTAAAATGTTCATGCCAGTTGTTACACTAGGCAAGTTTTGGTAATAAAACATTTTCCAAATTTGGGGACCTCACCGGTATTGGTTGGTCCGGGAGTTACCTCAGCGGATGGTGAGGATGATTGATAACGGAAGTTTCAGCCGGCGTTAGCAAGATATCCGCCTCCATGATTAAAGTATCATGGGACTTTTGTGCGACTTTGCCGCTCTTGGTTATACCAAGCCTTCCAACGGTACCTAACACCGAAGTGTCGGTAGAAATCAATGTAATGTAGGAAGATGTTACATCGAGTCCTGAAATCATAGATATGTCATGAGATAACAAATCTCTTTCAGTTATTGCACTCTCTGAGGAGTGTGTGTGGTCAGGCTTAAATGCTGACTAATCGTTAAGGGGATCATCCCTCCGGAGGTCTGATAAATCTACCGTAGTAGTGTCATATTGCCTCTCCGTTGGACGAGACAGATCTCCCTCATCAAGATAAGTCTGACCTCCAGGCCCTGTTTAATGTTGAAGCTCAACCACATCTTGGAGTTGATGGGATTTAGCAAGAGGATTTCTAGCCGATACGCAAGGTTTCTTTTCAAGGTTTTTCGAAACCCCTTCAGCCATTTTGGACTACAATTTCCGACATAAGCCAGACAATTATGTCTTAGCAGAAGACATTACTTCCTTTGGAGGTGACTTTACACCTTTATCATTTGATTATTTTGAAGGTAAGCATATTCAACAGTTAATAATAATCAAAATGAAGAATAGGGTTAGTTTTCCGGGTAAGTGCATAAGAAATACTCTGTCTCGAAGAAATTAAATTTCCTCCCCTTTGAAACAGAGACGAGTCGATTGTTTTCATAAAACCTCGCTAAATGACGATGTTATCCTTACACCTGCGAGAAAAACACTAAAGCACGGGTTTTGTACTGTTATATGTATAAAAGCCATAATGGTGTTTAACACCTATTTGAAGGTCGGGTTCTACATTGAAGTATGTAGAAGCCATTATGAAAATCAATTCATTTTGAGTTTATCTTTGAAGTACCATTTGTGGGTACGATCGATGTGATTGATTAACATTGCATTCCATTTGGGTTTAATACACGTTCTATTATTGAAAAATAAATTTGATGGACGCAATGGAAATTTAAACTCATTTTGGTTTTTCAAACTTACGGGTTTTGGTTTAAAAGCAAGTAACTCACCAAATGAGTACTTAATTGGTTTTGAAGAAAGTATGTTGGTTTTTCGTTTATTGTTTGACACATGTTTATAAAACGTATGCTTTTTAGATTTAGAAACATGATCAGTTTTATCACAAGATTCCATGGATGGTTTCTTTGGTTTGTGTGGAAACCATCCATATTGATCTCGATATCCCGTGATTTCCCCGTTTGACCCATATGTAGTTTCCAGAAATGGGCGATTAGTCTGGGTCTGGTAACTAAGATAACCAGGAGACCGGTTTTTGTCATGAGTTAAAGACTTCAATTGTAACATCCCGCATTTTTCCTTTAAATTATTTTAACGCCCGTCTTTTTATTTTAATAATATCCTCAGTATCTCGATTCGTATCCTCCATTAGCTAACATTCTTAAAATATTTTCGTTATTGGATTATAACATCTCTCGTACTCTCCTGTAATTCAAAATAATTCGTTTGGTTAATTCACGCACCCGCACCCGAACTAGAGGGACTAAACTTGCAAAGAGGCCAAAGATTTGACTAGGTCAACTAGTCAAACCTTCAACCTCCTCCTCTCATTTTCTCCCTTTCTCTCTTTTCATACTTCCATTTTTCCTCTCAAGAACTCAAACAAGATTCATCATCTAATTTCGGATTTGGAGGCTAACATCAAAACAAATTACATATTTGGAATCCTCTCTTCATCCTCTTCGACTTGATACCAATTTCATCTCATTTGAGTAACTTTCTAAAATCACTAGATTTTGTGTTCTTGACGTTTTTGAATTATAAAAGTGTTAATTAGTGTCTATGGCTCATGTATAACATGAATATATGTTTTGTTTGTTCGATTTGTTGATTTGAGTAACTAGTTTGAACACTTGAAAATGGGTTTGCTTAATCTTTGATTTTGGAAGATTAAATGTTGTTAAATTGTTAAAGTTCATGTTTTAATTGTGTTACTAGTATCACTAGCTTCGTTTTGATGCGTAGGTTGATTAAGAAAACTTCAAATACATGATTTGTGATTTTTGTGAATTTTGATTAGGGTTTGATGAACTTGAAATGAACTTTTGATACTTTGGATGCCATGAAATGTTGTTAGTAAGTGTTTAGTTGTATTGCATGAGTAATTACCTTCGAAACGGCATATCATATGTGTGGATTGGATTCCCGAATCATGTAATGCATTTCAAGAACTTGAAACTTTGAAAATGGACCTTGAATGACCACTTGGTGAGAAATCGGTTATTGTAAATGATGTTTTCGTTTGATGAAAAGTAGTTAGTTGTGTTCCTTGTCAAAATACCTTTCCGATGATATAAGATACATGTTTTGGTTGTTTGCGGGTCATAAATGGTGATTGTTTGAAGTTAGGTTCGTGCATAAAACTTAAAAACTGCCAGATTTCTCTGCACAGGTAATGGCGCGGCGTGCCAATGTGGTCTGTCCAACTTTGTCGATTTTTGAATAATGTTTGCTATGCTACGCACCTCCGATTCACATGTAACTTGTTCTAACATGCTCATATATGATTTCTAAGCTTAGGAAAATAGTTCGGGACCCGACCCGACCCCATTGACTTTTTCGTTGACTTTGACCAAGTTTGACTTTTAGTCAAACTTAACAAAACACTTATGCAATCGTTCTAATCTTATTTTATACTTGATTCTTGCATGAAACTTGATAACGTGATTCACATGCTATTTATTCGAGTCGTAATGAGCCATAGGACTAATTGAGCACATTTCACCCGACCTTGTGTCGTAACCGGTAAATTGATACAACTTACTTGTTTAGGTCAAGGCTAAGCAACTTTCATGCACACGTTTACTTTGTGAAGTACTTTTATACTCGTGCACTCGAGGTGAGATCATAGTCCCACTTTTTCAACAACTTTTATATTTTTAAATCGTGGGCTGAGAAACATATACGTTACATACTTATATACATTTCATATGTATATATACCTTTCATACTTTTATACATCAAACACGAATACGAATACAAAGATACGGACGAGTTTGAACGAAAATCCTCAATTCAATTATCATTAATTACATTAGATGGTGTAAGCGAGACTATGTTGTGTGGATCCATACGGGTTTGACTAACCCTCATTCGGACGGTTCGCTACCGTTAAGCGAATGAAATATATTCTGGTATGGTGTATGTTCTAACACTTTTATGCTGAGGTAAATGATACGGTTAAGCTTTGATAATTGGGTGCTCGGTAAACAACAATACTTATGGAATTCAAACGATTCGGAAAATCGACTTATACTATAACTTGTGGTTCAACTTATTTTACTTACATACTCATTTACTAAACCTATGATTTCACCAACGTTTTCGTTGACAGATTCTTCTATGTTTTTCTCAGGTTTTGAATGCTTAAGTGATACATGCTTCCGCACTCTTTTGATACTTGCTTGGATGTCGAGTATACATGCATATTTGGAGCATCTTTTTGGCTACTTTTAAATTGTGTCGCATAGGTTTCAATTGTACGTTTAACATTGTAATGTAACTAGCCGTCAAACTTCTTTTGTAAACTTGAAACACCCTTTTACATTGAAATGAATGCGACATATTTTGGTCAAACGTTGTCTTAAAGACTTATGACCATGTAATGGGACCTACGTAGTCGACGCCGTCACTTGACGATTTGTCGGGGTCGCTACAAGTGGTATCAGAGCGTTGGTTGTAGGGATTTAGAGTTCATTGGTGTCGACCCCGAGTCATAGGGTACATTAGTGAATCTAGACTACAACCGGCATATAGACTGAGGTAGGAACTACTTGACTATTTGTGCATTATACTCGAACTCTCCTATCATATCTAACTCTTATTCGATTTTGATATCACGTTGTTAAATTTGATTGACACGCCACCTTGACTTTATGAAGTAATGTTAAATGCACATGTGAATCAGGGTAATATAATTTCCGGGATTATATTACGGTGGTTCACATGGACGTTCCGACATTATGACATAAAGAATTTAAGGCGGGTTAAGGAAATTTTCTCTTTATCCTTATTCCATATCACGGTTGGTATTATTGAGAATACTAACCAACGATATTCTTGTGTCTTGAAGGAACAATGGCTCGTCGACGCGCTCCTCCCGAAACTCCTGAACAAGCTATACAACGAATGATAGCCACCGCCGTGGATGCGGCCATGGCCGGTCACTCTTCCAACAACAATAACAATAACAACAATCACAACAACAGCAACAATGGAGCCGGTAATTCAAACGAAGGGTGCTCCTATAAGAACTTCATGGGGTGCAAACCTCACACTTTTGATGGAACCGGGGGACCGGTCGTGCTCACCCGATGGTTTGAGCAAACAGAAGCCGTCTTTAGCATAAGCGGTTGTCGGGACCAAGACAAGGTCAGATTTTCCACTCACACCTTCGCCGGTATCGCTCTCACATGGTGGAATACGTATGTACAATCGGTGGGTATCCACGAAGCCCACGCTCTCTCTTGGGTCGACTTAAGAGGAAAGATGATCACCGAATACTTCCCGCGCGAAGAGACCCGCAAGCTTGAACACGAGCTAAGAACTTTAAAAGCGGTCGGGAATGACCTAAAGGCCTATAATCAACGATTTTCTGAGCTAGCCTTGATGTGCCCAAATCTCGTGAGTACCGAGTCTCTAAGGGTTGAGCTGTACATGGATGGTCTTCCTAAGAGCATCAAACAAGGAGTAATGTCATCCAAACCCGCTAATCACCAAGAGGCTTTGAATATGGCCCGCCAATTGATCGAAACGGTGGACGAAATTGAGGTGTCGGCATATAAAGCCGAGGATAAGTCGGGTGGCAACAAAAGAAAATGGGAAGCCCCCGAATTGAGCAACTACAACAACAACCCCGCCAAGAAGCCTTTCACCTCCAACGACAAGAAAGGCTATGCCGGAAGTCTACCATCTTGCAACAAGTGCCACAAACATCAATATGGCGAATGTAGCAAACCATTTTGCAACAAATGCCGCAACCGTCATTATGGTGAATGTGGTAAGTTAACTTGCCACCGGTGCCAAGGAAGTGGTCATACGGCCAACGATTGTAGGAGCGTCGCCCCCGTCGCCCAAAAGGCGCCCAATGCACACCGGACGGGCGTTTGTTTCGAATGTGGCCAACCGGGTCATTTTAAGAATGCGTGCCCGGAGAAGAAGACAAACCCCAATACACGCGGCCGAGCTTTCAACATTAACACCGAGGAAGCCCGAGATGACAACTAGTCACGGGTATGTTTCTTCTCAACAACCCTTATATTTCATGTTTATTCAATTCGGGTACCGTTAGACGTTTTATAACCAAGGCCTTGACTCGTACTCTTTGCACACCACCATATCCCCTAGACACTACCTATGCCATTCAGGTGACCGACGGAAAACTATTACGTTAAACTTTTTGGGTGGAGAATTTGAATTTTGACTTGACACCTATAGAACTAGGGAACTCAAAACCTATTCGTTAAGAAGAAAATGATCCCTTACATGTGTATAGATTATCATGAACTAAATAATTTTCGGTTAAGAACCGATATTCTCTTTCCCGTACCGATGACCTTTTGATCAATCACAAGAATTCCGTGTGTATTCCAAAATCGACCCCCATTCCGGTTATCTCCAAAACGGTTTTCAAAATTCGTTACGATAGTTATGAATTTCTTATAGTGTCGTTCAGTTTAACAAAGGCTTCCTCCGTATTCATGGGCCTGATGGGCCTGATGGGTCGCTACATATGTAAACTTATCTAGACAGATCTGTCATCATATTCATATGTGATGTTCTAACCTATTCAATTCAAGCAAAGAAGAAAACGAACAACATCTTTGTCTTACGCTTGAACTCTTGAGGAAAGAGCAACTCTATACCAAAATCTCCAAGTGTGAACTTTGGTTAAACAAAGTCCAATTTCTAGACCATGTTGTTAGTGGTCAGGGTATTACAATAAATCTCGCAATCGAAGCCACACGTAATCCGGAAACCCTCACGACTCTGACTTGTACTCGTAAAATCTTAGATCTCGCCGATTATTACCGTAGATTCATTTTCGACTTTTTCTCGTGTTACTCGTCCTTTAACCCCGTTAACTCCCCCAGGAAAGGACTAAACCTCTCCGTGTCCGAACTTTTAACGCGATTATTCACCCCAACCTTACTAACTAAATTCATTTAACACAATGAAATTCAAATATGGAAATATTTCTACTCGAACGCCCGAAAGGCATACTCTCTCGACTCGAAATCAAGGAAACTGAAATTCGTTATTTTTGCACGAACGATTGGAATACTTAATTATGGATCCGATCAATCTTCTCATCACCACGTACCACGTTACATAACACTGTTATTTCACTATGACCGTCTGATATTACTGAGACCCAAGATAACACACAATCCAAGGATACTTCCTTTCTCTTTGACTTATCGTCCTCATGCTCCTGATACGGACAACTACTACTCAACCCCGAACTATACAACTATGTGTTCTATCTCGTTTTCCCACCAGGTCTCAACATTTGACCACTAGATGCGCGATATGGCTACCTCAGGATGTGAGCTCATCCTATTCTAAGTTCTCATTCCACTCCTGTCCTTTTGCTTGTACTTTTGTATAAGGAAACCTTTTATATACTTTCTCAATGGAGAGAGAGACTCATCATGTATTACTAGTATTCACCACGAGGGTGAATAGCCCTGAAAAATGTTCTCTGTACCCGGTAAGGAACTTGTTCCAACGAACGTTTTCAAACCCTAACTAGCTTGTTCAAACATATCTTAATTCTATTCTAACACGGTGTACCATTGTCGATTATCTCGGATCACAATACTTGTTTCACTTCTAGTGTTACAAGAAGCCTTAGAGACACGTTTAAACATGAGTACCATGTATCATCCACAACCAACGGACCAAACAAACGTACGTTTCACATCTTGGAAAGACATGTTACAAACATGTATTGTTGCCTTTAGTTGTCTCCTCTCACACAACAGTTACCATTCGTGTATTAACGCCGCACTTCCGAAACCCTATATGACCGCAAATGTCATACCCCTATTCGTTGGACCAAAGCATGTGGCAAGCAAATCACCGGATCCGAACTCATTCAAGAAATAACAGTTGAGATCGTACAAGTCCGAGAAGGACTCAAGACGACTCTTAGTCGCCAAAAGGGCTATACCGATATTCGACGTAAACCTCTCGAATCCTAAGCCAGTAACCGTGTAATATTGAGAACTCGCACCTTGGGAAGGTGTAATCCGTTTCGGGAATCAGGGAAAGTTAAAATCGCGATATATTAATCCTTTTGAAACCTCGGGGCGTATTGGAACCGCTCCTACCGTTTAGAACTTTCGACTCAATTAAGTTTCCGTTTACCCTACGTTCTATGCAACAAACTTAGAGACGTATCCTACGGAACAGGAACGTGCTACTCTCCTAGATAAACTTACTATTGATGGCAAACTCCCCTTCATGGGAAACTGGTTGAAATTGTGGATCGTAAAACCAAGTCTTAATACAAACTGAGATCTCGACTGTCAAAATTTGTGGGAATGTCCGAGGACGTATCTTCACTTATTCACAGCATTTACAATACTAGGTCTCGAGTAAGAAACCACGACTATTGCTTCCAACTAAATTTCGGGACGAAATTTCTTTTAAGGTGTGGGTAATGTAACATCCCGCATTTTTCCTTTAAATTATTTTAACGCCCGTCTTTTTATTTTAATAATATCCTCAGTATCTCGATTCGTATCCTCCATTAGCTAACATTCTTAAAATATTTTCGTTATTGGATTATAACATCTCTCATACTCTCCTGTAATTCAAAATAATTCGTTTGGTTAATTCACGCACCCGCACCCGAACTAGAGGGACTAAACTTGCAAAGAGGCCAAAGATTTGACTAGGTCAACTAGTCAAACCTTCAACCTCCTCCTCTCATTTTCTCCCTTTCTCTCTTTTCATACTTCCATTTTTCCTCTCAAGAACTCAAACAAGATTCATCATCTAATTTCGGATTTGGAGGCTAACATCAAAACAAATTACATATTTGGAATCCTCTCTTCATCCTCTTCGACTTGATACCAATTTCATCTCATTTGGGTAACTTTCTAAAATCACTAGATTTTGTGTTCTTGACGTTTTTGAATTATAAAAGTGTTAATTAGTGTCTATGGCTCGTGTATAACATGAATATATGTTTTGTTTGTTCGATTTGTTGATTTGAGTAACTAGTTTGAACACTTGAAAATGGATTTGCTTAATCTTTAATTTTGGAAGATTAAATGTTGTTAAATTGTTAAAGTTCATGTTTTAATTGTGTTACTAGTATCATTAGCTTCGTTTTGATGCGTAGGTTGATTAAGAAAACTTCAAATACATGATTTGTGATTTTTGTGAATTTTGATTAGGGTTTGATGAACTTGAAATAAACTTTTGATACTTTGGATGCCATGAAATGTTGTTAGTAAGTGTTTAGTTGTATTGCATGAGTAATTACCTTCGAAACGGCATATCATATGTGTGGATTGGATTCCCGAATCATGTAATGCATTTCAAGAACTTGAAACTTTGAAAATGGACCTTGAATGACCACTTGGTGAGAAATCGGTTATTGTAAATGATGTTTTCGCTTGATGAAAAGTAGTTAGTTGTGTTCCTTGTCAAAATACCTTTCCGATGATATAAGATACATGTTTTGGTTGTTTGCGGGTCATAAATGGTGATTGTTTGAAGTTAGGTTCGTGCATAAAACTTAAAAACTGTCAGATATCTCTGCACAGGTAATGGCGCGGCGCGCCATATACCCGCGCGGCGCGCCAATGTGGTCTGTCCAACTTTGTCGATTTTTGAATAATGTTTGCTATGCTACGCACCTCCGATTCACATGTAACTTGTTCTAACATGCTCATATATGATTTCTAAGCTTAGGAAAATAGTTCGGGACCCGACCCAACCCCATTGACTTTTTCGTTGACTTTGACCAAGTTTGACTTTTAGTCAAACTTAACAAAACACTTATGCAATCATTCTAATCTTATTTTATACTTGATTCTTGCATGAAACTTGATAACGTGATTCACATGCTATTTATTCGAGTCGTAACGAGCCATAGGACTAATTGAGCACATTTCACCCGACCTTGTGTCGTAACCGGTAAATTGATACAACTTACTTGTTTAGGTCAAGGCTAAGCAACTTTCATGCACACGTTTACTTTGTGAAGTACTTTTATACTCGTGCACTCGAGGTGAGATCATAGTCCCACTTTTTCAACAACTTTTATATTTTTAAATCGTGGGCTGAGAAACATATACGTTACATACTTATATACATTTCATATGTATATATACCTTTCATACTTTTATACATCGAACACGAATACGAATACAAAGATACGGACGAGTTTGAACGAAAATCCTCAATTCAATTATCATTAATTACATCAGATGGTGTAAGCGAGACTATGTTGTGTGGATCCATACGGGTTTGACTAACCCTCATTCGGACGGTTCGCTACCGTTAAGCGAATGAAATATATTCTGGTACGGTGTATGTTCTAACACTTTTATGCTGAGGTAAATGATACGGTTAAGCTTTGATAATTGGGTGCTCGGTAAACAACAATACTTATGGAATTCAAACGATTCGGAAAATCGACTTATACTATAACTTGTGGTTCAACTTATTTTACTTACATACTCATTTACTAAACCTATGATTTCACCAACGTTTTCGTTGACAGATTCTTCTATGTTTTTCTCAGGTTTTGAATGCTTAAGTGATACATGCTTCCGCACTCTTTTGATACTTGCTTGGATGTCGAGTATACATGCATATTTAGAGCATCTTTTTGGCTACTTTTAAATTGTGTCGCATAGGTTTCAATTGTACGTTTAACATTGTAATGTAACTAGCTGTCGAACTTCTTTTGTAAACTTGAAACACCCTTTTACATTGAAATGAATGCGACATATTTTGGTCAAACGTTGTCTTAAAGACTTATGACCATGTAATGGGACCTACGTAGTCGACGCCGTCACTTGACGATTTGTCGGGGTCGCTACATCAATGGAGATTGAGTATAAGCCTTCGGGTTTTTGGGTTGATTTTCTTGATTGATCTATAGATTTGAGATCACCATGTTGTGTCTCGTGATGATTATTGAATTGGTTAGTCTTGGCCTTAACCCAGTAACAAAGCAATACATGATTCATCAGCTTTTAATCCTGAAACTCCTAACGTCTTCATTTGTTTGTACATCCTTCTTCCCCAAATTGACGAACAAAAACCCTAATTCCTAATTACTCGTACGTTTAAGCAACCCAAATCAATTACTCGTACGGTTCATCATCATCATCAGTAAAGTTCTAATTACTCGTACGTTTAACCTTTAATCTTTCATGTTTCAGTCGCTCGTATCCTCAATCGTATAATCACTCGACCACTCAGTACGTTTCAGCATTAATTGAATGAACCTTGTACTCGAGCGTGTGATGATTCGGTTATTTTTCATATGAAGGTTCCGATGACTTTTCCGGTGAACCTGCAAAAACTTGGTGTTTATGGATGAAAATAATATCGAGTGATCCCTGAGTCTTCCTGAGTGTGAGTCTAACAACAAATTGCAATTTAAGCAGACAAAAATTCAGAAAAAATATGATGAACAGTTAACTTGGCGCCATTGGTGAACTTGAAAACTGAAATTTTGATCTAGAGCACTTCAGGTACTAATTCTTTCACAAAGTGTGTTTGAAATCGTCTAACAAACACTCGATGATCACTTATAGATCCTAACAACACCTAATTCGTTCCAATTTGATTCGATCAAAAAGTTGACAGAAACTTTGACTTGTGATCTATGAATTTCTGGACGTTTTAAACCTAAATTGGAGGATGACGAAGCTTTAGTGAACGATTTAGAACCTGTAACAACATTCAATTTGATCTAAAATAGCAAAATCGAATTGATACTACAAAAGTCAACAGAAGTCAAACAGTGAAGAACACGAGCAAAAATGAATGAATTGAGCTCTGAATCTGATCTGGATCGATGAAGGAGTGCTTCTTTCGCTCTGATACCACATGTAGAGTACATTTTCTGCTTCAATTCATGATTTCGTGATGTTAATTGTTTGATCAGAGTGTATATATGTATATCGTATATATATGAATAGGTTCTGTATATGAATATGTGTGTGTATTGATGATGATGAAGATGTATACGATGATTAACAGAAGTAGTTAGAATAGATCACAATGAATTACAATTACAATGGTGAAGTTGAAGGTTGAGAGCATTTGCTAAGTGTGTGAAAGTGAAGGTGTAAGGGTGAGGGTGATTATGAAGGGTTAAGCCTAAACTAAGCTAAGTGTGGGTATTTATAATCCATCACTTATACATCAAATTACATCTATTTTTAAGTCCTAACATTATGTGTATCAAATTCGTGATTTATCATAAACTATATAACGACGAAATTAAACATACAAGCATGCATAATCCTACATACTCGAGCACTAGTCAATGATAAACTATTAATATATAAAAGCTAAGATAGGAATGCTCACGTATCAATATTGTGATTCAATATTGTAGGAAAGTATGTAGACGCAACGGAGATGATAAATACTAGGTTTGACTCACGATCTATACCCCCGAACCATACCCATAGCCTCCATAGCTATAACCCATAATTTCCTTAGCTCTATGCCGCTCGAAAACTTGTTTTGAAAACATGCGAGCAGAACCTCGTCGTAGTATTTTATGTGTAATAATACTAATACTAATATTAATACTAATACTACTAATAATAAGATTAATAATAATAATAATAATAATAATAATAATAATAATAATAATAATAATAATAATAATAATAATAATAATAATAATAATAATAATATAATTAATAATATAAGTAATATAATATGGAGGAAGATGAATAAATGAATGTGTGTGAAGAAAACATCCAACTCGTCGAGCTTTTATAGATCATTCCAGGATTTCAAGCCCATGCGATCGCATGGGTTTTGAGGGTCACATCCATGCGATCGCATGGCTACTGTGGCCAGCTCAAATTCGTTTAACTTTATGTTGCCGACAGTTTATATAATAATATATATATAATATATTTAATTTATATAATTAATTATATATTGTATTAAATTCACGTGCAAAGTTGACTTGTAATTTTCATTCCGATGACTCGTACGTTGTCACTGGACCAATATCTCGGTTCCGGTTTCTCGAACGCATTTTCGTACGCTTAGAAAACTGGTACTTTATGTTTCGCGACGCGTACCTTTATCAATAAATGGACCTAAATTATCCATAAACTATATTACTTGAAATATAACTTGAATGTTGAGTGTTTTGGTCATTTGCTTCTACATATCGACGTCTCGTTATATATACATATGATAATATTAATCAAAACGTTTTGTATCTACTTAATATTATATTTAATCACTTTGTGAAATATATACATATATATTCTCAATATAAATTTATACATATTGAAATATTTACTTAAAAATATTTATATTTTAGTTTTTCAAAAGTAATTATATTTCAAAGTTCATTTATAATCGTTTAAATAATAGAAAAGTATTATGTCGTATCACGTTTACGTTTTTGAAATACTATATATATACTTGTAATTTATAATATAAGCTTTAGTTAAATCCTTCAAAATTCATAAACAAATTATCTTATAGAACGTTTTAATAATAAAGTTCTTATTTAAACTGAAAACGTTTTAGTACGTTTGAAACTAAATCAAATAAATATTATAATTTGTTTTTCAAAGTTAAATATATTTAGGAATCATTTTGTTTAAAGGTTAAACTGATGGTAATCGTCATATCATAAAATGTTTTAGAAAAGTAAAATCGTATATAACTCATAGCAGGTTTTCAAGTTTTTAAATTACCATTTGCTGGTGATGCGTAAGATATAGTCCAAATGTTAGATAAATGTATGAAATTACTTTAATGAAAAACGTCATTTTTCTTAACTTGTCGATATCTATTTTCTAAGTTATCTATATTCCCAACATTTCCCTTTCACCCTAAATAATATGAAAGTTAACTAGTTAACACCTATATAGGAAATCGAACAGGAAACACCACTACCCCTTGTATAGTTCCTTCTTGTAAATCACTTTACCAATTATTCCGAATACCGTTAAAAAGAATAGATTTCTTAAATCACAGTGGTCCTCACAATAGAGACTCGTAATTGTATCATAATGTATCTGATAATTCAATCATTTGATATTATCTTTTAATTTCCATCGATAAACATATATTGAAACTAATATGTTTATGTAAAGTATTATTCATCAATTACTTTGTTAACGTTTTCAAGTCATATAATAATTTCATAACTTATTTTCATATCAACTAAACCGTTAAATGTTTTATTAATATTTCTCAATTTAATAATCACACATATGTATATATCCATACATATCTATTTACACATAATTGTTCGTGAATCATCGAGAGCAGTCGAAGGGTAAATGAATACATGAACACAGTTCAAAGTTTTTGAGATTTCAACATTACAGACTTTGCTTATCGTGTCGGAAACATATAAAGATTAAGTTTAAATTTGGTCGAAAATTTCCGGGTTGTCACAAGAGTGCATCTACATCTATATCTAAAATCATAAGTACGAGGACGAATCCGTTATCTAAGTATGCCAATCGATCTTGAGCGTTTTGCACCTATTTGCAATCCAATCAAAAGAAAGCCATTGAATCTCATTTAGTGCAATCGACCCAACCCAATTCTTTCCGCGAAAAACTTTGTTATTACGATTTTTCCATATCATATAAGCACATATCCATATTATTGTTTGCAACATTATGGAGTTTGTATATGTCGGAGCAATAACAGATGTATCACGAAGCAACTCACGAACATTAACGAAGGAGAAAGAACCTAGATTCCACCATTTGAAAACCCGAGACCAAACATCTTGGGCATGAGAGCAAAAAATGAGGGAGTGTTCAATTGTCTCAATGCCATTATCACAAAGAGGACATCGAACACTATTTAAATCAATGCCTTTCTTATCCAACTCGAACAACACCTGGAGCCTTTTTTTGTATGACCGCCATGCGAAAACTTCAATCTTTTTCGAAACTAAATTATTACGAATCGTTTCATCATTTCCATTGAACCCTTCCTCGAACACATGATCCTCGATAATAGATGTAAGCTTTTTAACCGTGAATATACCATTAGAAGCTAAAGACCACGACCACGAATCACATTTTGAACCATCCAAGGAGGCCGAAGATAGGAGATTTATTAACTCCTGAAATTCACTCCTTGTACGGCCCGTTGGGCTTCTGGACCAGGCCCAACAGAAACTCAAATTAGAAGCAGCAGTACTAGAAATTGACCTGATTATCAGCAACAATAGCGAACCTGTGGAGTTGAGAAGCATCCGCATCATTCTGAGCAGAACCCGAAAACAGAATAGAATCAGTAGCATCATCGATCTGAAATGTTGTTGGCTGAACCGAATGATTAACAGCAGCAACAGCGTCGAAACGAGCAGGAGATGGACGAGCTGAATTATTCACAGCAGCAACAACATTCTGATCAGAGTGAGAACCAGTAGCAAGGAGACGATCTTTGACAAGGATGTTTGGTTGCGTTTCCAATCGAAATAACCTTGGGAAGAGAAGCCGTAAGCAGTTGCTTCCAACCCAATGATCATTCCAAAAGGACGTTGAGCAACCATCCCCGATTGTTCTTGAGAATGATGATGAAAATGCAACGTTATAATCTTCAATTTTTCTTCCTGCACATATAATATAATTCCAAATACCACTAGCCGAGGAACGGGAAGACCCATGCCCCGAGGTTAGATTGCCATCACGACCATAAATACTTTGAATCACTTTGACCCACAAGGTGTTGATTTCGGTTTTAAACCTCCACCACCATTTGTTGCTTCAAAGGATTTTCCGTCGTAATGCGTGTGTCCTATATATTATTGAAACAAAATTTAAGGTATTGATCGAATTAATTTTCCGAAGCAACGCGCCACCATATTTTCGCTCAAAGTCATACATTGGCTATACAATCACTTTTCATTAATAGAGTAATACTTACGAATATGAGTAATGATCACTTTTTATTTGTTAACTAAGTGAAACTTACGAGTATGAGGAATAATTAACTATGGAGTTTTCTATGAAAACCTTAAGGGTCATGCTTAACAAAAACAATTATGCACGAGTAATGATACAAAGTTAGTTGGTATTAGCAAGTTACTAAGTTAGAGTACACGTCATAATGGTTTATTTTCGCAGTTTTGATCATCCGACGTCGGGATTTGACCGTCATCGACTTCTCGCTTACGTCTTCCCACCGTCGGGCTTCAAAGTCGAGGCCACGACTTTGGCTTTGCCAACTTTTCTTCCTTTTTTTCTTCTCTTTATTTCTTTTCCTTATTTTTTGTTTTAGCTTTTGCAAATACTGTTGTATTTTTTTTTTTTATTTATTATGTCGTGAAATGAGACGATGGTAAATGGATTATTTAGGTTAGGCAAAAAATAAAATACTTTGGCCAAAATATGGTCCGTCTATTTTTTTTAAATAGATGTGCCAAAAGTTTTTTGTTAAATAATATTGTAATAATAATTATCTATTTAATTTAATATACTCTTGTCATTAATATAAATAAAATATTAGATAAAATAAATTTAAATGAATTGAATAATAATAATAATAGTAAAATAATAAATAAATAAATAAATAAATAGAAGTATTTAAAATAATCAAAGAATAAATTAGACATTGAACCATTTTTCTACTTCTATCTTCGGTACAAAATTTCAATCTATCTATACATGGAATAAATTTAAAGAATGTTAGAAACATGGTATGTAAACAGATAATCCGGATATTTCTAGAATCGTGAAACACTTTCTTAATTGAATATTCCGACCCTCCTTGTTACGACCCGCACTTTTTCGATCGTTCTATACTTATAAGATTAATATTTACATAAATTAAACCTTACCAACATGATAAGCAATCCAAATTGTCGAGATTTATATTTCCGAAAAGAGTTTACACAACGTTTGACCGTCTAGTTTGACCGATGATATCACGAACTATATAACATATGATAATTATACGTTTGTGTATATATATATGTATATATACATATTTAACATGATCTAAGAATGTTTTAATATCTCATTTTGTATTAATAACAATAAGTTATAAGTATATTTTAAAACTACTAACTTAAGTTTTCAAAACGATAACTATACGTAATGTTTTTCGACGTAAATACTTATAACCTATATTACTTATACATGCATCGTATAGATATGTATTTTATCACTTTTAAAGGGCTTACATACATAAAACAATATAAGTATATTTACAAAAGATAGCTATATTTGAATCCTCGTTCCGTTTCCTCAAAGATTTCTATACGTATACCTAGAGTATATGTACCCGTATCATACGCAGCTTCTAGATGTATTTACTATTGGTATATACCAATAAAAATCTGCTCCTTAGCAGCCTTAAATGATTAAGAAACATGTGGAACCAACCATTTGTCAAGTAGCATGAATTATTTAGCAAGAAAACAAAGTTAGGTATTTTTTTTCCTTTATAACCTAAAAACGTTTTTATGCATGCACACCATTTCTTCACCCCATTTTCTCATACTTACACTTCCATTTCTCTCTCAAAATACTCTTAACTTCATACTTGATCATCTCCAAGCATTTTCCCCATCATTTAGCTTCAAAAACCTTACTTAATCACCATAAGAAAACCATACAAAAACACTTCAAGAAATCCTTCCAAGAACACAAACTTACTTCCAATCTTTCATCCAATTCCATCACCCTTTTGGTTCTAGCTTTTTACTCCTCTTTTACAGCAACCTTGTCCAAGGAACTTGAGGTAGAATCTATGTTCATAACCTTATCCGATTCATATATATATAGCTATCTTATTTTGTGGTATAAAATTTTAACAACAAGAACATAGTTTGAATGTTTTCAAACTTGTTTGCAAACTAAATAGATCCTTCTAACTTAACTTTTAAAATACTTCAAGACCTGTAATATATCATAAATATATGCTAATTTAACAAGGTATAACTTAGTTTTTCAAAGAACACCTTAAAAACTGAATTTACGACGTCGGAGTGCAACCGGGGGCTGTTTTGGGTTGGATAATTAAAAACCATCTTAAACTTTGAATTGGAGGTTTATTTTCTGGAAAAATGATTTTTACTATGAATATGATAACACATAAAAATTTCATGATTTAACTCAAAGTATAAGTATTTTTAGAAAAATAATCATTTAAGGTTGTTTACATGATGGAAAATGATTAACTTCATAAGTTTCACTAAAGTTTGACCTATGACCTGTGATTTCGAATACAAACTAAGGTATTTACAGTTCATAGTCTTAAAGAGGGACTCGATCCAAGGAAGTGACAAGTTGAATCAACGAAAACGGAGTTGTAACGAAGAAACTATGACCAAAACGAGATCGGATATCTAAGACTTGTTTAACTTCGGGATTAATTGGGAAAAATTAAATAAAATCACATATTTCTAAGATAACATGATATTTTATATATATGTACTTATAATTCAATTTTATATGGTTCAGGATCACCCGCAAACAACACGAGAAGATTAATCATAAGATCCCATGTTTGTACGCAACACGTCATTTGACAACACCGGTACTTTATGTACGCAACACGTCATTTGACAACACCGGTACCGTGGGTCAAGATTAATCTCGACCAATACATATATGATGGGGTTTTATTTATTTCGTTAGGGGGTTTTATTTATTTCATTGCGGGTATATTAAACATCTAAAAATGAACCATTAAAATTGAATTACTAACAACGAACTGCTAACTACGGACTAAGGAATTATTCAAAGTATTAAAAGTATAACAAGTATATATATGTGACGTTTGTTTAAAAAGAAAAGGTATTGATATATTATATATGGATAGGTACGTGATATCAACCGGAGACCAAGTCAAATTATATATATCTTCAAGACAACAGTGAGTATATAGTCCCACTTTTAAACTCTAAATATTTCGGGATGAGAATACATGTATTTTATGTTTTACGATATGGACACAAGTAACTGAAAAATATATTCTACGTTGAGTTGTACCACTGGCATACTTCCCTGTAGCTTGGTAACTGTTATTTACAGCGGTATTGTAAACGCGAATCCTGTTGATAGATCTATCGGGCCTGACAACCCCAACCGGACTGGACGACCAGTATTCAACGGTTGCACAGTACTTCGTTTCGTGACTACACTTGGTACGGTGTAGTAAGATTTCATAATAAAGGGAATATGCGACGTGATTAAATGTTAAGTATTGTAACGACCCGACCAAAACCGTTATTGACGGCGCCGTTAACTTAGGTCCCGTTGCGTGGTCGTAGTCCCTATATGAGACTCGTTTGACCAAAATTATGTCGCATTCATTTGAAAGGCACAAGACTTGCAAGTTTAGTTTACAAAACCATTCGACAGCAAGTCTAAGTTTACAAAAGTCATAAAGTATAAATGAAATAACTTGCGACATAATATAAGTTGAAAAACACAGTTGCTATAAATAGCGTAAGTATGTAAACAAAAGTTTGAATCCAAAAGTGCTATCCCTAGCGTATGTATGTATGTATGCTTGACCCCAAGCAAGAAATCAGAGTGTATGCATGTATGCTTGACCCCAAGCAAGTATGAATGTACGCGGAAGCATGTATCAAATAGCCATGTATGAACCTGAGAAACATATAGAAAACTGTCAACGAAAAACGTTGGTGAAATCATAGGTGTTTGTAATAAACGTTATATTTTGAACCACAAGATTTAGTATTTCCATAAATTGATCATCCAAAAGTTGCATTCCAAAAGTTGGTTCGCGAGCACCCAATTATCAAGACTTAACGTTTCCTTCCATTGTATACCCCATCACTTAGTGCTAGAACAAACACTGATTCTCGAAAATATATTTCATCCGTAGACGGTAGCGAACCGTCAAGGATGAGGGTTGTCAACCCATATGGCCATATAACATAAGTTCTCGCTTACACCCGGCAAGTGTAACTAATGATAATCGAATTGAGGATTTTTGTTCTAAACTCGCTGTAGAATGTTTGTTTTCCTTGTACTTGTGTTCAAAGTATAAAAGTAAGTAGTACAAAATGTAACAAAGTATATGTTTCTCAGCCCACAATTTAAAAGTATAAAAAGTTGTTGAAAAGGTGGGACTATGATCTCACCTCGAGTGCACGAGTATAAAGGTACTTCACAAAGTAAACGTGTGCATGAAAGTTGCTTAGTCTTGACCTAAACAAGTAAATTGTATCAATTAACCGGTTACGACACATGGTTGGGTGAAATGTGTTCAATTAGTCCTATGGCTCGTTACGACTCGAATAGTATAGCATGTGAATCACGTTGTCAAGTTTCATGCAAGAATCAAGTATAAAAGCATGTTAGAACGATTGTAATAAAGTTTGAGTTGACATTTCAAAACCTTACCATTAGAAAGGAAATCTTATTACGTTTCCAACGATATTTGATTCATCGAAAACGGAGTTACGGTCAAAAAGTTATGGCCAAAACAAGTTTGCTGAAGTTCGGATGAAACAGGCAATTGTCACGGCGCGACAAATTGCTCCGCGGCGCGACAAATGCCTATGTTGAAGGTCAGAAAGCTTGAAAAACATGTTCTAAAATCACCCTTTGGGCCACGGCGCGACAAATTGCTCCGCGGCGCGACAATGGCCGTGGCCTGGTCCCTGGCCTGTTTCACTTGTTCAAGGCTTGGTAAAATTTCAAACAAACGCAAAACTCAAACCGTAAACAATTAGGAAGCGTATCTTATACCGTTGGAAAGCTCTTTTGACAAGGAACACAACTAAACATGTTTCATCAAACAAAAACAACATTTTCCATAACCGATTTCTCGTCAAGTGATCGTTTAAAAGTCCATTTTCAAAGTTTCAAGTTCATCAATTGCATTTTAAGTTTCGGGAATCCAATTTACACATACGATATGCCGTTTCGAAGGTAATTAAGCATACATTACAACTAATCACTAACAATTAACATTCCATGGCATTCAAGCATCAAAAGTTCATGTCAAGAACTATCAAACCCTAGTCAAACATCACAAAATCAATATTCATGTTTTTGAAGTTTTCTTAATCAACCTACGCATCAAAACGAAGCTAGTGATACTAGTAACACAATTAAAACATGCACTTTAACAATCTAACAACATTAACTCATCCAAAATCAAGGATTAAGCAAACCCATTTCAAGTTCATGCTAGTTACTCCAAAAACAACAAATCGAGCAAACCAAACATATATTCATGTTAGACTTGAGCCATAGACACTAACTAACACCATTTCAAATCAAAAACACGAATTTAGAGAAATCTAGAGTTTTAGAAATGTTACCCAAATGAGATGAAGTTGGTATCAAATTGTAGAGGATGAAGAGAGGATTCCAAATATGTAATTTGTTTTGTTGTAAGCCTCCTAAATCGAATTTAGATGATGAATGATTGAATTGGGTGTTGTGTGTGTGTGTTCTTGCTAGAGAGAAAGAGAGATGAGGGAGATGGATGGAAATGGATGGAGGAGGTGAAGTGGTTGACTAGTTGACCTAGTCACCACTTTGCCCACTTGTCAACTTAAGTCCCTCATGTTTGTAGTCGGGTGCGGGAATTAACCAAACGAATATTTTTAAAACGCTCGAGTAAACGGGTGATGTCAAAATTAAATAGCGGGAATATAATGAACGTTACTCACGGAAACTATTAATTTAAATACGAAAGATTATGTTTTTAAAAAAAAAGACGGTGTTAAAATTAAATTTAACGGAAAAACGCGGGATGTTACATTATCCACACCTCAAAAGAAATTTCGTCCCGAAATTTAGTTGGAAGTAGTAGTTGTTGAATCTTACTCGAGATCTTGCGTTGTAAATTCTACGAATAAGTGAAGGTACTCCCTTGGGCATTTCACGTCGTCTTAGAGTTTGGGTTCACGATTCATGGTTTCGACTGGCCCTCCTAGGAATGAAGTTTATCGTCGATAGTGAGTTCATCAAAGAAGATAACAAGTTCTCGTTTCGCAAAACACGTCTTTGAGTTGATACATCGAATGTAGGATAAACGGAGACTCAAAATGGGTCGGAAAAGTCTAAACGGCTAGCGACGGGTCCAAAACACCCCAAGAATTTAAAGGATCAAAATATCGCGGATTTAGCTTCCTACGTTTCCCGAAACGGATTGTACCTTTCCAAGGTGCGACTCTTAACGTGACGCGGTTTCCCACGCGGAATTTGAAATGTTTACGTCTAACATCGGCGTAGCTCTTGGTGAGTACGAGTCGCGTAGGGTTTTACCTGAATATGAACAAATTTTCTCGGTTGCTCATGAACAACCTCGGCCCCGGTGAATTGATCATCGCTTACTTGGTTCGACAAAGGAGAACGACGTTTCCGGTCACATGTGGTTTCAAAAGGAGTGACGTTAAAACTCGAATGAAAATCATTGTAGTACGAGGATTCGGTTAAAGGAAAATACTTTTCTCAAGTAAATTTGAAGTTAGTAATACAAACTTGTATTATGGTTTCCAAGGTTTAAATCGCATGTTTGTTCGGTCCGTCGGGTTGTGGATGGTACGCGGTGCTCATGTCTAAACGCGGTCCCGAGGCTTTTTGTAAGGCACTCCAAAATCTAGAAGTGAAACGAGGATCTCGATCCGAAACGGGGTACATTTCCCTAAGGCATATTGAACACGTTTGCTAGAAATTGAAAACGTTAGTTAGGACAAGTTTCTCAAGAAAATTCGCGTCGCGGAAGATTTATCGGTTTTCAAATACGTTCGTCGAGACTATTCACCCTCGAGGCGAATACTAGTATAACGTGGAGAGTCCCTCCCTCCATTGGGAGTTTAGAATAAAGATTTCCTGAACCGGAAGTACGAGTGTGGTGAGAGGGAAGTTCCGCCCCGATGTGAGCATAACGAGTAAATTGCAGTTAGTCAACAAGACTGCGCGAGGACGAGCTAGTATACCCGTGTGACATACGGTTGAAGTCGAATGGAATCGGTAATTCATTCGGAAGCATAAATATAATTTGACAATAATTGAAGGTGTGTCCCCGGTATGGTTGTTATAAATATTCTCGGAGTTTTCGGATGTCCAAACATGAAAAGATGAAGTCATGTACATGGCACATGGTGGTGTTTAGGTTGATCGAGTCTAACCACCATCACGCGTCACTAGAACTTTGGTATGTCTTACCGTAATATAACCACGTTGATCGAGTGTCGTTATATTACGCCAAATCATACTTCCATTCCCACATCACTCCATGAGTTCAAGTTCGTGTCATCGTGAAAATCTAAAATGAACAAAATGTAACGACGTCTCAAACATGATTCGTATTGAATCGAAAGAATTAGTGCAACTCTAAAGATGCGTTCCCCGAGGGAAGTGTATAAGTGATTGTTCACGTCAATGCGGTTCGAATCAGACAATAAAGTAGTTAGGTATGAAAAGAGTAACGAGTCATGATAGCGAGTAGTACGCAACCGTAGCGATAAATAGTGATGACGATACTCACCTAGAGTAGTGACAGTGACTTTACAATACTCATGGATAGTAAGCTAAGACGGGGTGGATAACAACCAAAGAATTTGAGTTCCCGAGCTAGAGTAGCTAACGAAGTCGCGGTCATCCGTACGCGTATGAATCTTGAATTCACGTGTTTTACCAAAAATTGGCGGAATACGAGTTCGTATGATGAAGGTTGGGTACCATTAAAAAGTTTGCCTAAGAATGATTCAAGTATAATGCACAAGTAGTCAAGTAAGTGCTATCTATAGCAATGTATGTCAGAATGCAAATGCTAACTATCCGGTTGTAGTCTAGACTCACTAATGCGTCCTAACGACTCTGTTAGACACACTAATGCACGTCCTAGTTCCCTACAACCAACGCTCTGATACCATCTGTAACGACCCGACCAAAACCGTTATTGACGGCGCCGTTAACTTAGGTCCCGTTGCGTGGTCGTAGTCCCTATATGAGACTCGTTTGACCAAAATTATGTCGCATTCATTTGAAAGGCACAAGACTTGCAAGTTTAGTTTACAAAACCATTCGACAGCAAGTCTAAGTTTACAAAAGTCATAAAGTATAAATGAAATAACTTGCGACATAATATAAGTTGAAAAACACAGTTGCTATAAATAGCGTAAGTATGTAAACAAAAGTTTGAATCCAAAAGTGCTATCCCTAGCGTATGTATGTATGTATGCTTGACCCCAAGCAAGAAATCAGAGTGTATGCATGTATGCTTGACCCCAAGCAAGTATGAATGTACGCGGAAGCATGTATCAAATAGCCATGTATGAACCTGAGAAACATATAGAAAACTGTCAACGAAAAACGTTGGTGAAATCATAGGTGTTTGTAATAAACGTTATATTTTGAACCACAAGATTTAGTATTTCCATAAATTGATCATCCAAAAGTTGCATTCCAAAAGTTGGTTCGCGAGCACCCAATTATCAAGACTTAACGTTTCCTTCCATTGTATACCCCATCACTTAGTGCTAGAACAAACACTGATTCTCGAAAATATATTTCATCCGTAGACGGTAGCGAACCGTCAAGGATGAGGGTTGTCAACCCATATGGCCATATAACATAAGTTCTCGCTTACACCCGGCAAGTGTAACTAATGATAATCGAATTGAGGATTTTTGTTCTAAACTCGCTGTAGAATGTTTGTTTTCCTTGTACTTGTGTTCAAAGTATAAAAGTAAGTAGTACAAAATGTAACAAAGTATATGTTTCTCAGCCCACAATTTAAAAGTATAAAAAGTTGTTGAAAAGGTGGGACTATGATCTCACCTCGAGTGCACGAGTATAAAGGTACTTCACAAAGTAAACGTGTGCATGAAAGTTGCTTAGTCTTGACCTAAACAAGTAAATTGTATCAATTAACCGGTTACGACACATGGTTGGGTGAAATGTGTTCAATTAGTCCTATGGCTCGTTACGACTCGAATAGTATAGCATGTGAATCACGTTGTCAAGTTTCATGCAAGAATCAAGTATAAAAGCATGTTAGAACGATTGTAATAAAGTTTGAGTTGACATTTCAAAACCTTACCATTAGAAAGGAAATCTTATTACGTTTCCAACGATATTTGATTCATCGAAAACGGAGTTACGGTCAAAAAGTTATGGCCAAAACAAGTTTGCTGAAGTTCGGATGAAACAGGCAATTGTCACGGCGCGACAAATTGCTCCGCGGCGCGACAAATGCCTATGTTGAAGGTCAGAAAGCTTGAAAAACATGTTCTAAAATCACCCTTTGGGCCACGGTGCGACAAATTGCTCCGCGGCGCGACAATGGCCGTGGCCTGGTCCCTGGCCTGTTTCACTTGTTCAAGGCTTGGTAAAATTTCAAACAAACGCAAAACTCAAACCGTAAACAATTAGGAAGCGTATCTTATACCGTTGGAAAGCTCTTTTGACAAGGAACACAACTAAACATGTTTCATCAAACAAAAACAACATTTTCCATAACCGATTTCTCGTCAAGTGATCGTTTAAAAGTCCATTTTCAAAGTTTCAAGTTCATCAATTGCATTTTAAGTTTCGGGAATCCAATTTACACATACGATATGCCGTTTCGAAGGTAATTAAGCATACATTACAACTAATCACTAACAATTAACATTCCATGGCATTCAAGCATCAAAAGTTCATGTCAAGAACTATCAAACCCTAGTCAAACATCACAAAATCAATATTCATGTTTTTGAAGTTTTCTTAATCAACCTACGCATCAAAACGAAGCTAGTGATACTAGTAACACAATTAAAACATGCACTTTAACAATCTAACAACATTAACTCATCCAAAATCAAGGATTAAGCAAACCCATTTCAAGTTCATGCTAGTTACTCCAAAAACAACAAATCGAGCAAACCAAACATATATTCATGTTAGACTTGAGCCATAGACACTAACTAACACCATTTCAAATCAAAAACACGAATTTAGAGAAATCTAGAGTTTTAGAAATGTTACCCAAACGAGATGAAGTTGGTATCAAATTGTAGAGGATGAAGAGAGGATTCCAAATATGTAATTTGTTTTGTTGTAAGCCTCCTAAATCGAATTTAGATGATGAATGATTGAATTGGGTGTTGTGTGTGTGTGTTCTTGCTAGAGAGAAAGAGAGATGAGGGAGATGGATGGAAATGGATGGAGGAGGTGAAGTGGTTGACTAGTTGACCTAGTCACCACTTTGCCCACTTGTCAACTTAAGTCCCTCATGTTTGTAGTCGGGTGCGGGAATTAACCAAACGAATATTTTTAAAACGCTCGAGTAAACGGGTGATGTCAAAATTAAATAGCGGGAATATAATGAACGTTACTCACGGAAACTATTAATTTAAATACGAAAGATTATGTTTTTAAAAAAAAAGACGGTGTTAAAATTAAATTTAACGGAAAAACGCGGGATGTTACAAGTATGGTTACCAAGTGCTCAACCACTTAGAATATTTTTATTAAAATGTTTATATATGAAATCTTGTGGTCTATAATTATATCACTGCCGGCATTAAACCTATATCTCACCAACTTTATGTTGACGTTTTAAACATGTCTATTCTCAGGTGATAATTAGAAGCTTCCGTTGCATCATGTTGAATCTAAGCAGGATCTTGCGTACGCATATTTGTGTCAAAAATAAGACTGCATATCCAAGAACTTGTGTTGTAAAATATGCTAGAAATCGGGTTGTTATTATCATTTGTAAAGTTTGTAAGTCGAAGATTATCGTTTAAACGATAATCATCTTTATTTTGTCCAAAGCTTGTATCAAAAATAAGGATCATGGTTTGTAATGTATAATATATGCAGTTTTTCTTTAAAAAATGTCGCATATAGAGGTCAATACCTCGCAATGAAATCATACGTTATCTAACACGTTCTTATGGTTAAGGACGGGTTATGACATGTGGTATCAGAGCGGTGGTCTTAGCGAACCAGGTTTGCATTAGTGTGTCTAACTGATAAGTCGTTAGGATACATTAGTAAGTCTGGACTTTGACCGGGTTTGATTTAAAAACCATTGCTTATCATTGTTGGTTAAAATTTATATGTAAATATTATGTAGTACTAATGGGTTAGTTGTTGTGTGATAGATGTCGGGCTCAAAACTTATCATCACGTTCAGCGACTCCGAACCAGAATCTTCAGATGGTGTTCCAGTCATTAACCTATCCGATGACGAAAATAATATCTTTGGGGAAGACTCACAAATTCCGGATGAACCGACTATAGAGAACCCGGAAAGTGAACCCGAGGAGGAAAGTGAACCCGAGGAGGAAAGTGAACCCAAGGAGGAAAGTGAACCCGAGGAAGAAATACAGGAAATTACAAAAGACGAGTTCGAACTAGGAAAGAAACGAAAGGCTAATGAATTAGAAAATTCAAATCCCGAGTTTAGTAAGGATGATGTGGCACCAACTCCACTAGACACTACCACCCCTATTCCCGCTATTCCTATTCGTTCTATCCCGGCATCCAGTTCTTTAGTCCCACAGCTAAAATATAGGCAGACAGCCAGGATAAGCGTTAAGCGATTCTTTGAACCTAAACGTCCTAGAAAATAGACCAAACGATGCGCTGCCGTATTAAACCATGGGATCATATAATGTTTTGTATAATATTATTAGTGTGGTTTGTTTAATGTTCGATGTAAGATAAGCATATGTAAAATAGTGAAGTGTGAAATGCAATAATTTTCCATGGTTAAGTATTATTTAGATGGTAGTAATTGATTCTGTACTAAGCTATTAAGTATGGACATTAACGGGTAGGTACTACCCTAGATATAATTATAAAACGCTAATAAGAAGAAAAGGCTTTTATAATAATACCTGGTTCATATTATTAATAAGCTATAATGTACTGTAAATATACACTACATCTATAATATTCCATGTGAATAATTATTTTCTTTTCATTCTTATAGAAGAATATGGCGCGATTGAACCGAATGACGGAACAAGAAATCCAGGAACTCATCAATCAGCGAGTGAACGACAGAATGTTATGGGTCGAGGCTGCAAGAGGTGCTGCAGTTAACTCAAATCCTCGTGTGGGGTGCACTTACAAAACTTTTCAAGCTTGCAAGCCCTCATCATTCAGTGGAACAGAAGGACCGATCGGTTTAACCCGGTGGATAGAAAAGATGGAGACTGTGTTTAAAATCAGTGGTTGTGTTGAAAAGGACATGATCAAGTATGCATCGTGCACTTTACAAGATAGTGCACTCACGTGGTGGAAAAATTATGTGAAGGCTGTAGGAGGAGATGTAGCTTATGATACTCCGTGGGAAGAATTCAAAACAATGTTAATCAACGAATATTGTCCAAGGAACGAGGTTAGGAAGTTGGAAGATGAGTTACGAAGTCTGAAGGTTATTGGTACTGAAATCACCAACTACAATCAGCGATTCATGGAATTAGTTTTGCTATGTCCTGAATTGGTTCCAACCGAAGAACGGAAGATTGAAATGTACAAAGATGGTTTGCCCAAAAAGGTCAAGGCAAATGTTACAGCATCGAAACCTAAGACAATTCATGAAGCTATAACCATGGCAAACGAGCTAATGGATCAGGTCATCATGGATAAGAAAGTATCCAATACTGATGTGAAGGTATCAGGTAACAAAAGAAAGTGGAATGGAAATTATGATCGAGGTAACCAACAACAATCTTTTAAGAAACAAGAAAACACGCAAGGTGCGGGTAGTGGTTTAAGCTTTGGTTATAAAGGACAAAATCCTTTATGCAACCGATGCCACAAACATCACTCTGGTTACTGTAATGTGGTATGCAACAAATGTAATCGAAAGGGTCATCTTGCTGAAGATTGTAGGGCTCTCGTTACAAATACAAATGGTACCAAGACTCCTGCCACCAATGCAAATAGAACTGCTTTGGCTACCATTACTTGTTTTGGGTGTGGAAAACAAGGTCACTATAAGAGCCAGTGCCCGAATCCAGAGAAGAATATCGGACCTGCACGTGGGAGAGCATTTGTTATTAATGCTAGAGAGGCATGTGAAGACCCGGAGCTTGTTACGGGTACGTTTACCATTAATAACTTATCCGCATCTATTATATTTGATACTGGTGCTGATAGAAGTTACGTGTGTAGAGACTTTCACGCTAAATTGAATTGTTCATCATTACCTCTAGATGCTAAGTACATGATTGAGTTAGCTAATGGTAAACTAATTAAAGCCGATAAAATTTGCCGTGATTGTAAAATAAATTTAGCCGGAGAAACATTTAAGATTGATTTGATACCCGTAGAATTAGGAAGTTTTGATGTAATAATCGGCATGGACTGGATGTCCAAAATAGGAGCTGAAGTTGTGTGCGCCAAGAAGGCAATTCGCATTCCTCGTAAGGATAAAACGCCAGTAATGATTTATGGAGAGAAGGGTAAATCAAAGCTAAAACTCATTAGTTATTTGAAAGCTCAAAAGTGCTTGAAGAAAGGGTGCTATGCTATCTTAGCACATGTTAATAAAGTCGAAAAGAAAGAAAAAGAGAAGTGCATCAATGACGTGCCTGTGGCAAGAGATTTTCCTGAAGTATTTCCGGAAGAGTTGCCGGGATTACCTCCATTTAGATCTGTAGAATTTCAAATAGATCTTGTACCAGGAGCTGCACCGGTTGCCCGTGCTCCATATAGACTTGCACCGTCCGAGTTAAAAGAACTTCAGAGTCAGTTAAAAGAATTACTGGATCGTGGATTCATACGACCAAGTACTTCACCGTGGGGAGCTCCAATTTTATTCGTCAAGAAGAAAGACGGATCTTTCCGAATGTGTATAGATTATCGTGAATTAAATAAGTTAACTATCAAGAATCGGTATCCACTACCGAGAATTGACGACTTATTTGATCAACTCCAAGGATCATGTGTGTACTCGAAAATTGACCTAAGATCGGGCTATCATCAATTACGTGTCAAAGAAGAAGATATACCGAAAACTGCTTTTCGGACACGCTACGGTCATTACGAATTTTTGGTCATGCCGTTTGGATTGACGAATGCGCCAGCTGTATTCATGGACCTCATGAATCGAGTTTGTAGTCCATATTTAGATAAGTTTGTTATCGTTTTCATTGATGATATTCTTATCTATTCCAAGAGTGAGCAAGAGCATGAGCAGCATTTAAGGTTGATATTAGAGTTGTTGAGAAAAGAACAGCTATATGCTAAATTTTCTAAATGTGCTTTCTGGTTGAAAGAAGTGCAATTTCTTGGCCACGTTGTTAGTAGCAAAGGAATTCAGGTTGATCCAGCAAAAATTGAAGCCATTGAAAAATGGGAGACTCCTAAGACACCAATGCAGATACGCCAATTTTTGGGTTTAGCCGGTTATTATAGAAGGTTTATTCAAGATTTTTCCCGAATAGCTAAGCCGTTGACAGCGTTAACGCAAAAAGGGAAGAAATATGAATGGACTTCTGAGCAGGAGAGTGCATTTCAATTACTGAAAAAGAAGTTGACTACGGCGCCTATTTTATCGTTACCAGAAGGGAACGATGATTTTGAAATATATTGTGACGCTTCGCGACAAGGTTTTGGTTGCGTTCTTATGCAACGGAAGAAAGTTATTGCATACGCATCCCGACAATTAAAGATTCACGAGCGGAATTATACGACGCATGATCTAGAACTGGGAGCAGTCGTGTTTGCATTGAAGATATGGAGACACTACTTGTATGGGGTTAAATGCACTGTGTTTACTGATCATAAAAGCCTTCAACATATTTTCGATCAAAAACAGCTGAACATGAGGCAACGTAGGTGGGTCGAGCTGATAAACGACTATGATTGTGAAATTCGTTATCATCCCGGGAAGGCGAACGTGGTGGCCGATGCTCTAAGCAGAAAGGAACGAGAACCAATTCGAGTACGAGCGATGAACATAAAAATTCGCATGAATCTCAACTCACAAATCAAAGAAGTTCAACGAGAAGCACTTACTAAAGAAAACATAAGAAATGAAATAATGAAGAAGTATGAGAAGCAACTCGTTATACGGGAAGACAGAATTCGATATTTTGCAAACCGTATTTGGGTACCGAAGTTGGGTGGATTAAGGAAGTTGATATTGAATGAGGCACATAAGACAAGATACTCGATACATCCTGGAGTTGGAAAGATGTATCAAGATCTTAAGACGCATTATTGGTGGCCTAATTTAAAGACAGACGTTGCAACATATGTTGGGGAGTGTTTAACTTGTTCCAAAGTCAAAGCAGAACACCAAAAGCCGTCAGGATTACTTCAACAACCAGAAATCCCAGAATGGAAATGGGACGGTATTACCATGGATTTCATCACGAAGTTACCAAAGACTGCCTGGGGATACGACACTATTTGGGTAATTGTTGATCGTCTTACCAAATCTGCACATTTCTTGCCTATAAAGGAAACGGATAGAATGGAGAAATTATTACGATTATATATAAAGGAAATAGTTTCAAGGCATGGAATACCTATTTCCATTATATCTGATCGTGATAGTAGATTTACCTCAAAGTTCTGGCAATCACTACAGGAGGCACTAGGAACTCGTTTGGATATGAGTACCGCATATCATCCGCAAACCGACGGGCAGAGTGAAAGAACAATTCAGACTCTTGAAGACATGCTCAGGGCATGTGTGATCGATTTTGGAAACGGATGGGATAAATATCTACCGTTAGCAGAATTCTCGTATAATAATAGTTATCATGCGAGCATTGGAGCTGCGCCATTCGAAGCATTGTATGGAAGGAAGTGTAGATCTCCTATCTGTTGGAATGAAGTAGGAGATCGACAATTAACGGGTCCCGAGATCATACACGAAACGACTGAGAAGATTGTACAAATCAAGGAGAGATTGAAAACAGCCCGTAGTCGCCAAAAGAGCTACGCCGATGTTCGAAGGAAACCATTAGAGTTTCAGATCGGTGACATGGTTATGTTAAAAGTGTCACCATGGAAAGGTGTAATACGTTTCGGCAAAAGGGGTAAACTGAACCCAAGGTACGTAGGCCCGTTCAAGATTATTGAACGCATTGGACCGGTAGCTTATCGACTCGAGTTACCGCAACAACTCGCCGGAGTACATAATACCTTTCACGTCTCGAACCTTAAGAAGTGTCTTGCAAAGGAAGATCTCACCATTCCTCTTGAAGAAATCCATGTCGATGAGAAACTACAATTCATCGAAGAACCAATCGAAATCATGGACCGTGAAGTTAAACAGCTCAAGCAGAGCAACATACCGATCGTTAAGGTTCGTTGGAATGCTCGAAGAGGTCCTGAGTTTACTTGGGAATGAGAGGATCAGATGAAACAAAAGTATCCACACTTGTTTCTCGATGACGCAAAATAGGTACAATTTTAAAATTTCGGGACGAAATTTATTTAACAGGGAGGTAATGTAACGACCCGCACTTTTTCGATCGTTCTATACTTATAAGATTAATATTTACATAAATTAAACCTTACCAACATGATAAGCAATCCAAATTGTCGAGATTTATATTTCCGAAAAGAGTTTACACAACGTTTGACCGTCTAGTTTGACCGATGATATCACGAACTATATAACATATGATAATTATACGTTTGTGTATATATATATGTATATATACATATTTAACATGATCTAAGAATGTTTTAATATCTCATTCTGTATTAATAACAATAAGTTATAAGTATATTTTAAAACTACTAACTTAAGTTTTCAAAATGATAACTATACGTAATGTTTTTCGACGTAAATACTTATAACCTATATTACTTATACATGCATCGTATAGATATGTATTTTATCACTTTTAAAGGGCTTACATACATAAAACAATATAAGTATATTTACAAAAGATAGCTATATTTGAATCCTCGTTCCGTTTCCTCAAAGATTTCTATACGTATACCTAGAGTATATGTACCCGTATCATACGCAGCTTCTAGATGTATTTACTATTGGTATATACCAATAAAAATCTGCTCCTTAGCAGCCTTAAATGATTAAGAAACATGTGGAACCAACCATTTGTCAAGTAGCATGAATTATTTAGCAAGAAAACAAAGTTAGGTATTTTTTTTCCTTTATAACCTAAAAACGTTTTTATGCATGCACACCATTTCTTCACCCCATTTTCTCATACTTACACTTCCATTTCTCTCTCAAAATACTCTTAACTTCATACTTGATCATCTCCAAGCATTTTCCCCATCATTTAGCTTCAAAAACCTTACTTAATCACCATAAGAAAACCATACAAAAACACTTCAAGAAATCCTTCCAAGAACACAAACTTACTTCCAATCTTTCATCCAATTCCATCACCCTTTTGGTTCTAGCTTTTTACTCCTCTTTTACAGCAACCTTGTCCAAGGAACTTGAGGTAGAATCTATGTTCATAACCTTATCCGATTCATATATATATAGCTATCTTATTTTGTGGTATAAAATTTTAACAACAAGAACATAGTTTGAATATTTTCAAACTTGTTTGCAAACTAAATAGATCCTTCTAACTTAACTTTTAAAATACTTCAAGACCTGTAATATATCATAAATATATGCTAATTTAACAAGGTATAACTTGGTTTTTCAAAGAACACCTTAAAAACTGAATTTACGACGTCGGAGTGCAACCGGGGGCTGTTTTGGGTTGGATAATTAAAAACCATCTTAAACTTTGAATTGGAGGTTTATTTTCTGGAAAAATGATTTTTACTATGAATATGATAACACATAAAAATTTCATGATTTAACTCAAAGTATAAGTATTTTTAGAAAAATAATCATTTAAGGTTGTTTACATGATGGAAAATGATTAACTTCATAAGTTTCACTAAAGTTTGACCTATGACCTGTGATTTCGAATACAAACTAAGGTATTTACAGTTCATAGTCTTAAAGAGGGACTCGATCCAAGGAAGTGACAAGTTGAATCAACGAAAACGGAGTTGTAACGAAGAAACTATGACCAAAACGAGATCGGATATCTAAGACTTGTTTAACTTCGGGATTAATTGGGAAAAATTAAATAAAATCACATATTTCTAAGATAACATGATATTTTATATATATGTACTTATAATTCAATTTTATATGGTTCAGGATCACCCGCAAACAACACGAGAAGATTAATCATAAGATCCCATGTTTGTACGCAACACGTCATTTGACAACACCGGTACTTTATGTACGCAACACGTCATTTGACAACACCGGTACCGTGGGTCAAGATTAATCTCGACCAATACATATACGATGGGGTTTTATTTATTTCGTTAGGGGGTTTTATTTATTTCATTGCGGGTATATTAAACATCTAAAAAAGAACCATTAAAATTGAATTACTAACAACGAACTGCTAACTACGGACTAAGGAATTATTCAAAGTATTAAAAGTATAACAAGTATATATATGTGACGTTTGTTTAAAAAGAAAAGGTATTGATATATTATATATGGATAGGTTCGTGATATCAACCGGAGACCAAGTCAAATTATATATATCTTCAAGACAACAGTGAGTATATAGTCCCACTTTTAAACTCTAAATATTTCGGGATGAGAATACATGTATTTTATGTTTTACGATATGGACACAAGTAACTGAAAAATATATTCTACGTTGAGTTGTACCACTGGCATACTTCCCTGTAGCTTGGTAACTGTTATTTACAGCGGTATTGTAAACGCGAATCCTGTTGATAGATCTATCGGGCCTGACAACCCCAACCGGACTGGACGACCAGTATTCAACGGTTGCACAGTACTTCGTTTCGTGACTACACTTGGTACGGTGTAGTAAGATTTCATAATAAAGGGAATATGCGACGTGATTAAATGTTAAGTATGGTTACCAAGTGCTCAACCACTTAGAATATTTTTATTAAAATGTTTATATATGAAATCTTGTGGTCTATAATTATATCGCTGCCGGCATTAAACCTATATCTCACCAACTTTATGTTGACGTTTTAAACATGTCTATTCTCAGGTGATTATTAGAAGCTTCCGTTGCATCATGTTGAATCTAAGCAGGATCTTGCGTACGCATATTTGTGTCAAAAATAAGACTGCATATCCAAGAACTTGTGTTGTAAAATATGCTAGAAATCGGGTTGTTATTATCATTTGTAAAGTTTGTAAGTCGAAGATTATCGCTAAACGATAATCATCTTTATTTTGTCCAAAGCTTGTATCAAAAATAAGGATCATGGTTTGTAATGTATAATATATGCAGTTTTTCTTTAAAAAATGTCGCATATAGAGGTCAATACCTCGCAATGAAATCATACGTTATCTAACACGTTCTTATGGTTAAGGACGGGTTATGACACTCCTTGTCTCGGGTTACACGAAATTTCAATTGGGATAAGACTAGAAATGCAAATCGTTTTCAGACAAGAAGAACGCGATTTAGTGTATAGATTGGTGTGTACGTTTCTGTGTGAAATTGAAAAGTGCGATTTAGCTGCCCCTTGGACCCCGCAAGGGGGCGGCCCCTTGACCCCCGCCATTACCGTGCGCCAGTGTCTAATTCACTTTTATGGGTGTGCACTCCGCACTTACCGAACCCATGTTAAGTATCACTAGTCAACTCCTGCTTTCTAGTAAATCACAAGCAGCTAAAATGATAGTTGAATGACATTAAAATCACCAATAAAGAAAAGATTTACTATCAAATCAAAGTAAAATAAAAAAGGTATGTTCATTATTTGGAACAATACAGATTAACCTAAAGTTTCTTCATATTTTGTTTATAATGATTTTAGAGAAACTAGAATATAACTGATTTTTTTAATTTACATTTACACGGATAATGTGTGTGTTAGGCCCAAAGTAGCCCTGTCAGTTTGACCTTCCAATCTTTATTTCTCCGACTCTCAATCAATCGATCTTTCGTACTTTATTTTCCGTTTCAACTACATTTTCAACATCCCTAACCCTAACCCTAACAATCAAGATCACACCATGCCTCCTCGTAAAAAGCTTATAAAGCGCAAGAAATCGTTATCATCATCAACACCCAACGATATTAATCATGAATCACCGGCACCAGAAGTGGTAACGGAAACTGAATTAACCGATAATTCGAGATCCGATGATGTACAAACTAACGTGTCGATTCAGGAACAAGTACCTAAACCTAATTCGGCTGAAATCAAGAGTGTAAGTATCAGTTCTGAAAATTTGATCAATGATGACGGTGGTGAACCGGACGTTAAACCGGATGCTAAACCGGATTGCATAAGACAAGATGAACCGGAAAAACAGAAAATCGATTTACAGAAAACTGAGAATAATGTGGAGGCGGCTGTCGGTAAAAACTATTTCTGATTATTATTATGAATTTGAAGTTTTGAATTATTAGTTTATATTGATTTATTGATTATAAACTGGATTTTATATATTAATTAATATTGAATAGATATTGAATTATTGAATATGACGATGAATGTACCAGTGTATCATATGGGTCATTGTTGTATTTTGCATTCTTTGTTAAAATAGGTTATAATATGCTGCTAGTTTTCTGGATGTAGTTTGTGTGACTGCTGTAGTGCTGTTTAACATTTCAACTTGTAAAATTTGTCAGAACATGTGTACATTTGGCGATAGTTAAACCGCTATTCGTGCGTTTGTTTGCAGAAACTAATTCTGCTCAAGCAGAGACAACTGCTGTCCAAGTTGATGGGATCAAAATATCTAGTGATGATAACAACTCTGTTGTTGTTAAAAGTGATGATCATGACAAATGTGAAGAAACTGCAAAAGTTGCAGAAGACTTCTCTGCTCAACATTGTATTGTCAGTGAAGCACCTTGTCAGAATAATGATGCTTTAGTTGTCGAAAATGGTGTAAAACACACTGTAGAAATAGTCGTTACTCATGAATCCACAGCCCTAGACGTCAAAGATGATTCCAAGGTTGATGGGGATGATGATCGAAGTAATGGAGATCGAGATCGAGATCAAGATCAAGATCGTGCCCTAGCTGTTCAGGATTCTACACCCGATGATAAGAAAGATACGGGCGTTGAATTTTATGTTGGAAAACTGCATAAGGATACAGTTGAAGATGATCTTCTTAATGTCTTTCAAAAGTTTGGCGAGCTGCAGTCCATTAGAATATTGAGGAATTCAAACTCAAAGAAGAGCAAAGGTTTTGCATTTGTTCGTTTTGCAGCTATTGATCAAGCAAAACGTGCTCTTTCTGAGTTGAAAGATGGATTTGAGGTATGAGTTGCATATCTAGTTTTGGGAAGGTGAAATACTCAAGCCCGATTCGATGCTATTTTCCATCTACATGATTAGTCTGTAACACAATTAATTTTCTCATGCCCAGGTGAAGGAAAAGCATGTAAATTTATCGGTTAGTGAGGACAAGGATACACTCTTTTTAGGAAATATTTGCAAAACTTGGAAAAAAGAGGAAGTAAGTCTGTATATGTTACGATCAATTTAATTTGTTCTCTTTTTCATTGGGTCCATAAGTTGTGTTATCGTTTGAGAATATCTTAAAAGGTATCAACTGTTAAAAACTCACTAGATGATACTCTTTGATTGCATTTACTTTTTCAAGGTGTTGCAACAATTGAAACACTACGGAGTTGAAAATGTTGATACGATTCGCGTACCAGAGGATCCAAAAAATGGTCAGAAAAATAAGGGCCATGCTTTCTTGGAGTTCACCACACATTCTGTTGCAACCGAAGCATGTAAACGACTCAAAAAGCAAGATGTATTATTTGGGCGTGATAAAAATGTTACGGTTTCTTTTGCTGGGCCACCTACAATGGTAAGATAATCCAGTTTAATGCTCGTTGTAATCTGGTTAATCATTGCTTAATCATTGTTGCATATGTAGAACAAATGTTTCCAAGTTGTACCTATGTGACAGCTTAATAACTCCTTTACCAACAGATGTATTACATCACTATTTACTAATGGTCCATGACAAATTATCGATTGATTTATGTTATGCGATCTTTGACAACTCACAGAAATATCTTATATCCAACAAAAAGTCAACCCAGACAATAATTCTGGGATGGAGGGAGTAGGATATTTTAATGATCAAATGTCTTTGAACTTTTTTAAATGTAGATGCCAATTCTAAAGCTACTATAATGGGTATGTTTGGTAAGCAGCTTTTTGGAGCTTTTAGGTTCTACCTTTTATGAAAAAGCTCTTGTCTAATAAAAGTTTCTTTTGGGTAAAAAAAGCTTAAAGCTTTTAGTTGTAGAGAAAAAGCTAGGACCTAGACGCTACTAGAACTAGCGTTTGAGCAGTTTACTCTTTTTTGGAGCTTTTAGGTTGTACCTTTTATGAAAAAGCTCTTGTCTAATAAAAGTTTCGTTTGGGTTAAAAAGCTTAAAGCTTTTAGTTGTAGAGAAAAAGCTAGGACCTAGACGCTACTAGAACTAGCGTTTGAGCAGTTTATTTTTTTTAACAGTTCCCAACTACTCTGCCAAACACCTAAATACATCTAAAAAGCTACCAGGTACCAGCTATCAGCTACTAACTACAAGCTACCAAGTATCAAGTATCAACTACTATCATCTAGTACCAACTAGTTATAACAAACATACCCAATATGGCTCGTTTTCATTCTTGGGTTGTCTAAAATGTGAGTTCTCATGCTCTAGGTTAATCAAGTTTTTTTGGAAGGACTCACTAACGATTGGAATGAAGAGAAGGTTAAGGATATGTATAATAAGTATGGCGAGATTGTTAAAGTTTATATATCCCGGAGCTCAGGAACCAAACAAAAAGGGTATATCAGTTTTGCTTCTCCTGAATCTGCTCAAGCTTGTGTGGAGGGGATTAATAATACTCTTATTGGAGAAGAAGCCAAGGTATATTTGACTCTGTATGTGTAGTGTACACGTGTATACATATATGTATTATGTATGTATTCAGTGGTTTCACTTATGAGTTATCATCCTTGTTATTGTTCTCGTCTTAGATAATAGCCGGCATCGTTAAGCCTAAGCCTCAACCAAGGAATTCACGTCAGAAACAGGGTCTTAATGGGGGACTTAATGTAAATAAGCAAAGTGACGTCTCAACATCGCATAAAGAGAGTGGAATCAATAAAAACTCAGAAGTCAAAGTATCAAAGATGAAAGGTGTTTCAACGCCTCAGCAATCTAAAGGAAATAAAAAAGGTTCCTCCAAACGTGTCGTTAAGGTTCGTAGTTGAGAAATGGCATATTTTTTACTTAAATTTCAAACCTTTTCTTATCAGTAGCTAAGAAAATTTCTACTTGTTGCAGATCAAAACGAACCCCGTCAAGCCTCAACAAAAGGTGCCACTTAAAAAAGATGATGAAAGTTCAAAAGTGGTTGAATTGCCAAAGACGAAAGCTGATATGAATATTCAACAGGCTAAAAGTAAAAGAAAATTATTGTCTGAGAAAAAGGTTCATGCACGTGATCAGGGTACTACTCCCAAAAAGCCAAAAATAGGTGGTGAAGGTGAAAATAGTAACACTGCCTCTAAAGGCGGGAATCGTAAAAGAAAGAAGATAATAACGTTTGGAGGTCGTGAAGACAGAAACATTCATGAGAAAAAGCCACTTAAGAAAAAGAAAGGTATTTGTAGCAAACCAAACAATTAATATTTGACAACACGTGTCATAATCAATCAAAACTAGTTTGAGTAACACATTTGTAAAATGGAAAAACTACTTTGACAGGACAAAGCGTTGGATTGAAAAAACAAAGTGTATAATTTGATACAATATATTAGGAATTTTGAAGATAAAGAGTTTTAATATATACATATATAGTTTTTTATTATAGAAACATGTATATAGTTTTTTTGCCCTCTCTACTTTTTGGGTTTTAAGTTTTAACCTATATAATTTGTTTGATCCAATTGACCATTTCATTCTAAACAAATATTTTACCCATCCGGCTAAAATTGTAGCGAATGTACCTATTTATAAGTAAACGGGTCGAACTTCTCACACCAATTTGACCGATCTACATTGTAAATCTAGGCAATATCCATGAAAGGGAAAGAGGTAATTTTAGGAACCCTAAAGGTGATACTAACTTTATAAGAAGACAAGATGACTACAGAAATTCAGCCAGATATACAGAAATTTATGCACCAAAATATGCTGCATCTGCACCCACTGCTTATCATTTGGGTCCTGACCCGTTATCTGCAAGACGCCTCAAGGAGATGGTACTATGGGTCGTCTTTTTTATCTTCTATGTGTTTTTATTTTTAGTTTTTTTTTTTTGATTAATATTATGTAAATTAAATTATCATAGGAACCACATGCTGGATACATTGAACCTTCTTCTGCTACACAAACTCTATCATATTCAAGATATGTTCAGCCTGTAGTTCGAACCAGTCATACCCAACATCAGACAGTGTACCTTGAACCTTCTTCAACAAGTCAAAGTCAACTTCATTCAAGATACTTGGACCGTTCTGGTTTGACCCAATCTCACAGGGGGTACATCGAGACTGCTGCTGTACCCAAGGTTCAACCGTACCCAGATTACCGTTCATCTGAGTATGTACAAATTGCTCATGACCCATATGATTCTGGGCATGCAAGGTTCACATTTATACTTCTTTTTTCACCCCCTCTTTCATTATAACCTTGGCCTTGTTCTATATCTGATTAATTTTTGTTGTTGTTTCTAGTAGAGTTGTTCGACATGATGTCAGAGGGGCTGGCGTAGTTACTTATGTTGGAGGTAAGTAATCCTTGTGTAAGCTATAAGTTAAAAGGTCAACAAAGTTTTAGGGGTGGTGAAACTTCAAAAAGAGAAAAAGTATTTTGTTTATGTAATTTTGTTGGCCCTCTAATTCTGAGGGGATGATAATGTATCATTGTTTTGCAAGGTTGTAAATATCGTTAATCGGGGATTAATCGGTTGGGACCTTGCTGGATAAATCGGAATTTCTTTTTTTACATGTAAAAAATAAATTTTAATTTTATATGTACATATAGAAGAGAAACATAAATATAAACATACTTGTTCAAATACTCTAAACATAAACATAGACTAAGTTTGACTTTGAGCTGTTTAATTGTGGATAAATCCGGAGTTTTACTACACTGTTGGTATGCTAAATCTATATCTTGCCAACTTGTAGGTCCTCCGCCTCCGACTTCTCAAGTTCGAAATCACACAAGCTATTATGAGGTTTCTCTTTCTATTCCTTTATATACACACACAAACCCACAACTAAAAGTTACCATCACTAATGTGTGTAAATAGTACAAAAACTTTACATTATTTAGTTGATGTGGGCATTTTTAGCCAAATATCTTTAGATGCGATGATTTTGGTTTTGTTTTATCTTCAATGGTTTGAACGGGTTAAAAGTCGTCGAAAGTGTATTTGTTATGCATACAAACTTCATAATCACTTCATAAGTAATAAACTTATTTTTTAATTGTATTTGATGCGTTAATATATAACAAAAAATAAAAAAATAAAAAAAAAATAAAAAAATAAAAAATTGGGTCACCCTGCTCGAAGTAAAATGATCTGTTTTGACTCTGCCTATTTGGATGTGTTACCCTACGTGCTCAAGTCAACCCACCTGTGTTTGTCTCTATGGTAATTATAAATAAAATCAAATGCTTCATTGGTTCTTTAAGAAAGATATTTTAATTTTAGTATTTAACACAATAGATATAGTGGCGTTTTTGATTAATTTCAGAAGGAAAGAAACATTTGATTTGTGATCTTCTTACTTGATGTGAATTTATGGATTCTATAAATTTGTACCAACTGGTATGGCTTTTTAGGTGAAATATCAATATCAATTTCTAACTTGTAACTAGTATCATACACTATTTCATATTCGTTGGCATTATTTCATCCAATTGGCGTGCCTACATTTTGTTTTTATGGTGGTGTGCAATCAACTGGCTCCTTTTATGCTGAATTTCCATTCGACTATTTTGATATTTTGACATTTTGACCCGTAACATATAATGAATTGACACCCAACTGTTACTCTGTGCAGGGTAGCAGCAGTTACAGTGGAGCTTACAGTAGTCAACGAACATACTACTGAGCGGATAAAGTCCATAACTGCAGAAGGCTCAAGACATCTGTTGTTTGAGGTTTTAGTTTTTACATCGTATAAACTGTGAGGTCTCTACTTTTAACAATTTACTCCATTCTTAGTGCTAAAATACGACTCCGCTCTCCTAATTCGATAGTTACTGTACACTTGTGTTTTTTTTTTTTATCCTTATGGATACTAAACAATGTTCAGCGTTTTGAAATATATTTCTTATCATGTAAAAAGATGATAACAAGAAAATATAGTAAAAGAATATAAATAAAAAAACTGAACGATAAGTTTTTAAAATCTACAAACTTCAATTGCTTACCCACTTGAGTACACTCTCAAAATGTAGTGGCTATCTAATTGAATCTATCACATTTTTTTCAAAATTGTGATTTTATATATGGTGTTCCTTGTTTAGCGTTAAGCTAATGGGGATAGGCATGCTATGTTTAATATAAAAATCTATATTCAATTTCGACTAAAGACACGTACCCAAGTTCCATAACGAACCTTATTCATCTTCATAAGAATGAAGATCATCTATAAATAAAGTCGATGTGTTGTCAACTTTGTTTATCTCATAAACATTTATCAAATCTTTTGCGGTGTATAAAACTTCGAGTCATTTGTATTCAGGGACTCGAGGAATTCGGATTAAAAACATCGTATAACAAGTAGGCGATTGATCACAAACCCAACACCAAGTAGTATTTTAGTAGATACCAGTAGTATGCAAACGACGTCCAGTTTGATACTAACACACCAATATGAACATAAAGCTTTCATCGAACCGCTTTCATTACGTAAGACAGCAATAACTACAAATGTTGCAACCTCGGTTTCACAATCATCGTATAAACCCAACAATAGAACAGTTTTTCTTTATTCTACAATACGTATAAATATAAAACAAACAAAGAACATCCGGCAAAACTGTAAATTTAGTCAGAATGTGCATTAGAGCTGGTGCCAATGCCTGCTTTCCCTTCCATGAGACCATTACGAATCTGGTCACCAATGTCTCTAACATGGCCCGGCCCGTGGGGTATAAAAACTGTTGTATTCTTTGACGAATTTCCAAGATCTTTGATAGTATCAAAGTACTGAGTGATCATGATAAGATCCATGACTTCTTTTGCAGATGCTCCTTCAACTTTATGTGAGAAATTCAATATGTTCTCTCTTAATCCATCTGTAATTGCTTGTCTCTGCCTTGCAACACCAACTCCACCCAAGTACTTGGCTTCGGCTTCAGCTTCGGCTTTCTTAACTTGAAGAATCTTATCCGCTTCTCCCTTGTACACACTCGCAAGCTGAAGCCTTTGCGCTACAAATTAGTACAGTAATACATACATACAATTATTTCAGTACTTCAGTAACATCATTAGTTTAAGGTGCTTTTTTATTTTCTTGAAAATCACATGCTGTTGAATTCTATTATTTTATTTAAAAAAGAAAGAAAAAACATGCTAAAGGGCATTACCTGCATTAATTTCATTCATTGCTCTACGCACAGATGGGTCTGGTATAATGTCCACCATCAGAATGTGCTCTATGTTGTACCCATATTCTCCCATCACCTAATACAGCCAGCATATATTTCAAACTTAGAACTAATCATATGAAACTATAATCTAAATCAGCCTTGTTGCACGTTGTACTTAAACTTAAAACAAATATATTACAGGTGGCCCTTTCAACCCATTTACTTATGGATGCGCTGATATAGAGCATGTTTCATCTCAAACGAGTCAAAATATAAACTTTTATATTAGCTAAAATGGATAATGGGTCTTAAAGGTTGAAACTTGAAAGTTAGAGAAAAGTTGGAATCTTGGGAGGGATAACCCAACCCGACCCAGTCCACTTCGACCCTTGGCTTAAAAAAGACTTGGTCTTAACAATTCACCTTCTCAAGTTCCAACAATACAGTTTTTGCAACTTCATCCTTCTGCTCAAAAAGCTGGTCCAAAGTAATTCTTGGAACCTGTGCTCGTACAACTGAAACAACAGTTTTGATTAATCATGAGAACATTATATTTGAGTATCATGTGATAGAGGTATTGTCAAGGAAACAAGAGAAACCAAGTCCCGTTCAATTTACCATCGAAAACATAGGCTTGAATTTGTTCCCGGGGGTTTTGCAGCTCGTAGAATGCATCATCGGCACTTTGCTTTATCACTCGGTACTGAATTGAAGAAATTATCTGAACAAATACATTGTCCTGGAAAAAAAATGCTAACGATGTTAATATTAATTTGGACTCAACTCTCCTAAAAAAATTTGCCTTGACTACCACCAAAATGTGTATGATCCTGTTATTTTTTTCCATGTTTACTAAGGTGAGAATAGCACTAGAAATAGAAAGTATCATATAATCATAAAGAAATCAACTAAAGAAAAAAAGTACTTAGAAACCCTAGCTTTAGCTATTCCAAATTGCTAACCATCTTACATATTGTAGTACTTGATGATCAATCAATCAAATATAAACCCTAGCTCTAGTTTCTTATCCATCCATAAAATTACAGATCATTCGATTAATCTACCATTTAATCACACAGCATACATTAACAATCCATATACATCAACATAAATACATACAGAAAAAGGTAAAATTCTACAGATCGTATTAAGCGGGAGTTATGATTAAAGAAGAAGAAGAAGACCTTAGTTTTAGTCTCAATTTTAACTTCGAGAGAGTCAATCCTGGTGGAAAGAACACCGGCGAGATACTGACCGGCGCAAGGATTAAAGAAATTGAGACCCGGTTGAGCTAATTTCTCGAATCGTCCCCATTTCTCAACGATCCCTACGCTTGCTTGGTCTATGCAACCTACAAATATACACGACGCGTTCCCCATCACCGATTGTATGTATAGGTTACGAATTTTTTATATTTATATATCTTCTTCTATAAGAAAATATCTGTATCAAAAATTGTTATGTGAAGATACGAGTGTCAACGTAGACTATCAAACCGCCTAGCGCGTCACGCACACGAACAAGTCGTCTGATTTTATTGATCAAGTTACATTTTTGGTCCTTCATGTATTATGAAATATCCATTATAGTCCTTTACTTATAAAGAATATTAGGTTGCAGATTTTTTCCCTTTGTCAAAATATATAGACCAAGTAGGTTTCAACTTTCTAATTTAATTATGTAAGTTCTAGATTTAATTACTACTGTGTATATAAATATATATAAGGGCAGGATCAATGGGGAAGTAACCAATCGGGGGGAAGAGGGGGAAAGTAAATTTTTTTTTTTTCGTTTTTTTTTGGAATTTTTTTTTCCGGCATCAAGATCACACGAAAATATGAACATTTAGAAGAGACACTTCGTGATGAATGTTATTATTTAGGCGGGAAAACGATCGACAAAAATATCATTCAAGATAATATTGTTCGTGAAGAATATGAACGTCTTTTTTTTCATGTTTTGTGAAGTAAAATTTAGTCCGATTTAGAGTTTAGGGTTTGGTGTTTTGGGTTTATTCCATAAACCCAAAACACCAAACCCTAAACCCTAAACTCTAAACCGTTCGTGTTAAAAACTCAATCTAAATCCTAAATCTAAACCCTAAACCCTAAATTTCTAAACCCTAATATCTAAACCCTATAAACTCTAATATCTAAACCCTAATATCTAAACCCCAATAGCTAAAACCTCAACATACGCTCGAAAAACACGATAATTGTTGTATTTTTACTTCTTCGAGTGTTTTCCCGCCAAAATAAAAACATTTATCACAAAGTGTCTCTACTAAATGTTCATATTTTCATCCCATCTATAATGTTCGTGAACAAAGTTTTTCAAAAAACGAAAAAAAAAGTTTTTGCTGCCCCCCGCTTCCCCCCGATTGGTTACTTCCCTCTTGATCCTACCACTATATATATATATATATATATATATATATATATATATATATATATATATATATATATATATATATATATATATATATATATATAAAAGTATGATTTTATATATAAATATAAATTTAAAAGTACGATTTTGTAAATAAAGTAAGGGTGTATTTGATAAATCTAAATGATTAAGCACTGAATGATTCAGAAGTTCTGAATGAATTTAGTTCTGAATGACAATAAGCTGTTTGATAATCATTTTGAATAATCAATATGAATAAATTATATCAACTTATTATCGTTTAACATTAACAAAAAACTTCAGTATACTTATTTGATAAGTGTTTTGGATGCGATTTAGGAAGAATATTACATAAAATTTAGCCTCTTAATGATTAAAAGAGTGTTTCATCTCTGAATGATTTAGCATTGAAACCTGAACCATTCAGCACAATATGTTATTCAGATATCAAAAACAAACGTTGAATAATTAAGTAACAATTTTGTTCAACCTCCACTCGCATTCAAAAAGCGTCATACTCAATTATTATTAAACGAGCTCTAACTCGACAATTTTGTTAAGTATTCACTTGTTGGGTGATTTATATAAAATATAAACAAGCACGTTGATGGGTTAACCCAACTCATTAAGGTCCAATATTAGATAAATGGGCCGTATCTTAAAGCCCAAATAATTCGGAGGACATCAATGATTCTATTCTGTAGCCAAACATTCGGATCCTGAAAAACTGATACCAATCAAAATCATATCACTCAAAATTTCTTCATTTCATATCATTTCATTCCCAAATTCTTAACAACAAATCAAAAAACAACCAAAAATGGGGAAAAATTTGAACGATGAACAAGTTTCCGCCATGAAAGAAGCCTTCACGCTTTTCGACACCGACGGTGACGGAAAGATCGCTCCATCAGAACTCGGTATCCTGATGCGATCTCTCGGCGGAAACCCTACGCAAGCGCAACTCAAATCGATAATCGCTGAAGAGAAGCTGACGTCACCATTTGATTTCAATCGATTTACTGAATTAATGGGGAAACATTTGAAACCTGAACCGTTTGATCGTCAGCTTCGTGATGCGTTTAAAGTAATTGATAAAGATGGAACAGGATACGTCGTCGTTGCGGATCTAAAACATATATTGACGAGTATTGGGGAGAAATTAGAGCCTGCGGAATTTGATGAGTGGATCCGTGAAATTGATGTTGGATCTGATGGTAAAATTAAGTATGAGGATTTCATTGCTCGTATGGTTGCTAAATAAATTCAGTGAGTTTTCGATCTTTTATTCATATCTGTTTTGATTCGAAATATGTTAAATGATAAGCTATTATTGCATAGGGGTGTTTGATAACTAATATTGTTGATTATTGCGTGGGATATTTATAATTTTTTAGCTCAATAAAGGTAATGTGAATTAATTTATTTAAAATTTTGGGGAAAATAGACCAAACAATCGATTTTGGAAATGATTTTTGTTGATTTATTAGATTTAAATATAGCTTGTAACTAGACTATATCTATGGATGGCTTGTTTTTGGTGTTTAATTATTAAATGGGAACCTGAATATTGAAGGATATCTTAAGGTTTGAGGGTTAATGCACATTAAAGTTATTTGTTAGTTTAGATATGCTTTGTATTTGTCAGCTAAAAATGCTTGGGAGAGTTCGATACGCTTGAAGTCATTAAAGTTGGATGTGATCTATATAAAGTTATACTAGATTATAAATGCAATGCAATAGATTGCAGTGTCTTTCCTCTAAATAGGTATTAGGTAGGAGCCTACGACCCCTACCACCCCCTATCACAGTAACAAACAAGACACTATGTTAACATGCTATTCAGTTTTTTTGTCTATGCGATACTTCTTGTGTTGTGTATGAATATTATTGTGTTGCATGATTTGTAATTTTGTCTGAATGGTGGCCTTAGATATCTAATGTACTAGCAGCTGTGCTTCTGAGATTTGGTACTGAACATTTGAAGTTTTAGAAGGGTATGCGTAGAGGTGTTAAGTTGTTAGAAAGATGGATATGTAGGATTCAGGGGCTAGTTCAGCTCAGTTTTGAGTGCATAAATAGAGCGTATTATTGAAACTGATGTTAGTTGTGTAAAGTGATACGAGGATTGTAAGCATGACACTACAATTTTTGTAACTTTTAGGTAGGCCCTTCATGATTACAAAAACAGTCTAAATCTATGAATAAAAATAATTCAGGAGGTTTATGCATTATAATAAGAATTCTGAGCACCTTTAACACGTTTCGTTCCCTTTTAGATAAATATTCACATTTGATTCGTTTGAGATTTAACACAACCTAATTGACCCATTACAAGTGAATGGGTTAAAATTGACACCTCTAACTCTCTAAGCCTACCTTCATGCTTGATATTCAGGTTAATGCTGAAAATCTGATGTAGTTTCTTGTGCAGGTTGGAGGTGCTAATGGGGCCACAAGTTTCCCACCCCTCTTCTTTGTCTTCTTTAGATGCAATAGTTGTCATGTGGTAAAATTTTCGACTCTGGATTCAGAGTTTTTCTCTTGCTAGTTTTTTGATAAAGTATTTGTACGTCGGGTTGATGCTCCTGAAACCCGATATTTGTGTCCGTTACTCATTTTCCTCTTCCAAACAGGATGCTTGTGAATACTTTAACTGAAATATCCTGATGTAAGACTTTTGATTATCTGGATTCTGGTTTTATTTCAATTGATTGATTTTCTTTTATGTAATCTGAAATGCTTCTACTCTGGCATTGTTAATTAGTTCTTCACCCGGTTGTGAACCATACATCTATCGTCTCAGTTATTTTTACTTCATATACAAAAAAAAAAAAAAAAAGGATAATCAAATTTACGATCCAGAAACTACTAAATCTAAAGTTGGAACATTTGTAATGCAACTATGTATTTAATACAACAGTATAAGGCTTTGTGTAAAAAGTGCATTATAATACATATGGGTTCATGCGAAAGTTTTAATTAAACCTTGTACCCAGACTTATTTGTAAATCGATTTATGAGCTTAACTCGTCTCTATGTAATATTCACATAATAAAACTTCACTCAACAAACTTTATTGGCTGCTTCAATCACAGCTTCAACTGTAATTCCATATTCCTTATATATCCTCCCAGCAGGTGCACTTGCCCCAAACCTATCGATCCCGATCGCCTTCCCTTTCGTCCCCACAATCTTCTCCCAACCGAACGTTGAACCCGCCTCGATACTAACTCTAGCAGAAACACTACTTGGCAGCACACTTTGTTTATACTCATCGCTTTGCTCATCAAAAAGCTCCCATGAAACAAATGACACCACCCGAACTGCTTTCCCTTCTTTCCTTAAATGGTCACCAGCCTTCACTGCAAGCTCGAGTTCTGACCCTGTTCCGATCAGAATCACATCGGGTTTGTTGTTTGATGAATTGTCGGACAAAATATATCCTCCCTTCTCAACTTGTTCGATTGATGTTCCCTGTTGGTTGTTAAGACGGATTGTTTGATACAAATGCACAAAAACATACCGAGTATCAGTTTAAAATTCGTTATTAATCTTTTTATTTTTTTTTATTTTTTTTTTATTTTTTTATTTATGGCGAACAACATATCTAAAAGTGTCACTATGGGTAGGAACGGGTTGGCTTGATTCTCTAACACTACTTTCTTTCTTTTCTGTTTGTTTTTATTTTTTTCGTTCATAATATTTAACGTACTAATAATCTAATTATTGATTAAACCATCTCATGAATAGGAGTGAAGATCAAAGACTTTTGAGTACACAAGTATACTAGAAATTGTTATTTTTTCGTAATAGAAGTAAATGTTAAACTAAAATAAAAAAGACCAAAAAACATATAGTTGGGTCAATCAACCTCTTGACCCCTCTTAAACCTTTAGGTATGTTTTGACCCGTTACCCAACCCAGTATGACCCACCCATTTTTCCACACGTACCTGAAGATTTGGAAGCTTTTGTCTGGATAAAGCCAAAACCGAAGGACGTTTTGTGTTAAGAATTGCAATCCTATAAGCACCAGCAGTTTCATTACCATCTGCAGGTCGAAGCATGAGGATATTCGGCATTGCTCGAAAACTTGCTATATGTTCCACAGGTTGATGTGTGGGCCCATCCTCCCCTAAGCCAATCGAATCATGAGTCATCACAAATATCACTCTAGATTCGGATAACGCAGCAAGTCTTATAGCGGCTCTCATGTAATCTGTGAAAACAAAGAAAGTTGCACAATACGGAATAAGTCCTTCCGTGTGATGCGCAATCCCATTGCAAATTGCTCCCATTCCATGTTCTCGTACGCCAAATCGTACGTTACGTTCTGCCGGAGTGTTTTTTTGAAAATCTCCATACATTTTGAGAAGAGTCATGTTGGATGAAGCAAGATCTGCACTGCCTCCAATAAGCCCGGGAAGAACTTTTGCTAAGTTATTAAGGCATTGTTGTGAAAGATTTCGTGTCGCATCACCGGGGATTTCGGGAGTATAAGTCTGCAATTAACACTAAATGTTCACATAATGTAATGATAAGTCATCCAAAAGTAGACCAAGTGTAGTATATATGCGTAAACTCGAGGTTTGGAGTGCCCAATTTCCATTCAAAATGGATCGTGTTTCTTTGTGAAGATGGTGTGATGCAAAACTATTGAAATAGGAAGGGTGTCTAAAATGGCGGGTCAAATGGGTCAGTCAGTGCTGGGTTTGACTCGCCAACAATCTTATAATTCTCTTATTTTCGTATATAACTGATGTATTGCAAGTGTTTGAAGTCATTTCATATAACTTTTTACGTGACCGACCCATTTATGGTACTTTTTATCAATAAATTACAACCTAAATTGACCAAAATTTAATTAAAGGGTCATTGGCCTAGTGGTATTGTGACGGGCTCTGTAACCAAGAAGTTGAGGGTTCAAGACCTGCTGTGGATATATTTGTAAATTACTCCAAAAATTCGTGTAATGGGGGTGTGAGTTTGCCTTTCCCCCCCCAAAAAAAAGAAAGAAAAATGACAAAAATGTAATATCAACGATTAGTGAACGCCAAAAACTAACCGGTAGAGCTTTCTCCCAACCAGCAGGTAATTCACCGTTCATAATAGCTTTCAGTTCTGTAGCATCTTTCTTGTACTTTTTCTCGTACTCTGTAAAATTCTTGTTCCATTCGGTTTCAACAGACGCTCCTTCTAATATGTGCCGATTCCAATGCCTGCACACAATTTAAATCCAGTAAGACTTCAATCTGTTTATACCATTTTTCTACATGGTATGGGAGCCTTTATTTCATATGACATTTGGGCATATTTTCATTTATTCTCACATCATAAATAGGATCTGATAAACAAAAACAAAAAGTATAATACTTTTTAACATCTGCAGGCACGTGAAAAGGCTCGTGGGCCCATCCAAGATTTTTCCTCGTAGCCTCGACTTCCTTAGCTCCCAACGCACTACCATGAGCACTGTATGAGTTGGCTTTGTTGGGTGATCCAAAACCAATCGTAGTCGATACCTGTATACATGAAACTTAAACAATATAAATCCCGAAATAGAAAGAACAGAAGATTTATATAAAGGGGCAAGATAGGGTGGTTGTCAAATGGATTAGGGTAACTGGTAAAACGGGTCAAATTTGAATGAACCATTAGAGAACTATTTTGTCAGACTGATAAATTAAAGCTTTAAATAAAGATACAATTCACGAAGGTGTGAATGCGTAAACATTTCACGTGACCTATAACCTATTTGACCCGTTAGGACAAAACATAACCCAAATGACCCATTCATGTAAATGAGTTGACATTGCCACCTCTATATTCACATACTAATAAAGTTTAACAGTATGTTTGATTAAAATTAAAATACCCTGATCAAAGATGGTCGATCATTAACAGATTTTGCTTCCTCAATCGCCTCACGGATTTCATCGTATCCCGAGTTACCGTTCTTGACCCAAATTACATGCCATCCCAATCCTTCGAATCTTTTGTCTACGTTCTCGGTGAACGCAATATTAGTGTCTCCGTCAATGGAGATTTTGTTGTCGTCGTAGAATGCTATTAACTTTTCAAGTCCCCAATGTGCAGCAAGCGAGCAAGCTTCATTCGATACTCCTTCCATTTGGCATCCATCACCAAGTATCACGTACCTATAGTTCAATATTAAGAATAGGTCGTGTCAAATTTTTATTTTTTTAACTAGTCTTTAAGAGTTTTTAGTGATAATAATGAAATTTTTGAGTAACTTGATTTTGGATGTCATGTTATAAGATGCACTTTCGTGTTACTTTTGACTTGTTTGTTTCATTGTTTTAACAATATACCCGTTTGACCCGGTAGAGAGAAAACATAAACCAACCCATTTGTAGATAAATGGGTCGAACAGCATGAATATAAAAACGTTAAGGCGTTTTACGTGTAATGATCGACGATCTCATGGCCTGGTTTGTTGTATCGGCTTGCAAGATGCTTCTCCACAAGTGCTAAACCGACAGCATTAGCGATACCTTGACCGAGGGGCCCTGCAAAAGTAAATGTAAAACTTTTTAAATAATTAGTCATTTAACTACAATAATAATCGAGAAATGATTTAGGATGGCATTTGAACTCATATATGAGTCGACTTTTGACCCGCTATAATCTTTTTAACTTGTTATATGACCCGTTACCTAAACTGCTGAAATTGCCACCTCTAGATTCGACCTAGTGCCTAACTTATTAATCTCAAGCCCACATCACATAATTCTCCTTCGTTTAGGAAGTAATCAGGAAAATGTCAATAACAAAAAGGTGAAAGAATTAAAAATGTAGATGATAGATAGTATCATACCAGTTGTAACTTCAATTCCTGGTGTCACAAAATTTTCAGGGTGTCCTGGTGTTTTGCTTCCCCATTGCCGGAAGTTTTTCAAGTCTTCTTCCTACATTCATTTTAACAATAAGTATGCTAAAAAAACTACATCTTCTAATTGAGCAAGAATAAATGCAACATATCAATTTAAAAGAGAACACAAGTGCAATATTTTATTTAAGAAAAAATAAACAAACTAATACAGTCAACACGAGCATTTCTTCGAACCCATAACCTATTAGCTCAACTGGGTCACTTCGATACCACTAAGTGACACATAATAATCATAATCCCTATAATTTTCCAAAAATCACATGATCTTTTATCTTAGAGCATTTCTTCTTGCAATACAAGGCCAACACTCGAATTGATATTGATATTTTGATACTCCATCCTAGTCTGCAGTCAAAAAACACAGTTTCGTCACGTGTACTTTTTCTTTCTTTAAGAGTTTTACCCCTTACTTTTTACTCTAATATGCAAATCTTTTGGGCATAAAGGAAATCTAACTTATTATTTTTTATCTATTTATGAAAGTAATCCAAAAGCAATACCGGACTATCAAGATGGGACAAGAAGTATAATAATAATAAAATTACATAAGGAATGAAATCAAGTAAATTGAATTAAGAAACTACCATCAAACAAATTAATTAATAAAAGGTAAATTAAATACGTAGTAATAAAAATAAGTAGTAATACCTTAACACTCTCATATCCAGCCAAATGAAGCAAAGCATAGTGCAACATGCAACCATGACCAGCCGACAACACAAACCGATCACGATTAAACCAATACGGATTCTTAGGGTTATAATTCATGACCTCATCAAATAATATATGACCCAACGGAGCACAACCCATGGGTAAACCCGGATGACCCGAATTCGCTTTCTCAACAGCATCAACCGCCAGAAATCTAATCGTGTTCACTGATTTTTCGACCAACGATGGTTGATTTTCAGTGACAGTTTTTGCAGATGCTGCTTTGATTGTGTAGGCACGTGACGATCTCGTGCGTATGGGAGGAGATGATAAGGCGGTGGAGATGAAAGTGAGGTGGTGATGATTGGATGTGTGTGTTTTGATGGAAAAATTGTTGGTTTTTGAGATGAGAAAAGATTGAGTGAGTGATGAAGATGTTGCTGCTGCTGCTGCCGCTGCCATTGATTTTTTTTTTTAATTTTATTTTTATTTTTACCAGAAAAAGAGAACTGAAAAATATGATCGGAACACTGAAATATTTATTCAAAGTTGAGTGTAGAAGAAGGAGGTGGTCAAAATCTTTAGTTATTTTATGAAATCGAGGAGATACGTGGTAGTTGCACGTGGATGCTGATTTATAGCTTTTTGTTCAATACTAGAGTAAGCGTAAGTTTGGCAAAACTATGTGTAAGCTGCAAGCGTTTAGCTACAAGCGTTTAGCTGTAAGCGTTTAGCTGAAAGTTGTGTGATGATTCGGAAATTTTCGACCAAATTTAAACTTAAATCTTATTTGATTTCGACACAATAAGCAAAGTCTGTAATGTTGAGTCTCAAAAAAAAAAATTTGATCTGTTTTATATATTCAATTGACCTTCGATAATTTCCAACGATTCACGAACAACTATTTGTAAATAGATACATATATATACATGAATATGAATTAAATATAAAATTTATTTATTTAAAAATATATATTTAATATATTTATTTATATAATAAAACCTGATATTAAAATGTATTTATATATACATATAGTATATTGAACATAAATGATTTTGAGCTTAAATAGTAAATGATTGTAATACTCGATGGGCATTTCGCTAGTGTTCATATAGATCTAATAGGAGTGTATGAAAATTTAAAATAAAAGTTAGCCTGAAAATAGATTACGAAGATTATAGGTTCGACGAAAATATTTTTACCTTTTTAGTTTAAATCTTAATACTCCGCACATATTAATTGGAACAGAAAAGGAATAATTAACGAACCTTTTTGATCAGGTTTCAAACAGTTAATGACTGAAATAAATAAATGGATTTAATTTAAAATTTTGGAACTTTTGGAACACTTTTATATTTTAACTGTTTAGCAAGTGACATGATATAATATCCATGATAAACCGTCTGTAGATTAAAAACAAAAAAATTGAAGGCTGCTAAGATGTAATCACACGTTTCGTTAATCTATGATTTATTTGAGATAGATATCTATTATTATATTATTTTATTACTCCGTGATTTAATGAAATTCAACAAGAGTAATGTACATGTTTTCTTTTCTTTTCTTTTAACCATCACCAATCCAGTCTCTCTATATACATATGCATACTGGAAGAATTAAAAACAACCACATAATTTACAAACCACTTCTTCTACCTTATGCTTCTTCTTCTTGATTACTCAACCCAACCAAGACCATCATCCATCATCCATCATCAACCAATACGGTTTCTATAGTAAATCGAAGCAACCATCAACCTTCCACCACCACTTTAAAACCGCCACTAAGACCATCACCATCACCTTCACCCTAGCTTATCATCTCTAAAGAACTGAAATTACTCGAACAATCGAACACTGGTTTTTGTTGCAGCCTCTGTCGTTGCTCGATCAGATCCAACCAAATTAACACCAATCAACAACTAATGTCAAAACCCATTAAGGTAACTACCACCACTCGATCCTACTTCTGTATTACCTGTTTCATTCTTCTATTTCAAACCAGCTATTTTCTGTTTCTGTTTCGGATATACAACCACCATGAACTACCAACCGACACCTTCATCTTTCTTTGTTCTCTCTCTCTCTCTCTCTCTCTATCTCTCTCTCTCTCTCTCTCTCTCTCTCTTGCAAATCCAAAGAACCACCTGCGTTATTTTCTGGTTTCTTTCTTATTGTTGAGCATAAATCACTTTCCTCCTTAAACCACCATATTGAGCGTCTCTTAAATCTATTATTTGTTTGTTGCCTTTTTATATGGAACCAAGACCAAAACACCACATTAAATCACCACGACAATCACAACCCACACACCACAAAACCACCTTGAAACCACCACTCCAAAACCCGTTACAAACTGCAGCTTTTGATCTTCTGTTTATATGAGACCATCGTAAACCACCAACCTGCAAAACCACCCTTTTCCATTATAAGCCACCCTCCTCACTCCCATCACGAACAACCCACTTCTGTTTTTTTATTTCAATCGAACCCAAGACAACAACGTCGAACCCATGTCGATGCTGCTACTGCACCTGCTTGTTTTGTTGCTGCTATATGAAATTTTCCGAACCAGACTGATGCACGATGGTTTTTGTACAACTACAACTATTACATTTTGTTCATGTGCGAGTTTCTTTTGGTTAATATTCATAAACCGACACCCATTAACCAAATACACCACCTTTTGTCTCCCACTTAATTGTGAAGCATGGATTGAATAATAAAACGTTGTGAGTTGGTTTAATAAAGTAATACAAGTGGAAAAATTCATTGCCAACATTTATAACCCCACTTGATTTATAAAGATAAAAGAAATCGATTAGGTGACTGCTCACTTGTTTCCAATCCTATACGTTTGAATAAATCCAAACTCACAAGATTCATTGGGCCAAATTCCTTTAGTTTAGGTATTGGGCCGTATGGTTTTTATTGGACCGTGACCCAGCTTTAATTTTCTGTTCGGCTCAATGTAAACATGGGCCACGACTTGCAGACTCATGGGTTTCTGTTTTTCTGGTTCGATGTAAACTCAAACATACACTTGTTTCAAAATTTGGATGATAATAATTAGATTAAGGTTATGATAAACGCGAGATTAGTTAGTGATGATGTGAATAAAAGAGAATGGTTATAAAGAATGATAATCAAAAGGATGACGAGTAAATAATGATTATGATGTTGTGATGATGATGTACATACACGATCATGTTTATAATGATGATGATAGATGGATACAAGTATCATGATTATGAGATCATGATAATAACGATGATTAAGTTAGACGATGATGGAGTAATGGTTAAGGATGTTATCGGGTTAGCGGGATGTCGCGAGTTCAAACCCGGACTTGGGCATTTTTTTTGTTAAGGGCTACTCCTTTGAGGTAGTTATTACTAATACTCTTATTATTATTATTATTATTATTATTTCATTATTACTATTTTTGTTACAATTATTATTATTTATTAATGATTGTTATTAAGTAATTATTATTATTACCAATATTAGAAATAAGACTATTAGTATAATTAATATTATTATCATTATAATTATTACTAAAATATATGTTATTATTATTAATATGAGTATTAGTATTATGATTATCATAAGTATTATTATTGTGACCCTTATTACTAAAAGTGTCATTATTATTAATAATATTATTAGAATTATCATTTAACATTAATATTGGTATTATTATTAAAATTTCTATTACAAACATCATTTTTATTAAAAGTACCATTATTATTTAAAATATTATTTCTATGAAAACTAACATTTTTATCTTATCATTATTATCATTTTTATTAAAATTATTATTTTTACTAACATTACCTTTATTATTAGTATTAATTATTATCAAAACTATTAATATCAATATCATTACTAAATCTACTTATTTTTAGTATTATTATTATTATCATAAAAAAATTCAAATTGTTATGTATTATTAGTAATATTATTTTATCAAATAAATAGCTATATAAGAATATAATTGATACATATCACATAACAACATTAATATTTTCATAATAGATACTAATTATTTATCCAAAGTATATAAAATAAATATAGTTAATATAGCTATTAATTAAACATACAAGTTACTAAAATAACAAATGATAATAATATCTAAACTTGTTCAATTTCGATTATATATTTTAATATATATAATTGATATAGGTTCGTGAACTGCATTGTTCAGTGTCATCATATGTATTTTTACTACAAAATACAGTATTGTGAGTTTCATTTGCTCCCTTTTTAAATGCTTTTGCAATATATATTTTTGTGACTGAGAATACATGCGCTTTTATAAATATTTTACGAAATAGACACAAATAATAGAAACTACATTATATGGTTGAATGGATCGAAGCCGAATATGCCCCTTTTAGCCTGGTAATCTAAGAATTAGGGAACATCACTAATTTTGAGAATTAGTGCACCCCTAATTGACGCGAATTCTAAAGATAGATCTATCGGGCCCAACAAGCCCCATTCTGGAATTTGAAATGCTTTAGTACTTTGAAATTATCATGTTCGATGGGTGTCCCGGAATGATGGGGATATTCTATATGCATCTTATTAATGTCGGTTACCAGGTGTTCACCATATGAATGAATTTTTATCTCTATGCAGTTTGCGAAATGCCTGATATGAGAATGATGTTTATGAAAATATGAAATCTTGTGGTCTATTAAAATGATGGAAATGAATGTTTATGATAAACTAATGAACTCACCAACCTTTTGGTTGACGCTTGAAAGCATGTTTATTCTTTCGCTGTGCATTTGCTCATTTTAAAGATATTACTTGGAGTCATTCATGGCATATTTCAAAAGACGTTGCATTCGAGTCATTGAGTTCATCAAGATTGATAATAAGTCATTCATAGTTTGGATATATTATGAGGTAGCATGCATACCTGTCAACTTTCGTTGAAATGAAAGATTGTATTTTAAAAACGAATGTCATGTTTGTAAAATGTATCATATAGAGGTCGAGTACCTCGCAATGTAACCAAATGTAATGTATTCGTCCAGATGGATTAGGACGGGTCGTTAGAAGTTGTTAGCGAAAGTTTTTTAAATATATTTAATTGTTTGGTAAAGTAGTTGAAGCTGTTATAAAATAAATAAATTGACAAAAAAGGACACTAGAAAAAAAAATACTTAAAACATAGTCATTATCAAATAACTGAAAACATATATATTTAATATATATGTTTAACAACAACAAAAAAACTCAATCCCGTGAATGCGAGGTATGAGAGAAGTGAGATGTAGACAATCCTTTCTCTACCATATAATTAATATTTAATAATTAAATATTACTATAATAATATTTATATTTATTTTATATATATTAATAAAAAAAGTGAGTCTATTGATATCCCTCAATTATATTGGATAAACATTAAAATGTGGGGACCATTCAGGATAGATTACTACGTAATATATGGGTATTGAAGGAATTTAAGACCAAAAAGCTCTACTTGAATCTCAAACGTTACTCCAAGTAGCGTTACAAATAGAAGCTTTTTCTTTCTACAAAAAGCTTTAAGCTTATACAACCAAACAAAGCTTTTTATTATGATAAGAGCTTTTTCTTAAAATCTAAAAGCTAAAAGCTTCAAAAATCTCCTAAAAGCTCCTTGCCAAACATGCCCTGAAATTATTTGAATACCTATTAAACTTTTGAAGTTTTCAAACGACAATAAGAAATTCAGACACGCAATATCTGTTTGTACATTCCAAGTAACCGCTCACTTTCTAGAAATAACTACCTTTAACACACCTAATGTACTACTCTTTTTTGCATAATGTATTTCTTAAAGACAACCCTTAGGGCTGTCATTAGAAATTTTCCAAACTTCTACCAAATTTCTATTATATGTATACGAGAAAGGGTTCTGTATTTGACTAAATCAATTAATTGATGATTTACTTTAGTTCATGCTAACCGTTGTGCGCTATTTTGCAGTGATGAATGCTCATGAAATTCTTTTGGACGGCAATTTTAAATGCTATACCATCAAGAAGGAAGCTATTGACCAAGATGCTATCATGAGGGATGCTGATGCAACGATAAACGAGGAGGTAGCAGATGAGGCTACATCGAAGCGCCGCTCCTCTGTGCGCCTCAACCCTCCAATCAAGAAGAGTAAAGCTGCGAGTTCTTCTGAAGGTAAAATATAACTTAATTTATTTTTCTAAAGTTAATATCTTACATTTTTCATGCCTGATTGTGGAATTTTCTTGCCAGTTGTGCATATCGACGAAGATGTGGAGCCCACCGTTTCTGCCACTGCTCCATCTGTTGCCCATGCCCCCTGTGCCTTCAACCGCTAATGTTCAACTAATCACCTCAGTTCCCCTTGCCATGATTGCACCTTCTTCTTCCAACTCCTACTGCCGGCCGTGCTACCGCCACCCCTTCCGCCCGAGCGCCGATCTTAAATGACAATCCATACGTGCCAATTCAAGTGGACAACTTGGCTTCTATTTTAAATGTGTCCAAGCGCGACGCGCTTGAGCAAAATCTGTATATGCAGGGGTGCGCTCCCGCCGTCATAAGGAAAGAGTTGGAGAAGATGACGCCGAACCAGAAATTGAACTTTGACACGTTGCTGTCGTTTTAAACATGGGCAAGGGACTGCGATAGGTTGAGCACCGAGCGAACTCATCGCGTGGATCTTCACATGTCTGGGCAGCTGTAGAAGAGGGTGCAACTTCTTGAAACGCGGGTTAAAGTGGCCAATGGCGCGCTGAAAATAGTTGAGGCCACTATTGAGTCTTTGAAAAAGGAGAAAGTTGATATGTTGACTTTGCAGGTTGATTATGAAGAGGAAAACAGGGTTCTAAGGGAGGAGCTTGCTGTTGCAACCTCCAATGTTGACTTGCTAACTTTTGAGAGAAACAATCTTACTACCCGGGTTACTGAAGTGTATGCGAGCTGTGACGTCATTCGACAGACTTATGCAGATCTACGTGCAGCACTTCCAACCATTGCCACTCATGCGCTAGGCGCCTCCATTGTTACAGAGCTTTATTCACAAGCTCTCAAGGCGACCAAGGCGCTTGAACGGGTGCGGTTTTGAGATCTGATCTCAAAAAACATTTAGATACCTATTGTTATTCCCCAAATCATCACCGATCAACTTGAAGAAGACGCTTACGAGAAGGTTCTTGAGTCCAGCAAAGTGCTGGAGATCATTTCAGTCCAAACCCTTGTGGATGCCGCTGCTGATCCTACTGTTTCGGTGCATGATCTTTTGTTAATGAAGTTTTGAGCTTGCGGGCTGCTGCCCGCCGTAGGGGGTTATAGGGTGTGCTCTGTATGGCACCCTGTAACATTTTTTGCTGAGAGCGTGGGGGTCTTGGGTGCGCCATAAGCTTACATTGCTTTTGACCCCATGCGCTCAATGCCCTTGGGGGTGCACCTGTTATTAGCGTGCTTCGTGAGGCGCTTTTAACATTATGGGTGTGCCCCCTAAACTTAGTTTAGTTTTTTATTTTCTGTCTTCATGGGGAAATACGCCTGATCGCTGCGTGTGAGGGTTCGAAGGATTGTTTCCATTAGTGTAGTGCACCGTTTCAAAGAAACCACGTAGTTTAGATTTTAATTTCATTGCAATTGTAATGGCATGCGTGCCAGTTTAACTTGTGTGCTTTAAGTACCTTTTTGTAATAGCACTATGTAATCAATGCTATGCATGGTTTCTTTCGTAATGATAATAAGTAAAGTAACTCAATATCTTTTCTTATTGTATTGTTCGCGTCATTAGGCGTATTAAGTTCTACAACTTAAAATTTGATTCGCATACAAACCAACGTATACTCGTATATACTCCAAATTTAATAATACTAACCGGCGCCAAACTATTGTGCACATAGCCAAAGCTTTTCATTGCATTATTAAGTAAAATATTCAGAGTCCTCCAAGTGAACTAACACTTAGGTTAGTGGGCAAGCAACCCCAATGCTTGTCGTTTATAGTCATGACTTGCAGTCTTCTAGTTTACGAGAGTGTGTTAGTCTAGGCAAACCAATGCCTGTTACCCACCCTAAAATCTAGCCTTGTAACCAAACAGGCTTCTGCCACGCTGGAGCTGGAGATCATCCCTTAAGGAGGCAGGATGCACGTAATAGTTGTCATATTGTGCGTTGAAATGTAACCAAACATTTCCATTCAAAAAATTAAATTTGTTTATTACAGAATAAATTAAATTCTCAAGTCATATCCAAATGATAATTTATTGCAACCATGAAAGAAATACGAATTGTCTTAAAAGTAAACAAAGCAACACTTTAAATGAACTAAAAAATGCAAATGTTTAAAAGTCGGGGTGATCAATCCCTAATGCTACAGCCTGACAGTTATATGTAACATCTTTTCAAATTGGTTGCATGCCAAGTTCGAGGTATTCGTTCTCCATTTAATCCTGCCAGGATACAGGACCCCATTGCACTTATTCCAATAACTTCATAAGTACCTTCCCAGTTAGGCCCCAGATTTCTAGTATTCTCTGCTCGACTTGCCTCATTGTTGCGCCACAAATAATCTCCAACCCTGAATGACATAGGTTTGACGCGCTTATCGTAGTACTTAGAGATCTTCTGCTTGTTAATGGATTCGTGTATGGAAGCTATCTATCTACACTCCTCTAGCGTAACTTGGTTAGCGCGCAAGCCTTCATCATTACTTAACTCATCGAAGCAGCGAATGTGCTTCGTTGGAACCATTAATTCGGCGGGGATTACTGATTCCGTCCCATAAACCAAGCTAAACGGTGTTTCACCTGTGCTGTTTTTATGCGTGGTGCGATGCGCCCACAAAATGCTTGGGAGCTCATCGACCCACTCATTACCATACAAGCCTAGGGGCGCTTTTATCCCCTTTACAATATCTCAGTTTGTTACTTCACATTGGCCGTTGGCCTGCGGGTGAGCGACCGAAATAAAAGACTGTTTGATATTCAGATCTCGACACCAGCTCTTAAAAGGCTCGCCTTCAAACTGAGTACCATTGTCGCTGATAATTTCATTGGGGATACCAAACCTGCACACATTATCTTCCCAAAAGAACTTACGAATGCGCCTGCTAGTAATTGTTGCCAATTCCTTTGCCTCTACCCACTTGGTGAAGTAGTCGATTGTCACTACCAATAATTTATTCATCCTGAACACGCAGTGATAGGTCGGACAATGTCGATGGCCCATTTGCTGAATGGCTATGCTGCCATTATTGGTATCATAGGATATCGTGGTGCTCGACTAATTGGTGCATGTTGTTGGCACGATTGATGTAAGACCCTAATATTTAGTATAATTAGAGTATAAATGATGTGCGTATAATGGGTGAAGCGTGGTATAAATCAAAAGGCTCAGATTCTGCCCAGACCAGTGTGCGCGCCGCGCACCCTTGGGTGAGCGCGCCGCGCACTAGCCCAGCGACAGAATCCTGTCTTTTTCTATTTTGAGTTTAACGAATGACATTTTGGTCTTTTCACATGAGGCTGGATCTCAGGCCATATCAGCTGGTTTGGATTCACTTTTGGATCATATTTCACATCCACAAACACTCTCAAATATCTAGAGAGAGAGAGTTCTAGAGAGGGAATTGGGGTTTTGGTGAAGAAGAAGCTTGGTTTGATCAAAAGCTCAAGTGTTAAAGTTGTTCATATCATTCCTAGCTACGTTTTGGTTGTTGTGGTAAGTTCTAACTCCGAATTTCATTGTTTGATTTGATATTCAAAGTTAGGGTTTGAACTTAAATTGTTAAGAAACCCATTTAAAACTCTTGAAGTGAGTTTGTTGATGCTAGTAATCGGGTTTATTGTTATTGTTGGTGGATTTTGGGTTGGTGAACAAATTGGTCTTGTTTATGACTTGTAATTGGGTTTAATCACTAGGTTTAGTGATTATGGAAGTATTGGAACCCTTTTTGGTGTGTTTGAAAGACTAATTTTGGAATTGAGTCAAAATTAGGGTTTTTGGGTGATTTTGAGATTGATAAGTGTTAAACACTTAAGTTTGGGTTCATTTGGCTTATTAGGACCATTTCACTTGTGATTAGTGATTAGTGGTTAGTTTGGACGCGTTTGGTGTTTGTAAGTGCAATTGGTCGAATTTGCACTAAGTGTCGAATTGAGTTGGTTTGTAAATCCACTCTAAGTGTGTTATTGTATTTGTGATAATGGATTAGGTACTTTCCATTGACGTGTTGCGGAATTACTCGGTTGCATTCATCAAGGCGACAAGGTGAGTGTTAATATCCTATGTGCATATGTATGTGTAGGATTGGTGCGGTGCGGGTTGGGTGAAGTGGTTCTCGGTTATAGAGCTCACTTCACATATAGGTGGATTTGATGGACTTGCGTTTAGATCCAATTGGCACGGTTGTGCGTTTTGGTTGACCACCTTTGGCGAGGTACACGTTTTGTGTGTACACTATCACACGTGGTTGTGATGTGGATGATATAACCCCAATGGCGAAGGGTTTTGATGTTGAAAGTGAATCGCGTGTGGTTTCGGGCTCACGATGACATGTGTAGTTCGGTCATCTTATTGAGGTAGTGATCTCGTGTAATTCGGATTACTAAGGCTCGTGTAGTTCGGCCAACCTCGATGTTGTCTTGTTAAAGATAGTAATCTCGTGTAGTTTCGGATTACTAAGGCTCGTGTAGTTCGGCCAATCTTCATTGTGGTGTTTGGTATTCGGTAATGGGTTAAGGGGTTAACCTTATTCGTTTATATATTGTTATATATATATTGTTGTATTGTCGTGATGTAGCTAACCCTCCGGGTGTAGCTTCTTGGCGTTGTTCGCATCGTCGTTGGTGAACTTATGTTTGTTGATGCATATTTAGCTTGTTGCTTAGTGATCGTACGGTATGCTTAGATTAGCTTGCCTTTATGCTTGGATGCTCCGGTATGCGGTATTTGATATTTTGTAGCGTGTCCATTTTATGCATATATATGTATGTAGTATATTTTCACTCACTAAGCGTTAGCTTACCCTCTCGTTGTTTACATTTTTATAGATTTGCATGGAGACGGTGGCTCGGGTAAGCGTGGGAACTAGTGGACTTGCGTAGTTTGCTTTAGAAGACGTGCTTTTGGATTGATTAGGATTGGGTAGCGTATCCCCAATCACCATGCTCGGTCTTTATTTTTGTGTTAAAAATCATGTGGTTGAAAACTTGTATTTTGTACGAAAGTCGTAAAATGGCCGATGTGGGCCCGGTCTCGTAAAACTCATTTTATTATTGGAACGTGTTAGTTTTAACTAATATAAAATGTTGTGAGAAGCGTTTGGTCTAAAAGTGTCGGGAAGCAAGAGATCTTTTTACGAAAATTGGAAAAAGTGGACAGCGGGCTGCCAGGCCCTGTGCGCGCCGCGCACCTCATCTGGTCAGCTCAGTTTTAATTTTTTTTATGCTGCGTTTTTGGTTGGTTAATGGGTTGGGTTGTTACAAGTGGTATCAGAGCATGGTCTAAGGGATTTAGGTGACTAGAGATAGGTGCCTAGACTTAGACTTTTGTGTGTGCTGAATTTGTTGCGGGACATGTAGGAGTACGAGTCGGAATAGGTTATAGTTAGTGCCTTGTTTGTAGGTGGACTAACATTTATATTAGTAATGCGGATATTATTAATATATTATTGTGTTGTGATAATAATTCTCGCGTGTGTTTGTATCGCGTAGAATTGTCGTTGTGTTGGTTATATCATCGAGCGAGGCGGTCGTTGTACTAACGAGTTGAGACGACGTGTGTGCGTAATAAGGACTTGCAAACCTTATTACGGGTGCAAATCGTGTCTAACAAGCAATGTACGACGAGTGTTGTGCAAGATGGGGAGGTGTTATGCGTGTTGTTTTATACGTTAGTGATCTAATCGCTTTTGCATTCCTTAGAATGGCGACGGGAAACGGGATCGAGACGAACGATCTAGAGTTTAACGCTAGAGTTGCGGCCGCCGTTGCGGAGAAAATGAGTGCGTTTCGAGAAGAAATGGATAGGAAGTATTCCGAATCTCGGAGTAGTGGTGAAATGGGGCATTGTCTTAAGAGCTTCATGAGGACTAAACCCCTGATGTACGATGGAAAACCGGATCCTTTGATAAGCACAACTTGGATCTCGGATGTCGAAGGGTGTTTTCGTACTATTGAATGGGCTCCTGAGAAAAAGACAAGACTCACTACTAGTTTGTTGCGGGGTAGGGCGAAGGATTGGTTGGATGGTAAGATTAATCTTGTCGGTGGTGAATCGTTTATGGCGTTATCGTGGGACGAGTTTAAGAAGGAATTCTTCGAGGAGTTCCAGAATTCAGCCGATTTGTCGAAAATGCGAAATGAGTTGCGGAATTTGTAACAAGGATCGATGGACTTGAATACTCTAAAGACGACCTTTATGTCGAAGGCTCATTTTTGCCCGGAGTATGTTGGTAATGATCGGATGTTGATGGAAGATTTCTATCGGACTTTGAATGATGAGTTGCAGGGCAAAATTAGCGTTGGCCAAGTGAACTCGTTTGCGGAGTTATTTAACATGGCTAGGGGTTTCGAATCTTATTCGCGATCAAAGGTTAGGGAGCTTTCAAGTAAGAGAATGGTTGATTCGTATGGTGCTCCAAGTAAGAGGACTAAGGGTCCGAGTGCGAGCACGGGTGGTACACGGACGGGTATATCGGACTCTAGTGCGCCTAAGTGTTACAATTGTGGCGTGAGGGGTCACAAGTATTGGGAATGTTCGGTGCCAAAGGGTGATGGCATGGTGTGCTTCGTTTGCCAAGAGGAAGGACATCGTAAGTCGGAATGTCCCAAGTTAGCGGGGACGGGTGCGACAAAGAGACGTTAAGGTACGTTTCGTTTTAATAAATATGTCCTTTTGATTATTTATTATGTGCCGTTGAGTTTGAGTTGGTTAAATGCATGGTGTTGTGCATGTTAGTAATATAGGTGACGTTCCTAATGGAAGTACCCTATGGTGACGTTTTGATTTATGGGCGAAGGGCGAAAGACTTGGTGCAACCAAGCATTCCTTAGTATTGGAAAATGTTTCTACCAAGCCAGGTGTGTGGGCTTTGGCGTTCGGATGTTAGAGCATGTTCGCTCTCGTGTTGAAGTTGATGAACCATGAGGTTCGTCGGGTGGATTGAAACCCTTGAGATCGAGTGTTTTGGATCTCGATGTATGTTGGTAATGGAGTCTACGTGACGCGACATTAGGTGCCTTTTTTATTATTTATTTTTATACCTACTAGCGTGGTGTTCGACTCCGATTGTGTTGCGGTTACTTGGTACTTAGGGTACCGAAGTGAAACCCTTAGGTACATGAGTGACCGGGTGAAATTTGACAAGCCATAGCAATGGGATGATTGCGAGAGTAGAGCTCGTGTAATTGGGGTACACTTTTCGTTCGAAGTGTTGAAGGATTGGTTGAAATTCTTCGTGTGCTCAAGGTTGGAGCAAGATATGGTGATGGGTCGTGTGAACCCAATTATTGGTAAAGTCTACCTTTGGTAGCATGGTACGGTTGTACAGGATGCGGTTATGGAACGTAGTTCCAAGTGGGGGAGTTACACTCCCGCACGAGGAGGTTTTAGTGTGAGATTTCGGATGACACTTTTAGTAGGTCCAGAATTTGTGTCGGGACCTAGTTTTGGTCGACTTGTGGCAGAGTATAATTTCGGTTAAGTTGTACTTATGATTTTGGATTTGAAATATCACCGAGGTGGTAATGTGGTAAATCTCGTTGAGGGATGATGGACGTGTTTGACGAGCAAGGTGAAATCCCTCGGTTAAGGGTTGTGCGTGTCGGGTTCTCTCTTGGGGAATTGTTGTTTTGTGCCTATGTGCGATATGGGCGGTTCTTGCTCGTTTGTGTTGGCGTTGTGTACGCGTACGTATGGTGATGGTTAGTGGTATCCGTTAGGATTCACTGTAGTGTAGCAGTGCGCGATGTTGCACTACTCGTTGATCGAGGCCAAAAGAGCGTGTGTTGATGGTTAGTGTATTCCGTTAGGATGCACTATGGTGTAGCAGTGCGCGATGTTACACTACTCGTCGTGATGGAGGCCAAAGAGCGTGTGTGATGGGAGTAGTGTTATATCGGCATGGTATAACATCATCGGGAAATGCGAGTACCGGTGAGAAATGCGAGTACCATTCCTGTGTTGAGTTTTGGAGGTGGATCACGTGTAGTTCGGATTCACGATGACGCGTGTAGTTCGGTCATCTTATTGTGTAAGTGAGTCGCGTGTAGTTCGGATTCACAAATGACTCATGTGGTTTCGGTCATTGTATTGAGGAGTGAGTCTCGTGTAGTTCGGATTCACAAATGACTCGTGTAGTTCGGTCATTCCTTTGGGATAGTGACTCTCGTGTAGTTCGGATTCACTAAGGCGCGTGTAGTTCGGCCAATCCCGATTGTTGTTGTGGTGAAGGTAGTGAGTCGCGTGTAGTTCGGATTCACTAAGGCGCGTGTGTTTTCGGCCAGCCTTCATGTTGTTTGATCTATTGGTTGTTTATACACCAATGGTGGGGTCGTAAGGACCGTGTTGTTTGATCTATCGGTTGTTTTATACACCGATGGTGGGGTTGTGAGGACCATGTTGTGGGATTAGTGATGCGATAGCCGTGTTTCACTCACATGTTGTTACGGGTGTGACGATAGTCGATTTTGTACACCTTTGGATTAGCGTTGCCATAGTCGTTTTGGGCGCTATCGGTTTTAGCCGTTTGTTTATGATGTTACGGTGGTTGCGTATTGGTCGTATTGCGCACTACAAGGGATGATTAGTGATTGGTGTTATCCGTAAGGATTCGTTTGGATCAGTCTTCATCGCTTCGGGTTGTTGACCATAGATTGAGACTTGGTTGCTTTTAGCATTGTACTCGGTAAGGTTACGCTAAGGGATTGATATCTCGGTACGAGATTGGTTGAGTTTTCCCGATGTTAGGGAATGAGCATGGTTTTAGTGCTCGGATTGTGGATTTGATAAATCACGGGTGACGATGTAGTTGTTAAAGGCGATTCATTGGGAAGAATTGCTTAGGAAAGTCGGATTGGGACTTATGCCTGTGGACCGTGGAGTGTGGTCCGTTTGGTTAAGTGACAAGGATCACGAGGACGTGATCGATTCTAAGTGGGGGAGAATTGTAAGACCCTAATATTTAGTATACTTAGAGTATAAATGATGTGCGTATAATGGGTGAAGCGTGGTATAAATCAAAAGGCTCAGATTCTGCCCAGACCAGTGTGCGCGTCGCACACCCTTGGGTGAGCGCGCCGCGCACTAGCCCAGCGACAGAATCCTGTCTTTTTCTATTTTGAGTTTAATGAAGGGCATTTTGGTCTTTTCACATGAGGCCGGATCTCAGGCCATATCAGCTGGTTTGGATTCACTTTTGGATCATATTTCACATCCACAAACACTCTCAAATATCTAGAGAGAGAGAGTTCTAGAGAGGGAATTGGGGTTTTGGTGAAGAAGAAGCTTGGTTTGATCAAAAGCTCAAGTGTTAAAGTTGTTCACCTCGTTCCTACCTACGTTTTGGTTGTTGTGGTAAGTTCTAACTCCGAATTTCATTGTTTGATTTGATATTCAAAGTTAGGGTTTGAACTTAAATTGTTAAGAAACCCATTTAAAACTCTTGAAGTGAGTTTGTTGATGCTAGTAATCGGGTTTATTGTTATTGTTGGTGGATTTTGGGTTGGTGAACAAATCGGTCTTGTTTATGACTTGTAATTGGGTTTAATCACTAGGTTTAGTGATTATGGAAGTATTGGAACCCTTTTTGGTGTGTTTGAAAGACTAATTTTGGAATTGAGTCAAAATTAGGGTTTTTGGGTGATTTTGAGATTGATAAGTGTTAAACACTTAAGTTTGGGTTCATTTGGCTTATTAGGACCATTTCACTTGTGATTAGTGATTAGTGGTTAGTTTGGACGCGTTTGGTGTTTGTAAGTGCAATTGGTCGAATTTGCACTAAGTGTCGAATTGAGTTGGTTTGTAAATCCACTCTAAGTGTGTTATTGTATTTGTGATAATGGATTAGGTACTTTCCATTGACGTGTTGCGGAATTACTCGGTTGCATTCATCAAGGCGACAAGGTGAGTGTTAATATCCTATGTGCATATGTATGTGTAGGATGGGAGCGGGTCTGGTGAAGTGGTTCTCGGTTATAGAGCTCACTTCACATATAGGTGGATTTGATGGACTTGCGTTTAGATCCAATTGGCACGGTTGTGCGTTTTGGTTGACCACCTTTGGCGAGGTACACGTTTTGTGTGTACACTATCACACGTGGTTGTGATGTGGATGATATAACCCCAATGGCGAAGGGTTTTGATGTTGAAAATGAATCGCGTGTGGTTTCGGGTTCACAATGACATGTGTAGTTCGGTCATCTTATTGAGGTAGTGATCTCGTGTAGTTCGGATTACTAAGGCTCGTGTAGTTCGGCCAACCTCGATGTTGTCTTGTTAAAGATAGTAATCTCGTGTGGTTTCGGATTACTAAGGCTCGTGTAGTTCGGCCAATCTTCATTGTGGTGTTTGGTATTCGGTAATGGGTTAAGGGGTTAACCTTATTCGTTTATATATTGTTATATATATATTGTTGTATTGTTGTGATGTAGCTAACCCTCCGGGTGTAGCTTCTTGGCGTTGTTCGCATCGTCGTTGGTGAACTTATGTTTGTTGATGCATATTTAGCTTGTTGCTTAGTGATCGTACGGTATGCTTAGATTAGCTTGCCTTTATGCTTGGATGCTCCGGTATGCGGTATTTGATATTTTGTGGCGTGTCCATTTTATGCATATATATGTATGTAGTATATTTTCACTCACTAAGCGTTAGCTTACCCTCTCGTTGTTTACATTTTTATAGATTTGCATGGAGACGGTGGCTCGGGTAAGCGTGGGAACTAGTGGACTTACGTAGTTTGCTTTAGAAGACGTGCTTTTGGATTGATTAGGATTGGGTAGCGTATCCCCAATCACCATGCTCGGTCTTTATTTTTGTGTTAAAAATCATGTGGTTGAAAACTTGTATTTTGTACGAAAGTCGTAAAACGGCCGATGTGGGCCCGGTCTCGTAAAACTCATTTTATTATTGGAACGTGTTAGTTTTAACTAATATAAAATGTTGTGAGAAGCGTTTGGTCTAAAAGTGTCGGGAAGCAAGAGATCTTTTTACGAAAATTGGAAAAAGTGGACAGCGGGCTGCCAGGCCCTGTGCGCGCCGCGCACAGGTGTGGGTGCGCGCCGCGCACCTCATCTGGTCAGCTCAGTTTTAATTTTTTTTTTATGCTGCGTTTTTGGTTGGTTAACGGGTTGGGTTGTTACAATTGACACGCCCTTACAATTTTCGCTGCATTGCTGTCAGTGGCGGATCTTGAAATTTGTAAGTAGGAGGGCGAACATTAAATTTTCTTATGTGTAGTTCTTAAAAAAATAATCATCATAATAGTCATATATATTATAATAAAAATAATTATAACTCGGCTCGACGCCCTTTTAGCATTTTAAAATCATCGATAACAGAATCTGAATCAAACTTCTCAGCAATTTCTCGTTCAATATAAACAACCAAATTATCCGCTAGAAAGTCATCAGACATCTTGTTGCGAAGACGATTCTTGCATATTTTCATCCAAGAAAATGCTCTCTCGATTGTAGCAGTTGAAACGGGAAGCGTTAAGATCAATCGAATTAACCTGTCCAACATATTATAGTTCTCGTGTTTCCCAGTTTCCACAAGACCTCTACATACTTCAACAAGAGTTGATGCACCACTAAGCTTAGGATTCTTTGGCATCTCAATATTAAACAGCTCTAACTCAGATTTCAGTTGGTTCCTCTCATGCTCAGTAAAATCTACAGGATAGTATTTCTCAACTAGAGAACAAAGATGACCAATATTCAACTCTTTCGAATCTTTTCTTGGAACTAAAGTGGAGCTAAGAGTTAATAACTCCATAGCTTGATCATTGAATCTATTGTTCAACTATAACAACTTTTTGTCAAGTGTGCTAATGAAGACGTCTACCCGATAATAATGTTCAAAGGTAACATGATTATCTTGTCGACGAGGGCGATATCGACCAGACTTGTATGGAGCACTCAAATCAGGAATTTCTACTTCGTGTTTCTCACAGAATATTTTTACTTGTGCAAGTAAAGAATCCCATCCATTATTTCTTAATTCATTAAAACTTTCCTTCGTTGCTGCAACTAGATCCATGGCATTGATAATATCTTGAGATTTCTTTTGTAAAGCTTGGGAAAGAAATTCAGTCTTCCCCATTATTTCCTTCATCAAGTGTAAAATCAATACGAACTCAAATGATTTTGTATAACAGTAAGCTGTATCAGCATCTCCACGTTGTTGAGAACAAGATCCATCTTCAATTATTCCTTTAAGAACAACACGAGTAGGATTAAACATTACAAGCAAACTGCAAAAACTGAAGAATAATGGGAACCCGAACGAGTATCACCTGCTCTTTTTAGGGTCCCCGCCTGGTTAGCTCCTTTACCCGTTTCAATTTCACTAAGTTCCAATAAACGTTCAGTTTCAAGAGCCTTTGCCTTTTGCAATTCATCATGACGTTTACTAGATGCACAAATCACATTTATGAGAAAAGATAGCTTTTCGAAAAACTGGTGAATTGGAATAACTTCTCTCGAGGCTGCAACTAAAGCAAGTTGTAATCTGTGAGCAAAACAATGAACATAATATGCATAAGGACAATCTTTAAGACCAAGAGCTTTTAATCCATTCCATTCCCCTCTCATGTTACTAGCTCCATCATAACTTTGACCTCGTATTTTACTAGTATCAAACTCATAATGTGAAAGTCGTTCTCATAAACTGTTTTTTAGAGTTTTTGCTGAGGTATCTTGAACGTGTACCAAATCGAAGAACCTTTCAACTAATACCCCATTTGTATCAACAAATCTTAGAACTATAGCCATTTGCTCCTTTTTAGATTCATCGCGTGACTCATCAATCATGATACAAAAGTAAGAATCTCCAACTTCCGTACGAATGTGTTTTCGAACTTTGTTGGCAATTATCTTTAAAAGTTCTTATTGAATCGACGCCGAAGTGAACTTTGAATTATAAGGAGCATTCTCCAACACAACGTTGGCAACTTCATCATTGTAAGAAGCTAAAAGCTTCAAAAGTTCAAGAAAATTACCACGATTACTTGAATTAACTGATTCATCGTGCCCTCGAAAAGCACAAGCTTGAAATGTCAACCAACGAACAATATCAATTGAAGCTTTTAGACGTAGATGGTTATCTAATTTCGACTCTGAACGCTGCTTCTCAAAGATATTTTCAATATGTCCAGCTTAATTCAACAAATTTTCGCACAAAAGTAAGGCATTTTTATGTTGTGAACTACCAATATGCTTGGCGAATGCACATCTTATTCCATTATTAACTTTTTTCCATTTATCAAACCCTTTAACAATAAAAGCCTCATCACCTATTCGGACAGCGGGCTTGTCACAAGACAAGTAACAAAGAAAGCAATAGGCGGCATCTTTTGTAGGAGAATATTCTAACTAATTAGAAAATTTACTAAACCAAGAGTAACAAAATCTACGAGGATTAGTTGATGTACCTTTAGTAGGATACTGGTCTAAACGAATCTGATAAGGTCCCTGATTCAAATAAAATCGTCTTACTTGTTCTCGTTTATCAACCGGATAACTCCATATTTGTTCTCGCTTCCCGGGATCTCTTTCAAAATAATTAGGGTCCACTTCTATATTTGGCCTTGAAGATTCAGAAACATGTGGCTCTTGTTGATTTTGTTGTTGTTCATGCTCACTTATTGAAGGTTTACATCGTTTGTTGTTTTGGCTATCGACATTTGTTGTATCATCTATGGTTCTCTTGAAAAATGAGGTAATAGATTTTTGTTTATTCATAATAAGCTTTCCTACACTTACAAATATATAAATCAAATTGTCAACAATCAACATAACAACCTTTAATTATATTTAGCAATTAGAATTAAACACTTACTGTACACCCAATGACCCAAAAAAATACAACTATACAAGAATGATATACTGAATGATTAATGATGTTAAAAAGATCTAAACACAAAGTGTTCTATTAAAAATAAAAAAGAAAACATAAACGATTTCCAGATTCATAAATTCTAAATGCAATATAAAATATCAAATATAAAATATAAAATATATATAAACATACCGTATTTTATCTAGTTTGGGGTATCTTGAATGTTTGACAATTGATACTAGCCTCTAGCCACACACTGACACACACACAAGTAGTGACAACACTTGTTCTTTTGAAAACCACTTTATGTATTGCTTTTGTTTTTGCAGACTTGTACTATTTAAAAAATGATACAAAAGGAAACTTTTATAGATGTGAAAAAAGGGACGGTCACACGGTGGGGACGGTTGGGTTTTCCACTTCTCAAAAAGGGAAATCAAAAATGCAAATTTAAGAGGGCTAATAAATTATCTATATTTTTTTACCCTTTACATATAATAATACTGTAGTTCTAATTAAAAATTGTAGGGTGGCTATGGCCCTCTTTTGTCCCAACAAAGATCCGCCAGTGAACGCTGTGAATGGTGGTCCAGTAATACCCTATGTGCATCACTTTTGCAGCAATTGTTCTGTATCCTGAGTGTAAAGCACAAGAACCCTCGTGAACTTCTCTGAGCACCTCTTTAGCTTGATTAGGTCCGATGCACAACAGGCTCGGCCCTAAATAAGATTTTCTATACAAAACACCTTCGATTAACGCATACATGGGAGCTTTCATGCGAACTTTCCATGCTTCTTTTTCGTCCACAGGAAGTTCGCCCTCAGTTAAGAATTTCACCAATGGTGTCATCCAATTTAGGTTTTCCTCCTCAATGGGTGCAACAATTACTTTCTCATCAATGGATTTTTCTGTTAACACTTCTACCATACATTTTTGCGCAGATGATCGAAGGCCAAAGCGGCCAATTTGCTTAGTGTGTCCGCTTTCTTGTTCTGCCCCCTAGTGTGACGACCCGGAAATTTTCGACCAAATTTAAACTTAATCTTTATATGATTTCGACACAATAAGAAAAATCTGTAATGTTGAATCTTAAAAATTTTGAAATGTTTTCATACATTCATTTAACTTCGACTTTTTCCGACGATTCACGAACGATTATTTGTATGTAGATATAAATAAGTATATAAAAAAATATTAAATATAAACATGCTTTGTTGCATCGAAATATAAATTAATTTTAGGATGCTTCTACACTTATTTAGACTGAATTGTTGGGATGCTTCATCATGAAAATAAAAAGATTCTCAAATTAGAGTACACATTAAAACTAAATTACATACTCCATTATATACTTAACCACTAAAATTACTCACTAATATTAAATCCACAAGTGTCAAGACTCATAGGTATTCCATTTTCTTGTGGGGTTACACAACCGATAGACGTTTCATAAATCTCATAACTATCTGCAGAAAACACAATTATTATCTCCTACATTATTGACTCGTACTCAACTCTATATATTATCATATTTTTGGATGAATCTATAAATATAAGTCATTCCTCCTTCACATACTCAACTACTAAATGTTCAGTTCATAACCACCAAAAAAAAAAATTAGAAATACGAGAGGTTAGTATTGTACGCGAGTAAGAGGTGTATACATGTATAGTATCCTTTTAAACCCGATCCATCAAATTTTTTTGAGGTAATTTTTGATCACATCAAAAATATATATGTTAATTTAGTATTTTATCAATTTAACAATGAATTTAAATAATTAATTCCTTTATGATATATAAAAAAAACTAGTATTCATATCATTTAAGTTTTTGTTTTGGTGATGTTATCAAAATGTATTGGGATTTAAATAGACGATTAACTACTACTTAGGACTATGAAATAATTTATATGATTTTGATTACCAGTAAACATGTGTTTATTTAAAGATGTATTCATTTACGACAAATTTAGAAAATAAATTTTGAAGTATATTGATTTTAATATGAACGAACCGTGTTTACGTACTCGCATAAAGAAAATGATTGTAGGATAGATTTTAATAATTAACACTACAAGTTGAAATTTATGAATGGAACAAGTCAAGTCGCAGATGGCGACTTAAAAATCGTTTTTCTTTTCGAAGTTTCACTTTTTAGTACATGGACTATATGTAAGTTTACAAAGCAATATAAATAAATCTTTATTTTATTGATGTGTGAAAAGATAAATAAATTAAGCAAATTTAAATATAACTCCAATTATTAGGAAAGGAATCAACGACTTTTTTCAAATATGTTAATCGAAGATGACCTGTAACTCTTATCCCTCCCATATTATATTGAAAATACACTCCTACTTTTAATACTTAATAATTCCTCCATAACCTATACTAATACTGAAATGTCCCGTTCTTATTGATTAAAAACGTTCCATATTAATTGATTTCGTTGCGAGGTTTTGACCTCTATATGAGACGTTTTTCAAAGACTGCATTCATTTTAAAACAAACCATAACCTTTATTTCATCAATAAAGGTTTAAAAAGCTTTACGTAGATTATCAAATAATGATAATCTAAAATATCCTGTTTACACACGACCATTACATAATGGTTTACAATACAAATATGTTACAACAAAATAAGTTTCTTGAATGCAGTTTTTACACAATATCATACAAGCATGGACTCCAAATCTCGTCCTTATTTAAGTATGCGATAGCGGAAGCTCTTGATAAACACCTGAGAATAAACATGCTTAAAACGTCAACAAAAATGTTGGTGAGTTATAGGTTTAACCTATATATATCAAATCATAATAATAGACCACAAGATTTCATATTTCAATACACATCCCATACATAGAGATAAAAATCATTCATATGGTGAACACCTGGTAACCGACATTAACAAGATGCATATATAAGAATATCCCCATCATTCCGGGACACCCTTCGGATATGATATAAATTTCGAAGTACTAAAGCATCCGGTACTTTGGATGGGGCTTGTTGGGCCCGATAGATCTATCTTTAGGATTCGCGTCAATTAGGGTGTCTGTTCCCTAATTCTTAGATTACCAGACTTAATACAAAGGGGCATATTCGATTTCGATAATTCAACCATAGAATGTAGTTCATGTACTTGTGTCTATTTTGTAAATCATTTATAAAACCTGCATGTATTCTCATCCCAAAAATATTAGATTTTAAAAGTGGGACTATAACTCACTTTCACAGATTTTTACTTCGTCGGGAAGTAAGACTTGGCCACTGGTTGATTCACGAACCTATAACAATATATACATATATATCAAAGTATGTTCAAAATATATTTACAACACTTTTAATGTATTTTGATGTTTTAAGTTTATTAAGTCAGCTGTCCTCGTTAGTAACCTACAACTAGTTGTCCACAGTTAGATGTACAGAAATAAATCAATAAATATTATCTTGAATCAATCCACGACCCAGTGTATACGTATCTCAGTATTGATCACAACTCAAACTATATATATTTTGGAATCAACCTCAACCCTGTATAGCTAACTCCAACATTCACATATAGAGTGTCTATGGTTGTTCCGAAATATATATAGATGTGTCGACATGATAGGTCGAAACATTGTATACGTGTCTATGGTATCTCAAGATTACATAATATACAATACAAGTTGATTAAGTTATGGTTGGAATAGATTTGTTACCAATTTTCACGTAGCTAAAATGAGAAAAATTATCCAATCTTGTTTTACCCATAACTTCTTCATTCTAAATCCGTTTTGAGTGAATCAAATTGCTATGGTTTCATATTGAACTCTATTTTATGAATCTAAACAGAAAAGTATAGGTTTATAGTCGGAAAAATAAGTTACAAGTCATTTTTGTAAAGGTAGTCATTTCAGTCGAAAGAACGACGTCTAGATGACCATTTTAGAAAACATACTTCCACTTTGAGTTTAACCATAATTTTTGGATATAGTTTCATGTTCATAATAAAAATCATTTTCCCATAATAACAACTTTTAAATCAAAGTTTATCATAGTTTTTAATTAACTAACCCAAAACAGCCCGCGGTGTTACTACGACGGCGTAAATCCGGTTTTACGGTGTTTTTCGTATTTCCAGGTTTTAAATCATTAAGTTAGCATATCATATAGATATAGAACATGTGTTTAGTTAATTTTAAAAGTCAAGTTAGAAGGATTAACTTTTATTTGCGAACAAGTTTAGAATTAACTAAACTATGTTCTAGTGATTACAAGTTTAAACCTTCGAATAAGATAGCTTTATATGTATGAATCGAATGATGTTATGAACATCATTACTACCTTAAGTTCCTTGGATAAACCTACTGGAAAAAAAAGTGGATCTAGCTTCAATGGATCCTTGGATGGCTCGAAGTTCTTGAAGCAGAATCATGACACGAAAACAAGTTCAAGTAAGATCATCACTTGAAATAAGATTGTTATAGTTATAGATATTGAACCAAAGTTTGAATATGATTATTACCTTGTATTAGAATGATAACCTACTGTAAGAAACAAAGATTTCTTGAGGTTGGATGATCACCTTACAAGATTGGAAGTGAGCTAGCAAACTTGAAAGTATTCTTGATTTTATGAAACTAGAACTTTTGGAATTTATGAAGAACGCTTAGAACTTGAAGATAGAACTTAAGAGAGATTAATTAGATGAAGAAAATTGAAGAATGAAAGTGTTTGTAGGTGTTTTTGGTCGTTGGTGTATGGATTAGATATAAAGGATATGTAATTTTGTTTTCATGTAAATAAGTCATGAATGATTACTCATATTTTTGTAATTTTATGAGATATTTCATGCTAGTTGCCAAATGATGGTTCCCACATGTGTTAGGTGACTCACATGGGCTGCTAAGAGCTGATCATTGGAGTGTATATACCAATAGTACATACATCTAAAAGCTGTGTATTGTACGAGTACGAATACGGGTGCATACGAGTAGAATTGTTGATGAAACTGAACGAGGATGTAATTGTAAGCATTTTTGTTAAGTAGAAGTATTTTGATAAGTGTATTGAAGTCTTTCAAAAGTATATAAATACATATTAAAACACTACATGTATATACATTTTAACTGAGTCGTTAAGTCATCGTTAGTCGTTACATGTAAGTGTTGTTTTGAAACCTTTAGGTTAACGATCTTGTTAAATGTTGTTAACCCAATGTTTATAATATCAAATGAGATTTTAAATTATTATATTATCATGATATTATCATGTATGAATATCTCTTAATATGATATATATACATTAAATGTCTTTACAACGATAATCGTTACATATATGTCTCGTTTAAAAATCATTAAGTTAGTAGTCTTGTTTTTACATATGTAGTTTATTGTTAATATACTTAATGATATGTTTACTTATCATAGTATCATGTTAACTATATATATATATCCATATATATGTCATCATATAGTTTTTACAAGTTTTAACGTTCGTGAATCACCGGTCAACTTGGGTGGTCAATTGCCTATATGAAACATATTTCAATTAATCAAGTCTTAACAAGTTTGATTGCTTAACATGGTGGAAACATTTAATCATGTAAATATTAATCTCAATTAATATATATAAACATGGAAAAGTTCGGGTCACTACAGTACCTACCCGTTAAATAAATTTCGTCCCGAAATTTTAAGCTGTTGAAGGTGTTGACGAATCTTCTGGAAATAGATGCGGGTATTTCTTCTTCATCTGATATTCACGCTCCCAGGTGAACTCGGGTCCTCTACGAGCATTCCATCGAACCTTAACAATTGGTATCTTATTTTGCTTAAGTCTTTTAACCTCACGATCCATTATTTCGACGGGTTCTTCGATGAATTGAAGTTTTTCGTTGATTTGGATTTCATCTAACGGAATAGTGAGATCTTCTTTAGCAAAACATTTCTTCAAATTTGAAACGTGGAAAGTGTTATGTACAGCCGTGAGTTGTTGAGGTAACTCAAGTCGGTAAGGTACTGGTCCGACACGATCAATAATCTTGAATGGTCCAATATACCTTGGATTTAATTTCCCTCGTTTACCAAATCGAACAACGCCTTTCCAAGGTGCAACTTTAAGCATGACCATCTCTCCAATTTCAAATTCTATATCTTTTCTTTTAATGTCAGCGTAGCTCTTTTGTCGACTTTGGGTGGTTTTCAACCGTTGTTGAATTTGGATGATCTTCTCTGTAGTTTCTTGTATAATCTCCGGACCCGTAATCTGTCTATCCCCCACTTCACTCCAACAAATCGGAGACCTGCACTTTCTACCATAAAGTGCTTCAAACGGCGCCATCTCAATGCTTGAATGGTAGCTGTTGTTGTAGGAAAATTCTGCTAATGGTAGATGTCGATCCCAACTGTTTCCGAAATCAATAACACATGCTCGTAGCATGTCTTCAAGCGTTTGTATCGTCCTTTCGCTCTGCCCATCAGTTTGTGGATGATAGGTAGTACTCATGTCTAGACGAGTTCCTAATGCTTGCTGTAATGTCTGCCAGAATCTTGAAATAAATCTGCCATCCCTATCAGAGATAATAGAGATTGGTATTCCATGTCTGGAGATGACTTCCTTCAAATACAGTCGTGCTAACTTCTCCATCTTGTCATCTTCTCTTATTGGCAAGAAGTGTGCTGATTTGGTGAGACGATCAACTATTACCCAAATAGTATCAAAACCACTTGCAGTCCTTGGCAATTTAGTGATGAAATCCATGGTAATGTTTTCCCATTTCCATTCCGGGATTTCGGGTTGTTGAAGTAGACCTGATGGTTTCTGATGCTCAGCTTTGACCTTAGAACACGTCAAACATTCTCCTACGTATTTAGCAACATCGGCTTTCATACCCGGCCACCAAAAATGTTTCTTGAGATCCTTGTACATCTTCCCCGTTCCAGGATGTATTGAGTATCTGGTTTTATGAGCTTCTCTAAGTACCATTTCTCTCATATCTCCAAATTTTGGTACCCAAATCCTTTCAGCCCTATACCGGGTTCCGTCTTCCCGAATATTAAGATGCTTCTCCGATCCTTTGGGTATTTCATCCTTTAAATTTCCCTATTTTAAAACTCCTTGTTGCGCCTCCTTTATTTGAGTAGTAAGGTTATTATGAATCATTATATTCATAGATTTTACTCGAATGGGTTCTCTGTCCTTCCTGCTCAAGGCATCGGCTACCACATTTGCCTTCCCCGGGTGGTAACGAATCTCAAAGTCGTAATCATTCAATAATTCAATCCACCTACGCTGCCTCATATTCAGTTGTTTCTGATTAAATATGTGTTGAAGACTTTTGTGGTCGGTATATATAATACTTTTGACCCCATATAAGTAGTGCCTCCAAGTCTTTAATGCAAAAACAACCGCGCCTAATTCCAAATCATGCGTCGTATAATTTTGTTCGTGAATCTTCAATTGTCTAGACGCATAAGCAATCACCTTCGTTCGTTGCATTAATACACAACCGAGACCTTGGTTTGATGCGTCACAATAAATCACAAAATCATCATTCCCTTCAGGCAATGACAATATAGGTGCCGTAGTTAGCTTTTTCTTCAATAACTGAAACGCTTTCTCTTGTTCATCATTCCATTCAAATTTCTTCCCTTTATGCGTTAATGCAGTCAAGGGTTTTGCTATTCTGGAAAAGTCTTGGATAAACCTTCTGTAGTAACCAGCTAGTCCTAAAAACTGGCGTATGTGTTTCGGAGTTTTCGGGGTTACCCACTTTTCAACAGTTTCTATCTTTGCCGGATCCACCTTAATACCTTCTTTGTTCACTATGTGACCGAGGAATTGAACTTCTTCCAACCAAAATGCACACTTTGAAAACTTAGCGTACAATTCTTCCTTCCTCAATACTTCTAACACCTTTCTCAAATGTTCACCGTGTTCTTGGTCATTCTTTGAGTAAATAAGTATGTCATCAATGAAAACAATGACAAACTTGTCAAGGTATGGTCCACATACTCGGTTCATAAGGTCCATGAACATAGCTGGTGCATTAGTTAAACCAAACGGCATGACCATAAACTCGTAATGACCGTAACGTGTTCTGAAAGCAGTCTTTGGAATATCATCTTCTTTCACCCGCATTTGATGATACCCGAAATGTAAGTCAATCTTTGAATAAACAGACGAGCCTTGTAGTTGATCAAATAAGTCGTCGATTCTCGGTAGTGGGTAGCGGTTCTTGATGGTAAGTTTGTTCAACTCTCGGTAGTCGATACACAACCTGAATGTACCATCTTTCTTCTTGACAAACAAAACAGGAGCTCCCCACAGTGATGTGCTTGGTCGAATGAAACCACGCTCTAAAAGTTCTTGTAATTGGCTTTGCAGTTCTATCATCTCGCTGGGTGCGAGTCTGTAAGGAGCACGAGCTATTGGTGCAGCTCCTGGTACAAGATCTATTTGAAATTCAACGGATCGATGTGGGGGTAATCTCGGTAATTCTTTCGGAAATACATCGGGAAATTCTTTTGCGACGGGAACATCATTGATGCTCTTTTCTTCAGTTTGTACTTTCTCGACGTGTGCTAGAACAGCATAGCAACCTTTTCTTATTAGTTTTTGTGCCTTCAAATTACTAATAAGATGTAGCTTCGTGTTGCCCTTTTCTCCGTACACCATTAAGGGTTTTCCTTTTTCTCGTATAATGCGAATTGCATTTTTGTAACAAACGATCTCTGCTTTCACTTCTTTCAACCAGTCCATACCGATTATCACATCAAAACTCCCTAACTCTACTGATATCAAATCAATCTTAAATGTTTCGCTAACCAGTTTAATTTCTCGATTCCGACATATATTATCTGCTGAAATTAATTTACCATTTGCTAATTCGAGTAAAAATTTACTATCCAAAGGCGTCAACGGACAACTTAATTTAGCACAAAAATCTCTACTCATATAGCTTCTATCCGCACCCGAATTAAATAAAACGTAAGCAGATTTATTGTCAATAAGAAACGTACCCGTAACAAGCTCCGGGTCTTCCTGTGCCTTTGCCGCATTAATATTGAAAACTCTTCCACGGCCTTGCCCATTCGTGTTCTCCTGGTTCGGGCAATTTCTAATAATGTGGCCCGGTTTTCCACATTTATAACAAACTACATTGGCATAACTTGCTCCGACACTACTTGCTCCGCCATTACTCGTTCCGACACCATTTGTTCCTTTCGTTCTATTAACCCCTGGTCCGTAGACCTCACACTTTGCCGCGCTATGACCATTTCTTTTACACTTGTTGCAAAATTTAGTGCAGAACCCCGAGTGATACTTTTCACACCTTTGGCATAGCTGCTTCTGATTGTTGTTGTTGTTGCGGTTATTATTGTTGTTGGGATGATTGTTGTAGTTGCTGTTGTTGTTGTTGTTGTTGGGCCGTTTGTTGTAGTTGTGTTTGATGTTTCGATTGTTGGGATAATTGTTACGATTATTGTTGTAATTGCTGTTGTTGTTGTATTGGTGATTCTTATCACCTTTTTCCTCCCACTTTCTTTTGACTTGCTTCACATTGGCCTCTTCAGCAGTCTGTTCTTTAATTTTTTCTTCAATCTGGTTCACTAGTTTGTGAGCCATTCTACATGCCTGTTGTATGGAGGTTGGCTCGTGTGAACTTATATCTTCTTGGATTCTTTCCGATAATCCTTTCACAAACGGGTCGATCTTCTCTTCCTCATCTTCGAATGCTCCCGGACACAATAGGCACAATTCTGTGAATTGTCTTTCGTACGTGGTAATATCAAATCCTTGGGTTCGTAACCCTCTAAGTTCTGTCTTGAGCTTATTGACCTCGGTTCTGGGACGGTACTTCTCGTTCATCAAGTGCTTGAATGCTGACCACGGTAGTGCGTAAGCATCATCTTGTCCCACTTGCTCTAGATAGGTATTCCACCATGTTAACGCAGAACCTGTGAAGGTATGCGTAGCGTACTTCACTTTGTCCTCTTCAGTACACTTACTTATGGCAAACACCGATTCGACCTTCTCGGTCCACCGTTTCAATCCGATCGGTCCTTCGGTTCCATCAAATTTCAAAGGTTTGCAGGAAGTGAATTCTTTGTAGGTGCATCCTACACGATTTCCTGTACTGCCAGATCCAAGGTTATTGTTGGTATGTAGCGCAGCCTGTACTGTGGCTATGTTTGAAGCTAGAAAAGTACGGAATTCCTCTTCATTCATATTCACGGTGTGTCGAGTAGTCGGTGCCATTTCCTTCAAAATAGTCAAATGGAACAAGTTAATCATACAGAATATTAAGAGTAGTTAATAGTATTTCGTAGCATAATATGAACTCATTTATAAAAGCTTTTTCTTCATATTAGCGTTTTATAAGTTTAAATTCGGGTAGTACCTACCCGTTAAGTTCATACTTAGTAGCTAATATACAATTCAACTACTACAATTCTATATGAAAAACTGATTATAATAATATTTCGCGTTCAAACTTTTACACAATATTTTACAAACTTACAATACCGCTTATTTTACATATAGCATGAAATATAGCACACAATAAATTTGATACAAGATGGTTGTGAAGATAATTCTAGCTAGTACACAAGTCGTTCAGCAAAGGCAATAAAGACACGTAATTCATACGTCCAGAAACAAGTCATGCATTCTGGTTTTACTAGGATTACTTCCCATCCTTGGTCTTGTGGAACATAACCGTTATGGCCGTTGATAAAACAGCGTGTTGTAACGTTGTCAAAGGGACGAGGGTTACGTAATGTCCAACAGTCCCGTAACAATCTAAAAACCTCATTTCTTACCCCAATTACCGACTCCGTCACTTGTGGGAACGTTTTGTTTAATAGTTGTAGCCCGATGTTCTTGTTCTCACTTTAGTGAGAAGCGAACATTACTAATCCGTAAGCATAACATGCTTCTTTATATTGCATGTTAGCCGCTTTTTCTAAATCACGAAGTCCTATATTCGGATATACTGAGTCAAAATAATTTCTTAACCCGTTGCGTAAAATAGCATTTGGGTTCCCCGCAATATATGCGTCAAAGTAAACACATCGTAACTTATGGATTTCCCAATGTGATATCCCCCATCTTTCGAACGAAAGCCTTTTATAAACCAAGGCATTCTTGGAACGTTCTTCGAATGTCTTACAAACTGATCTCGCCTTAAATAGTTGTGCCGAAGAATTCTGACCGACTCTAGACAAGATTTCATCAATCATGTCTCCGGGTAGGTCTCTTAAAATATTGGGTTGTCTATCCATTTTGTGTTTTTATACTGTAAAATAGACTAGAGTTAGATTCATAAAAAAAATACTTATTAATACAAGCAATTTTTACATATATCATAAAGCATAAGCACACTATATTACATATATTGCACCACACGAATACAACAATCTTATTCCGACTCGCTTGTTTCTTCTTCTTCGGTTTTGGATCGTTTTGCCAAGTTTCTAGGGATATATGATGTTTCCCTAATACGAGCCGTTGTTGTCCACATTGGTTTAGAAAAACCTGGTGGTTTAGAGGTTCCCGGGTCATTGTTACAACTTAAGGACTTCGGGGGTTGACGATACATATAAAGTTCATCGGGGTTGGAATTAGATTTCTCTATTTTTATGCCCTTTCCCTTATTATTTTCTTTTGCCTTTTTAAATTCAGTTGGGGTAATTTCTATAACATCATCGGAATTCTAGTCGGAATCCGATTCATCGGAGAATTGGTAATCCTCCCAATATTTTGCTTCCTTGGCGGAAACACCATTGACCATAATTAACCTTGGTCGGTTGGTTGAGGATTTTCTTTTACTTAACCGTTTTATTATTTCCCCCACCGGTTCTATTTCTTCATCCGGTTCCGATTCTTCTTCCGGTTCCGATTCTTCTTCCGGTTCCGACTCTTCTTCCGGTTCCTCTTCGGGAACTTGTGAATCAGTCCACGAATCATTCCAATTTACATTTGACTCTTCATTATTATTAGGTGAGTCAATGGGACTTGTTCTAGAGGTAGACATCTATCACATAATATCAAACGCGTTAAGAGATTAATATATCACATAATATTCACATGTTAAAAATATATAGTTTCCAACAAAATTTGTTAAGCAATCATTTTTCAAGTAAACACGGTCGAAGTCCAGACTCACTAATGCATCCTAACAAACTCGATAAGACACACTAATGCAAAATTCTGGTTCTCTAAGACCAACGCTCGGATACCAACTGAAATGTCCCGTTCTTATTGATTAAAAACGTTCCATATTAATTGATTTCGTTGCGAGGTTTTGACCTCTATATGAGACGTTTTTCAAAGACTGCATTCATTTTAAAACAAACCATAATCTTTATTTCATCAATAAAGGTTTAAAAAGCTTTACGTAGATTATCAAATAATGATAATCTAAAATATCCTGTTTACACACGACCATTACATAATGGTTTACAATACAAATATGTTACAACAAAATAAGTTTCTTGAATGCAGTTTTTACACAATATCATACAAGCATGGACTCCAAATCTCGTCCTTATTTAAGTATGCGACAGCAGAAGCTCTTAATAATCACCTAAGAATAAACATGCTTAAAACGTCAACAAAAATGTTGGTGAGTTATAGGTTTAACCTATATATATCAAATCATAATAATAGACCACAAGATTTCATATTTCAATACACATCTCATACATAGAGATAAAAATCATTCATATGGTGAACACCAGGTAACCGACATTAACAAGATGCATATATAAGAATATCTCCATCATTCCGGGACACCCTTCGGATATGATATAAATTTCGAAGTACCAAAGCATCCGGTACTTTGGATGGGGCTTGTTGGGCCCGATAGATCTATCTTTAGGATTCGCGTCAATTAGGGTGTCTGTTCCCTAATTCTTAGATTACCAGACTTAATAAAAAGGGGCATATTCGATTTCGATAATTCAACCATAGAATGTAGTTTCACGTACTTGTGTCTATTTTGTAAATCATTTATAAAACCTGCATGTATTCTCATCCCAAAAATATTAGATTTTAAAAGTGGGACTATAACTCACTTTCACAGATTTTTACTTCGTCGGGAAGTAAGACTTGGCCACTAGTTGATTCACGAACCTATAACAATATATACATATATATCAAAGTATGTTCAAAATATATTTACAACACTTTTAATGTATTTTGATGTTTTAAGTTTATTAAGTCAGCTGTCCTCGTTAGTAACCTACAACTAGTTGTCCACAGTTAGATGTACAGAAATAAATCGATAAATATTATCTTGAATCAATCCACGTCCCAGTGTATACGTATCTCAGTATTGATCACAACTCAAACTATATATATTTTGGAATCAACCTCAACCCTGTATAGCTAACTCCAACATTCACATATAGAGTGTCTATGGTTGTTCCGAAATATATATAGATGTGTCGACATGATAGGTCGAAACATTGTATACGTGTCTATGGTATCTCAAGATTACATAATATACAATACAAGTTGATTAAGTTATGGTTGGAATAGATTTGTTACCAATTTTCACGTAGCTAAAATGAGAAAAATTATCCAATCTTGTTTTACCCATAACTTCTTCATTCTAAATCCGTTTTGAGTGAATCGAATTGCTATGGTTTCATATTGAACTCTATTTTATGAATCTAAACATAAAAGTATAGGTTTATAGTTCGAAAAATAAGTTACAAGTCGTTTTTGTAAAGGTAGTCATTTCAGTCGAAAGAACGACGTCTAGATGACCATTTTAGAAAATATACTTCCACTTTGAGTTTAACCATAATTTTTGGATATAGTTTCATGTTCATAATAAAAATCATTTTCCCAGAATAACAACTTTTAAATCAAAGTTTATCATAGTTTTTAATTAACTAACCCAAAACAGCCCGCGGTGTTACTACGACGGCGTAAATCCGGTTTTACGGTGTTTTTCGTGTTTCCAGGTTTTAAATCTTTAAGTTAGCATATCATATAGATATAGAACATGTGTTTAGTTGATTTTAAATGTCAAGTTAGAAGGATTAACTTTTATTTGCGAACAAGTTTAGAATTAACTAAACTATGTTCTAGTGATTACAAGTTTAAACCTTCGAATAAGATAGCTTTATATGTATGAATCGAATGATGTTATGAACATCATTACTACCTTAAGTTCCTTGGATAAACCTACTGGAAAAAATAAAAGTGGATCTAGCTTCAATGGATCCTTGGATGGCTCGAAGTTCTTGAAGCAGAATCATGACACGAAAACAAGTTCAAGTAAGATCATCACTTGAAATAAGATTGTTATAGTTATAGAAATTGAACCAAAGTTTGAATATGATTATTACCTTGTATTAGAATGATAACCTACTTTAAGAAACAAAGATTTCTTGAGGTTGGATGATCACCTTACAAGATTGGAAGTGAGCTAGCAAACTTGAAAGTATTCTTGATTTTATGAAACTAGAACTTTTGGAATTTATGAAGAACGCTTAGAACTTGAAGATAGAACTTGAGAGAGATTAATTAGATGAAGAAAATTGAAGAATGAAAGTGTTTGTAGGTGTTTTTGGTCGTTGGTGTATGGATTAGATATAAAGGATATGTAATTTTGTTTTCATGTAAATAAGTCATGAATGATTACTCATATTTTTGTAATTTTATGAGATATTTCATGCTAGTTGCCAAATGATGGTTCCCACATGTGTTAGGTGACTCACATGGGCTGCTAAGATCTGATAATTGGAGTGTATATACCAATAGTACATACATCTAAAAGCTGTGTATTGTACGAGTACGAATACGGGTGCATACGAGTAGAATTGTTGATGAAACTGAACGAGGATGTAATTGTAAGCATTTTTGTTAAGTAGAAGTATTTTGATAAGTGTATTGAAGTCTTTAAAAAGTGTATAAATACATATTAAAACACTACATGTATATACATTTTAACTGAGTCGTTAAGTCATCGTTAGTCGTTACATGTAAGTGTTGTTTTGAAACCTTTAGGTTAACGATCTTGTTAAATGTTGTTAACCCAATGTTTATAATATCAAATGAGATTTTAAATTATTATATTATCATGATATTATCATGTATGAATATCTCTTAATATGATATATATACATTAAATGTCTTTACAACGATAATCGTTACATATATGTCTCGTTTAAAAATCATTAAGTTAGTAGTCTTGTTTTTACATATGTAGTTTATTGTTAATATACTTAATGATATGTTTACTTATCATAGTATCATGTTAACTATATATATATCCATATATATGTCATCATATAGTTTTTACAAGTTTTAACGTTCGTGAATCACCGGTCAACTTGGTTGGTCAATTGCCTATATGAAACATATTTCAATTAATCAAGTCTTAACAAGTTTGATTGCTTAACATGTTGGAAACATTTAATCATGTAAATATTAATCTCAATTAATATATATAAACATGGAAAAGTTCGGGTCACTACAAATACAAACCCAATAATAACTCTACGGGAAATATATATATATACATATTTATATTTATTGTTAACAAAATTTAAGTTTCAAATGATTACTCTATATCCTAACCATAAAAACATAAATGAATATGTGAGGCTAATATAACGCTTGCTGAGAATATGAAAGATGTAAACTATTTTAATTTTTAATATAATATATAAGTACTTTAGATTCATATTGTATATAAATATAAATTTTTGTCCCTACTCGTTCAACAAATCTTGGCCATAATTTACGGGATTTTTCGCAATCATCGGCATAGAATAATATTTTCTTGACCAAAGTTTCTATTATATATAAATTCACATTCCATATAACTCTCATAACCTAATCACACAAAGAAATCATTCTCACAACTTGTACCCGGACAGAGTGAGTAACAGAAGCGCATTCAAGCATACGATAATAATTGTTATATACTTTATTTCATCTTAAGGTAAACCTTAACCCAAATTGGATATTATTACATTATTAGTCTTCACTAGTTATACATCTTTTCTATTTATGCTTGAAACAGAACGATTAAAGTCACCGATTACGATATCATGAATTTGTGAGTCTTAAAAATAATTTAGTTTGTTTATGAACAAAAATCGTAAGAACTGAGTTAATAGTATGTCTCATAAATGTCTTGTTTCAAATTAATTTTTTTTAAAACTAATAATGCTAAAATAGAATAATCAAAAGAACGTTTCAAGTGTCTTGTAACAAAACGAAGATGACGTTGGAGTTTTTACATATTTTTACTTTGACCCCTTAGAGTACTTAATTTTTTTTACATAATCCAAGTTATTGTAAATACAGTTTACTCTCGTGAATAAGATATTATTTTGAAAGATGTCCTTAGCAAATCAACGAATACGTGTATGATATTCATAAGCAACCAAGTTACAAACTATTTATACAATTAAAAGTGGGAGCTAGAGCACTCCATAAGTTATACTAAAATATTAAATATTCTAAAATTTGTTAAATTGTTACATGTAGATGTTGTTGAGAATATTGGAAGATCTTTGAGACCTTGTGAACTTAGACATTTAATCAGGTTAAGTACGTCGGTCTGCCGTGATTTCATTAGCTATCACTTTTGTTTGAGATTCTTTGATGTGCTACCAAGGTGAGTTTCATTTGCTCCCTTTTTAATTGCTTTTGCAATCTATATTTTGGGCTGAGAATACATGCACTTTATTTTAAACGTAATGGATACAAGTACATACTAAATTCTACACCGAGTTTAAACCGAAAATCTCTTAGCTTTGGTAACTAGAAACTACCGGTTATAAGAACTGATGGGCGCGAGTAGTTATATATGGATCCATAGGGCTTGACTGAAATGTCCCGTTCTTATTGATTAAAAACGTTCCATGTTAATTGATTTCGTTGCGAGGTTTTGACCTCTATATGAGACGTTTTTCAAAGACTGCATTCATTTTAAAACAAACCATAACCTTTATTTCATCAATAAAGGTTTAAAAAGCTTTACGTAGATTATCAAATAATGATAATCTAAAATATCCTGTTTACACACGACCATTACATAATGGTTTACAATACAAATATGTTACAACAAAATAAGTTTTTTGAATGCAGTTTTTACACAATATCATACAAGCATGGACTCCAAATCTCGTCTTTATTTAAGTATGCGACAGCGGAAGCTCTTAATAATCACCTGAGAATAAACATGCTTAAAACGTCAACAAAAATGTTGGTGAGCTATAGGTTTAACCTATATATATCAAATCGTAACAATAGACCACAAGATTTCATATTTCAATACACATCCCATACATAGAGATAAAAATCATTCATATGGTGAACACCTGGTAACCGACATTAACAAGATGCATATATAAGAATATCCCCATCATTCCGGGACACCCTTCGAATATGATATAAATTTCGAAGTACTAAAGCATCCGGTACTTTGGATGGGGTTTGTTAGGCCCAATAGATCTATCTTTAGGATTCGCGTCAATTAGGGTGTCTGTTCCCTAATTCTTAGATTACCATACTTAATAAAAAGGGGCATATTCGATTTCGATAATTCAACCATAGAATGTAGTTTCACGTACTTGTGTCTATTTTGTAAATCATTTATAAAACCTGCATGTATTCTCATCCCAAAAATATTAGATTTTAAAAGTGGGACTATAACTCACTTTCACAGATTTTTACTTCGTCTGGAAGTAAGACTTGGCCACTGGTTGATTCACGAACCTATAACAATATATACATATATATCAAAGTATGTTCAAAATATATTTACAACACTTTTAATATATTTTGATGTTTTAAGTTTATTAAGTTAGCTGTCCTCGTTAGTAACCTACAACTAGTTGTCCACAGTTAGATATACAGAAATAAATCGATAAATATTATCTTGAATCAATCCACAACCCAGTGTATACGTATCTCAGTATTGATCACAACTCAAACTATACATATTTTGGAATCAACCTCAACCCTGTATAGCTAACTCCAACATTCACATATAGAGTGTCTATGGTTGTTCCGAAATATATATAGATGTGTCGACATGATAGGTCGAAACATTGTATACGTGTCTATGGTATCTCAAGATTACATAATATACAATACAAGTTGATTAAGTTATGGTTGGAATAGATTTGTTACCAATTTTCACGTAGCTAAAATGAGAAAAATTATCCAATCTTGTTTTACCCATAACTTCTTCATTTTAAATCCGTTTTGAGTGAATCAAATTGATATGGTTTCATATTGAACTCTATTTTATGAATATAAACAGAAAAAGTATAGGTTTATAGTTGGAAAAATAAGTTACAAGTCGTTTTTGTAAAGGTAGTCATTTCAGTCGAAAGAACGACGTCTAGATGACCATTTTAGAAAACATACTTCCACTTTAAGTTTAACCATAATTTTTGGATATAGTTTCATGTTCATAATAAAAATCATTTTCTCAGAATAACAAATTTTAAATCAAAGTTTATCATAGTTTTTAATTAACTAACCCAAAACAGCCCGCGGTGTTACTACGACGGCGTAAATCCGGTTTTACGGTGTTTTTCGTGTTTTCAGATTCTAAATCGTTAAGTTAGCATATCATATAGATATAGAACATGTGTTTAGTTGATTTTAAAAGTCAAGTTAGAAGGATTAACTTTTGTTTGCGAACAAGTTTAGAATTAACTAAACTATGTTCTAGTGATTACAAGTTTAAACCTTCGAATAAGATAGCTTTATATGTATGAATCGAATGATGTTATGAACATCATTACTACCGTAAGTTCCTTGGATAAACCTACTGGAAAAGAGAAAAATGGATCTAGCTTCAACGGATCCTTGGATGGCTCGAAGTTCTTGAAGCAGAATCATAACACGAAAACAAGTTCAAGTAAGATCATCACTTGAAATAAGATTGTTATAGTTATAGAAATTGAACCAAAGTTTGAATATGATTATTACCTTGTATTAGAATGATAACCTACTGTAAGAAACAAAGATTTCTTGAGGTTGGATGATCACCTTACAAGATTGGAAGTGAGCTAGCAAACTTGAAAGTATTCTTGATTTTTTTGTAACTAGAACTTGTAGAATATATGAAGAACACTTAGAACTTGAAGATAGAACTTGAGAGAGATTAATTATATGAAGAAAATTGAAGAATGAAAGTGTTTGTAGGTGTTTTTGGTCGTTGGTGTATGGATTAGATATAAAGGATATGTAATTTTGTTTTCATGTAAATAAGTCATGAATGATTACTCATATTTTTGTAATTTTATGAGATATTTCATGCTAGTTGCCAAATGATGGTTCCCACATGTGTTAGGTGACTCACATGGGCTGCTAAGAGCTGATCATTGGAGTGTATATACCAATAGTACATACATCTAAAAGCTGTGTATTGTACGAGTACGAATACGGGTGCATACGAGTAGAATTGTTGATGAAACTGAACGAGGATGTAATTGTAAGCATTTTTGTTAAGTAGAAGTATTTTGATAAGTGTATTGAAGTCTTTCAAAAGTGTATAAATACATATTAAAACACTACATGTATATACATTTTAACTGAGTCGTTAAGTCATCGTTAGTCGTTACATGTAAGTGTTGTTTTGAAACCTTTAGGTTAACGATCTTGTTAAATGTTGTTAACCCAATGTTTATAATATCAAATGAGATTTTAAATTATTATATTATCATGATATTATCATGTATGAATATCTCTTAATATGATATATATACATTAAATGTCTTTACAACGATAATCGTTACATATATGTCTCGTTTAAAAATCATTAAGTTAGTAGTCTTGTTTTTACATATGTAGTTCATTGTTAATATACTTAATGATATGTTTACTTATCATATTATCATGTTAACTATATATATATATATATCCATATATATGTCATCATATTGTTTTTACAAGTTTTAACGTTCGTGAATCACCGGTCAACTTGGGTGGTCAATTGTCTATATGAAACATATTTCAATTAATCAAGTCTTAACAAGTTTGATTGCTTAACATGTTGGAAACATTTAATCATGTAAATATCAATCTCAATTAATATATATAAACATGGAAAAGTTCGGGTCACTACAGTACCTACCCGTTAAATAAATTTCGTCCCGAAATTTTAAGCTGTTGAAGGTGTTGATGAATCTTCTGGAAATAGATGTGGGTATTTCTTCTTCATCTGATCTTCACGCTCCCAGGTGAACTCGGGTCCTCTACGAGCATTCCATCAAACCTTAACAATTGGTATCTTGTTTTGCTTAAGTCTTTTAACCTCACGATCCATTATTTCGACGGGTTCTTCGATGAATTGAAGTTTTTCGTTGATTTGGATTTCATATAATGGAATAGTGAGATCTTCTTTAGCAAAATATTTCTTCAAATTCGAGATGTGGAAAGTGTTATGTACAGCCGCGAGTTGTTGAGGTAACTCAAGTCGGTAAGCTACTGGTCCGACACGATCAATAATCTTGAATGGTCCAATATACCTTGGATTTAATTTCCCTCGTTTAGCAAATCGAACAACGCCTTTCCAAGGTGCAACTTTAAGCATGACCATCTCTCTAATTTCAAATTCTATATCTTTTCTTTTAATGTCAGCGTAGCTCTTTTGTCGACTTTAGGCGGTCTTCAACCGTTGTTGAATTTGGATGATCTTCTCGGTAGTTTCTTGTATAATCTCCGGACCCGTAATCTGTCTATCCCCCACTTCACTACAACAAATCGGAGACCTGCACTTTCTACCATAAAGTGCTTCAAACGGCGCCATCTCAATGCTTGAATGGTAGCTGTTGTTGCAGGAAAATTCTGCTAACGGTAGATGTCGATCCCAACTGTTTCCGAAATCAATAACACATGCTCGTAGCATGTCTTCAAGCATTTGTATCGTCCTTTCACTCTGCCCGTCAGTTTGTGGATGATAGGCAGTACTCATGTCTAGACGAGTTCCTAATGCTTGCTGTAATGTCTGCCAGAATCTTGAAATAAATCTGCCATCCCTATCAGAGATAATAGAGATTGGTATTCCATGTCTGGAGACGACTTCCTTCAAATACAGTCGTGCTAACTTCTCCATCTTGTCATCTTCTCTTATTGGCAGGAAGTGTGCTGATTTGGTGAGACGATCAACTATTACCCAAATAGTATCAAAACCACTTGCAGTCCTTGGCAATTTAGTGATGAAATCCATGGTAATGTTTTCCCATTTCCATTCCGGGATTTCGGGTTGTTGAAGTAGACCTGATGGTTTCTGATGCTCAGCTTTGACCTTAGAACACGTCAAACATTCTCCTACGTATTTAGCAACATCGGCTTTCATACCCGGCCACCAAAAATGTTTCTTGAGATCCTTGTACATCTTCCCCGTTCCAGGATGTATTGAGTATCTGGTTTTATGAGCTTCTCTAAGTACCATTTCTCTCATATCTCCAAATTTTGGTACCCAAATCCTTTCAGCCCTATACCGGGTTCCGTCTTCCCGAATATTAAGATGCTTCTCCGATCCTTTGGGTATTTCATCCTTTAAATTTTCCTCTTTTAAAACTCCTTGTTGAGCCTCCTTTATTTGAGTAGTAAGGTTATTATGAATCATTATATTCATAGATTTTACTCGAATGGGTTCTCTATCCTTCCTGCTCAAGGCATCGGCTACCACATTTGCCTTCCCCGGGTGGTAACGAATCTCAAAGTCGTAATCATTCAATAATTCAATCCACCTACGCTGCCTCATATTCAGTTGTTTCTGATTAAATATGTGTTGAAGACTTTTGTATCCGGTATATATAATACTTTTGACCCCATATAAGTAGTTCCTCCAAGTCTTTAATGCAAAAACAACCGCGCCTAATTCCAAATCATGCGTCGTATAATTTTGTTCGTGAATCTTCAATTGTCTAGATGCATAAGCAATTACCTTTGTTCATTGCATTAATACACAACCGAGACCTTGCTTTGATGCGTCACAATAAATCACAAAATCATCATTCCCTTCAGGCAATGACAATATAGGTGCCGTAGTTAGCTTTTTCTTCAATAACTGAAACGCTTTCTCTTGTTCATCATTCCATTCAAATTTCTCTCCTTTATGCGTTAATGCAGTCAAGGGTTTTGCTATTCTGGAAAAGTCTTGGATGAACCTTCTGTAGTAACCAGCTAGTCCTAAAAACTGGCGTATGTGTTTCGAAGTTTTCGGGGTTTCCCACTTTTCAACAGTTTCTATCTTTGCCGGATCTACCTTAATACCTTCTTTGTTCACTATGTGACCGAGGAATTGAACTTCTTCCAACCAAAATGCACACTTTGAAAACTTAGCGTACAATTCTTCCTTCCTCAATACTTCTAACACCTTTCTCAAATGTTCACCGTGTTCTTGGTCATTCTTTGAGTAAATAAGTATGTCATCAATGAAAACAATGACAAACTTGTCAAGGTATGGTCCACACACTCGGTTCATAAGGTCCATGAACACAGCTGGTGCATTAGTTAAACCAAACGGCATGACCATAAACTCGTAATGACCGTAACGTGTTCTGAAAGCAGTCTTTGGAATATCATCTTCTTTCACCCGCATTTGATGATACCTGGAACGTAAGTCAATCTTTGAATAAATAGACGAGCCTTGTAGTTGATCAAATAAGTCGTCGATTCTCGGTAGTGGGTAGCGATTCTTGATGGTAAGTTTGTTCAACTCTCGGTAGTCGATACACAACCTGAATGTACCATCTTTCTTCTTGACAAACAAAACAGGAGCTCCCCACGGTGATGTGCTTGGTCGAATGAAACCACGCTCTAAAAGTTCTTGTAATTGGCTTTGCAGTTCTTTCATCTCGCTGGGTGCGAGTCTGTAAGGAGCACGAGCTATTGGTGCAGCTCCTGGTACAAGATCTATTTGAAATTCAACGGATCGAAGTGGGGGTAATCCCGGTAATTCTTTCGAAAATACATCGAGAAATTCTTTTGAGACGGGAACATCATTGATGCTCTTTTCTTCAGTTTGTACTTTCTCGACGTGTGCTAGAACAGCATAGCAACCTTTTCTTATTAGTTTTTGTGCCTTCAAATTACTAATAAGATGTAGCTTCGTGTTGCCCTTTTCTCCGTACACCATTAAGGGTTTTCCTTTTTCTCGTATAATACGAATTGCATTTTTGTAACAAATGATCTCTGCTTTCACTTCTTTCAACCAGTCCATACCGATTATCACATCAAAACTCCCTAACTCTACTGGTATCAAGTCAATCTTAAATGTTTCGCTAACCAGTTTAATTTCTCGATTCCGACATATATTATCTGCTGAAATTAATTTACCATTTGCTAATTCGAGTAAAAATTTACTATCCAAAGGCGTCAATGGACAACTTAATTTAGCACAAAAATCTCTACTCATATAGCTTCTATCCGCACCCGAATCAAATAAAACGTAAGCAGATTTATTGTCAATAAGAAACGTACCCGTAACAAGCTCCGGGTCTTCCTGTGCCTCTGCCGCATTAATATTGAAAACTATTCCGCGGCCTTGTCCATTTGTGTTCTCCTGGTTCGGGCATTTTCTAATAATATGGACCGGTTTTCCACATTTATAACAAACTACATTGGCATAACTTGCTCCGACACTACTTGCTCCGCCATTACTCGTTCCGACACCATTTGTTCCTTTCGTTCTATTAACCCCTGGTCCGTAGACCTCACACTTCACCGCGCTATGACCATTTCTTTTACACTTGTTGCAAAATTTGGTGCAGAACCCCGAGTGATACTTTTCACACCTTTGGCATAGCTGCTTCTGATTGTTGTTGTTGTTGCGGTTATTATTGTTGTTGAGATGATTGTTGTAGTTGCTGTTGTTGTTGTTGTTGTTGTTGTTGTTGTTGTTGGGCCATTTGTTGTAGTTACGATTGATGTTGCGATTGTTGGGATAATTGTTGCGATTATTGTTGTAATTGTTGTTGTTGTTGTTGTATTGGTGATTCTTATCACCGTTTTCCTCCCACTTTCTTTTGACTTGCTTCACATTGGCCTCTTCAGCAGTCTGTTCTTTAATTCTTTCTTCAATCTGGTTCACTAGTTTGTGAGCCATTCTACATGCCTGTTGTATAGAGGCGGGCTCGTGTGAACTTATATCTTCTTGGATTCTTTCCGGTAATCCTTTCACAAACGCGTCGATCTTCTCTTCCTCATCTTCGAATGCTCCCAGACACAATAGGCACAATTCTGTGAATCGTCTTTCGTACGTGGTAATATCAAATCCTTGGGTTCGTAACCCTCTAAGTTCTGTCTTGAGCTTATTGACCTCGGTTCTGGGACGGTATTTCTCGTTCATCAAGTGCTTGAATGCTGACCACGGTAGTGCGTACGCATCATCTTGTCCCACTTGCTCTAGATAGGTATTCCACCATGTTAACGCAGAACCTGTGAAGGTATGCGTAGCGTACTTCACTTTGTCCTCTTCAGTACACTTACTTATGGCAAACACCGATTCGACCTTCTCGGTCCACCGTTTCAATTCGATCGGTCCTTCGGTTCCATCAAATTCCAAAGGTTTGCAGGCAGTGAATTCTTTGTAGGTGCATCCTACATGATTTCCTGTACTGCTAGATCCAAGGTTATTGTTGGTATGTAGCGCAGCCTGTACTGCGGCTATGTTTGAAGCTAGAAAATTACGGAATTCCTCTTCATTCATATTCACGGTGTGTCGAGTAGTCGGTGCCATTTCCTTCAAAATTATCAAATGGAACAAGTTAATCATACAGAATATTAAGAGTAGTTAATAGTATTTCGTAGCATAATATGAACTCATTTATAAAAGCTTTTTCTTCATATTAGCGTTTTATAAGTTTAAATTCGGGTAGTACCTACCCGTTAAGTTCATACTTAGTAGCTAATATATAATTCAACTACTACAATTCTATATGAAAAACTGATTATAATAATATTTCGCGTTCAAACTTTTATACAATATTTTACAAACTTACAATACCGCTTATTTTACATAAAGCATGAAATATAGCACACAATAACTTTGATACAAGATAGTTGTGAAGATAATTCTAGCTAGTACACAAGTCGTTCAGCAAAGGCAATAAAGACACGTAATTCATAAGTCCAGAAACAAGTCATGCATTCTGGTTTTACTAGGACTACTTCCCATCCTTGGTCTTGTGGAACATAACCGTTATGGCTGTTGATAAGACAGCGTGTTGTAATGTCGTCAAAGGGACGAGGGTTACGTAATGTCCAACAGTCCCGTAACAATCTAAAAACCTCATTTCTTACCCCAATTACCGACTCCGTCACTTGTGGGAACGTTTTGTTTAATAGTTGTATCCCGATGTTCTTGTTCTCACTTTGGTGAGAAGCGAACATTACTAATCCGTAAGCATAACATGCTTCTTTATGTTGCATGTTAACCGCTTTTTCTAAATCACGAAGTCCAATATTCGGATATATTGAGTCAAAATAATTTCTTAACCCATTGCGTAAAATAGCATTTGGGTTCCCCGCAATAGATGCGTCAAAGTAAACACATCGTAACTTATGGATTTCCCAATGTGATATCCCCCATCTTTCGAACGAAAGCCTTTTATAAACCAAGGCATTCTTGGAACGTTCTTCGAATGTCTTACAAACTGATCTCGCCTTAAATAGTTGTGTCGAAGAATTCTGACCGACTCTAGACAAGATTTCATCAATCATGTCTCCGGGTAGGTCTCTTAAAATATTGGGTTGTCTATCCATTTTGTGTTTTTATACTGTAAAATAGACAAGAGTTAGATTCATAAAAAAAATACTTATTAATACAAGCAATTTTTACATATATCATAAAGCATAAGCACACTATATTACATATATTACACCACACGAATACAACTATCTTATTCCGACTCGCTTGTTTCTTCTTCTTCGGTTTTGGTTCGTTTTGCCAAGTTTCTAGGGATATATGATGTTCCCCTAATACTAGCTGTTATTTTCCACAATGGTTTAGAAAAACCTGGTGGTTTAGAGGTTCCTGGGTCATTGTTACAACTTAAGGACTTCGGGGGTTGACGATACATATAAAGTTCATCGGGGTTGGAATTAGATTTCTCTATTTTTATGCCCTTTCCCTTATTATTTCCTTTTGCTTTTTTAAATTCAGTTGGGGTAATTTCTATAACATCATCGGAATTCTCGTCGGAATCCGATTCATCGGAGAATTGGTAATCCTCCCAATATTTTGCTTCCTTGGCGGAAACACCATTGACCATAATTAACCTTGGTCGGTTGGTTGAGGATTTTCTTTTACTTAACCGTTTTATTATTTCCCCCACCGGTTCTATTTCTTCATCCGGTTCCGATTCTTCTTCCGGTTCCGATTCTTCTTCCGGTTCCGACTCTTCTTCCGGTTCCTCTTCGGGAACTTGTGAATCAGTCCACGAATCATTCCAATTTACATTTGACTCTTCATTATTATTAGGTGAGTCAATGGGACTTGTTCTAGAGGTAGACATCTATCACATAATATCAAACGCGTTAAGAGATTAATATATCACATAATATTCACATGTTAAAAATATATAGTTTCCAACAAAATTTGTTAAGCAATCATTTTTCAAGTAAACACGGTCGAAGTCCAGACTCACTAATGCATCCTAACAAACTCGATAAGACACACTAATGCAAAATTCTGGTTCTCTAAGACCAACGCTCGGATACCAACTGAAATGTCCCGTTCTTATTGATTAAAAACGTTCCATATTAATTGATTTCGTTGCGAGGTTTTGACCTCTATATGAGACGTTTTTCAAAGACTGCATTCATTTTAAAACAAACCATAACCTTTATTTCATCAATAAAGGTTTAAAAAGCTTTACATAGATTATCAAATAATGATAATCTAAAATATCCTGTTTACACACGACCATTACATAATGGTTTACAATACAAATATGTTACAACAAAATAAGTTTCTTGAATGCAGTTTTTACACAATATCATACAAGCATGGACTCCAAATCTCGTCCTTATTTAAGTATGCGACAGCGGAAGCTCTTAATAATCACCTGAGAATAAACATGCTTAAAACGTCAACAAAAATGTTGGTGAGCTATAGGTTTAACCTATATATATCAAATCGTAACAATAGACCACAAGATTTCATATTTCAATACACATCCCATACATAGAGATAAAAATCATTCATATGGTGAACACCTGGTAACCGACATTAACAAGATGCATATATAAGAATATCCCCATCATTCCGGGACACCCTTCGGATATGATATAAATTTCGAAGTACTAAAGCATCCGGTACTTTGGATGGGGTTTGTTAGGCCCAATAGATCTATCTTTAGGATTCGCGTCAATTAGGGTGTCTGTTCCCTAATTCTTAGATTACCAGACTTAATAAAAAGGGGCATATTCGATTTCGATAATTCAACCATAGAATGTAGTTTCACGTACTTGTGTCTATTTTGTAAATCATTTATAAAACCTGCATGTATTCTCATCCCAAAAATATTAGATTTTAAAAGTGGGACTATAACTCACTTTCACAGATTTTTACTTCGTCGGGAAGTAAGACTTGGCCACTGGTTGATTCACGAACCTATAACAATATATACATATATATCAAAGTATGTTCAAAATATATTTACAACACTTTTAATATATTTTGATGTTTTAAGTTTATTAAGTCAGCTGTCCTCGTTAGTAACCTACAACTAGTTGTCCACAGTTAGATATACAGAAATAAATCGATAAATATTATCTTGAATCAATCCACGACCCAGTGTATACGTATATCAGTATTGATCACAACTCACACTATACATATTTTGGAATCAACCTCAACCCTGTATAGCTAACTCCAACATTCACATATAGAGTGTCTATGGTTGTTCCGAAATATATATAGATGTGTCGACATGATAGGTCGAAACATTGTATACGTGTATGTGGTATCTCAAGATTACATAATATACAATACAAGTTGATTAAGTTATGGTTGGAATAGATTTGTTACCAATTTTCACGTAGCTAAAATGAGAAAAATTATCCAATCTTGTTTTACCCATAACTTCTTCATTTTAAATCCGTTTTGAGTGAATCAAATTGATATGGTTTCATATTGAACTCTATTTTATGAATATAAACAGAAAAAGTATAGGTTTATAGTTGGAAAAATAAGTTACAAGTTGTTTTTGTAAAGGTAGTCATTTCAGTCGAAAGAACGACGTCTAGATGACCATTTTAGAAAACATACTTCCACTTTGAGTTTAACCATAATTTTTGGATATAGTTTCATGTTCATAATAAAAATCATTTTCTCAGAATAACAACTTTTAAATCAAAGTTTATCATAGTTTTTAATTAACTAACCCAAAACAGCCCGCGGTGTTACTACGACGGCGTAAATCCGGTTTTACGGTGTTTTTCGTGTTTCCAGATTTTAAATCGTTAAGTTAGCATATCATATAGATATAGAACATGTGTTTAGTTGATTTTAAAAGTCAAGTTAGAAGGATTAACTTTTGTTTGCGAACAAGTTTAGAATTAACTAAACTATGTTCTAGTGATTACAAGTTTAAACCTTCGAATAAGATAGCTTTATATGTATGAATCGAATGATGTTATGAACATCATTACTACCTTAAGTTCCTTGGATAAACCTACTGGAAAAGAGAAAAATGGATCTAGCTTCAACGGATCCTTGGATGGCTCGAAGTTCTTGAAGCAGAATCATGACACGAAAACAAGTTCAAGTAAGATCATCACTTGAAATAAGATTGTTATAGTTATAGAAATTGAACCAAAGTTTGAATATGATTATTACCTTGTATTAGAATGATAACCTACTGTAAGAAACAAAGATTTCTTGAGGTTGGATGATCACCTTACAAGATTGGAAGTGAGCTAGCAAACTTGAAAGTATTCTTGATTTTTTTGTAACTAGAACTTGTAGAATATATGAAGAACACTTAGAACTTGAAGATAGAACTTGAGAGAGATTAATTAGATGATGAAAATTGAAGAATGAAAGTGTTTGTAGGTGTTTTTGGTCGTTGGTGTATGGATTAGATATAAAGGATATGTAATTTTGTTTTCATGTAAATAAGTCATGAATGATTACTCATATTTTTGTAATTTTATGAGATATTTCATGCTAGTTGCCAAATGATGGTTCCCACATGTGTTAGGTGACTCACATGGGCTGCTAAAAGCTGATCATTGGAGTGTATATACCAATAGTACATACATCTAAAAGCTGTGTATTGTACGAGTACGAATACGGGTGCATACGAGTAGAATTGTTGATGAAACTGAACGAGGATGTAATTGTAAGCATTTTTGTTAAGTAGAAGTATTTTGATAAGTGTATAGAAGTCTTTAAAAAGTGTATAAATACATATTAAAACACTACATGTATATACATTTTAACTGAGTCGTTAAGTCATCGTTAGTCGTTACATGTAAGTGTTGTTTTGAAACCTTTAGGTTAACGATCTTGTTAAATGTTGTTAACCCAATGTTTATAATATCAAATAAGATTTTAAATTATTATATTATCATGATATTATCATGTATGAATATCTCTTAATATGATATATATATACATTAAATGTCTTTACAACGATAATCGTTACATATATGTCTCGTTTAAAAATCATTAAGTTAGTAGTCTTGTTTTTACATATGTAGTTCATTGTTAATATACTTAATGATATGTTTACTTATCATATTATCATGTTAACTATATATATATCCATATATATGTCATCATATTGTTTTTACAAGTTTTAACGTTCGTGAATCACCAGTCAACTTGGGTGGTCAATTGTCTATATGAAACATATTTCAATTAATCAAGTCTTAACAAGTTTGATTGCTTAACATGTTGGAAACATTTAATCATGTAAATATCAATCTCAATTAATATATATAAACATGGAAAAGTTCGGGTCACTACATTGACATCCCCGTCTGTTCCAGGTATAGAAACCCTATCCTGAACTATAAAACAGACGTATGCTATTTGAGTTTAGTACACGTTGAATTGCGTGTATTGTACATGTTGGTTGCATGTATGTTAAAACAGGGGTACTTATTATAACGTTAAAGCTTAGTTATCAGGTTGCTCAATCTTGTAGAATAATTTGATAAACGTTTCTGGATGAAACAACTGAAATCTTGTGATCCACCTTTATATACGGATTATGCGCAACATTAAAACTATGAACTCACCAACCTTTGTGTTGACACTTGAAAGCATGTTTATTCTCAGGTTCCTAGAAGTCTTCCGCTGTTTGCTTATCTGTTATACAAGCTATGTGCATGGAGTCATACATGCTTTATTCGAGAAAACGTTGCATTCACAAAATCATCACCATGTATCTTATTTTGACTGCATTATCAACGGATGTAGTATTGTAATCTGTTAATTACGGTGATTGTCTATATGTAGAAATCATCAAACATCAAAAACCTTGGAATTTGATATTCAATTATGGTGTGCCTTTTTCAAAAGAATGCAATGTTTACAAAACGTATCATGTAGAGGTCAGTACTTCACTGTGAAATCGATGAATGATGTGTTCGTCCAAAGGGATTTGGACGGATCATCACACCTAGGTACCCGCGTTAATCTAAAAACATCAAATTTGTTTGCTAATTCATGCACCATTTTCATGTACCACTGCATAGAGGCTTCATGCGCCCCAAATGATCCATTGACCTGGTTAGCGACCAACTCTGAGTCAACATATGCATCCAAGTGCTTTATTCCGAGTTATTGCACTATGTGCATCCCAGACAGTAATGCTTCATATTCGGACTCATTGTTGGTCGCAGCAAACGTGAATCGGAGTGCATAGGTATGCTCATCTCCGTCGGGACTTGTATAGACCAATCCAGTGCCAGCGCCTTCGAGCCCACAAGCTCCATCCTTATATAGTTCCCAGACCTGATTCTTTTCACAACCAATTACAGTGCTTTCTGCGAGTGCCTCTACTTCTCCTGTTGTTTTGGCCAAGTAATCTGCAAGTATCTGGCCTTTTACTGATGTGCCCGGGGAGTAATTGATTTCATGCTCTCCCAATTCGATGGCCCATTTGGCTAATCTACCCGAAACCTCAGGCTTGTACAACACCTGTCATCACATGTTATCAGCATATTACAATTAATTTAAGCGCGTATTTGGTGTCTTATAAAATTGTGTAAAAAAGAGGTTGGGATGCGCTTGACGCGACTTATTCCTGTCTTATCGGTTGATCAGTTAACACCACTATTGGGTGCACCTGGAAGTACCTGCGCTGCCGGCGAGCTATGTGTACTAGCGCATATACGAGTTTTTCAATAGGAGGGTAGTTAACATCAATGTCGCTAAGTGATTTGCTGACAAAATACACAGGCATTTGTACATGCGCTAAAATAATGAGAAATACACAGTAAGCATTACATTCAATACCTATTTCAAGTCTCAATATGAGACATACCTGCCCCCTATCTGCGACGATAACGGAACTGATTGCTTCCTTTGAAGTCGCAAGATACAGCATCAGTGTCTCTCCCGCTATTGGCGCTGTCAAAGTAGGCAACTCCTTTAGGAGCGACTTCATCTAGACAAAAGCTTTCTCGGCCTCTCCAGTCCATTCGAAGTCTGAAAATTTAATGAATTCTTAAGGGTCTGGAAAAAAGGTAGTGACCGCTCCGCGGCCTTTGACAGGAATCTAGTTAGCGCGGCCAACTTGTCTGTCAAACTTTGCACTTCTTTTCTTGATTTTGGGGAGTTCATGTGTTCTATGGCCTCGATTTTCTTGGGATTAGCCTTGATTCCTCTTGGGGTTACTATATGCCCCAAAAACTTGCCTTCTTCTTCCCCAAAACTACACTTTGTGGGGTTAAGCTTCATGTCGATCTTTCGCAGAGAGTTGAACGTTTCTAGGATATCAGCCAATAGTTTTACCTATGTATTGCTTTAGATGACTAAATCATCTACGTAAGCCTCAAGATTTCTACTGATTTGATCCTTGGATGCCAAATCTACTACCCTCTGGTATGTTGCCCCCGCATTCTTTAACCCGAAGGGCATTTTGTGTAACAAAAAATACTCTGATCGGTGTGGAATGCGGTTTTGTCTTCATCCGCTTCTGCCATCTGAATCTGGTGATACCCCTTATACGCGTCCAAAAAGCATTTGAACCTGAAACTAGAAAGAGATTCTACCTTCCAGTCAATTTCAGGCAAAGGATAATTGTCCTTGGGGCACGCCTTATTGATATCCTTGAAATCGACGCAAATGTGCCATGAGACATCTCCTTTTTTAACCAAAACAGGATTCGCGACCCAAGTCTGATACCGCACCTCTCTAAGAATGTTCGCATGAACCAGCTTGTCTACCTCCAACCTCAACCATTCGCTTCTTTCGGGCGCCATCGGACGCTTCTTTTGGCGCACTGGAGTTAAGTTTGGATTCGCGTTCAACTTGTGCTCGGTGATATTTCGTGGTACCCCAGTCATATCATCCTCACACCACGCGAAGATGTCCATATTAGCTACCAGTATGTCGCACAACTGGACTTTGATATCATCTGAAAGGTTGCCCCCAACTTGAATTCGTTTGTCAGGGTATTTTGGATTGACAAGGATAGAACTGCTTTTTATCTGTTCTTCAACCGTAATTAATGGCTTAGGTGGTGTTACCGAAGCGCATAGCACTTTCCCAGATTCCATCCGGACAGTAACAATACCTTGCTTAGTAGGAAACTTGATCATGCCGTGAACAGTGGAGGGTACTGTGCCAAACTTCTGCAAACTAACTCGCCCTAGTAGCGCATTGTAACACGAATAAGAACGTACCACACAGAATTCAACAAGGACAGCTCATGTGCGGGGTCGAGTCATTATCATCAACCAGTAGTAGTTCAAGCTCGATGCACCCCAAAGGGCATGCCGATTCTCCAGAGAACCCTGACAGAACAGTTGTGGGTACCCGTATCTTGGATTTGATTGTCGCTGGTAGCTGCCTGAAGCAGTGCTAGTACATTACATTGACATTACTGCCTGTATCGACATTCAACCGTCGTACGTTATATCCACAATCAGTGATGCGACCTTTAATGATTATGGGCGCATGTGAAGGATTAATTGTTTGCATTGGAGGGAATATAATTGCTTCTGCCTCTCATTCCTCCAATTGCTCTGTTTGCGCCTCTGACCAGAGCGCCAAGCATACACCATATTTATTGTTTTATCAGAGTTTTTGTTGCCGCCCTTCTTTTGGTTTGGTGCGGTTTTCTCTTATTAATTGCCCTGCGATGCAGTTCCCTGCTTTTTCATGGGGTTCAGGTGATTAAGCTCACCCCTCCTCAGACATTCGATCACTTTTTCAATAAAAAACTTGCAACGATCAATCTCGTGTCCATAATCATCATGAAATTCACAATATTTTGACTTGTCTCTCCTAGCATATTTTGACATTTTCACAGAAGCTAAGAATGTCAGACAGATTGGTTCATTAGCTAGGATCTCCTTCGGTGTTTTAGTCAACTCGCGCATGATTGCAGAGTTTTGACTTGGGAAGTGACCCTTCCCTTGATCATAATTGCTTGACTTCTGAAACTTGTTATACTTTGATGGGGTAGAGCCCTGGCTGTAATTGTTACCCTTGCGCTTCAATCCCCCTGTTTCACTGCGATAAGAATCGTCGTCTTTGTTACCTCGGCTATCGGGGTTTTTCCCACTATTCTGAGTGGTATCTTCCCTCGCACGCATGTGCTCGTGCGCTTCTTTGATTGCTTCAGCTAAGGTATCAGGGACCTTCATGCGCAAGCGATGCCACAGGGCAAGATGTCGCTCTCTACACAACTCATGTATAAAACCGGACAATTTTTGGCTTTCAGGGAGTCCGGCCATTTTAGCGACCTATTTGGTGTATCGATCTATGAACTGCCCAAGGGATTCTTTTGACCCCTGTCTGATATCGTGATATTCAACATGCGTCCATTTACGGGGGCGCATGTTGTGAAAGTTCAACAGAAAACGTGCGCGAAGATCATTGTAGGAGGTCACAAGCGGTAGTGGCAAGTTACTGAACCACTCCCTTGCAACCCCTTGTAAAAAGGTTTGAAATTCCAGACACTTGGTTTCATCGTTCCAAGCCTGAGCGCGCGCCGTTCCTTCATATCTATGTAAGAAATCATCCAGATATGTTGTTCCGTCGTACCATCCCATATTCAAAGGAATGATAGGCGGAGATTTTGGCACATAATTACCAATATGGGGCACGAACTTTTCGTTAGCTTGTGCAACCTCCATGAAGGGTTTTACCTTTCGCCCCATGATTCCTGCATAAAAATTATCCAATACTTCATCACCTTTATCTGTCACCGTGAATGCCTGTGCATATTTTTCTGGCGCATCTTGGGCTAGTATGGCAAGTAAATCTTCTTAACTCTTCTTCTTGCTTTCGCCCGCAGAATCAGTAGTGCACCCTGAAGGTGTACTTGGTGAGAGCAAGGATGATAACCTGGGAATGGGCGAAGACATGAGCTTTCTTTGTATTCTATCCATGGGAGTGCGATCGTTAGTTGGATGACCAACATCGATATTCTGCCCTACCAAATACTCGCATGCACTCGCAGGTGTCATTACTCGCCTGGTTTGAACCGTTGACTTTGGCATAGAGTATATGGGGAAGGACCCCACTGTAGTAATAAGGATCTCTTCCTCGTACCCGTCCTCCTCATCATCTTCGTCACTCGGTGCCCAATACTCAGTAATTTTCTGTGATGTCAATGGCTGAGATACCGGGGAGTAGCTGTTGAGGATGTTTTCGAATTTTCGGGGACCTTAACCGCTCCATAGCTTGGAGTTTTGCTTGTGACAGGAGTCTTGTCTAGGTTTGCTTGTTTCGAACCTGTATCATCAGGACCCTAAGAACGGGACGATTGATTGCTACCAGACTTTCCCATTGTAACCTGTTACACAAGAATAACCACAAAAAGATTAAAAGCTTTATAGTCAATCATTCGTAACATATAAAACTTTTTACTCACTCTCTAGTTATGGTCCCACGGATGGCGCCATTTGATCTAACATAATTCTGCTCAAATAGCAAATTTAATGTCGAGTGCATGAGGGAGTGCTTAAGAACGTTTATAGCTTTGATCTCCGGTCATGTTTACCGTGAATAACCCGTATTGAGATGATGATCTACGAAAGGGTGATCAAAGCTACGTCCACCATTGATGGCAGTTGCCGCAACAATGGCCACCAAAGGTGGTTGTATAGGGTTTATGTTCGTAGAACATACCTGTTACCGTAAGAGTGTTTTCTGGATTCAATCGCAAGTTCTAGTAGTACAGAAAACGTTATGTGTTTAATGAAGGAGGTTAGGGCTGTATTTATGATAAAACTCTAACCCTAGATCTTCTCATAATTAGGTTCTAGATCTTTTCAAATAACAACCATAAATAACGGGTTTATAGTTAGAAAAGGATCGCGTTTGATTATGGATAAGATTAAATCTGATTGCTTTCGTGTGCACTAAGCAAGACACGCGTGCACACCTCCTAATCAGATGTTTAGGTCATATTCAGGACGTGCGCGACTCACGTGATACGCACGAGCGCCATGCGTGTAGGTACGCGTATCATTAATAATCAAACACCACTATGTTGACTAAAGACCCATTGAAAACCAACCCAACCAAAAACACAATCAATTGAAATCCCCAATTTGGTTGTCTAGATCACCCAAGGTGTTGAAGCACAAATTGTTTCACTAATCAAATCACTTAGAAAAGCTAGACAATCTATGTAATCAAAGTAATGTCGAAAACAAATGCATAGCAATGGATCACCAACCAAGCACAATAATCACTAACTCATTTAAACACCCAAATAATAAACTAGGGCAAAATCCAAGCATCAAGTTTACAAATCAAATGAACATAAGTAATCTAAGCTATAATCATTACATAAACAAGATTTATATCAAAGAAATAAGAAGTATTAAACATTACAACTAAATTGGATAAAAGCTACAACCAAAATGGAGAAGAAACACTAAAAAGGAGAATGGATGATGGAAATGGAGCTTTAATCTTCATGGATTTAGAGTTAGGAATTTGAAATTAGCCTTAATCTTGATGAAATCATGATTGGAACCCATTTAGGGTTCCAAAATGACCCTAAAGTGCAACTCCCTTTAACTAAAACCCAAAATTTTGCTTTTATAGTGTTGCTGAAATCTGGACTGAATCAGCGACAGGTGCCCTGCACCTGCTTTAAGGTGAGCCGCACCTTAAAGCATGGAATTTTTAGTGTGTCGCACCTTCCTTATGGTGAGCCGCACCTTAAAGCATGATCAGCTTCTCACTTGGATTTTTTCATTTTTAGCTTTAAGGTGAGCCGCACCTAGCCTTTGGTGAGCCGCACCTTAACACTGATTTCAGCACTTTTCTTCATTTTCACTTCAAACTTCATTTGGTTCAATATTTAGGCTCAAGTCTTGATTCCTTTGCATAAATTTGAAATTTTGAACTATTTTTACCTTGAACCACAAACTCATCAACAAACCATCACTTCCAATCATTAAACTCTTCAAAACCCAACAAAACGAGAAAGATAGTGCGAGAATAAATATGCATATTTTGAGCACTATCAAGCACCATTAAGATCACCGGAATCCCCTTCACAAGCGGACTCTGTTTCAGATAACATATCTGTTACTCAATTGATGTTTCTCGATTTTGTTTTCAGATCTTGCTCGATTGATTGGAACCGGTGGTGGAGATGAAGAAGACGAGAAAGAAGGAACGACACCGGTTGTTAATGTGCGTGAAGGTGAACAACGACACCGATTATGTTTTGAGTTTTACACGAATTGAAATTGACGATGAAGGTTGAAGTTGAATTTAATGATTATAATGTATGCATTTGAGGTTTTGGTTTGAGATTTAGTTGAAAATTTGGATCTGGGAACTTATTGATGTTTGATGATGATAAGATGAGGTGAAAGTTTAGATCTGGAAAAGGTTTCATTGAGTTTGATGATGATTGATGATATCGAAGTGAGAAATGAGTTGTCTTTTGTGATTTTTTGGATAAATTATGGCATGATTTGGGGATTGAAGGGCAAATGACGTCAGGAAAAAAAAACATAAATGACTAGCATACAATATCTTACAAATATGAGAGACTAATGATGTAATTTTGTGTAGAAATGAAATTGAGGTAACCTGAAGTTTACCTGTTATAACAGGTTAAATACATACAATAGACCAATTTAGATACTTGCATGCATACAATAGGAGTTTTGAAAGTTGAATGCATACAATAAAAATTTGATAAAAGTTCAATGCATTTTCGAATAATTTTCCCAACTAGATCTTTTAACGCTACGATGTAGAACTAAAGTTCTTAAAATTTATAAAATTTCTAAGCATTTCAAAGTATATTTTTAAATAGAAACGGTTATATCAAATATATTTTTAAATAGCGCTGACTGATTGTACTTATTTCGAAGAGCGGATAAGATACGAGTGTACGACTAGATCACGTTAATAGTGAACGGCTTAATCAGATGACGCTCTCCGGTTAACGAAGATTACTGGATACAAATGCTTCATGAGACTGGTGCAACTTCTTGTACTTGCTAAGTATTTGCATAGTCCATTTGTCTTGATTTTGGGCTTGACAAAGAAAAAGACAGTAAATCTCTCATAAACCCTTATATCCCTCTATAAATAGAGGGGTCTTCTCACACACCCAGCTTGTCTTACCTTATCTCATTATCTCCACACATTCTCTCCCATTCTCACACACCACAATTCAAGGGTTTTTACTTTCTAAGGCCTTTTTTTCTCATGGCGATATCACTCGATCAGATCGAACAACTGTCAGCCGCTAACCACCCTCTCGAGATCATTCTTCTAATATCTTTCAAAAATTGGTTTTGAGTTGGGTGATTTGTGTAAAGTGAAGTTTACTTACGGGGTAAAAATCGTAACTGTTAGGTGGTAATTTATGTAAAGTAAAGTTTACTTTGGAGAAATCTAATTCCCAATTTAATATAATAACCAATAAATAAAAATCATTCAAAGTTTTAACGGTATTTATCTTCTTTTTTTTCGCCGCGAGTTAGGTTTTTTACCGTCATCATCGTTTAACCCAAAATAATTTTTCGGACAAAACGTAACTAATTATATTCGAAACGAAGTTTTTTTTTTTTTTTTTAAAAAAAAGAAATATTTTGAATTAATTATATGTATTTGAAATATCGTTGTTGCGGAAACATTTTTTCAAACCGGAGACGGATCTTTTCATTATCATTATATGAGTACTATGTCAATAGCAGTCGAAAAGTTAACTTACATGCAAAATTTATTGGCTGAGGTAAAAAAAGACTTTTATTAATACAATTAAGTGAAAAGACTTTTATTAATACAATTACACTTAATTGTATACAAAAAAAATCTTTCAATCATTCATATTTGTAACTAACTTATTATTAATTTTATCGTTATTCCGACTGACAAAACAATTGAGTGAAACTCTATTAAACATCCATGACATATTAACAATTAAACAATTGGCTCTGGTTACCTTAATGAGGGTTTCTGTATATACGTAGTGTTATTTGACTATCACGTCAAAATTTATAATTATTCTTTCTTAATTATTCAATTTTTAAGTGTACCAAACAACACATGAGGGCATTTTGTACAACATAGCGTAGGTAGCGTAATTTTTTTTTAAAAAACTTCGTTGACCTTGAACTATTATGATATCTCACGGATGACTTTAAAGTTAACGATTGTTAAGTTTTGTCCGTTAAGTTGTGTCACATGAACAACGCACAAGGGCGTTTTCGTCCATCTACGTTAATGAACGTCGGATCTTCAAACTTCAAATACTAACAGACAGAGGCGAAGCCAGGAATACAGAATAGGGGATGCTTAAGGATAGTGGCAGAAGCAGTATTTTTTTTCACCGGGGGCAAAAAAAATTAAAACCGTATCAATTTTTTAGACAAAATATGGAGGTTTTGGGGCAAAAAATGGAGGTTTTTAAGCAAATTATGGAGGTTTTGGGGTAAATTTTGAAGAATTTTGAATAAAATTTGATGATTTTAGAGGAAAATATGTAGGTTTTGAGAAAACAATGGTTATAATAATTGTATAAGTTAAATATATATAAACAATAAAGATTTAATGAACTTGTAGCGACCCGACAAAATTGTCATTTGACGGCGCCGACTACTTAGGTCCCGTTACGTGGTCATAAGTCTTTAAAATAACGTTTGACCAAAATATGTCGCATTCATTGCAAAAGTAAAGAGTGTTCCCTAGTTTACAAGAATTGTTCATCCAAAAGTTACGTTACAAAGTTATAAGTACAAATGAAACCTATGCGACACAATTTAAAAGTAGCCAAAAGATGCTCCATGTATGCATAAATACTCGACATCCAAAGCAAGTATCAAAATAATGAGCGGAAGCATGTAACACATATCGTTCAAAGACCTGAGAAAAACATAGAAATTTATCAACGAAAACGTTGGTGAAATCATAGGTTTAAGTAAGTAAGTGAGTAAATAAGTAGATTGAACCACAAGATTTGCAACATCGAATTAATAGTTAACCATTCCAAAATTTGTTTCACGAGCACCCAATTATCAATGCTTAACATTTCTCCCATTGAACCCCATCACTTAGTGCTAGAACATACACTGTTTCTCGAAAATATATTTCATTCGTAAACGGTAGCGAACCGTTTGAATGAGGGTTTGTCAAACCCATATGGATCCATACAACATAAGTTCTCGCTTACACCCGGCAAGTGTAACTAATGATAATCGAATTGAGGATTTTGTTCTAAACTCGTATGTAGAATGTTTGTTTTCCTGTACTTGTGTTCACTTAGTAAAAGAATTGTTTATGTTTTCTCATCCCAAATGTAAGTTCAAAAAGAGTAAAAGTGGGACTATGATCTCACCTTGAGTGCACGAGTAGTAAAGTACTTCAACAAGTAAACGTGTGCAAAGAACAATGCTAATCTTGACCTAAACAATAGGTTGTATCAATAACGGTAAACACGATAGGTCAAAGATGTTCAATTAGTCATATGGCTCGTTACGACTCGATTATGTAGCATGTGAATCAAATTGTCACGTTTCATGCAAGATACAAGTATAAAAGCAGGTTAGAACGATTGCACAACCATTTGGTTAAGTTTGATTAAAAGTCAACTTGGTCGGGTCAAAGTCAACGAAAAAGTCAACATGTTCGGGTCGGGTCCCGAACTATTTTTCTGAGGTTTTTAATCATATATGAGCATGTTAGAACAAGTTTCATGTGAATCGGAGGTCCGTAGTATGCCAAACATTTTTTGTATTTTGGACATGGAGGTCAGAACCTGACCACGGCTTATGTCGCGCCGCGACATAAGCTGGCCGCGCCGCGGCATTGGCCGTGCGCTGGTACCTGGTCAGTCTCAATTGTTCAAGTCCCAAATCAAAACTCTTTCAAGCATAAATTACAAACCGCTAACTCTTAGAACTCGCACCTTATATCGTTGGAAAGGTAATTTGACAAAGAACACAACTAAATATATTTCACCAACCAAAAACATTATTTGTAACAATCGGCTTTCCAAAATAAATGATCGATTAATGCACACATTTAATACTCGAATTTGATAAGTGCACATTTATGATTCGGGCATTTAATGCATACCTACAACACGCCGTTTTGTAGGTAATCGAGCATACAATACAACTAACTACTTACTAACAATAATTCATGGCATTCAATGTATCATCTATTCATTTCAAGCTTATCAAACCCTAACCCAAATTCACCAAAAATCACTAATCAAGTTTATGGAGTTTTCTCAAGCAACCTACACATCAAATTGAAGCTAGTGATACTAGGAACACAATTAGAACATGAACTTTTAACATCTAACAACATATGATCATCCAAAATTCAAGAACAACACACCAAAATTCAAGTTCATGCTAGTTATACTAAAACAACGAGATCGAGCATACAAATTACATACACGACATCACAATGAGCCATAGACACTAACTAACACCATTTCAAGTTAAAAACACGAATTTAGAGAAATCTAGAGTTTTAGAAATGTTACCCAAACGAGATGAAGTTGGTACCAAAATGAAGAGGATGAAGAGAGGATCACGAATATGTAATTTATTTTGTTGTAAGCCTCCTAGATCGAATTTAGATGATGATTGAATGAATTTGGAAATTGTGTGTGTGTTCTTGCGAGAGAGAAAGAGAGAGAGATGGAGATGGTTGAATGGTGGTGATTGGGGTGGACTAGGTGACCTAGTCAACTAGTTTGCCCCGTGTCAATTTTAGTCCCTCGAGTTTGTAGTCGGGTGCGAAAATTACCTAAACGGAATATTTTAAAACGCGTATTAACGGAGGATGTTAAAATCCAATAACGGAAAAATATTAAGAATGTTAGCTAACGGAGGATACGAATTTAGTTACGAAGGATATTTTTAAAATAAAAAGACGGGCGTTAAAATAATTTAACGGAAAAATGCGGGATGTTACATTACCCACACCTTAAAAGAAATTTCGTCCCGAAATTTAGTTGGAAGTAATAGTCGATGTCTCTTCCTTGAGACCTTGCATTGTCAATGCTATGAATAAGTGAAGATATGTCCTTGGGCATTCCCACGAATTTGGACAGTCGGGGTTTTATGTTGTATTAAGGCTTGGTTTTACGATTCACAATTTCAACCGGTCTTTCTACGAAGAGGAGTTGTCATCAATAGTAAGTTTATCTAGAAGGATAGCACGTTCCTGTTCCGCAGGACACGTATCTAAGTTTGTTACATGGAACGTAAGGTAAACGGAAACTTAATTGAGTCGGAGGTTCTAAACGGTAGGAAGCGGTTCCAAGACGCCCCAAGATTTCAAAAGGATCAATATTGCGGATATAAATTTCCTCGATTTCCCGAAACGGATTACACCTTTCCAAGGTGTGGTTTTCAATATTACACGGTTACTGACTTTAAATTTGAGAGATTTTCATCTAACATTGGTATAACTCCTTTGGCGACCACGGGCCGTCTTGAGCCCTTCTCGGACTTGAAATATCTCAAAGGTTGTTTCTTGAATGATTTCGGATCTGATGATTTGCTTGTCACCTACTTCGGTCCAACGAATAGGAGAACAACATTTGTGGTTATATAAAGTTTCGAAAAGTGCGCGTTAACACGCGAGTGGTAACTACTGTTGTAAGAGGGATCAACTAAAGGCGACAATACAAGTTTGTAACATGTCTTTCCAAGATGTAAATTGTTCGTTTGCTTAGCTCGTCTGTTTGTGGAAGATACGCAGTACTCACGTCTAAACGTATTCCGAAGGCTTCTTGTAAACAAGATGTGTAACGAGTATTTTCGATCCGGGATAATTGACAATGATACACCGTGTTGGAATATAATTTCTTAAGATATGCTTGGACAAGTTAGTTAGGGTTCGAAAGCGTTTGTTGGAACAGGTTTCTTGTCGGCTACTGAAAAATGTTCGTAAGGGCTAGTCACCCTCGGGGCGAATACTAGTAACACGTGAAGAGTCTCTCTCTCCATTGAAAAATTATATAAAAAGGTTTCCGTATACGGAAGTACGAGCGAAAAGATAGGAGTGAAATGAGAACTTAGAATAGGATGAGTTCACATTTTGAGGTAGCCATATCGCGCATCTAGTGGCCAAATGTTGAGACTTGGTGGGAAACAAGATAGTACACGTAGTTGTATAGCTCGGGGTTGAGTAGTAGTTGGCCGTATAACAGAAGCACAAGGATGTTAAGTCAAAGAAGAAAGGGGTATCCTGGGATTGTGTTATCTTTGGTCTTAGTAATATCAGACGGTAATAGTGAAATAGCAGAGCTATGTATCGTGGTACGCGATGACGAGAAGATTGATCGGATCCATAAATAAGTAATCAAATTCTCCGTGTAAAATAACGAATTTCAGCTTCCTTGATTTCGAGTCGAGAGGGGTTGTCTTTCAGGCGTTCACGTAGAAGTATTTCTATATTTGAGTTCCATTTTGTGCCACACGAATTTATCTAGTAAGGTTGGTGTGAAAAATCACGTTCAAAGTCCGGACACGGAAAATGTTTAATTTTTTTTTTTTTTCCTTAGTACGTTAACGAGGTTAGATGACGAGCGATACGGGAAAAATCGGAAATTAATCTTCGGTAATAATCGCGAGATCCAAAATTTTACGAATACAAGTCGGAGTCGTGAGGGTTTCTCCAAAATTAATTAATTAATTCAATTTTTTGTTTTTTTTTTTTTTTGCGAGATCTACTGTAATACCTTGACCACTAACAATATGGTTTAGAATTTGGACTTCGTTTAACCAAAATTCTCACTTGGAGAATTCGGCATAGAGTTGCTCTTTTCTCAAGAGTTCGAGCGTAAGACGGAGACGTTGTTCGTTTTTCCTTTCCGCTTGAATAGCTTAAAATTATAAGTACGGTAACGAATTTGTCTAGATAAGTTTGCATACGCGGTTCCGGAGGTCTATGAATACGGGCGGAGCCTTAGATAAACTGAACGGCACTAAAAGAAATTTATAACTATCGTAGCGAGTTCGAAAAGTGGTTTAGGAGACATCTTCTACCTTAACCCTCAATTGATGATAACCAGAATGAAGGTCGATTTTAGAATATACGCGAGATCCGTGTAACGGTTCAAGAGGTTGTTGATACGGGGAAGAGGATATCGGTTCTTAAACGGAAATTATTTAGTTCACTAAAATCACATATATGTGGGGAAAACATTCCCTTCCTAACGTATAGGTTTTGGGCTCCCTAGTTCTATAGATGTCAAATCAAAGTTCAAATTACCTACCCAATAAGTTTGACGTACACTCTCCGATAAATTTGTCGGTACGCAATAGTTTTCCGTTGGTCACTTGAATGGCCTAAGTAATATCTAGGGGGTGGTGGAGTGCAAATAGTAGGCTCCAAAGCCTTGGATACAAAACATTTATCGACATCCGAATCGAATAAACATGAAGTATAGGAGTTGTTAAGAAGAAACGTACCCGTGACTAGTTCATGTCGTCTCGAGCATCCTCGGTGCTAATGTTGGAAGTTCGGCCGCGTGTGTTGGGGTTGACTTTCTTCGTTGGACATGCATTCCTAAAATGACCCGGTTGGCCACATTCGAAACAAACACCCGGCTTTTGTGTGTTGGGTCCCTTTTGACTGACGGGGGCGGTACTTCCACAATATTTGGCAATATGACCACTTCCCTGGCACCGGTGGCAAATTAGCTTGCCACATTCACCAAAGTGATGCTTGTGGCATTTGTTACAAAAAGGTCGAGTTCCAGCATAACTTTTCTTGCCGACGGAGGTGAAAAGTTCCTTGGCAAAGTTGTTGCTGTTGTAGTTGCTGGATTGAGAGGCTTCCCATTTTCTTTTGTTGTTACCCGGTTGGTCCTCGGCCGTTGGTGCCGGTGCTTCAATTTCATCCACCGTTTCTATAGATTGGCGAGCCATCGTTGATGTGGTAGCGTGGGGGTACGTGATAGTACTATATTTTACTATGAAATACGTTACAAATTACACAAGTTTTAATTATTTATTTACAAATGGGATATACCTAAACCTTGCTACAACACTATAGGCAGTGTACCTAATCGTAGAGTAGTATAGTTTTTAGTAAGTCCGGTTCGTTCCACAGGGAGCGGGCTTATTGCACACTATATTTTTAAACAACTATATTTGTACAAAATATATATAATTATATATAATAATATACAAAAGGGGGTTTACCGTTTAATGACCGGTTTGTCGATTTATATTTTAAGCGAAGCGTATAGTAAATGATGATATTTAAATAACAATAAAATAAATAACAATAATTAAAATGACAATAAATAAAAGTACGAGGAAATATGAAATAAAATATATTATGCTTATTTAAACTTCCGTAACCATGATGTTTGACGTTTTGATTTTAATCTATTGTCCTGGGCTAATTGTCCTTTGTCCTGGATGTATTTGAAACCTATCTGGTTTTTGTCCATAATAGTTCATCGGTCATAATTATAAACTGCTCGGCAAATTTAACCTTATACCCGAAGTCAAATATTCCAACTAACTGGGGATTCGAACTGTAACAAGGTCATAATACTTTGCTTAATGAATACACCAGGTTATCGACTGTGTGTAAACCAAGGTTTTAATACTTTGTTAACAATTACACCAATTACCCTTGAATGTAATCCACCCCTGTTTTAATGAGTCCATTGACTATTAATCCATCCCCGTGTCCGGTCAAATGAACAATAATTCGTACTTATAAATATCCCGCCCATCGTGTTCGATTAAGCGTATGTGGTTATATATAGATACTTCAAATCATAACCTTTATATTAAATTAACGAGGTATCGTTAATTTAATATAAAGCCCATTAATAGCTCATAGTCTAATTTCCACAAGTGTCGTTCTTTTGTCCAAACCCCAATTATGGTACAAAACCCAATTACCCCGTCTTTAATATTTAGTCCAACATCGTGATTACTTTGGCTCAAATAAGCATAATAATAACTTAAGTACGAGACATTAATTTAAAAAGGAGAACATAGCTTACATTGATTATTTATCGCGTAGTGTTACACGGACAGAGCTCCGACTTTAAAAACCCGTAAAAATAACTTTTACATAACCCAAACTAATCTAATATAACACTAATCTATACTATATATACATATATATATTTATTTATATTATACTAGGGAGTATTATTATTATTTTTATTATATATTTTACATGCAGAACTCGAGAGCTTTTATAGCCAGAACTGAAATTCACTGCTCCGCGAGTCGCGGCCATTTTGGCCTTCCAGCTCCGCAAGTCGCGGAGGTTCCAAAACCAGCCCACAAGTTCAAGATCCAAGGCTGCCGACGGTTTTTATTTAAATATATATAATATATAAATAATTTTTATAATTATTTATATATTATATTATATTTATATACATAGTAGACTCGTAATTTTTTTTTCCGTTGCGTCGAGCGTTGAGAGTTGGTTCATGTACCGGTTCCGGATTTTCGAACGTCCTTGCGTACGCTGAGATATTTTGTACTTTGCGTTTCGTAACTTGTACTCTTGTCATTTTTAGACGTTCCTTATCAATAAATTGAACCTTTTTAATTGTATCTTGTACTTTTGAGCTTTTTGGACCTTTGCGTCTTCAATTCGTTGTTTTCGCCTTTTGTCTTCGCACTTATTTAATATAAATGAATATTACATGAAAATGGAACAATTGCAACTGAAATCTTTACATATCGGAGGGATATTGATACTAAATATATGTTCATTTGGAGCACTATCAAATATCCCCACACTTGAACGTTGCTTGTCCTCAAGCAATACAGTCTTGAAATAAAACACACTAGAATCAAGCATTTTAACGTTAAGTGGGGTTAGACTTCAAGCATTTCTTTCTTTGCCTTTTTATTCTCCTTTATTCCATTTTAAATGAATTCAAGCATTTTGGGTTGTTTCTCAATTGATGTCCTTTTCGAGGTATCGATAATTTCGGTATTAACACCTAGTTTTCATCGTTCATAAATATGTATAAACATGATTTTGACTTCATTTAGTTGAAAATTTTTCAAATTTTCACAAAATTTGGCAAATAAACCAAGTGTAAATCCGAGAGAATTTATAACCCTTCCCCACACTTGAGATCATGCAATGCCCTCATTAGCATGAAATCAGACTATAATTATAAATTCATGAGGGTGATTAGTGTAGAAAAGTGATTGAAAATACCCAGTTTGTAATTACAAAGCTCGTCGAATGATAGATGGCGCGCCTCATCGTTCATTCCTTCTTTTGTTATTTCACACATGTTTTTCTTCAAAAACGGTTGCTTTTCTGAACTGTTTGCTAATATTTGAAAATGTGTCTTTTACCCTAATTGTGCATTTTTATTAACGAGTTATGCACTAACCCGAACCCCGAATTTAACGTTAAGTGGGGTTAGACTTTCCCATACTTAGCTGACGACATGTGAAGTCGGTAGAATAAGTTCCACGAATTAAAATAGTGAGCCAGTTATTTACATCTCGGGTGGTGTATAATATATCAATGGGTTTAAAGTTAAGACCCACCCGATTGTCACTACTTAATTCTTTTTTAAGTGTAGCTTTTAGTAAATGGATATGTCTCTTTTCTGGTTCTTGGTCAAATGGATCGATATACACCGACATACATATTATAGGGTGGACAATTTCTAACGTTTCCTTCCTTTTATTCTTGACGTCAAAGTTTTCACCTCCATTACCCAATTGGGTGAAATTCGAGGTGTCATTATCTATTACAGCTCGTAGTTCATTTCCGGTGGATGACTCGTCTATTGAGAATATTGGGTTGGAAGGTTGTGGAATGGTGAAGTTCGGTTTGGCCTCGGGAGTAAAACTTTCAACGTTATCGTATTCCCAAGAGTACCAATTTGTCACCCTTACTTCTTCTTTATCCATTGATGGATCGATGATTTCGTCGATAGAGGCTAATGTGTTGATATGTTGTGAAATTGGTAAGACTGAATAAAAAGTATCATCGGGATAGTTGGTGATTTCGGAGTTCTCGAATTCATCAAAATTCGATGATATGAGATTTTCTTGCACACGACTCCACAGATCAACAGGTGTGTAGTCTGATAGAGTTTCAGCTTGCCGGTTTACAAACTCTCTCATTTGTTCATTTTGAGCATTGAGTTCTTCGAGTTTGATTTTCATATTGTCTAATAAATTTTCAGACACGTAATTTTCCTCGTCTACTGGTTGTTGAGTTTGGAAATATTCTTGGGAATAATCCCAATTTGAATTGTATTCTTCATAATCATTCCATTCAGGTTCCGTGGGTGCGTAATTTTTCATAGGAACGTAATAATAACATTCCCATGTTGAGTGATAATCTCCACAGATTTCACAACCAGTTATTGTTTCGTCATTCGTGATCCAAGATTGACCGAACGAATTGTCATCAACACTCGTTTGAGAGTATTGATTTAATTGATTTTGGATATCAAAAAGGGTTTCCATAGCCTTGTTTTCAAAATTTTCCATTTTATTGCGATGGCCAAATTTTAGCTACAATGTGGTGCATTTACTAATTATCCTATTAGTTATAAAAATAGAAAAACTTATATAAGTTGTCCAATCAATAGACTTTTCTGCTTTTGCCCACGTTTCGAATAGCCAAAAGATGCAGCAGGGAGCCAGAACCCTTTAAATCGGAAGCTCACAACTCAGCCACTAACAAATCCAACTATTACTACGAAGCAGAAAATTGTCAACGTCCATTAATTTAACCACTTAAATAATTTTTCTTTCTGTTTGAGATATTAGATAAGAAATAGAGAAAATTTCTAAGTCCTAAAAACTAAAGCGTCGAGAAATAAGAAAGAAAAAGAATGCGCGTCGAAAAACGTCGAAAAATAAAAATAAGAAAATAGCGCGTCGTAACTTAAAAGTCTAAAAATTATATCTAAAAAATTGCGCCTAAAGGTCTAAAGGTAAATGCAATTTTATTTAGAAAACGGCAATTACTTAAAGGCACTAAAATTTATTTAAAACTAAAGCGAAAAACGGCGTCGCAAAATTCTAAAGCACCTAAATCTTAGTCTAAAGAAAAAGCACTTAAGGGATTTTACGGCAAAGCCTAAAAATCTAGAAGTAAAAATAACTATGGCAAAAACTAAGTTTAAAACTAAATATGAGCGAAAAATACAAATATTACGCTAAAACGATTAAAAAGGGACAAAATATAAAAATATACAAAAAGTTGTAAAAAAAAATACAATTTTTATAAAAATATTATTTTTATATTATTTATTTATTAAAACTATTAATTTTTACAATTTAATTAAAATTAATAAACTAAATATACAAATTAATTAAAACTTAAATTAAATACTAAATTAATTAAATATTTAACAATAATACAAATTAATTAATAATAATTAATAATACTCCGTAATTAATGCAGATTAGGGTTCTGTGTACCCGTGTCAGAGTGTCTCCGCGAGTCGCGGTATTTAAAGCAGCAAACCCCGCGAGTCGCGGGGTTCCAAAATTCAACTCGGGTGCAGTTCAAAATTTGACTTTTTTTTTTATATAAAATATTTATATAATAAAAACTTATATTTAAAAACTTAAATAAAAATAGAACTACTTTATAACTTTAAAAATATCTTAAAAATAGATTTATATATATTAATTTTTTTTTTTTAAATTTTATATTGTTTTTCTAAAAATATATTTATACAAATATATATTAAAAATATAGCGTTTCGCCAAATTCCCCGGCAGCGGCGCCAAAAACTTGATGTGGTAGCGTGGGGGTACGTGATAGTACTATATTTTACTATGAAATACGTTACAAATTACACAAGTTTTAATTATTTATTTACAAATGGGATATACCTAAACCTTGCTACAACACTATAGGCAGTGTACCTAATCGTAGAGTAGTATAGTTTTTAGTAAGTCCGGTTCGTTCCACAGGGAGCGGGCTTATTGCACACTATATTTTTAAACAACTATATTTGTACAAAATATATATAATTATATATAATAATATACAAAAGGGGGTTTACCGTTTAATGACCGGTTTGTCGATTTATATTTTAAGCGAAGCGTATAGTAAATGATGATATTTAAATAACAATAAAATAAATAACAATAATTAAAATGACAATAAATAAAAGTACGAGGAAATATGAAATAAAATATATTATGCTTATTTAAACTTCCGTAACCATGATGTTTGACGTTTTGATTTTAATCTATTGTCCTGGGCTAATTGTCCTTTGTCCTGGATGTATTTGAAACCTATCTGGTTTTTGTCCATAATAGTTCATCGGTCATAATTATAAACTGCTCGGCAAATTTAACCTTATACCCGAAGTCAAATATTCCAACTAACTGGGGATTCGAACTGTAACAAGGTCATAATACTTTGCTTAATGAATACACCAGGTTATCGACTGTGTGTAAACCAAGGTTTTAATACTTTGTTAACAATTACACCAATTACCCTTGAATGTAATCCACCCCTGTTTTAATGAGTTCATTGACTATTAATCCATCCCCGTGTCCGGTCAAATGAACAATAATTCGTACTTATAAATATCCCGCCCATCGTGTTCGATTAAGCGTATGTGGTTATATATAGATACTTCAAATCATAACCTTTATATTAAATTAACGAGGTATCGTTAATTTAATATAAAGCCCATTAATAGCTCATAGTCTAATTTCCACAAGTGTCGTTCTTTTGTCCAAACCCCAATTATGGTACAAAACCCAATTACCCCGTCTTTAATATTTAGTCCAACATCGTGATTACTTTGGCTCAAATAAGCATAATAATAACTTAAGTACGAGACATTAATTTAAAAAGGAGAACATAGCTTACATTGATTATTTATCGCGTAGTGTTACACGGACAGAGCTCCGACTTTAAAAACCCGTAAAAATAACTTTTACATAACCCAAACTAATCTAATATAACACTAATCTATACTATATATACATATATATATTTATTTATATTATACTAGGGAGTATTATTATTATTTTTATTATATATTTTACATGCAGAACTCGAGAGCTTTTATAGCCAGAACTGAAATTCACTGCTCCGCGAGTCGCGGCCATTTTGGCCTTCCAGCTCCGCAAGTCGCGGAGGTTCCAAAACCAGCCCACAAGTTCAAGATCCAAGGCTGCCGACGGTTTTTATTTAAATATATATAATATATAAATAATTTTTATAATTATTTATATATTATATTATATTTATATACATAGTAGACTCGTAATTTTTTTTTCCGTTGCGTCGAGCGTTGAGAGTTGGTTCATGTACCGGTTCCGGATTTTCGAACGTCCTTGCGTACGCTGAGATATTTTGTACTTTGCGTTTCGTAACTTGTACTCTTGTCATTTTTAGACGTTCCTTATCAATAAATTGAACCTTTTTAATTGTATCTTGTACTTTTGAGCTTTTTGGACCTTTGCGTCTTCAATTCGTTGTTTTCGCCTTTTGTCTTCGCACTTATTTAATATAAATGAATATTACATGAAAATGGAACAATTGCAACTGAAATCTTTACATATCGGAGGGATATTGATACTAAATATATGTTCATTTGGAGCACTATCAAATATCCCCACACTTGAACGTTGCTTGTCCTCAAGCAATACAGTCTTGAAATAAAACACACTAGAATCACTTCTTTATTCTTCACACTTTGTACATCAGTGAATTTGATACGGCGGTATAAACAATGATAGTAGCATTTGTGGTTTACAGTCCCACATGACTATGAAAATTTAGATCCGTTAGGAAATTGGATCTTTATAAAAACATTTGATCTTTTGAAAATTCATGCTAGATTTTACCCTAGACAGGTTTTCCGGAATAACCCTTCACCGGTGTTTGCAAAATATTTTTGTGGGTTGGTGGGTTTCAGATTTGAAAATTTTAGCTCAAAACTTATGGTTTTGTGTCACCCACTTGCTAACCTTGTATTAGGAAAGCAACACGTCCAGTTTACTTGTCCCGTATATTACCTTTCGGTAAACTACCGTCCGGTTGTAAAGGAAAGCGATGAACAAGCAACTGTTAAGGCAATGTCCCGTGACATGCTTTTGATTATGGTCTTTAACGTGTCGGATGCAATACTATCCTTTGTAGGAGCAATAGTAAAGATCACCCTATAGTTTTTCGGTCTTGGCAAAAGGTCCTGTCTTCGACCAATATGCAACCACCGTTCTTACGGTTGACACCCGATTTGGTTCAGGTGACCTAATGAATTCCAGGTGAATTCCTAGGATTTTACGTTCAATGAACGCATTGAAAATGGGTTTTCAGAAAACAAATCGGTTTTATTTTTGATCAAAATATTTTCTCGTTCAAGCTCGAGTTTAGATATCATCGAATTCCATGAGTTGTAATTCTCAATCTTTAAAGTCAATCTCAAGGATTGAGTAATATCAGGCTTAAAAGCTGATTTTTAATCTTTGAGGAGATTATCCTTTCTGGGGGTCTGATTCATTAGTCTTATCAAGCTAATTTGCACGGCGCCCTCCCCATTTTACGAGACAGATCCTCTCATGGTTAGGATAAGTCTGACCACTTGGCGACCCTGTTTGATGCTGAGGTCCGTGGATTTCCTGCTGATTTTAGAGATGACTTTTCTAGATTTTTCGTCAACCTACAGCTGGTCTGGACGACAACTTCTTGACCTAAATCAAGAAGCGCGTGTCTTTTTCGGAAGACTTTACTTCCTTTTAATGATGGAATTGATTCATCGTGTAGATCCATCTTTCTTTCAAGTATGTTACAGTAAATAGGGTAAAACAGTTAATTTAGTCCAAACAAAAGCACCTGCAATAAACTTTACAGAAACATGTGATAGATAGTTTTTAATTGAATAACTTGGTACATTCTCTCCACACTTAGTTTCTTTCTTTGCCTTTTTATTCTCCTTTATTCCATTTTAAATGAATTCAAGCATTTTGGGTTGTTTCTCAATTGATGTCCTTTTCGAGGTATCGATAATTTCGGTATTAACACCTAGTTTTCATCGTTCATAAATATGTATAAACATGATTTTGACTTCATTTAGTTGAAATTTTTTCAAATTTTCACAAAATTTGGCAAATAAACCAAGTGTAAATCCGAGAGAATTTATAACCCTTCCCCACACTTGAGATCATGCAATGCCCTCATTAGCATGAAATCAGACTATAATTATAAATTCATGAGGGTGATTAGTGTAGAAAAGTGATTGAAAATACCCAGTTTGTAATTACAAAGCTCGTCGAATGATAGATGGCGCGCCTCATCGTTCATTCCTTCTTTTGTTATTTCACACATGTTTTTCTTCAAAAACGGTTGCTTTTCTGAACTGTTTGCTAATATTTGAAAATGTGTCTTTTACCCTAATTGTGCATTTTTATTAACGAGTTATGCACTAACCCGAACCCCGAATTTAACGTTAAGTGGGGTTAGACTTCCCCATACTTAGCTGACGACATGTGAAGTCGGTAGAATAAGTTCCACGAATTAAAATAGTGAGCCAGTTATTTACATCTCGGGTGGTGTATAATATATCAATGGGTTTAAAATTAAGACCCACCCGATTGTCACTACTTAATTCTTTTTTAAGTGTAGCTTTTAGTAAATGGATATGTCTCTTTTCTGGTTCTTGGTCAAATGGATCGATATACACCGACATACATATTATAGGGTGGACAATTTCTAACGTTTCCTTCCTTTTAATCTCGACGTCAAAGTTTTCACCTCCATTACCCAATTGGGTGAAATTCGAGGTGTCATTATCTATTACAGCTCGTAGTTCATTTCCGGTGGATGACTCGTCTATTGAGAATATTGGGTTGGAAGGTTGTGGAATGGTGAAGTTCGGTTTGGCCTCGGGAGTAAAACTTTCAACGTTATCGTATTCCCAAGAGTACCAATTTGTCACCCTTACTTCTTCTTTATCCATTGATGGATCGATGATTTCGTCGATAGAGGCTAATGTGTTGATATGTTGTGAAATTGGTAAGACTGAATAAAAAGTATCATCGGGATAGTTGGTGATTTCGGAGTTCTCGAATTCATCAAAATTCGATGATATGAGATTTTCTTGCACACGACTCCACATATCAACAGGTGTGTAGTCTGATAGAGTTTCAGCTTGCCGGTTTACAAACTCTCTCATTTGTTCATTTTGAGCATTGAGTTCTTCGAGTTTGATTTTCATATTGTCTAATAAATTTTCAGACACGTAATTTTCCTCGTCTACTGGTTGTTGAGTTTGGAAATATTCTTGGGAATAATCCCAATTTGAATTGTATTCTTCATAATCATTCCATTCAGGTTCCGTGGGTGCGTAATTTTTCATAGGAACGTAATAATAACATTCCCATGTTGAGTGATAATCTCCACAGATTTCACAACCAGTTATTGTTTCGTCATTCGTGATCCAAGATTGACCGAACGAATTGTCATCAACACTCGTTTGAGAGTATTGATTTAATTGATTTTGGATATCAAAAAGGGTTTCCATAGCCTTGTTTTCAAAATTTTTCATTTTATTGCGATTGCCAAATTTTAGCTACAATGTGGTGCATTTACTAATTATCCTATTAGTTATAAAAATAGAAAAACTTATATAAGTTGTCCAATCAATAGACTTTTCTGCTTTTGCCCACGTTTCGAATAGCCAAAAGATGCAGCAAGGAGCCAGAACCCTTTAAATCGGAAGCTCACAACTCAGCCACTAACAAATCCAACTATTACTACGAAGCAGAAAATTGTCAACGTCCATTAATTTAACCACTTAAATAATTTTTCTTTCTGTTTGAGATATTAGATAAGAAATAGAGAAAATTTCTAAGTCCTAAAAACTAAAGCGTCGAGAAATAAGAAAGAAAAAGAATGCGCGTCGAAAAACGTCGAAAAATAAAAATAAGAAAATAGCACGTCGTAACTTAAAAGTCTAAAAATTATATCTAAAAAGTTGCGCCTAAAGGTCTAAAGGTAAATGCAATTTTATTCAGAAAACGGCAATTACTTAAAGGCACTAAAATTTATTTAAAACTAAAGCGAAAAACGGCGTCGCAAAATTCTAAAGCACCTAAATCTTAGTCTAAAGAAAAAGCACTTAAGGGATTTTACGGCAAAGCCTAAAAATCTAGAAGTAAAAATAACTATGGCAAAAACTAAGTTTAAAACTAAATATGAGCGAAAAATACAAATATTACGCTAAAACGATTAAAAAGGGACAAAATATAAAAATATACAAAAAGTTGTAAAAAAAAATACAATTTTTATAAAAATATTATTTTTATATTATTTATTTATTAAAACTATTAATTTTACAATTTAATTAAAATTAATAAACTAAATATACAAATTAATTAAAACTTAAATTAAATACTAAATTAATTAAATATTTAACAATAATACAAATTAATTAATAATAATTAATAATACTCCGTAATTAATGCAGATTAGGGTTCTGTGTACCCGTGTCAGAGTGTCTCCCAGCAAACCCCGCGAGTCGCGGGGTTCCAAAATTCAACTCGGGTGCAGTTCAAAATTTGACTTTTTTTTTTTTTTATATAAAATATTTATATAATAAAAACTTATATTTAAAAACTTAAATAAAAATAGAACTACTTTATAACTTTAAAAATATCTTAAAAATAGATTTATATATATTAAATTTTTTTTTTTTAAATTTTATATTGTTTTTCTAAAAATATATTTATACAAATATATATTAAAAATATAGCGTTTCGCCAAATTCCTCGGCAGCGGCGCCAAAAACTTGATGTGGTAGCGTGGGGGTACGTGATAGTACTATATTTTACTATGAAATACGTTACAAATTACACAAGTTTTAATTATTTATTTACAAATGGGATATACCTAAACCTTGCTACAACACTATAGGCAGTGTACCTAATCGTAGAGTAGTATAGTTTTTAGTAAGTCCGGTTCGTTCCACAGGGAGCGGGCTTATTGCACACTATATTTTTAAACAACTATATTTGTACAAAATATATATAATTATATATAATAATATACAAAAGGGGGTTTACCGTTTAATGACCGGTTTGTCGATTTATATTTTAAGCGAAGCGTATAGTAAATGATGATATTTAAATAACAATAAAATAAATAACAATAATTAAAATGACAATAAATAAAAGTACGAGGAAATATGAAATAAAATATATTATGCTTATTTAAACTTCCGTAACCATGATGTTTGACGTTTTGATTTTAATCTATTGTCCTGGGCTAATTGTCCTTTGTCCTGGATGTATTTGAAACCTATCTGGTTTTTGTCCATAATAGTTCATCGGTCATAATTATAAACTGCTCGGCAAATTTAACCTTATACCCGAAGTCAAATATTCCAACTAACTGGGGATTCGAACTGTAACAAGGTCATAATACTTTGCTTAATGAATACACCAGGTTATCGACTGTGTGTAAACCAAGGTTTTAATACTTTGTTAACAATTACACCAATTACCCTTGAATGTAATCCACCCCTGTTTTAATGAGTCCATTGACTATTAATCCATCCCCGTGTCCGGTCAAATGAACAATAATTCGTACTTATAAATATCCCGCCCATCGTGTCCGATTAAGCGTATGTGGTTATATATAGATACTTCAAATCATAACCTTTATATTAAATTAACGAGGTATCGTTAATTTAATATAAAGCCCATTAATAGCTCATAGTCTAATTTCCACAAGTGTCGTTCTTTTGTCCAAACCCCAATTATGGTACAAAACCCAATTACCCCGTCTTTAATATTTAGTCCAACATCGTGATTACTTTGGCTCAAATAAGCATAATAATAACTTAAGTACGAGACATTAATTTAAAAAGGAGAACATAGCTTACATTGATTATTTATCGCGTAGTGTTACACGGACAGAGCTCCGACTTTAAAAACCCGTAAAAATAACTTTTACATAACCCAAACTAATCTAATATAACACTAATCTATACTATATATACATATATATATTTATTTATATTATACTAGGGAGTATTATTATTATTTTTATTATATATTTTACATGCAGAACTCGAGAGCTTTTATAGCCAGAACTGAAATTCACTGCTCCGCGAGTCGCGGCCATTTTGGCCTTCCAGCTCCGCAAGTCGCGGAGGTTCCAAAACCAGCCCACAAGTTCAAGATCCAAGGCTGCCGACGGTTTTTATTTAAATATATATAATATATAAATAATTTTTATAATTATTTATATATTATATTATATTTATATACATAGTAGACTCGTAATTTTTTTTTCCGTTGCGTCGAGCGTTGAGAGTTGGTTCATGTACCGGTTCCGGATTTTCGAACGTCCTTGCGTACGCTGAGATATTTTGTACTTTACGTTTCGTAACTTGTACTCTTGTCATTTTTAGACGTTCCTTATCAATAAATTGAACCTTTTTAATTGTATCTTGTACTTTTGAGCTTTTTGGACCTTTGCGTCTTCAATTCGTTGTTTTCGCCTTTTGTCTTCGCACTTATTTAATATAAATGAATATTACATGAAAATGGAACAATTGCAACTGAAATCTTTACATATCGGAGGGATATTGATACTAAATATATGTTCATTTGGAGCACTATCAATCGTTAAAGCCTCTTGTAGGTTGGCGGGTTTGGATGACATTACCCTGTGTTGAATGCTCTTCGGAAGGCCATCCATGTAAAGTTCAACTCTTAGGGACTCGAGAGTCATGAGGTTTGGACACAATAAGACTAGTTCAGCAAACCGTTGATTATAAGCTTCGAGGTCATTCCAGACCGTTTGTAAATTTCTTAGCCCCTGTTCGAGCCTTCGAGTTTCGTCGCGCGGAAAGTATTCGGTGATCATTCTTTCTCTTAATTCGGTCCAAGAGAGTGCGTGGGCTTCATCGATACCCACCGATTGTACATACGTGTTCCACCATGAGAAAGCAATACCGGTGAGAGTGAGGGTGGAAAACTTGACCTTATCTTGGTCCCGACAACCGCTTATGTTAAAAACGGCTTCCGTTTGTTCAAACCACCTGGTGAGAGCAACCGGTCCCTCGGTTCCATCGAAAGTGGGAGGTTTGCACCCCATGAAGTTCTTGTAGGAGCACCCCTTGTTTGAATTACCAGCTCCATGATTATTGTTGTTGGAAAAGTGATCGGCCACGGCCGCACCCACGGCGGTGGTTATCATTCGTTGAAGAGCTTGTTCGAGAGTTTCGGAAGGAGTATTGGGTTGACCTTGGTGAGCCATTGTTCCTTCATGACACAAGAATTCCGTTGTTTAGTATTATCAATAATACTAATCGTGATATGGAAATCAAGATAAAGAGGAAATTTTTCCTTGACTCCCCTTAAATTCTTTATGTCATAATGTCGGAATGTTCATATGAGTCACCGTAATATAATCCCGGAAATTATATTACCCTGATTCATATGTGCATTCAACATCATTTCATATAGTCAAGGTGGCGTGTCAATCAAATCAACCACGTGAGATTAAGGTAGAATAAGAGTTAGATGTGAATAGAAGAGATCGAGTATAAATGCACAAGTAGTCAAGTAATTCCTACTCCAAGTCTATATGCCGGTTGTAGTCTAGACTCACTAATGTACCCTATGACTCGGGGTTGACACCAATGAACTCTAAATCCCTACAACCAACGCTCTGATACCAATTGTAGCGACCCGACAAAATTGTCATTTGACGGCGCCAACTACTTAGGTCCCGTTACGTGGTCATAAGTCTTTAAAATAACGTTTGACCAAAATATGTCGCATTCATTGCAAAAGTAAAGAGTGTTCCCTAGTTTACAAGAATTGTTCATCCAAAAGTTACGTTACAAAGTTATAAGTACAAATGAAACCTATGCGACACAATTTAAAAGTAGCCAAAAGATGCTCCATGTATGCATAAATACTCGACATCCAAAGCAAGTATCAAAATAATGAGCGGAAGCATGTAACACATATCGTTCAAAGACCTGAGAAAAACATAGAAATTTATCAACGAAAACGTTGGTGAAATCATAGGTTTAAGTAAGTAAGTGAGTAAATAAGTAGATTGAACCACAAGATTTGCAACATCGAATTAATAGTTAACCATTCCAAAATTTGTTTCACGAGCACCCAATTATCAATGCTTAACATTTCTCCCATTGAACCCCATCACTTAGTGCTAGAACATACACTGTTTCTCGAAAATATATTTCATTCGTAAACGGTAGCGAACCGTTTGAATGAGGGTTTGTCAAACCCATATGGATCCATACAACATAAGTTCTCGCTTACACCCGGCAAGTGTAACTAATGATAATCGAATTGAGGATTTTGTTCTAAACTCGTATGTAGAATGTTTGTTTTCCTGTACTTGTGTTCACTTAGTAAAAGAATTGTTTATGTTTTCTCATCCCAAATGTAAGTTCAAAAAGAGTAAAAGTGGGACTATGATCTCACCTTGAGTGCACGAGTAGTAAAGTACTTCAACAAGTAAACGTGTGCAAAGAATAATGCTAATCTTGACCTAAATAATAGGTTGTATCAATAACGGTAAACACGATAGGTCAAAGATGTTCAATTAGTCCTATGGCTCGTTACGACTCGATTATGTAGCATGTGAATCAAATTGTCACGTTTCATGCAAGATACAAGTATAAAAGCAGGTTAGAACGATTGCACAACCATTTGGTTAAGTTTGATTAAAAGTCAACTTGGTCGGGTCAAAGTCAACGAAAAAGTCAACATGTTCGGGTCGGGTCCCGAACTATTTTTCTGAGGTTTTTAATCATATATGAGCATGTTAGAACAAGTTTCATGTGAATCGGAGGTCCGTAGTATGCCAAACATTTTTCGTATTTTGGACATGGAGGTCAGAACCTGACCACGGCTTATGTCGCGCCGCGACATAAGCTGGCCGCGCCGCGGCATTGGCCGTGCGCTGGTACCTGGTCAGTCTCAATTGTTCAAGTCCCAAATCAAAACTCTTTCAAGCATAAATTACAAACCGCTAACTCTTAGAACTCGCACCTTATATCGTTGGAAAGGTAATTTGACAAAGAACACAACTAAATATATTTCACCAACCAAAAACATTATTTGTAACAATCGGCTTTCCAAAATAAATGATCGATTAATGCACACATTTAATACTCGAATTTGATAAGTGCACATTTATGATTCGGGCATTTAATGCATACATACAACACGCCGTTTTGTAGGTAATCGAGCATACAATACAACTAACTACTTACTAACAATAATTCATGGCATTCAATGTATCATCTATTCATTTCAAGCTTATCAAACCCTAACCCAAATTCACCAAAAATCACTAATCAAGTTTATGGAGTTTTCTCAAGCAACCTACACATCAAATTGAAGCTAGTGATACTAGGAACACAATTAGAACATGAACTTTTAACATCTAACAACATATGATCATCCAAAATTCAAGAACAACACACCAAAATTCAAGTTCATGCTAGTTATACTAAAACAACGAGATCGAGCATACAAATTACATACACGACATCACAATGAGCCATAGACACTAACTAACACCATTTCAAGTCAAAAACACGAATTTAGAGAAATCTAGAGTTTTAGAAATGTTACCCAAACGAGATGAAGTTGGTACCAAAATGAAGAGGATGAAGAGAGGATCACGAATATGTAATTTATTTTGTTGTAAGCCTCCTAGATCGAATTTAGATGATGATTGAATGAATTTGGAAATTGTGTGTGTGTTCTTGCTAGAGAGAAAGAGAGAGAGATGGAGATGGTTGAATGGTGGTGATTGGGGTGGACTAGGTGACCTAGTCAACTAGTTTGCCCCGTGTCAATTTTAGTCCCTCGAGTTTGTAGTCGGGTGCGAAAATTACCTAAACGGAATATTTTAAAACGCGTATTAACGGAGGATGTTAAAATCCAATAACGGAAAAATATTAAGAATGTTAGCTAACGGAGGATACGAATTTAGTTACGAAGGATATTTTTAAAATAAAAAGACGGGCGTTAAAATAATTTAACGGAAAAATGCGGGATGTTACAGAACTAAAGAAACTTTGAAAAGAAAAATAATTACTCCGTAGACTAGAACTAGACTCACAAAATTAGTGAATCGTCTTTAACTCTTTATCGTAATTACACGCTTAAATCACTCTATTCTTCATTAGATATGTGTATAATATAACGTTAAGGGAAAAAATAAATTTTAATTAGAGGCTTATATTATACTCCGTAAAACTTAGGGAGTAAGATGATATTAAATAAATAAATATTAGAAAGTGGAGACAGGAACTAACTGATACAAGTCCAAAAAATTTACAGAGTATAAAGTGTATAATAATTTTTAAGGAGAAAATTAACTTTAACTAGAGATTGATAATTAAATAACAAACTTTAAGAGGACTCAAATGATCTATAGGTAAAAATAGGAGAGTGGAAACTGAAATATAATAAAGATATTGGTGCTTATGTCATCTTCCTCATCCACCATCTACAATTGAACAAAAAACTCCATTAAAGTAGAATTCTGTACTCTCGATTTTTTGAAAAGCAAACTATAGGGGATGCTTGAATCTTGAAAATATTTTTTCTCCATTGAAATACAAATTATATAGTGTATACAGAAACATGATTAGGGGATGCTTGACACCCCCAAGCATCCCTACTAGCTCCGCCATTGCTAAATGAACGTATCAAACACGACAAATGCATTATGAGTTTCTTGTTTTGATTTCCCATTGTTCCTAGCTGAGGCAACCATTGTTGAATCAACAATCAAACAATTTATCACAATCACAACAACATAAAACAGATAAAAAATAAAAGAGAAAAAACAGAGTTTGCTGCTCGATCGACGGTAATCAGTGAATTGAAGTACAAAAACTAGCTTTATTTCAAGATTTAACAACAACCCAATTTAAAAAAACAAGCCAATTTTCAAAATACGGATGTTAAAGTTTTTGAAAAAAAAAACAAATTAAATACGGAGTATCTTTTTTAATTGAATTGGGTGTTAGAAGAGCAATAATGAATGGCAAAAACAAGATTCATTCTTTATATTTGAACATAACTAGTTTAGTGACACATGAAATCACGGGTTTGTTGAAGAAACATATTAAAAGAACAAACAAAGAATTCCTAATAAAATTTCATTAAAAAATGTTACATAAATGAGAAGGGGTCTATGATTTAAAAGAGAAAAAGTCTATGACCAAAAGGTATATTCTGTATCTTTTACAAAGAGTATATTTACCTATCTGTAACAATAGTAGACAACTGTGTACAATGATAAGAAGCAAATGCAACAATAGCTTCCCTTCCTTTGCCCCCTGCAATAAAAGATTTATATTAACAATGACCAAAGAATTACTACTACGTAAAATGACGAAAGGATCAGTATTCAATGATATGTTAACGTTTTGAAAAGGTAGAACCGAAGATACATATGTTTATGTGGATTTTCATCTATCTTCCATTTTCCATCTTCAAGTTCCACCACTATAAACCACCTTCAATCTACAACAAACACCACGTAAACATACCAAACAGAGAAATCGGCAATAATTGCATTTGTTGTTAAGTCCACAACTCAAAATATATAACCATCGATAGATAGATAAAATATAAGTGGTAGTGTGAAATGAGTTAAGTGATGAGAGATTCATAAATATATCTTTGAACTTAAACAACCACATAAACTACGGTTCAAATCCCATGCTATCCTTTTGTAGAAAGGATATCAAAAAACATGTGACTCTGTTATTGAAATGAGAGTTGGTGTTTCAATGATATGGGCCAAGTAGAACGGGACAACAACCCTCCATAACATCAATTATTTCTACAAACCTCTTACAAATGTATTTTATAGATGATGCATGGTAAGATTTGCTGTCAAACATGGCTCTAAAAGGTCATATAAACTTTGAAGGAAAAAAAAAACAGTTATAAGAAATATACATAGAACCTTTTAGCAGGATATGTTCTTTTACTAAAAATCAAAGCGAGATTCATGATACAGACTACAATAACTATAGTGTTAGTTAAGCAATATACATAGAACCTTTATATATCGTTGGTAAAAGATATAGAGAGAGTGCAACTTACCTGTTATAAATATTATCTTGGCTAGGAAAATTTTCTCCATGTTCTGTCTCAATACCATTGAACAAATGCCATCAAGTAAAAAAGAAATATTTCAAAACTTCGTCTCGATGCTTGTAAACAAATGACATCAAGTAAAAAAGTAATATTTCAGATATAAGGGTTAAAGGCATTATCAATTTCAGGATTTCTTTGATGTTTTGTGGCAATAGGTTTTAAGATGTATAACATACAATGTCTTTGATAAACAAAGGGAGCATGTTCAGTCTCTATAGGTAAAAGTACAAAGAAAATCAAAACAAAAATAGTCATTAAAATGATCCTTGAATCATAATCATATATCTCAAAACAAACATAACCTTATTATCAATACAAAATTCATGGCAAATAGGGAAACACGGATGAAACATGACGTAAGAAAATATAATGCCAGCGAAGCAGGATGAGACTTGCGAAGCACAAATTCTAATGCCAGCGCAAATTATATAGCTTCTACTAATTTAGGGCTAAAAATACCAGCGGCTTAATGGTTTCGGCGGCTTGATACTCTTTATCAAAATCTCTCGAACAAAAAATGGAGACTTTACAATTATGAATCTTATTATCTCATTACTTGACTATATAGAAGACAAAGAGAGATGAAAATAAGAGTGCAAAGAAAAAATAAATAGAGATACACCAGAGAAGTAATATTAAAAATGAAGATAAGCTAGTGGGGTGATAGCTTCTTGAAGAAGCTTTTATTTTATCGAGAAAGTAATCAGATACAAAATTTGAATATTTAATATTAATGGGTTAGTTTTCAACCAAATTATTTGATTTAATCAAATATTAAATTAATGACATAAGCATGCTTTTTGTGAAGACCATTTTACAATACTAATAAGCATGTGTTACAACTCATAGAAGCACATGTTTACCTCAGCTTAAACTCCCAATTAATAGATAGAATAGATAATAAGCGAGCGAACAAATATGGAATCCAAAATGAAATTTGTTATTTGTATGATTTTTTTTTTTGAACGGCAAGCTTGCATCAGCGTATCATTTATTTCAACGACACTCATCATTTGCACACACACACGCGCGTTCGGGAGGAAACCCGAATCGCATTACAGGAACCCGATCTTTTAACCATCCCGAGGGGCAGGCGGACCGGGTTTGAATCCTGAATGAATCCGGGAGAAAACCCCCTGGGGTCAATCTGGATATCCATATTTCATGCACATTAATTGTTATTTGTGCGATTATGAATTATGAATGATTGTTCTAGGTAGTTGATTGATAAAAGAAGATTGTGGTAGATTCGGAACAAGGAAAGCTTCTTTCTGGGTTAGATCTAACTGCAAATTCGTTACAACTGTAATACGTAGAAAGTAAAACATCTAGTAAAATTAATATTTTTCATTCTCACTGTTCTTCATGGAAATGAAGTTTAAATTATAATTTTTTTTAATCCGATTGCTATTTTATATTTTTTTTTTCATTTGATTTTGAATTTAGATATAAATAAATAAATTATATATGGATTTATTAGTATTTGAAATTTGGATATGGATGGATTTGGTCTTGACTAGTGTTTGGGGGAGGCGCGTTGACGCGCCGTTTTGTAGACATTTTTGGACAATGTGATAGAGTCGTTGTTGGCGAAAGTGTAGAAAAAATTGTAGGAAAAAAGAAGGGGAAAAAGTCTTTATCTTTTTGTTTTTTTGAAGAAAATTAGTTAAAAAAAACAGACCAACGTCCTTATGCAGTCATATGTAGGGGAGAATGAGAGGAACAATTTAGAATTTTTTTTTTTTTTACTGTAGATGAATAATGCAGTACTCCTTGTGGGTACATCTTCCCTCTGCGCAACGTACAAGTCATTAAAGCGCAAAATGTGTCGCTATCGGTGAATAGTTAGTGAATAGTAGGCAACTTTGTGGATTGGATGAAGCTTTTTTTATTTAATAAAAAAGATATATAAAATGTCAAAAATACCCTCACGTGTTATTCACGTGACACAACTTAATGGATAAAACTTAACAATCGTTAACTTCAAGGTCATCCGTGAGATATCTTAATAGTTCGAAGTCGAAAAAGTAAAAAAAAAAAAAAATGTTTAAGGTCACATACGCTGTTTAGTACAAAGTTAAAGGACCAACGACAAAATTTTATCTTTAATACGACAAAATTTTATCTTTAATATTTAAGATCCTGCAAATTTGCGGGTATTAAATAAGTTTTAATATAAATCATAGATCAAACTTATTAAGGCACAAAATTTTGAGATGGATGGACTATGGAGTATCTATTTCGCGGTGATTTTATTTCTTTTGTATTTTGTCAAACAGTGAATAATCAAATGAGATATGAAAAAACGTTATGCGTGAGTACTTATTTTTATAAGTTATATATTACTGTAGTTATTAGAAATAAACATATAAGTATAAATTATAAAGTACTTATTTTTATAAGTTATATATTACTGTAGTTATTAGAAATAAACATATAAGTATAAATTATAAATTATAAATTATAAATAATAATAATAATAATAATAATAATAATAATAATAATAATAATAATAATAATAATAATAATAATAATAATAATAATAATAATGACGCCACACTGGCGGACTTGATGTCTAAGCACCCTTCTTCTATAGCTCCATCCTTGCCTGATATGACGGTTGATCACCTTCACCTTGTTACGACTTCTGCTGTTGTTTTGGGCCAGATTAAAAGTTTTTCTCGGGGCACTTCATGTGGTAGGGATGGTTTACGTGCACAACACCTTATGGATTGCTTGAGTGGTGCTGCTGTGGCAGTCTCGGATGAGTTGGTTAGCTCTATTACCGGGGCCGTTAATCTCTTTCTAGCTGGAAGGTGCCCTATGGAATTAGGAGAGTATATTGCTAGTGCTCCCCTCACACCGCTTGTCAAGCCCAGCGGTGGTCTTGGTCCTATAGCTGTGGGTACTGTTTGGCGACGTCTTGTTTCGAAGGTTGGCGCTGCTATGGTTGGCCAGTCTTTGGGAAGTTACTTCGATGGTCTTCAATTTGGTGTTGGTGTTTCTTCAGGTGGTGAGGTAATTCTTCATGCCGTGAATCGGTTGATTGAAGATCGTGGCTCTGATATTGGCCTCTCTATGTTATTAGTTGATTTTTAAAATGCCTTCAATCTAGTTGATCGTACAGTCATGTTACGTGAAATTCGCCGCCTTTGTCCGAGCATTTCTCGGTGGGTTGAATTTTGCTACTCTAATACAGCCAGATTGTATTATGGGAACCACACATTATGGTCTTCTCAGGGGGTGTGTCACGACCCGGAAATTTCGACTAATTTTAAACCAAACTCTCGATACGATTTAATATTTTTGACACGATAAGCAAAGTCTGTAAGGTTGAGTCTCAAAAAGTTTGAATTGTTTCATATATTCAATTGACCTTCGACTGTTCCCGACGATTCACGAACCACTATTTGTAAATAGATATGTGTGTATATATATATAAATAATAATTTGAAATATAAATTGAAGTATTATATGTTGTTGTTATTAAAATGTAATAAAATAAAAATAAAAATAAGATTTTATAATAATTATTATTTAAAATATATCTCTAAATATATAAAGTGTATTAAAAATAAATATTAACTGATTTTATACTCGTTTGATGTTTCGATAGTTATTAAGCAAGTTAAAATTCGAACTTATATGATTCTAAAATAAACGGTGATCCGAAACTGAGTTCTATGAATTATAGACTTATTAAAAATGTATTTAGGAATTATTTGGTAATTTTAAAACTTTTTATATTTTTCCTGGGATCGGAGTGGACAGAGTAAAATTTTGTTTAATAATTAATGATCAAATTTGATACCATAATAACCAAAATAAATAAAGACAATTAATTTAAAAAAATATGGAATTTTTCAGAAGACTTTTATCCGCCATTGAATTAACAAACGGATTACGAAATTTAGTCCGTAAATGGTGACGGCTAACAAATTAACACGTTTAAATCTCAATTATATTATATATCATTAGTGGAAACTGATGTGGTTGTTTGAATCCCAATTCTGTTTCATATCCATCAATATTACTGTGCTTAATTAAAAGTTAATTGATTACTGTTTTTGTTTTAAACAACCATCGATCATTATCTCTTATTTATATATTTACATTATATATTTATATATAGAGATAGAGATAAGAGGGAAGACAGCAAAACCCACTTGTCTTTCTCTTCCTCTTCTTATTTCTACTGTCTTCAACAACTATCACCAAAGCTTGAGCATCACCTTCTTCCACGACAACCACCACCTATCTTTTCTATATGTTTATATATATACATACATATGATCATACAACACCCATCATAAAATCGATCACCTTGTGTTTTTCTTCTACGTGAATCATCAACAATCACCATGGAAACAACCTGCAAAGTTTTATTTTCTTTCTATACTTGTTCAACCACTAGACCACTATTAGAACTCACTACTAGTCACTCGTTTCATTGCTGTTGGTCGTTCTTGTTGCGAGTAAACCGAACCCAGAAAACACCCTATAAACCACCATATTCAAATTAATCACGGTTTGTTTCTACTTCTATTTTCTAATCGAAGACCCAATACTGTTGAACATACTGCTGCATATGTTATCCACTTCTGTTCGAACTCAAACATAACCACAACCACCGTCTTCATCATAACAACCATCGGAGATCACCATTCGAACATCACAGCAATAAAGGTGGCTGCATCTGTTTACCTCTAATTGTTACTCGATATCTAACCGCTTTCTTTCTGTTTCTGTCCCGGTAGAGAGGACAAACACCTGGTTATCGGCCATCTGTCTGTTATGATTATTGATGGAGAACGATAATGGAAAGGTGAGCTGTAAAGTTAATAATATAACGGCTGATTCTAGTTCCCTTATAAAATGCAGATACACGATCCATTTGTCTGTTGGCCTGCTACATCTTGGACCCGTTTGATATTGAAATACCCTACTTATCTGCTTCATCAGTGGACTGTCCATTATGGGCTGCTAATAGACTGTAATTGGGCTTTAAAATATTGAGAGGTTGGGCCATATAATACCAAACCGTCTAACCGCTGTAACCCTCTTTTATTCGAACATTTTCCTGCTGTTTACTTCCTGGTCCCTTCAAACAATCACGACACCACATGATGTTATGATGATGAGGTATTAGGATGAAAATGCTAATGGTGAACGGTAATAACAATATAGGATGATGATGGTAACTAACGGATAATAATAAGATGATTATGATAATGATATAAGATTAAATGATGATTAGATGATATGAGGTATAGCGTAAAAGATGATACAGTTAAAATGTTATAAGGTTGCTGTTACAAATATTGGTTATCTGTTCTAATTTTATAATGATAAGAGACGATGAAGAGATTGTGATGATGAGGTTTATGTTAATCAATAAAAGGGTTTAAAGAAATTTATGGAAGAATTAAAATAGAAGATAAGAAATAGAGGAATGGTTTGGCGGTTGGTTAGGAACAAGAGGTCTTGGGTTCAAGCTTGGGCTAGGGCAATTGTTTTTTTTTAAGAGCTCATTTAACCATTTAAAAGGTAGTCTTATTTCTTCTTATTATTATTATGATTATTATTATTATTATTATTATTTGGTTAAAAATGAAATAAAGATTATAATGCAAACTATAAATTAGATGTGATTTAAATGATGTATTATCATTAATCATTATTAATAAAATTATTATTAATATTATTATTATTATTATTATTATTATTATTACTATTATTATTATCATTAATATTTTTATTACCATTATTAGACAACTTATCATTTTTATTAAAATTATTATTTTTAACATTATTATTATCATCATCATTTTTACTACTAGTATCATTATTACTATTATTATTATTATTATTATTATTATTATTATTATTATTATTATTATTATTATTATTATTATTATTATTATTATTATTATTATTATTATTATTATTATTATTATTATTATTATAACTATTATTATTATTATAACTATATTATCCATACTACTATTAATATTATTATTATTATTACAATAAAAGTTAATTATATAAAAATATACTTAATAAAGCTATATTTTATAATAATCTATTTAAAGTATACAAAATAAATATATTTAAGTTAATAATGAAACACATGAATTATAAAAATAACAGTTATGTTAATAATAAAACATAAATTTATTCGACTTCAATTATATGTGTTAACATATACATAAATGATATAGGTTCGTGAATCCGAGGCCAACCCTATACTTGTTCAATGTCGTTATATGTATTTTTACTACAAAATACAGTATGGTGAGTTTCATTTGATCCTTTTTTAATTGCTTTTGCAATATATATTTTTGGGCTGAGAATACATGCGCTGCTTTTATGAATGCTTTACGAAATAGGCACAAGTACTTAAAATACATTCTACGTTGAGTTGTACCACTGGCATATTTCCCTGTAGCTTGGTAACTAATATTTACATGGGTATTGTATACGCGAATCCTGTTGATAGATCTATCGGGCCTGACAACCCCAACCGGACTGGACGACCAGTATTCAACGGTTGCACAGTACTTCGTTTTGGTGACTACACTTGGTACGGTGTAGTGAGATTTCATAATAAAGGGAATATGCGACGTTGATTAAATGTTAAGTATGGTTACCAAGTGCTCAACCACTTAGAATGCTTTACATACACTTGCGAGTGTATTATGTTTATGATTATGAAATCTTGTGGTCTATTAACATATTGAAATGATTATTATGATAAACCTATGAACTCACCAACCTTTTGGTTGACACTTTTAAGCATGTTATTTCTCAGGTACGAATTAAGTCTTCCGCTGTGCATTTGCTCATTTTAAGGACATTACTTGGAGTCGATCATCGCAATGGGACCAAATGTTGATGACTTCGTCCAGGGGGATAAGGACGGGTCGTTACAGGTGGTATCAGAGCATTGGTCCTAGCGAACCAGGCCTTGCATTAGTATGTCTAACTTATAGTTGTTAGGATGCATTAGCGAGTCTGGACTTCGACCTTAGCTGCATATTATAAGTATTGTATATCATTCCTAGTGGAAAATTTCCCGCTAATCATTCCTAAGTCTAGACATGCCTTACTGCCTTTATTGCATCGATAGTGTATTGATAAGGCTAAAAAGGAACATATATTTCATAGCAAAATCCCCCAAGAAAGACAAGATTTTAGTTGCAATTGTTCCATTTTCAAGTAATATTCGTTTATTTTAAATAAGTGCGAAGACAAAAGGCGAAAACGACGAATTGAAGACACAAAGGTCCAAAAAGCTCAAAAGTACAAGATACAATCAAAAAGGTTCAAATTATTGATGAGGAACGTCTAAAAATGACAAGAGTACAAGTTACAAAACGCAAAGTACAAAATATAAAATTGTACGCAAGGACGTTCGAAAATCCGGAACCGGGACCAGAGTCAACTCTCAACGCTCGACGCAACGGTGTAAAAATTACGAGTCAACTATGCACAAGAATAAAATATAATATTTAAATAATTCATAATAAGAATAATATTAAATAATAAAAAGTTGTTAATTGAGCATAGTTCAGGGGTCATAAGTGAAAATTCAATTTCTAAATTCGCCTATAAAAGGCTTTGTAATCGTAATGTAAAAACACACCTTTTTCTATCTTTTTCTTATTTATCAATATCAATTATCAATATCTATATTCTATATCTCTATCATAATGTTAACTTAATAAGATATAACAATAATCTTAATTTTAATTTTAAATTATGATAATAATAAGATTTATGATATAGATCGTTTGAGTGTGTAAGTCGAAATTCTGTCCGTGTAACGCTACGCTATTTTTAATCATTGTAAGTTATGTTCAACCTTTTTACATTAATGTATCGTAACTAAGTTATTATTATGCTTATTTGAGCCGAAGTAATCGTAATGTTGGGCTAAAATATTAAGAAGGGGTTATTGAACTTTGGACCATAATTAAGGTTTGGGCAAAAGACCGACACTTGTGGAAATTGAACTATTGACTATTAATAGATGAGGGGTATTGTCTAATTGAGTGACAACTCATTGGAGTCTGTCGAACCTATCTTCAAATTAATTAACCTAATAATTAATAATGATTATGGTTGTCCTATTTAGTGATGTTCATATGGAATCTGTTATAATCATTTAATTAATCAATTGGGTTGGGTAATTGATTATTCATTCTGATCAAGTGGATGAATTAATATTCATAAACTAATTAAAACAGGGGTGGATTACATACAGTGATAACTGGTGTAATTGTTGACAGAAGTGATAACTGCGTCACAGTTTAAATCCTTAATCAGTTGGAATATTTGACTTCGGGTATAAGGGTAATTTGACGAGGATACTCGCACTTTATTTTTATGACCGATGGACTATTATGGACAAAAACCAGATAGACGTATCAAATAAACCAGGACAAAGGGCAATTAACCCATGGTAATAAATTAAAATCAACACGTCAAACATCATGATTACGGAAGTTTAAATAAGCATAATTCTTTTATTATATTTCTCATCGTATCTTTATTTACTGTCATTTTATTACTCGCAATTTTATTTACTGTCATTTTATTTATTGTCATTATTTTACGCACTTTAATTATCGTCATTTATCTTTACGCTTAAAATATAGAATCGACAAACCGGTCATTAAACGGTAAAACCCCCCTTTTATAATAATACTACTACTTATTTATATATATATTTTTACAAATAAACTTAATAATATAGCGTTAACTTCACCAGCTCCCTGTGGAACGAACCGGACTTACTAAAAACTACACTACTCTACGATTAGGTACACTGCCTATAGTGTTGTAGCAAGGTTTAGGTATATCCCATCCGTAAATTAATAAAACTTGTGTCATATTTTGTAGTATTTTGTATTAAAAATAATACTATTTCGTACCCTCACGCTACATCATCAAGTTTTTGGCGCCGCTGCCGGGGAGCGCTAAAACGCTATATTTTTAATTATAATAATATTGAAATAAAATATAATAATATAATAATATTGAAATAGAATATAATAATATAATAATATTGAAATATAATATAATAATATAATAATATTTTAGAATATATTTTGAATCGTAAAAGTTTTAAAAAGTCGTATTTATTAAATACTTCAGGGGTATATTATGTAAATTGTAATTAATAATTTCTATCATGTCGCTTTCATGTGAATAGTAAATTAATTAATTTCTTTTCATTTACTATTCATGAATAGTAAATGAATTAAAAAAAAAGTTTTGAAAAAAATAATAATTATAAAAAAAAGTATTAATTTGTAAAAAAAAATCATTTTTAAAAAAAAAAAAAAAAAAAAAATTGTAAAAAAAAAAACGTTTTTTTTTAGAAAAAAAAAATTCGTTTTTAAAAAAAAAAAAACGTAAAAAAAAAAAAAAAAAAACTTAAAAAAAAAAAAAAACGTAAAAAGAAAAAAACAAAAACGTAAAAAAAAAAAAAAAAAAAAATTATTAAAAAAAAAATATATATATTTTTTAAGATTTTGTCTATAAAAAAAAAATTGTTTTTTTTAGTTTTATTACCTTTAGATTTTTAGACTATAGTCGCAACTTTTAGTATTAAGTTTAGTTTTGCCATAGTTATTTTTACTTCTAGAATTTTTAGGCTTTGCCGTAAAATCCCTTAAGTGCTTATTCCTTAGACTAAGATTTAGGTGCTTTAGAATTTTGCGACGCCGTTTTTCGCGTTCTTATTTTTATTTTTCGACTCCTATTTTTCGACCTTTTATTTTTCGACCTTTTTCGACGCGCAATCTTTTTCTCTCTTATTTCTCGCTATTCTAGTTTTAGGATAAGATTTTTATTCTACTTCTTATCTAAATTTCTTAAAATTACGAAAATTTATTTTAAGTGGTTAAATTGATAGACATCAAAATTTTCTGGTTCGTAGTAATAGTTGGATTTGTACGTGGACCGGGTTATTGGAGCCAAACAGTACTCAATTATATTGAGACCAAACGAATCCTGCCCCTCTGCTGCATCTTTTGGCTATTCGAAACGTGGGCAAAATCAGAAAAGTCTATTAATTGGATAACTTATATAATTTTTCTTTCCTTTTAAAAACTAATAGGATATTCTGTGAATGCACCGAGTAAAACGTTCACCACCTTTCATACGTTCACCACCTGTAACTCGATCAAGACATCTAGCAAATATTGTCGCCGTTGATTTTTCTTTAGAATCGTCATCCAGTCGACCAAGTACTTCAGTTCAAATTTCCGATAACCTAGTTTTTGAAACAAACCTCACAATTGAGAATCCGGAGAATACTCAGGGACAATTCCGAGACCCTGATCCACTAATTATTCCTCCAGAACCACCAATCATTCAAACAGAGATTGTTGAGGAAGAAACCATTAAATTAGAAACCTCTAGTGATTCGTATTCAACAAATTCAATTATGGAAGTAACGGAACCTCTAAGTATGGAAGATCGAATGAGAGCCACACGCACGGGCCAAGGTCACGCCATTATTAAGCCAGAAGTTAATGCGCCAGATTATGAAATCAAAGGACAAATCCTACACATGGTAACTAATCAATGTCAATATAGTGGTACGCCAAAAGAAGATCCTAACGAACACCTTCGTACGTTTAAAAGAATTTGTACACTATTCAAAATTCGAGAAGTGGAAGATGAGCAGATCTATCTCATGTTGTTTCCCTGGACTTTAAAGGGAGAAGCCAAAGATTGGTTAGAATCGTTACCTGAAGGGGCGATTGACACATGGGATGTTTTAGTTGAAAAATTTCTTAAACAATTCTTTCCGGCATCTAAAGCCGTGAGACTTCAAGGAGAAATTGTTACGTTCACACAAAAGCCAAATGAAACATTATATGAGGCGTGGACAAGATTCGGAAGGATGTTGAGAGGATGTCCTCAACACGGTTTAGACACTTATCAAATAGTACAAATATTCTACCAAGGTGTCAACGTTGCTACAAGAAAAGACATCGACATAACATCTGGTGGTTCCATTATGAAGAAAACCGCAACTGAAGCTTACAAAATTATTGATAACACTGCTTCCCACTCTCATGAGTGGCATCAAGAAAAAGATATCTTTCGATCATCTAAAGCGGCTAGAGCCGATTCTAGCCATGACTTTGATTCCGTTTCCGCAAAAATAGATGCTTTCGAAAGACGAATGGAAAAGATGAATAAAGATATTCACGCAATACGAATCAGTTGTGAGCAATGCGGTGGACCACACTTATTGAAAGATTGTCACATTGAACTAACGATGGAACAACGTGAGAATGTTTCCTATATGAACCAAAGGCCGGGAAATAATTATCAAAATAATTATCAACCGCCAAGGCTAAACTTCAATCGAAATCAAAACATTCTTTATAATCCAAATGGACCAAACAATAATTCGTACAACCAACAAGGTCCGAATAACCAACCGACTCAAACCAACACTTTCAATCAACAAATACCTGGCTTGTATAAACCACCACAACAAACCGAAGAGAAAAAGCCAAATCTAGAAGAAATAATGGCAAAGCTATTTGAATCTCAAACACAATTTATTACATCTCAAACCCAAACAAATGATAGGTTTGATCAGTCATTAAGAACTCAACAAGCTTCCATTTTGAATCTAGAAAAACACGTAGGTACTCTTGCTAGCATAATGAGTGAGAGGGAACAAGGAAAGCTACCGAGTAATACTGAAGTAAATCCTCGGAATGAGAATGTTAATATGGTTTCAACAAATTCTGAAAAACCAGCTCCAGAAGATGGGAAGGTTTTAGATGAGAGTAACAATGAAGAATTTACACCACCACCACCACCCGAGTATGTAAAGCCAGTGGTGTCACCATACAAACCACCCATCCCGTTTCCAAGAAAAGGTGTTGAGTATGAGCAAGTAATAAGTAATAAAGATTGTGATACTTCTGGAAAGAAGAAGAAGAAAAAGAATAAGAAAGTACAAGAAATAAAAGCCGTAGAAGTAAACCCGGTGAATACAGTTCCACCAAAACCTCCACCTAGGGTAGGTGATCCGGGTGAATTTATTGTTCCTTGTCTACTTAGTGATTGTGTCATGTATGATGCACTGGCAGATTTAGGTGCAAGTGTGAGTGTTATGCCTCTTTCCTTATATAAGAGATTAGGTGTAGGTAAGTTAAGTCCAACGGATATGAGTGTTCGACTCTTTGATCAAACCATTAAGCACCCAGTTGGAATTGCTGACAACCTACCCGTTCAAGTAGGTAATTTAACCTTTCTAGTCGAATTTATTGTCATTGACATAGAAGAGGACCCAAACGTTCCTCTAATTTTAGGTCGACCATTCTTTGCGTCCACCGGGGCGTTATTTGATGTAGGAAATGGAAGAATGACACTTAGTAGTGGTAACAAATCGATCACCTTTATGATTCGAAAGTCTAAATCTCCACCAACCAAAACCATTGAACCAGCAAAAACGATTGGTAACAACCATGTTGTTTTACCAACTCCAACGGTAGTGCTTAATAATAATAAAACGCCTAAGTGTGGGGAAAATGAAGTAACACCTAATGATGACCTGATAACAAAGAACCCCGTTGTTGATACGAAATTAAATGACCCCGTTATTAATAGTTCAATGAAGAAACTTATTAAACGGATTCGCGATGCTAGAACCAAGGGGAACTTTAAGTTATGTAACCGGTTAGTATCCAATCTATCACCTAAAGAAAAGGAGAAACTAGTTGAAATTGTGGATATTACACAGGAATCCGACCAATGGCTTAAAGAGAAAGTCACGGATATGCAAGTTGATTATGGACCAAGAGAAATTGACGATGAAGTTAATCACAATTTTGACACCACAGCTACCTAAGTGTGGGGAGATTCAAGTGTTCTAAAAAGAAAATGCTATCTAGAGTTAGTTGTTCTGTTCTCGTGTAGTTCCGAGAATGGAATCCGATTGGTCTTTTCCACTAGCAGACACTAAAGAACTAGTTTTCTCCCCCCATTCTGAATTTTTTTGTTTTTTAGGTTTTATATGAAATTAATATGTTTTCTTTTTAAGTTTTGTGTGAATTTAAAAACAAAAATTTACTTTATTTCATTAAGTTGAAAAAAAATGATTTCTAAAATTCGTCGTGAGTTAAAGACTAGGTCGTTGAGCCGAAATTGCTTTACCCGAGGGCGGGGCGACAAATTTTGTTATCATTTAATTTTATTGATCTAAAGTATGCAAAAAAAAAAAAAAATATTATATTAATTTTTGAACGTAGGGGTTATATACCAAACTTCAAAAATATATATATATGTTTGTATTTTATCTTATGTACAAAACAGGGTAAAACAGCGCACTTTCAAAGACTGTCATGAAGTTCAGCAAAAGCTACTGATTTTGACAAGACGCAAAAAATCAAATGTGAAATAACAATATATTTGCAAACTCGGTATTTTTAATCACTTTTCTACGCTAATCACTCTCATGAATTTAAATTATAGTCTGATTTCATGCAAATGAGGGCATTGCATGATCTTAAGTGTGGGGAAGGGTTATAAATTCTCTCAGGTTTATACTTGGTTTATTTGCCAAATTTTGTGAAAATTTGAAAAATTTTCAACTAAATGAACTCAAAATCATGTTTATACATATTTATGAACGATGAAAACTAGGTGATAATACCGAAATTATCGTTACCTCGAAAAGGACATAAATTGAGAAACACCCTAAAACGCTTGAATTCATTTAAAATGAAATAGAAGAAAATAAAAAGGCAAAGAAAGAAACTAAGTGTGGGAAGAATGTACCAAGTTATTCAATTTAAAACATATATCACATATTTTTGTACAAGATTATTGCAGGTACTTTTGCTTTGGACGATACTAATCAGTTTTACCCGGTTTACTGTAATACATTTGAAAGAAAGATGGATCTACACGATGAATCAATTCCATCATTAAAAGGAAGTAAAGTCTTCCGAAAAAGACACGCGCTTCTTGATTTAGGTCATGAAGTTGTCGTCCAGACCAGCTGTAGGTTGACGAAAAATCTAGAAAAGTCATCACTAAAATCAGCAGGAAATCCACGGACCTCAGCATCAAACAGGGTCGCCATGTGGTCAGATTTATCCTAACCATGAGAAGGATTTATCTCGTACAATGGGGAGGCACCGTGCAAATTAGCTTGATAAGACTAATGAATCAGATCCCCAGAAAGGATAATCTCCTTAAAGATTAAAAATCAGCTTTTAAGACTGATATTACTCAATCCTTGAGATTGACCTTAAAGATTGAGAATTCAAACTCATGGAATTCAATGATATCTAAACTCGAGCTTGAACGAGAAAATATTTTGATCAAAAATACAAACCGATTTGTTTTCTGAAAACCCATTTTCAATGCGTTCATTACCATTGAACGTAAAATCCTAGGAATTCACCTGGAATTCATTAGGTCACCTGAACCAAATCGGGTGTCAACCGTAAGAACGGTGGTTGCATAGCATGGTCGGAGACAGGACCTTGTGCCAGACCGAAAAATCATAGGATGATCTTTACTATCGCTCCTACCAAGGATAGTTCTAGCATCCGACATGTTAAAAGACCATAATCATCTGCATGTCACGGGACATTGCCTTAACAGTTTCTTGTTCATCGCTTTCCTTTACAACCGGACGGTAGTTTACCGAAAGATAATATACGGAACAAGTAAACTGGATGTGTACTTTCCGATACCGGGATAGCAGTGGATTACACGAACCTAAAAGTTTTAGCCAAAATATTGATCCACAAATATATTTTGCAACACCGATGATGGATCAAATCAGAAAACTTGTCTAGGGTAAAATCTAGCTTGAATTTTCAAAAGATCAAATGTTTTCATAAAGATCCAATTTCCTTAAAGGATCTAAATTTTTATAGTCATGTGGGACTGTAAACCGCCTTTCAAATGTGCACTTTGCTTTGGAAACCGAAAGTAAATCGGCTATTTGATTGCAAGTGTCGTTGTCCTAAACCCAAGGCAACTGTGGATGACACACCCACCTTTAACCATATCGTTACTATCATTGTTTATACCGCTCTATCAAAATCACTGATGTACAAAGTGTGAAGAATAAAGAAGTGATTCGTGTGATGTATTATATTATTTCAAGACTGTATTGCTTGAGGACAAGCAACGCTCAAGTGTGGGGATATTGATAAGGCTAAAAAGGAACATATATTTCATAGCAAAATCCCCCAAGAAAGACAAGATTTTAGTTGCAATTGTTCCATTTCCAAGTAATATTCGTTTATTTTAAATAAGTGCGAAGACAAAAGGCGAAAATGACGAATTGAAGACACAAAGGTCCAAAAAGCTCAAAAGTACAAGATACAATCAAAAAGGTTCAAATTATTGATGAGGAACGTCTAAAAATGACAAGAGTACAAGTTACAAAACGCAAAGTACAAAATATAAAATTGTACGCAAGGACGTTCGAAAATCCGGAACCGGGACTAGAGTCAACTCTCAACGCTCGACGCAACGGTGTAAAAATTACGAGTCAACTATGCACAAGAATAAAATATAATATTTAAATAATTCATAATAAGAATAATATTAAATAATAAAAAGTTGTTAATTGAGCATAGTTCAGGGGTCATAAGTGAAAATTCAATTTCTAAATTCGCCTATAAAAGGCTTTGTAATCGTAATGTAAAAACACACCTTTTTCTATCTTTTTCTTATTTATCAATATCAATTATCAATATCTATATTCTATATCTCTATCATAATGTTAACTTAATAAGATATAACAATAATCTTAATTTTAATTTTAAATTATGATAATAATAAGATTTATGATAGAGATCGTTTGAGTGTGTAAGTCGAAATTCTGTCCGTGTAACGCTACGCTATTTTTAATCATTGTAAGTTATGTTCAACCTTTTTACATTAATGTATCGTAACTAAGTTATTATTATGCTTATTTGAGCCGAAGTAATCGTAATGTTGGGCTAAAATATTAAGAAGGGGTTATTGAACTTTGGACCATAATTAAGGTTTGGGCAAAAGACCGACACTTGTGGAAATTGAACTATTGACTATTAATAGATGAGGGGTATTGTCTAATTGAGTGACAACTCATTAGAGTCTGTCGAACCTATCTTCAAATTAATTAACCTAATAATTAATAATGATTATGGTTGTCCTATTTAGTGATGTTCATATGGAATCTGTTATAATCATTTAATTAATCAATTGGGTTGGGTAATTGATTATTCATTCTGATCAAGTGGATGAATTAATATTCATAAACTAATTAAAACAGGGGTGGATTACATACAGTGATAACTGGTGTAATTGTTGACAGAAGTGATAACTGCGTCACAGTTTAAATCCTTAATCAGTTGGAATATTTGACTTCGGGTATAAGGGTAATTTGACGAGAATACTCGCACTTTATTTTTATGACCGATGGACTATTATGGACAAAAACCAGATAGACGTATCAAATAAACCAGGACCAAGGGCAATTAACCCATGGTAATAAATTAAAATCAACACGTCAAACATCATGATTACGGAAGTTTAAATAAGCATAATTCTTTTATTATATTTCTCATCGTATCTTTATTTACTGTCATTTTATTACTCGCAATTTTATTTACTGTCATTTTATTTATTGTCATTATTTTACGCACTTTAATTATCGTCATTTATCTTTACGCTTAAAATATAGAATCGACAAACCGGTCATTAAACGGTAAAACCCCCCTTTTATAATAATACTACTACTTATTTATATATATATTTTTACAAATAAACTTAATAATATAGCGTTAACTTCACCAGCTCCCTGTGGAACGAACCGGACTTACTAAAAACTACACTACTCTACGATTAGGTACACTGCCTATAGTGTTGTAGCAAGGTTTAGGTATATCCCATCCGTAAATTAATAAAACTTGTGTCATATTTTGTAGTATTTTGTATTAAAAATAATACTATTTCGTACCCTCACGCTACATCATCATGTATAGAAAAATTTATATCTTAGCGTATCTATTACGGTAAACTTTGCCTGATATCTTCCGTAAATTTCTCCGTAATTTAAGGGATCCTGGTACTATATATATATCTAGGCATATTATGCATTGAGAATACCATCCAACTATCATTTGCTGTCACTAAGCTTTTCATACCAATTTTTTTTTTTCTGTGATCGCGTACGATGGCCTCTACGAATCGACCAAGTTCTTCTGACTCCGAAGATAGCGTGACGGGAGCGTACCAACCGATCAACTACCGTGATTTCTTTAGAAAGTGGGGATGGGCTCGCGAAATACTTACCCTATGGAGAAATGAAGAAGGTACTCCATATCACGAGCCGAACTTACCACCTAACGTCGGAGTGCTCGACCCGCTCACCGGCGAACCTGTTCGCAACACCGTTTATACCCTTTTTGCAAGAATTTTTCGTCTTGAGGCTACCATTAACGGAACTAGAGAAGATATCCGACCTCTACCTCACACTGATAACCAACCAAGGTTAGTAGAAGAAGTTAAAGAACTCTGAGCTCGAGTGTTAACTTTAGAGAGCACGGTACACAATTTGCAAGCACTAGCAGTATCATCAACACTAGTAACATCACCAGCCTCAGCACCAACAACACTAGTACCACCAAGAACAACATTCGCGTCACCAGCTTCGACACCTTGAGTATAATCATCGTTCTACATGACGTTCTACATCATTTATCTTAGTTCGACATAGTGATTATGTAATCTCTAATGTTTTAGAGATTATATATTCTTGTTCTAACGGTAAATCAGATGAGTTAATATCATATTAACTCATAAAATCCATGATTACATCTGAAGAAAATATATATATGTATGTATATTTTCATAAAGATTGTAATTAAAAATTCTTTCATACAAACTGTTAATGGTGAAAATATTTTAACGGGTAGGTAATACCCGAGGAATATTTAGATTTCACATTAATAAGTTGCACTGTACATTCTTCGAATCTGATTCAACGGCCATTTACTATCCTATGTACAACCACCGATATACGTATCCATTCACCACAGAATAACCATTTCCATTTAAATTTCATATTTGGATTTTGACCTATCAGAATCCAACAAGTGGCATAATGAAGAAAACATTGGACAAAATAAAATTTGTTAGAAACAAACGAATTAACTAATTGAAATTTTGTTAAGAATCCACGCTAACTGTTCCAGCTAACTGTTCCTAGCTAACTGATTACATTTTATTTATCGCAATTTAATTATCGCAATTTTATTTATCGTCATTTAATTTCTGTTATTTACTTTACGCATTTAATTTATTGTCATTTAATTTCTGTTATTTATTTTACGCACTTTAAATATCGGGACACGTATACAAGGTTTTGACATATCATATCGACGCATCTATATATATTATTTGGAATAACCATAGACACTCTATATGCAGTAATGCGGGAGTTAGCTATACAGGGTTGAGGTTGATTCTCAAATAATATATATACTTTGAGTTGTGATCGAGTCTGAGACATGTACACGGGTCACGATACGTATTAATTAATTCGAATATTATAAATTAAATTATATATGAATTATTGTACTGTTAACTGTGGACTATCGATTGGGACTATCAACATTGGACAATTAAAAAATGAATTAAAATATTAATTATAACATATGAAACTAAACAATTCTTCAAGTTTGCCACTTGATTTCATCTTAAACCTCATTTGAATCTTGGCGATTCCAATCCATGTTCAAATCTCTCATGATTCTTGAAAACACCTCGATCGAGAGGATGAACCAGCCACACTTCATCTACGGAAGAAAAGGTTTATGTATATAGTTATGCACCTGAAAAACCCTCGGGAACTGAGTAAACGTTTAACACGTAGCTGTGTTAATTCCTTTAGTGTTATTATTACCCAAAATAATTTGGTAATCCCTTTCAAAGTAGCAAATTTTGTCACAGCTCCAGCCAGTCAACTTCAACTTTCATTCGGGTTTGCCTTATTATAACTTTGATATATATGCGTGCTCTTTTATCGTTACCGGGGAACCTTTCATATTCCACCATATTACCATCAGCGTTTAATCATCTAAAAACACAATTCTCTTGAAATCACCTCGGATTGATAACCGATGATTCAGATACGACTGCATTAAATGCAGAGAAAACAGTAAAATTATAGATGGCCTAAATGGTCAAGAGTTTGATGATAAAGAATGGAGTGTTGGGAACGCTCGATAGAAAAAAAAAATTGGTACTGAAAAACGGATTTAGCTAACCATGAAGGAAACAAAGAACAAATACAAGGACCAAACTCTATAAAATCCAGGAAAATCTGGATCCGATGAAATCTTTAGAGAATATTTTGCTCCGTGCCACGTTAAAATCTTGCGGAAAATTTTTCTTCATCAAGCTTCGAACTTAGAAACTCTAAAATATCATCAAAAATATCTTCGATATTTCAGAGGATATTTTCATAAATATTCTTGTCCGAAATTATCTACCTCTTGTATTTCTGTATTCCATTATATTGGAAACTTCTGGAAAATCTAAGTATAAATTATGAATGAATTGTGGAGAAGTGTTGGGAATTGAAGCATGAGTTAGTATAATATAATGACACTTGGCCAACGTGATTATATTACAGTAAGTCATGCTAAATTTCTAATGGAATGTGATGATGGTTCACACACCTTGCCCTCATCATGTGTCATGTTACATAACTCTTTTATTCTACATAACCTCTGAACATATCAAGAAGAATATATTCTTGATAGTTCTATCTTCAGTAATTTTGATAAATTTGAAAATCAAATCGTGCTATCACGTTCCTTCCTGCTTAGAACATTATAATCATTTGAAATTCCATATCTACGAATTCTGGACCATTATTCGCTTGACTTGAAGTCGGGAAGAGAAAACAAAAGCATAAAGCTTCGAAATATAAGGGAGAATATAAATCCCGATAACAACGCATAAATTACAAACCATGTATGTTAATGTTTATCGCAACATAAAGACACGGGAGAATTAAAAACACTAAAACCCCAAAGGCGAAGTAGAAGAAAGTAGATTCCTCTGGTGGAAGTTGGAAAAGGAGAATGAATGTTGCGATAGTAAGGATGAGGACAAGGATCAGAACTGGATTAAGCATTTTCACAATTGTTTGAAAGTATGGATCGAGAAGAAAGAATTGAAGTGGTGAAAATAATGGAACGAAAGAAGTCCATTTATAGTGAAAATACTAGACAAAGAAATCAAGACAGATTTCCGCATTTAATTGGAGAGATCCTAATTTCCTTATTCGCCGAAGAGGCAAATCTTTTAGATTTTAAAGATTTTATTTAATCCCTTGAATTCCGGAATTCAACCAAGACAACGTCAAAAGTTAAGACGCACCTTATTTTCTAAATTCCACCATGACTACAGCAAAAAGTTAAATCTCTATCTCAATCTGTTGTGACAGCTTCACTCGTACGCTTCACCTAACCGAATCGTTTTATCTATATTACTCAATAATGATAAAACTCTATTTAGCAACTCATATTCATCATGAAAATATTTTTATTGTTAGCCATGACTACCTCACTCAAATTTCGGGACGAAATTTCTTTAACGGGTAGGTACTGTCACGACCCGGAAATTTCGACTAATTTTAAACCAAACTCTCGATACGATTTAATATTTTTGACACGATAAGCAAAGTCTGTAAGGTTGAGTCTCAAAAAGTTTGAATTGTTTCATATATTCAATTGACCTTCGACTGTTCCCGACGATTCACGAACCACTATTTGTAAATAGATATGTGTGTATATATATATAAATAATAATTTGAAATATAAATTGAAGTATTATATGTTGTTGTTATTAAAATGTAATAAAATAAAAATAAAAATAAGATTTTATAATAATTATTATTTAAAATATATCTCTAAATATATAAAGTGTATTAAAAATAAATATTAACTGATTTTATACTCGTTTGATGTTTCGATAGTTATTAAGCAAGTTAAAATTCGAACTTATATGATTCTAAAATAAACAGTGATCCGAAACTGAGTTCTATGAATTATAGACTTATTAAAAATGTATTTAGGAATTATTTGGTAATTTTAAAACTTTTTATATTTTTCCTGGGATCGGAGTGGACAGAGTAAAATTTTGTTTAATAATTAATGATCAAATTTGATACCATAATAACCAAAATAAATAAAGACAATTAATTTAAAAAAATATAGAATTTTTCAGAAGACTTTTATCCGCCATTGAATTAACAAACGGATTACGAAATTTAGTCCGTAAATGGTGACGGCTAACAAATTAACACGTTTAAATCTCAATTATATTATATATCATTAGTGGAAACTGATGTGGTTGTTTGAATCCCAATTCGGTTTCATATCCATCAATATTACTGTGCTTAATTAAAAGTTAATTGATTACTGTTTTTGTTTTAAACAACCATCGATCATTATCTCTTATTTATATATTTACATTATATATTTATATATAGAGATAGAGATAAGAGGGAAGACAGCAAAACCCACTTGTCTTTCTCTTCCTCTTCTTATTTCTACTGTCTTCAACAACTATCACCAAAGCTTGAGCATCACCTTCTTCCACGACAACCACCACCTATCTTTTCTATATGTTTATATATATACATACATATGATCATACAACACCCATCATAAAATCGATCACCTTGTGTTTTTCTTCTACGTGAATCATCAACAATCACCATGGAAACAACCTGCAAAGTTTTATTTTCTTTCTATACTTGTTCAACCACTAGACCACTATTAGAACTCACTACTAGTCACTCGTTTCATTACTGTTGGTCGTTCTTGTTGCGAGTAAACCGAACCCAGAAAACACCCTATAAACCACCATATTCAAATTAATCACGGTTTGTTTCTACTTCTATTTTCTAATCGAAGACCCAATACTGTTGAACATACTGCTGCATATGTTATCCACTTCTGTTCGAACTCAAACATAACCACAACCACCGTCTTCATCATAACAACCATCGGAGATCACCATTCGAACATCACAGCAATAAAGGTGGCTGCATCTGTTTACCTCTAATTGTTACTCGATATCTAACCGTTTTCTTTCTGTTTTTGTTCCGGTAGAGAGGACAAACACCTGGTTATCGGCCATCTGTCTGTTATGATTATTGATGGAGAACGATAATGGAAAGGTGAGCTGTAAAGTTAATAATATAACGGCTGATTCTAGTTCCCTTATAAAATGCAGATACACGATCCATTTGTCTGTTGGCCTGCTACATCTTGGACCCGTTTGATATTGAAATACCCTACTTATCTGCTTCATCAGTGGACTGTCCATTATGGGCTGCTAATAGACTGTAATTGGGCTTTAAAATATTGAGAGGTTGGGCCATATAATACCAAACCGTCTAACCGCTGTAACCCTCTTTTATTCGAACATTTTCCTGCTGTTTACTTCCTGGTCCCTTCAAACAATCACGACACCACATGATGTTATGATGATGAGGTATTAGGATGAAAATGCTAATGGTGAACGGTAATAACAATATAGGATGATGATGGTAACTAACGGATAATAATAAGATGATTATGATAATGATATAAGATTAAATGATGATTAGATGATATGAGGTATAGCGTAAAAGATGATACAGTTAAAATGTTATAAGGTTGCTGTTACAAATATTGGTTATCTGTTCTAATTTTATAATGATAAGAGACGATGAAGAGATTGTGATGATGAGGTTTATGTTAATCAATAAAAGGGTTTAAAGAAATTTATGGAAGAATTAAAATAGAAGATAAGAAATAGAGGAATGGTTTGGCGGTTGGTTAGGAACAAGAGGTCTTGGGTTCAAGCTTGGGCTAGGGCAATTGTTTTTTTTTAAGAGCTCATTTAACCATTTAAAAGGTAGTCTTATTTCTTCTTATTATTATTATGATTATTATTATTATTATTATTATTTGGTTAAAAATGAAATAAAGATTATAATGCAAACTATAAATTAGATGTGATTTAAATGATGTATTATCATTAATCATTATTAATAAAATTATTATTAATATTATTATTATTATTATTATTATTACTATTATTATTATCATTAATATTTTTATTACCATTATTAGACAACTTATCATTTTTATTAAAATTATTATTTTTAACATTATTATTATCATCATCATTTTTACTACTAGTATCATTATTACTATTATTATTATTATTATTATTATTATTATTATTATTATTATTATTATTATTATTATTATTATTATTATTATTATAACTATTATTATTATTATAACTATATTATCCATACTACTATTAATTTTATTATTATTATTACAATAAAAGTTAATTATATAAAAATATACTTAATAAAGCTATATTTTATAATAATCTATTTAAAGTATACAAAATAAATATATTTAAGTTAATAATGAAACACATGAATTATAAAAATAACAGTTATGTTAATAATAAAACATAAATTTATTCGACTTCAATTATATGTGTTAACATATACATAAATGATATAGGTTCGTGAATCCGAGGCCAACCCTATACTTGTTCAATGTCGTTATATGTATTTTTACTACAAAATACAGTATGGTGAGTTTCATTTGATCCCTTTTTAATTGCTTTTGCAATATATATTTTTGGGCTGAGAATACATGCGCTGCTTTTATGAATGCTTTACGAAATAGGCACAAGTACTTAAAATACATTCTACGTTGAGTTGTACCACTGGCATATTTCCCTGTAGCTTGGTAACTAATATTTACATGGGTATTGTATACGCGAATCCTGTTGATAGATCTATCGGGCCTGACAACCCCAACCGGACTGGACGACCAGTATTCAACGGTTGCACAGTACTTCGTTTTGGTGACTACACTTGGTACGGTGTAGTGAGATTTCATAATAAAGGGAATATGCGACGTTGATTAAATGTTAAGTATGGTTACCAAGTGCTCAACCACTTAGAATGCTTTACATACACTTGCGAGTGTATTATGTTTATGATTATGAAATCTTGTGGTCTATTAACATATTGAAATGATTATTATGATAAACCTATGAACTCACCAACCTTTTGGTTGACACTTTTAAGCATGTTATTTCTCAGGTACGAATTAAGTCTTCCGCTGTGCATTTGCTCATTTTAAGGACATTACTTGGAGTCGATCATCGCAATGGGACCAAATGTTGATGACTTCGTCCAGGGGGATAAGGACGGGTCGTTACAGGGTGCAACAGGGTGATCCCCTTGGTCCGCTGCTTTTTGCTTTGGTCTTACAACCCTTGATTTCTAAAATCAGAGATAATTTTGAGGTTTGTCTTCAGGCGTGGTATTTGGATGATGGCACTATTATTGGGGATACTTTGATGGTGGGGAAGGTTTTGCATTTGATTATGGAGGATGGGCCTCGTTTTGGGCTACATCTCAACGTTGAAAAAATATAAATTTTCTGGCCTACGGAGGACCCTCGCAGCAGGCAAGTAGGTGTCTTTCCTCCTAATATTGCTCGGCCTTTAAATGGTGTTAAGTTGCTTGGGGCCCCCGCAAGTTCCGATCCTGATTTTAGTAGTGAACTGGTGATACAAAGGGTGACCAAGTCCATTGCGCTTATGGATAAGGTTGCTAAGCTTGATGATCCTCAGTGTGAGTTGTTGTTGCTTAGGGCATGTACGGGAGTTTCTAAACTATACTTTACCTTACGTACTTGTCCTCCTTGTATATTTGAGGCGGCTCAACGCGCTTTCGATGGAGCCCTTCGATCTTCCTTGGAGCGTATTGTTACTGCTTCAGGGTCTGGGTTTGGTGATTGGCAGTGGCGGCTTGCCACCTTGCCATTTGCATTTGGAGGACTTGGTGTTTATTCTGCGGGAGATGTTCGTCATTATGCTTTTCTGGCTTCTCGATTACAGTCTGCTGGGTTGCAGACCAAGCTCCTACGTCATGCGGGTATTGTTGGTCATGGTCGCGATTTTGAAGATGCATTGGGTATGTTTAATAAAACGGTTGGGTTTGATATTTTAGATAATGCGAGTGAGGTCGCTGCCCCAATACTCATGAAGAAATTGGCAGATGTTTATTTCACAAAGTTTACCGCTTCTGCAGAATCAACTTTTTCGTTATCTCCCCGACAATCGGCCTTATGGAAATCACAGCAGGGTGATCACACCTCTGCTTGGATAAGGGCAGTCCCTATTTTGGGGTTGGGTCAGACGATGAACGTAAAGACTTACCGATGCGTGTTGTGCTACCGGTTAGGTGTTCCATTGTTCTCTATCTCGACGGCATGCTCTGCCTGTTCAAGGGTTTTTACTGGGATATTTTTGGGGATCACGCGGTGTCTTGTGCTGGTATGGTGGGTATTAAGCATCGACATAATATTGTTCGGGATTCTCTTGTTGATGTTTGTTATCGATCTGGGATTTCAGCGAGAAAGGAGGTTGACATTGGGTTGTCTGGAGGGAACGACAGGGCACTTAGACCGGCAGATGTGTTACTTTATTTCTGGGATTGTGGTCGCGATGTTTGTGTTGACTTGACAGGGTCTTCTCCTTTGACACAGTCTGGGCTTTCTGACTTTGTCCCTGGACGTGCTGTGGTTAATGCGGCTCTTCGGAAGCGGGTCAAGTACGAATCTAGCTGTCAGGCGATTGGTTATGGTTTCCTTCCTTTCTCATTTTCTTCCCTTGGGGAATTAGACAAGGAGGATGTTTCTTTGCTAAAGTGGGTTCAGAAGAGTTGGATGGCGCAAGATATTGGTACCGGTGCTGCTGCTCATATTTTTACTAGGATAGGTTTTGCTATTGCTAGAGGTGTGGGGGCCCAGATTGTCTCTAGGCTTCCCACTAATTTTTTGTAAGTTTTAAAACTTTTAAGTTTATAATAACTATAATAATAATAATAATAATAATAATAATAATAATAATAATAATAATAATGAAGTTGGTGATTATCAAGGGGGAAAAGTGGGCCCACTTTTCGGGGTGAGAGATACATGCACAGAGTAACAAATACTATTAAACCCACAGAGAAAATTTAATTTCTTTAACAAAAATTGCTATTAGCTAGTAAGCAGTAGGTCCATATCTAAAAACGACGATCTCACTTGTGATGTTCGGTTCTCAATATGACAACCAACCAATGGCTAAAAGTATGTAGTATATAACTATATATGTAAGTGTAACAACCCAATTCGTTACCCAACTGAATACGCGAAATTTTTATTTTTTTTAGCAGTAGGGTGCGCGGCGCGCACAAGGCCTGACAGCCCGCTGTCCAAAATGTCAAATTTTCGTTTAAAGATCTCCCATTTCCCGACACTTTTAGACAAAACTCTTTTCACAACACGTTATAATAGTTAAAACTAACGCGTTTCAATAATAAAACAAGTTTTACTAAACCGGGCCCACATATGCCGAAATACGAGTTTCGTACAAAATATAAGTTTCGACCATATTAGTTTAAATTCCAAACGACACTTTGAAGCATGGTGTTTGGGGGTTAAACTACTCAAATCTTGGTCAAACTTCAAAAGGCTATACTCCCAAAAGCTTCTCCTATCATAACAAAGCGGGATCACTAGTCCGAACGAATACCCTTTTCCTTGTTGATAATGCTAAAAACGAACATATATTTCATAGCATTATTCCTCAAGAAAGACAAGCTTTTAGTTGCAATTGTTCTATTTACAAGTAATATTCGTTTAAATAATAAAAGGTGAAGACAAAAGACAGATTCGACGAATTGAAGACGCAAACGACCAAAAAGCTCAAAAGTACAAAAGACAATCAAAGAGGTTCCAATTATTGATAAGAAACGTCTCGAAATTACAAGAGTACAAGATTCAAAACGCAAAGTACAAGATATTAAATTGTACGCAAGGACGTTCGAAAATCTGGAACCGGGACCAGAGTCAACTCTCAACGCTCGACGCAACGGACTAAAAATTACAAGGCAACTATGCACATAAATATAATATAATATTTAAATAATTCTTATAATTATTTATATATTATATTAATATTTAAAACCGTCGGCAAGAAAGACTCCAAAAGGGACTGAGCTGTAATTTCAATCTCCGCGACTCGCGGAGTTTGAAGGCCAAAAATGCCGCGAGTCGCGGAGCCCCAAGTTTTGAAACTCCCTATAAAGCAAACCGAATCCTGATCATCTTTATCATCTTTTTTCCTTCTTCTCTCAATATATACGTAATATATATATATATATATATATATATATATATATATATATATATATATATATATATATATATATATATATATATATATATATTATAATTTTAATTTTAATTTTAAATCCTAATAATAAGGGTATGTTAGCGAATGTTGTAAGGGTGTAAGTCGAAATTCTGTCCGTGTAACGCTACGCTATTTTTAATCATTGTAATGTTCAACCTTTTTAATTTAATGTCTCGTAGCTAAGTTATTATTATGCTTATTTAATCCGAAGTAATCATGATGTTGGGCTAATTACTAAAATTGGGTAATTGGGCTTTGTACCATAATTAGGGTTTGGACAAAAGAACGACACTTGTGGAAATTAGACTATGGGCTATTAATGGGCTTTATATTAACTAAACAATACCTTGTTAATTTAATATACAAACTTATAATTCGACGTATTTATATATAACCACATACGCTTGACTGGGTACGGTGGGCGGGATATCTATAAATACCAATAATTATTCATTTTACCGGATACGGAACTGGATTAATAGTTAATAGACTTGTTGAAACAGGGGTGAATTACATTCAAGGGTAATTGGTGTAATTGTTAACAAAGTAGTAAAACCTTGGTTTACACGCAGTCGATAACCTGGTGTATTCATTAAACAAAGTATTAAAACCTTGTTACAATTCGAATCCCCAATTAGTTGGAATATTTGACTTCGGGAATAAAAATAATTTGACGAAGGCTTTCGCTCTTTATATTTATGACTGATGGACTATTATGGACAAATCCGTATGGACATATTAAATAATCCAGGACAAAGGACAATTAACCCATGGGCATAAAACTAAAATCAACACGTCAAACATCATGATTACGGAAGTTTAAATAAGCATAATTCTTTTATTTCATATTTAATTTCCTTTATTTTATATTTAATTGCACTTCTAATTATCGCATTTTTATTTATTGTTATTGTATTTAATTGCACTTTTAATTATCATATTTTTTAATTATCGCAAGTTTATTTTATCGCACTTTTATTATTCGCAATTTCATTATCGTTATTTACTTTACGCTTTAAATTAAGTCTTGTATTTATTTATTATTTTACATTTGGTTTTAACTGCGACTAAAGTTTTAAAATCGACAAACCGGTCATTAAACGGTAAAAACCCCCCTTTATAATAATAATATTACTTATATATATATTTGTATTTTTATAAAAGTAAACTAATATAGCGTTAAGCTTTGTTTAAAAAGATTCCCTGTGGAACGAACCGGACTTACTAAAAACTACACTACTGTACGATTAGGTACACTGCCTATAAGTGTTGTAGCAAGGTTTAAGTATATCCATTCTCTAAATAAATAAATATCTTGTGTAAAATTGTATCGTATTTAATAGTATTTCCTGCTAAAATTAATAGCTATTTCGTATACCCCGCTGCAAACATCAAGTATTTTTGGCGCCGCTGCCGGGGAACTCTTAAAAGCCGAAAGCGCAACGCTACATAAAAAAAAAAGATTTTTATTTTACTTTTATTAAAATTCGTTTTTATAAAAGTACGTTTTAAATATTCGAAAATATAAAAAGAAAAAACAAAAATTTATATATTTTTAAGAGTTTGTTAAAAGTTTTATAAGTTTCTTTATTTTTATTTTAGTTTATAAAAATATAAGTTTTATTTAAATATCTATTTATTTATATAAAAACAGAAAATAGAAAATAAAAAAATAAAAAAAAAACGTCGAATAAAAAACGTACCTGAGTTGATTTTTGGAACCCCGCGACTCGCGGGGTTTGCTGTTTGAAATACCGCGACTCGCGGAGATAACCTGACACGTCGACAGAACCCTAATCAGGCATTAATTACGAATTATTATTATAATTATTAATATAAAACCCTAATTAGGTTTTAATTAAATATGTATTTTAGTTTTTATTAATATTTTGTTTAATTAGTTTAATTAAATTGTAAAATTAGTAGTTTTATTAAATAAATAATATAAAAATAATATTTTTATAAAAATTGTATTTTTTTTTACAACTTTTTGTATATTTTTACATTTTGTCCCTTTTTAATCGTTTTAGCGTAACTTTTGTATTTTTAGCTCATATTTAGTTTTAAACTTAGTTTTTGCCATAGTTATTTTTACTTCTAGATTTTTAGTCTTTGCCGTAGAATCCCTTAAGTGCTTTTTCTTTAGACTAAGATTTAGGTGCTTTAAAATTTTGCGACTCCTTTTTAAGTTTTAGTTTCTTTTTAAGTTATTTCTATTTGGGATATAGTTTTTCCTGTAAGCTTTAATATTTTAGACGACTTTTACCTATGTATCAATTATCATTCCAATTAGTAATCTCAATTTGTGATTATAATTTTAAGTTAGTTGTAGTTATAAGGTTAGGTTAGTCAAGTATTTTTAAGTTTTATAAGTTTCTTTTATTTTTCCGTCACCTTTTATTTTTCAACCATTTTTCTTTTTCAACCTTTTTCGACGAGCTCTTTTTCTTTCTTATTTCTCGCTATTCTAGTTTTAGGATATAGATTTTTATTCTACTTCTTATCTAAATTTCTTAAAATTACGAAAATTTATTTTAAGTGGTTAAATTGATAGACATCAAAATTTTCTGGTTCGTAGTAATAGTTGGATTTGTACGTGGACCGGGTTATTGGAGCCAAACAGTCCTCAATTATATTGAGACCAAACGAATCCTGCCCCTCTGCTGCATATTTTGGCTATTCGAAACGTGGGCAAAATCAGAAAAGTCTATTGATTGGATAACTTATTATAATTCTTCTTTCCTTTTAAAAACTAATAGGATATTCAGTGAATGCACCGAGCAAGACGTTCACCACCTTTTGTACGTTCACCACCTGTAACTAGATCAAGACATTTAGCAAATATTACCACCGTTGATTTTTCTTTAGAATCGTCATCCAGTCAACCAAGTACTCCAGTTCAAATTTCCGATAATCCATTTTTTGAACCCGACCTCACAATTGAGAATCCGGAGAATATTCAGGAACGATTCGTAGATCCTGAACCACTAAACTTTCCTCCATAACCACCAATCATTCAAACAGAGATTGTTGAGGAACGAACCATTAAATCAGAATCCTCTAGTGATTCCGATTCAACAAATTCAATTATGGAGAATCTGGAACCTTTAAGTATGGAAGACCGAATGAGAGCTAAACGTACTGGGCAAGGTCACGCAATAACTCATCCAGACATTAATGCGCCAGATTATGAAATCAAAGGACAAATTCTACACATGGTGACTAATCAATGCCAATTTAGTGGTGCGCCGAAGGAAGATCCAAATGAACATCTACGTACCTTTAATAGGATCTGCACACTATTTAAAATAAGAGAAGTGGAGGATGAACAGATATATCTCATGTTATTTTCCTGGACTTTAAAGGGAGAAGCCAAAGATTGGTTGGAATCGTTACCTGAAGGGGCGATTGATACATGGGACGTTTTAGTTGAAAAATTTCTTAAACAATTCTTTCCTGCATCTAAAGCCGTAAGACTTCAAGCAGAAATTGTTACGTTTACACAGAAACCGAATGAAACTCTATATGAGGCATGGACTAGATATGGAAAGTTATTAAGAGGATGTCCGCAACATGGTTTAGACACCTGTCAAATAGTACAAATATTCTACCAAGGATGCGACATCACTACAAGGAAAGACATAGATATAGCAGCTGGTGATTCTATTATGAAGAAAACCGAAACTGATGCTTACAAAATTATTGATAACACTGCTTCCCACTCACATGAGTGGCACCAAGAAAAAGATATCGTTAGATCATCTAAAGCAGCTAGAGCCGATTCTAGCCATGACTTAGATTCCATTTCCGCAAAGATAGATGCTGTGGAGAGACGAATGGAAAAGATGACTAAAGATATTCACTCAATACGAATTAGTTGTGGGCAGTGTGGAGGACCACATTTGACAAAAGATTGTCTCAGTATTGAATTAACAATGGAACAAAGAGAGAATATTTCATACATAAACCAAAGGCCTGGAAATAATTATCAGAATAATTATCAACCGCCAAGACCGATTTACAATCAAAACCAGAATTATAACCGAAATATTCCATACAACAACCAACAAGGTCCTAGCAATCAACAAGTATCCAATAATACTTACAACCAGCAAAGACCTAATTTTCAAAACAAACCACCACAACAAACCGATGATAAAAAGCCGAATTTAGAAGATATGATGACGAAGCTAGTTGAAACTCAAATGCAGTTTTTTCACATCTCAGAAACAAACCAATGAACAAAATGCTCAAGCATTTAGAAATCAACAAGCTTCTATTCAAAATCTGGAACAAGAAGTAAGTAACCTAGCAAGGTTAATAGGTGAAAGAAAACCGGGAAGTCTACCTAGTGATACAAATGCTAACCCCCGGAATGAAACAGCTAAAGCCATTACCACAAGAAGTGATACAACACTTAAACCACCTGAAATACCTGTAACTTCTGATGAAGCTATTCCTGCTCCACAAAAACCACAACCTAATCAAGATAAGGAAAAAGAACCGGTAGTTGAAAAAGTTAATGAAGATAACACAGTTAAGGCTAAACCTTATGTTAAACCATACCAACCACCACTTCCTTACCCGAGTAAAATGAAGAAAGAGAAACTTGAAGCCGAGCAATCCAAATTCTTGGAAATGTTTAAACAGATAAATGTAAATCTTCCTTTCATTGATGTAATTTCAGGAATGCCTAGATATGCTAAATTCTTGAAAGATCTAATCTCAAATAGAAAGAAAATGGAAGAACTCTCGGCTGTTACTATGAATGCTAATTGTTCAGCAGTGCTGTTGAATAAGATACCAGAAAAATTATCTGATCCAGGAAGTTTCACAATTCCATGTTTTCTGGGTAGTCTTAGTTCAATAGAAGCATTGGCAGACTTAGGTGCTAGTATAAATTTAATACCGTATTCACTATACGCTAAACTAGACCTTGGAGAATTGAAACCAACAAGAATAAGCATACAACTAGCCGATAGATCAATAAAATATCCTAGAGGGATAATGGAGAACATGCTAGTTAAAGTTGGTACTTTAGTATTTCCGGTAGATTTTGTTGTTTTGGACATGGAAGAAGATTCTCAAGTTCCTCTCATATTAGGAAGACCATTCTTAAACACGGCTAAAGCAATGATAGACGTGTTCGGTAAGAAATTGACCCTAAGTATAGAGGATGAGAGGGTTACCTTTTCAGTTGATAGAGCAATGTAACAACCACAATCTGCAGATGATACATGTTATTATATTCAAACTATAGATGCACATGCAGAATTATTAGAAGAATTTCCAGAATTACAAGGAACAGGAGAATGTTCTTTAGGAGAAGGTAATGAACCAATTGATGAAGCTGAAATGTTAGCTACACTTATAGCTAATGGATATGAACCAACAACAGAAGAAATTCAAATGCTAAAAGAAGAAGACAGATATCGATACAAATCATCGATAGAAGAACCTCCGAAATTAGAGTTAAAGCCACTTCCAAACCATTTGGAATACGCTTATTTACATGGTGAATCTGAATTACCTGTAATAATATCGTCTTCTCTTACTGAAAATGAGAAATCACAACTCATTTCTGTGTTGAAAGCTCATAAACCAGCCATTGCATGGAAGATTCATGATATTAAAGGAATAAGTCCTTCGTATTGCACACATAAAATCCTTATGGAAGAAGGTCATAAAACGTATGTGCAATGCCAATGAAGACTAAATTCTAATATGCAAGATGTAGTTAAGAAAGAGATTATTAAACTGCCAGATGCAGGTTTAATTTATCCAATTTCTGATAGTCCATGGGTAAGCCCAGTTCAATGCGTGCCTAAGAAGGGTGGCATGACTGTCATTACAAATGAAAAAAATGAGCTTATTCCTACTAGGACTGTAACAGGATGGCGTGTATGTATTGATTATAGAAAATTAAATGACGCCACCAGAAAAGATCACTTTCCCTTACCTTTCATAGATCAAATGTTGAAAAGATTAGCCGGAAATAGTTACTATTGTTTTCTAGACGGATTTTCCGGATATTTTCAAATTCCAATAGCACCCGAAGATCAAGAGAAAACCACATTCACGTGCCCTTATGGTACTTTTGCTTACAAAAGCATGCCATTTGGACTTTGTAACGCCCCTGCAACCTTTCAAAGGTGTATGATGGCGATTTTTCATGACATGATAGAAGAATGCATGGAAGTTTTCATGGATGACTTTTCAGTCTTCGGTGATACATTTGAATCATGTCTAGTTAATCTTGAACGAATGCTTATTAGATGCGAACAATCAAATCTAGTACTTAATTGGGAGAAATGCCATTTCATGGTTAAAGAAGGCATCGTTCTTGGTCATAAAATTTCAAAAGAAGGAATTGAAGTGGATAGAGCTAAAGTAGATGTAATTGCTAAACTTCCACATCCCACCAATGTTAGAGGAGTTAGGAGTTTTCTAAGGCACGCCGGTTTTTACCGACGTTTCATAAAATATTTTTCTAAAATTGCCACTCCTATGAATAAACTCCTAGAAAAGGATGCTCCATTCATCTTTTCAGATGAGTGTATCAAATCTTTTAATATTCTTAAAGAGAAACTCACTAATGCGCCGATCATGATAACACCAAATTGGAATCTACCATTTGAACTAATGTGCGATGCAAGTGATTTTGCAATGGGAGCCGTTTTAGGACAAAGGATTGAAAAAAGATTTCAACCTATATATTATGCTAGTAAGACGTTACAAGGAGCACAAACGAACTATACAACTACTGAAAAAGAACTCCTTGCTATTGTCTTTGCTTTTGACAAATTTCGATCATATCTCGTTCTAGCAAAAACGGTGGTCTATACCGACCATTCTGCTCTTAGATACCTATTTTCATAACAAGATGCAAAACCAAGATTAATCCGTTGGATCTTACTCTTACAAGAGTTTGATATTGAAATCCGAGATAAAAGAGGAGCAGAAAATCTCGCCGCTGATCATCTTTCTCGTCTTGAAAATCCCGAATTAGAAGTTCTAAATGAATCGGCCATACAAGACAACTTTTCTGATGAATATCTATTGAAGATAGATTATAAAGAAATCCCATGGTTTGCAGACTATGCAAACTATTTAGTATGTGGATTCCTTGAAAAAGGATTATCATACCAAAGACGAAAGAAATTCTTCAGTGATATAAAACACTATTTTTGGGAAGATCCACATCTGTTTAAAAGTTGTCCAGATGGAATAATACGCCGATGTGTATTTGGAGATGAAGCTAGTAAAATATTAAACCATTGTCACACAGGACCAACAGGAGGGCATTATGGGCCTCAACTAACAGCAAGAAAAGTTTATGATGCTGGATTCTATTGGCCTACAATTTACAAAGACGCACACCTTCTTTGCAAATCCTGTGATGCATGTCAAAGGGCCGGAAAAATAAGTCAACGTGATGAAATGCCACAAAATGTCATCCAAGTATGTGAAGTATTTGACATTTGGGGTATTGACTTTATGGGTCCATTTCCAAAATCTCATAATAATCTATATATACTCGTAGCCATTGATTATGTATCTAAATGGGCGGAAGCACAAGCTCTCCCAACTAACGATGCACGAGTTGTAGTCAACTTTTTAAAACGTCTTTTTGCAAGGTTTGGAACACCGAAAGCTTTAATAAGTGATCGGGGTACTCATTTCTGTAATAATCAACTTGAGAAAGTTCTTAAAAGATATGGATTAACTCATAAAATCTCCACCGCATATCATCCACAAACAAGTGGACAAGTTGAAAATACCAACCGAGCTTTAAAACGTATTCTAGAGAAAAAGGATCAAATCCGAAGGAATGGTCCATTAAATTGGAGGATGCACTCTGGGCTTTTAGAACAGCTTACAAAACTCCAATTGGAACCACACCTTTTAGACTTGTTTATGGAAAAGCATGTCATCTTCCAGTAGAAATTGAACACAAAGCATTTTGGGCTTTGAAGACATGTAATCTTGATTTACATGAAGCCAGACGTCTACGATTAAGTCAACTAAACGAATTAGAAGAATTAAGACATGAAGCATACGATAATTCGTTAATCTATAAAGAAAGAACGAAGAAATGGCATGATAAAAGAATCAGAAGTTCAAAAGAATTTAAAGAAGGAGACAGAGTTCTTCTTTTCAATTCACGATTCAAGCTATTTCCTGGAAAATTGAAATCAAGATGGTCTGGACCATTCATAGTCAAAAGAGTTTTCCCATACGGAACGATAGAATTAATAAATTCAAATGGGATTGAATTTAAAGTTAATGGTCACAGAGTTAAACATTACATACATGGTCCGATGGAAGTTGACAATGAAGTTAATCACAATTTCGACACCACAGCTAACTAAGAGTGGGGAGAATCAAGTCTTTAAAGGTTTATGTATTTCTATTAGAGTTAGATTGTCTGTTTTCGTGTAGTTCTCGAAAATGGAACCCGAATTGTCTTTCCCTAGCAGACCCTAAAGAACTAGTCTTCTCCCCCCATTCTGAATTTTTATTTTTTTAGGTTTTTACAAAATGAAGACTGCCTGTGAACTAAACCATGGTCTAATGCTACACGCTTTGATCACTAAACGTAAAAATGACACACTTTCGAGTGAAATAGTATCAGTAATCAGAGAAAGAATGGACGGAGTTAGAAAAGAATCCAGATGCGAAGATAATAAGTTACAATTTGGTAAAGGAAAATCAAAATCCGCAGCGAAAAGAAGAGCACGACACCTAGAAAGATGTCACAAATGCGGAAAATGGTCACATGAAGGTAAATGTTCAAATAATCAAACCTATTCAAATACCGAATTTGTTACTTTATGCAGAGACGGACCGTTCATATGTTTAGAAGAAAAGACACTGAATGCTCGAGGTTACGCCTATGTAGCCATGAAAAACCAATTAAACCGACTATCTTATGAATGGGATAGATCATATAACTAAGAAATCTATTTCACAGGTATGTTTGTACAGTTTTTATTTAATTTTTTTTTATTTTTAACCTTTTGATAATAAACGCTAATTTGTTCGCTATAAAGTATTAAATTGGTATTGAATAAAATTAGGTTTGGCGACCGAAATTATTGATATCATACAAAAATTTATTACATCACTGCGAAATTTAACGTTTATTCTTAAGGTATAAATATCTTTAAACAATCAACCCAAAATATTTCAAAAATTCGTCATGAGTTAAATTAGGTCTTGGAACCGAAATTACTTTACCAAAAAGAGGGGCGCATATTTTTGATAATATTTGATTGATTAAAGTGGGATAAAAAGCCAAAAAGATTTTTAATTTTATTTTTACCATGTTTTTAAAATTAATATATAAATCTTAAATTAATATTGTAAACTTTGTAAAAACAATATATTTAAAATTGTAAATATTTGAAAAATTAATATAAGTTTGGTGTGAATTTATAATATGAATTTTTAAATTAAGTTTGGTGTAAATTTTTAATTATTAAAATATGAATTTTTAATTTTATGCATTTTAAATTGTAAGTTTGGTGTGAATTTTTAATATTAATTTTGAATTTTATATTTAAATTGTGTGAATTTAAAAACAAAAATTTACTTTATCTCATTAAGTTAAAAATATGATTTTTAAAATTCGTCGTAAGTTGAAGACTAGGTCTTTGAACCGAAATTACTTTACCCAAGGGAGGGACGAGAACTTTTATTATCATTATTTTTAATCTTATTGAATTAAAGTATGCCAAAAACATTAAAAAAAACCAAAAATCTTAGCTTTTAAAACAATCGCTACAAAAAGACAAATTTTAAAATTTTGTCGAGGGACGGACTAGGACATCGATTCGAAACGACCTCGTCCTAAATAACAAGGAAAACAAAATTTTAAAATTAATTACTTAATTGTTTTATAAGTTAATGATTTTATATATAAAAAAAAAAGCAAACTCCGCGACTCGCGGAGTTTGAAGGCTTAAATGCCGCGACTCGCGGGAAGATCGAATTACAGAAAAAAATATAAGAGCTGTAACAGCTCAGTTGCACACCTTAAACAAGAAAACTGCGAAAAATACTGCACGAAAAACCCGAAAAATACACCCCAAAATCACAATTTTTAACCGTTAATCATCAAATCTTTTACTAAAATCATGTTGAGAAGGATGCTATCGAGGAATTACTCAAGAAAAACGGTAAATTTCTACACCTAAACACCATCTAATCCGAAATTAGTGTTCTTGAGCAATTTTTTACCCAATTTGATTTTGATGCTTTTTAGTGTAATTAGGCTTAAATTGTTTATGTATTATGCTTGTATAACCTAGATTGATGTTGGTTAACATGATTAGAAGCCTTAAACTTCAAATTTTGAGTAATCTAGGGTTTGTGTTCTTGAGTAAATTTGGGGCTTTTTGATATGAACAGGTTATGGCCGATTTTTGTCATGAATTGTTGCTAAATTAAGTAGTGTAACATGTTTAGGTAGTTAAATGATCCAAACTTTGAGCCTAAACATGATTTTGAGAATTAAAGTGGACTTTTTCAAGTCTAAAATTTATGAATTTGATTTTTGAGAGATAATGGCATTTGAAACTTGTTTAATTGCTAGTAATGATTATTTTGACATGTTATTTGAGTTGAATGCTTATGAACTTGGCGAACATTTTCGTATATGCTTAAAGTGTAGATTTGATGAAAATATGAAAATAAGCTTAAGTTTGATATAAATTGATCATGTCATTGTAATTATTTTGATTGATGATTTTGCTGACACTAATGCATATTTGGATGCACAAAAATTGTGTTTGATGTGTTTTGCAGACTGAAAGGGGTGAATCTTCATCCCAAGCCCGCAATGCTCCTGCTGAGAATGCGGAACAACAGGAGGTGGATAACTACTACAAGCAGGATATACCTCATCCAGTCATGACATTTTCTGATATGCACTTGGAAGAGTTGCACCCGAACCTGAGATTTGACAGACTTTGGATAGATTATCCAAAATACCAAAGGGGTTTGCATACTCTTCATTCCAAAGTTGTTGAGGTACCGAGGGTCATAGAATGGGGACCCTTAGAAGCTGTAGAATTAGCCGGGCCAATTAGGGAATTACTTGTACAGAGGTATGGTAATTCTACTTTTAATGACTGGGTACATTTATTCACCATGCGTAGACCTGTATATAAAGTATGGTGTGAAGAATTGTTGTGTAGTATAGAGTTGAATGATCGGGTAGCTAGTTTAACCGATCGATCTTTTATTAGATTTTTGTTAGGAGGTTCGATGCGCCACATGTCTTTACTAGACATGGCTCATGCTTTACGTATATATATGCCTGAGGAGTTAGCATCTGCCGATTGTAGAGGGTTGATACTAAATGGTAGAAAGATAGATGAAAATTTTGATACACACGGTGTGTGGAGTCAAATGACAAGCCATCACCGTTTCAAAGGGTGAAATTACTCTTATTTGGATATAGATAGAGCTGAATTAAGAGTAATTCATAGGTTTTTAGCTAATTCGATTACACAAAGAGGTAAGAACAAGGAAAAGGTAAATGAACAGGATTTGTTTTACCATATGTGTATTCGAGACCCATAAAGCGCTGTAAGTATACCTTATTGTGTGGGTTATTATTTATCAGCTATGGTTAGGGGGATGAGACCACATAGCATAATAGGAGGTGGTATTTTTATTACTTTGATTGCTGAATATCTCGGTGTGGATATAAGTCGGAGGGGATTATTAGTAGAAGAACCAGAACCCCGCGATACTATAGGTTTAAATGTATACCATGGTGCGAAAGTTTTGAAGAGGCGAAATAACGCCGCAGTACAATACCATGGTAGACATCCACAGGTTGAGAGAAACCAACAGCAAGGTAATGTAGGAGGGGGAAATGAGATGCAAGAAATGCAAAGGTTTATAGCCGCACAGGAGTACGAAAATGCTAGACAGAGAGCATTTGAAGATTGGCAAGTTCATCAAAACCAAATCATAGCTTATTGCCAACATATAGGTAGAAACTATATTCCTACTCCGAAACCCATATTCCCTCCCTGGTCTATAGAGATGCAACCACCGTATCCTACGTATAACCCTGCCGAAGCATTCTATAGCACCTATGGTTATGCCTGGAACCCCTATTGGTATCAATATCATCCCTAGTCTACTTATTTTTATTTATTTTGTAATTTGTAATGTTGATACATTTAATACTTATGTTAATATTGTAATATTTTTTTTTTTAATTTTCTAACTTTTATTCTTAGATTTTAATAATTTTTGAATGTGGGGTAATATACCAAACTTCAAAAATATGTATATATGTTTGCAGTTTATCTTATGTACACAACAGGGTAAAACAACGCATTTTCAAAGACTGGCATTAAGTTCAGCAAAAGCAACTAATTTTGACGACAAGATGCAAAATATATGTGAAATAACAACAAGACGGAATGAACAAATGATGTGCACCATTTATCATTCAGCAAACAAACGCCAATATATTTGGAAACTTTGGTAAAATTTAATCATTTTCACACAAATCACCCTCAATAATTTAAATTGTTACTGATTTCTGGCAAATGAGGGCATTGCAAGATCTTAAGAGTGGGAAGGGGTTAAATTCTTTCGGATTTTAAAATTTTTATCTTAAACACTTGGTTACCATTAAAAATACTAGTAAAGCAGTAGTTGTATTAAAATCTAGTGCTCTCTGATAATAAAGAATAGCCCTAGTCTTATATACTGACTACCCAATTCTAGTAAAATTTTTAAAAATTTTCAATTAAATGAACTCAAAATCATGTTTATACATATTTATGAACAATAAAACTAGGTTTTAACACCGAAATTATTGTTATCTCAGAAAGGACATAAATTGAGAAACAAACCAAAATGTTAAAATTCATTTAAAATAGAATAGAGGACGATAAAAAAGGAAAATAAAAGCCAAGTGTGGGAAAATTCTCCAAGTTATTCAAAACATATATCACATATTTTTGTACAAATAACTGAAAATACTTTTGCTTTGGACTAAACTAAGCTGTTTTACCCGATGAAAGAAAAGAAAAGATGGATCTACACGATGAATCAATTCCATCATTAAAAGGAAGTAAAGTCTTCCGAAAAAGAAACGCGCTTCTTGATTTAGGTCAAGAAGTTGTCGTCCAGACCAGCTGTAGCTTGACGAAAAATCTAGAAAAGTCATCACTAAAATCAGCAGGAAATCCACGGACCTCAGCATTAAACAGGGTCGCCAAGTGGTCAGATTTATCCTAACCATGAGAAGGATTTATCTCGTACAATGGGGGGGCACCATGCAAATTAGCTTGATAAGACTAATGAATCAGATCCCCAGAAAGGATAATCTCCTTAAAGATCAAAAAATCAGCTTTTAAGACTGATATTACTCAATCCTTGAGATTGACCTTAAAGATTGAGAATTACAAACTCATGGAATTCAATGATATCTAAACTCGAGCTTGAACGAGAAAATATTTTGATCAAAATTACAAACCGATTTGTTTTCTGAAAACCCTATTTTCAATGCGTTCATTACCTTTGAACGTAAAATCCTAGGAATTCACCTGGAATTCATTAGGTCACCTGAACTAAATCGGGTGTCAACCGTAAGAACGGTGGTTGCATAGTGGTCAAAGACGGGACCTTGTGCCAGACCGAAAAATCATAAGGGTGAGCTTTACTATTGTTCCTACCAAGGATAGTAATTACGTCCGACACGTTATAGACCATAATTAAAAGCATGTCAAGGGACATTGCCTTAACAGTTGCTTGTTCAACGCTTTCCTTTACAACCGGGCGGTAGTTTACCGAAAGGTAATATACGGGACAAGTAAACTGGACTTATTGCTTTCCAAATACAAGGTTAGCAACTGGGTGACACAAAACCATAAGTTTTGAGCTAAAATTTTCAAATCTGAAACCCACCAAAACCACAAAAATATTTTGCAAACACCGGTGAAGGGTTATTCCGGAAAACTTATCTAGGGTAAAAACTAGATTTAATTTTCAAAAGATCAAATGTTTTCATAAAGATCCAATTTCCTTAATGGATCTAAATTTTTATAGTCATGTGGGACTGTAAACCATATCGTTACTACCATTGTTTATACCGCCGTATAGAAATCACTGATGAACAAAGTGTGAAGAATAAAGAAGTGATTCTAGTATTTCAAGACGATATTGCTTGAGGACAAGCAACGCTCAAGTGTGGAAATATTTGATAATGCTAAAAATGCACATATATTTCATAGCATTATTCCTCAAGAAAGACAAGCTTTTAGTTGCAATTGTTCTATTTACAAGTAATATTCGTTTAAATAATAAAAGGTGAAGACAAAAGACAGATTCGACGAATTGAAGACGCAAACGACCAAAAAGCTCAAAAGTACAAAAGACAATCAAAGAGGTTCCAATTATTGATAAGAAACGTCTCGAAATTACAAGAGTACAAGATTCAAAACGCAAAGTACAAGATATTAAATTGTACGCAAGGACGTTCGAAAATCCGGAACCGGGACCAGAGTCAACTCTCAACGCTCGACGCAACGGACTAAAAATTACAAGGCAACTATGCACATAAATATAATATAATATTTAAATAATTCTTATAATTATTTATATATTATATTAATATTTAAAACCGTCGGCAAGAAAGACTCCAAAAGGGACTGAGCTGTAATTTCAATCTCTGTGACTCGCGGAGTTTGAAGGCCAAAAATGCCGCGAGTCGTGGAGCCCCAAGTTTTGAAACTCCCTATAAAGCAAACCGAATTCTGATCAACTTTATCATCTTTTTTCCTTCTTCTCTCAATATATACGTAATATATATATATATATATATATATATATATATATATATATATATATATATATATATATATATATATATATATATATATATATATATATTATAATTTTAATTTTAAATCCTAATAATAAGGGTATGTTAGCGAATGTTGTAAGGGTGTAAGTCGAAATTCTGTCCGTGTAACGCTACGCTATTTTTAATCATTGTAAGTTATGTTCAACCTTTTTAATTTAATGTCTCGTAGCTAAGTTATTATTATGCTTATTTAATCCGAAGTAATCATGATGTTGGGCTAATTACTAAAATTGGGTAATTGGGCTTTGTACCATAATTGGGGTTTGGACAAAAGAACGACACTTGTGGAAATTAGACTATGGGCTATTAATGGGCTTTATATTAACTAAACAATACCTTGTTAATTTAATATACAAACTTATAATTCGACGTATTTATATATAACCACATACGCTTAACTGGGTACGGTGGGCGGGATATCTATAAATACCAATAATTATTCATTTTACCGGATACGGAACTGGATTAATAGTTAATAGACTTGTTGAAACAGGGGTGAATTACATTCAAGGATAATTGGTGTAATTGTTAACAAAGTAGTAAAACCTTGGTTTACACGCAGTCGATAACCTGGTGTATTCATTAAACAAAGTATTAAAACCTTGTTACAATTCGAATCCCCAATTAGTTGGAATATTTGACTTCGGGAATAAAAATAATTTGACGAAGGCTTTCGCTCTTTATATTTATGACTGATGGACTATTATGGACAAATCCGTATGGACATATTAAATAATCCAGGACAAAGTACAATTAACCCATGGGCATAAAACTAAAATCAACACGTCAAACATCATGATTACGGAAGTTTAAATAAGCATAATTCTTTTATTTCATATTTAATTTCCTTTATTTTATATTTAATTGCACTTCTAATTATCGCATTTGTATTTATTGTTATTGTATTTAATTGCACTTTTAATTATCATATTTTTTAATTATCGCAAGTTTATTTTATCGCACTTTTATTATTCGCAATTTCATTATCGTTATTTACTTTACGCTTTAAATTAAGTCTTGTATTTATTTATTATTTTACATTTGGTTTTAACTGCGACTAAAGTTTTAAAATTGACAAACCGGTCATTAAACGGTAAAAACCCCCCTTTATAATAATAATATTACTTATATATATATTTGTATTTTTATAAAAGTAAACTAATATAGCGTTAAACTTTGTTTAAAAAGATTCCCTGTGGAATGAACCGGACTTACTAAAAACTACACTACTGTACGATTAGGTACACTGCCTATAAGTGTTGTAGCAAGGTTTAAGTATATCCATTCTCTAAATAAATAAATATCTTGTGTAAAATTATATCGTATTTAATAGTATTTCCTGCTAAAATTAATATCTATTTCGTATACCCCGCTGCAAACATCACTTGTCCACGCCAGAGTCTATAAAAAGGTATACAACGAGAGGGTAAGCAAAACGCTTAGTGAATGCAATAATTATACACATACATATATAATATACCTACTTGCACACACTTACACACACCGCAATATCGCTAGCAATAACAATTAACATACAAACTCCAAGTATAAGCTAATCACCCCCAATTACCGTAACTAGCATAACCAATAGCATATTCACCAATTAATATATTATGCTATACCACAACTCATACACAAACTATATGGTTAACCATACTCGCGTCATGGTGCTACCGGCTCCGTGGTTCACACCATACGAAATGCTATGACGCTACCGGCTCCGTGGTTCACGTCACTACGCATTTGAGTCATACTCATTTTATAGTGCTACCGGCTCCGTGGTTCACACTTTGGTGCTACCGGCTCCGTGGTTCACAACTCATTTTATAGTGCTACCGGCTCCGTGGTTCACACTTTAACGACTCATGTTATAGTGCTACCGGCTCCGTGGTTCACACTACAATACACGTACCATGATGCTACCGGCTCCGTGGTTCACATCATAGCACATTCGCACATACTATGGTACTACTGGCATCGTGGTTCATACCATAGCATACAAATAAATACACTATATACATACATGCATAATTACTCCACTCACCTTGACGATTCGGTGAAGGTTTTATACTTCCGCAAGCTTCAAAGAAAAGTACCTAATACATTAAGTACTCTATCAACACACAAACTAGTTGGACTAAATACCAACAATTCACCCATATGCATTTAATGACTTCAATGCATTAAATGACCCATTTATACCAAAACTTTCATGACCCGTCCTAATCCATCTGGGCGAATACATTATATTTGGTTACATCGCGAGGTACTTGACCTCTATATGATACATTTTACAAACATTGCATTCGTTTTTAAAAGACAAACTTTCATTTCATCGAAAGTTGACGGCATGCATACCATTTCATAATATATCCAACTATAATGACTTAATAATATTCTTGATGAACTCAACGACTTGAATGCAACGTATTTTGAAATATGCCATGAATGACTCCAAGTAATATCTCTAAAATGAGCAAATGCACAGCAGAAGATTTCTTTTATACCTGAGAATAAACATGCTTTCAAGTGTCAACCAAAAGGTTGGTGAGTTCATTAGTTTATCATAACAATCATTTCCATTAATTTAATAGACCACAAGATTTTCATTTCATTTCTCATAAATATCATCTCATATCAGGCATTTCGCAAACTGCATAGAGATAAAAATCATTCATATGGTGAACGCTTGATAACCGAACTAACAGGATGCATATAGAATATCCTCATCATTCTGGGACTCTCATCGGACATGATAATCGAAGTACTAAAGCATTCGTAACCCGTATGGGACGTGTCAAGGTCCATAGATCTATCTTTAGGATTCGCGTCAATTAGGGGCCATTTCCCTAATTCTTAGGCTACCAAGCTAAAAAGGGGCATATTCGATTCAATAATCCAACCATAGAATGTAGTTTCGATTACTTGTGTCTATTTCGTAAAACATTTATAAAATCAGCGCATGTATTCTCAGTCCCAAAAATATATATTGCAAAAGCATTTAAAAAGGGAGCAAATGAAACTCACAATACTGTATTTTGTAGTAAAAATACATATGGCGATATTGAACATATAACAATAGTTCAAAAATTTTGGAGACTCAATATTTCAAACTTTGCTTATCGTGTCAAAATCATATAAGGATTAAAGTTTAAATTTGATCGGAAATTTTCGGGTCGTTACAGTACCTACCCGTTAAAGAAATTTCGTCCCGAAATTTGAGTGTGGTTGTCATGGATAACAATAAGAATGTTTTCATGACAAATATGAGTTGATAACTAGAGTTTTATCATCATTGAGTAATATGGATAAAACCATTTGATTTTGTGAAGAGTACGAGTGAAGCTATCACAAAAGAGTGAAATGAGTAGATGTAGATTCGTCATATCTTTTGACGTAGATAGGATTGATTTCCAATTTCAAGAGACTTGGAGAAAATCTTCGTAATAAGATTTGATTCTTCGGTAATCAAGGGAATTAGGATCCGCTTTAAATGCGATCATCTGTTTTGATTGCTCAGTCGGATATTTTACTATAAATCCACCCCATTCATTTCCTTACAACTCACACCTTCTATTCTTTCTCCCTCAATTCATACTTTAAAACATTCGTCAATATGCTCCATCCGGTTCTGATTCTTGATATACTCTTAACTTTTATATCTGTCATTCTTCTTTTTCATCTACCACCGAAGGATTTTATTTACTTTTACTATTACCTTGGGGTTATAGTATTTTTGATTCTCCCGTGCCTTTACGTTGCAATACGTATTGATATGCACAGTTTGTAATTTATGTGTTGTTGCCGAGCTTCATATTTAAAAGTTCCATACTTTTGTCTCCTCTTCCCGACTTCAAGTCAAGCGAATAATGGTCCAGAATTCGTAGGTATGGATTTCGAAATGAACATAGTTAATGTTTTAAGAATTGTATTGGTACGATCTTGATTTGTCAAATTACCAGAATACTTCGAAAAAGACCGAATCATCAAGAAAATATTTTCTTGATCTGTTTAGAGGTTAAGTAGAATACAAGAGTCGTGTAACATGGCACCTGATGACGTTATGATCTGTGAATCATCACGTTCCATTTAGAAACTCAGCATGACTTACTGTAATATAATCACGTTGATCAAGTGTCATTATATTATACTAACTCATGCATCAATTTCCAACAGTACTTCAAAACATTCTTAATTGATATTCCAATTTTTCGGACTTTAGAAACTAAAACAGTTTCCTTTCTGATGTAATACAGATAACGCGAGGAGATAGATGATTTCAAATAAGAATAGTTATGAAAATATTTTCAGCAATATGGAGGATATTTATAATGAAAGATACGATGATATCTTAGAATTTCTAATATCAGAGGATGATAAAGGATATTGTCCGCAGAGGTTTAAAGTCAGGAGCAAGGTATTCACTTGAGGCTTCAGCAGACACTAAATCATTTGGATTCTTTGAAGGCAGGTTCAGTCTTTGTGATTTGTCCACAGCCTCCTTCATACTTTGCTCAATCCGTTTTTCAGTTCCAAAACATCTCTTTTTCTGAGGTTTGCCAATACACTATTATTTATCATCAAACTTTTTACTGTTAAGGTCGTTTACAGGTTTTGCTGCTTCCTTAGCATTTTTCAAAATTTTGAGAACTAGTTCGCAGTTTAGGGTATTTTTCAGAAACTTCACATTTAAAGTACCTAATACATTAAGTACTCTATCAACACACAAACTAGTTGGACTAAATACCAACAATTCACCCATATGCATTTAATGACTTCAATGCATTAAATGACCTATTTATACCAAAACTTTCATGACCCGTCCTAATCCATCTGGACGAATACATTATATTTGGTTACATCGCGAGGTACTTGACCTCTATATGATACATTTTACAAACATTGCATTCGGTTTTAAAAGACAAACTTTCATTTCATCGAAATTTGACGGCATGCATACCATTTCATAATACATCCAACTATAATTGACTTAATAATAATCTTGATGAACTCAACGACTCGAATGCAACGTCTTTTGAAATATGTCATGAATGACTCCAAGTAATATCTCTAAAATGAGCAAATGCACAGCGGAAGATTTCTTTCATACCTGAGAATAAACATACTTTAAAGTGTCAACCAAAAGGTTGGTGAGTTCATTAGTTTAACATAAACATTCATTTCCATCATTTTAATAGACCACAAGATTTTCATTTATCATAAATATACGTCCCATGCATAGAGACAAAAATAATCATTCATATGGTGAACACCTGGTAACCGACATTAACAAGATGCATATAAGAATATCCCCTATCATTTCGAGAAATCCTTCGGACATGATAAAACAACATCGAAGTACTAAAGCATCCGGTACTATGGATGGGGTTCGTTAGGCCCAATAGATCTATCTTTAGGATTCGCGTCAATTAGGCGTGCACTAATTCTCAAAATTAGTGATGTTCCCTAATTCTTAGGCTACTAAGCAAAAAGGGGCATATTCGGCTTCGATCATTCAACCATATAATGTAGTTTCGATTACTTGTGTCTATTTCGTAAAACATTTATAAAAAATTGCGCATGTATTCTCAGCCCAAAAATATAAAGGGTAAAAAGGCAAATGAAACTTACCTAATGTATTTTGTAGTAAAAATACATATGACTATATTGAACAATGCAGGGTTGGCCTCGGATTCACGAACCTATATCATTCGTATATATACATTAAAATATATACTTGTAATCGAACAATTTTATATCTTATAATCTTATATATTATATATTTTGTTTATATATATTTAAAAATGATTATTATTTATATAGTTATATTAATATGTCTATATCTAAAAAATACCTAATTTGTTGTATATAAGTTTTTTTTATAAGGTTAATATGCTTTATATATAGTTATATGTGATAGGTCAGATCATGTTGAGATTGAGAGAAAAGATAAGATAGAGTGAGATTCGGTATATAGGGAGAAGACTCGGTATGAGAGAGAATCGGTAAAATTACATTCCACAGCTTCTAGAACTCGGTTACAATACAATGGCTATCTAATTAGGACTACTTAGGTTCCTTATATATCCCTCTTCTAAGGAACCTTCATTTAAGCTTAATTCACATTAACACTATACAACTTCGGGGTCCTAACAATCTCCTCCTTAGTGTTAAATGTGAACTTTACAATATAATCCTATTGTGAAATCTTGAGAGGACCAAATGTTAGTTTCCATCGTGATCCATCTGGTTTTGAAACTTCTACTTGATTTTCTGAAATTTGCTTAGAAGTTTTCCAGACTCCCCACGCTTTCCTTGGATCTCCCTCATGTAATGGATATTCATCCATTTCCTTGAAATACCTTCTCTTTCTCTGGCCACGAAGAATCTCAAACTGTCTTGTACGAATTCGGAGCTTTAAACGATCTCTGATATGCTTTATAAACTCTCCAAGACCCATTTTTGTATCAAAGTCATCAACCTTGCTTTGACTAATTTTAAGATACTTCAGTGCAGCCTTAAGTGTTCCATCTGAATATTTGTTCAGCTCTTCAGTACGAATGAACACCTTTTCCTTTTGAGAATTTACAAATACAAACCCTTCGGGTTCGAATTGCATTTGAAACATCCTCATATCCTTCAGTCCCTCCGTAAATTGATTCGGACACGTTATTCGAATCTTTTTCTTATTTGCTTCGAGACCTATTTGAAAATCTTCACGTCTCATCAGATCAATTGTCTCCATCATATATCTTTTCACAGCTTCCAAAGCTTGAGCTTTAGCAAAAGGTCGAATGGTGATGATACTGAGGTAGTTGTAGATGTGAATGATGTTAAGCATATCAAGATTATGAAAATCTGCTTCTTTGAACTTGTACACTTTCTCATCTTCTCTAATAACGTGGAACTGACTGATGACGTCTTTCTTTTCACTTATCTCTACTCCGACTCGAGCAATATTCAACACTTCTGAAATACGATATTTTCTTTGAAGCCACAAATCATCTTCATCTTTGTTGATATGTTTCCTCCACATAAACTCATACCAATTCCTTTCACTTGCTGGAAGCAATCGTGAACCTATATATGTAAATCTTTTACTCCTTGGTATATCTTTGATGCGGAAGATCTTGTAAGCATTTTCTTCGATGAATGTGTTTCGTAACGTTATAAAATCATGTTCAACTCGCAATAACAATCTTTGTTCCTGATTCTTAAAGAATATTCCATGGTTGTATTTGAATCTGGAATTTACTGTTTCACTTGATGTAGATGTACCAAAAGTTGAGCATTCATTAGCATTTGTTGGATGTGAACTCGATGAGGGTGTAGAATTCGATGAATGATCAGTAGGATTTGTTGCATCATCGTTTGGAACATCATCATCTTCAATATGATCAAAGATATCATCTTCATTTGGATCAACATAAAGATTGACTTCATCGTCATCAGAAGAATCCATTTCATCATCACTTTCTATTACTGGATCAGGATTCCCTTCATCTACAATCTCTACATCTTCCGGAATTGAAGATACTGAAGATAACTTGCTTAAGATGACAAACCCATCATCATCTGTCTCTTCAAGATAAAAATCACTTAAGTTCAAATCCTCATCTACTAGTCCACTATCAGCCTCTTTATGAACAATTGGAATTAAAACTTGCTCAGGCTCCTTATCATCAATTTCATCATGTGCAGAAACCATTTCTGATTCCATCTGAACTTGTTGAGCTTGTGAAGCTGATGAAGACCTCACATCACCACCCTTGGTTGAAATGTTCACCGATAGATATTCTCCATCTACTCCTATCTCCCCCTCATGGCTATTCTGAGGATCAGAATCGTTATGTTCATCATCACAGTGAGGACTCAAAGGAGAAGAGCAGGAAGTAAGTGGATATCGAACACGAGCACAAAACAATGCTTGAAGCGAAGTGCATCGAAGAACATCAAGATTGACTCTAGAAAACATACGATTGAAATATTCTTGCTCCAAAGCATCATAAAAATGTGGTAAATGAGAGGGTGATGATGGAAAAGTAACAATGGGAACAGCAGCAGTAGCAGTACCTGTTGAAGGCGATGTCGATGGAAGTGTTTGAGTTGCCGTGAGGGCAGGTAAGGATGATTGTGTGGTATTATTCTTATATGTAGGGCTGTACATACTACTAGTCAGATTCATGATATCCCCTTCTGATGGAGGTTGGGTAACAACCGGAGTTGTCACCGGTGAAGTTTCTTTCGAAGCATCCGCCTCCATGACTTTAGTCTCATGGGACTCTGACAGAGTAGCAGAACTACCCGTTGGTTTAGCTCTCGCAGAGATATTACTATCTCCGACTCCTGAAATCATTGATATACCATGAGGTGGCAAATCTCGTTCAGTTAAAGACTCTTACTCCAGACCCTGAGATTCAGAATCCGGAAGAGAAGCGGTTTGATCTAATGAATCACTTTCATGAATCAAGGGATCAGTCTCCTGGAAGTATGATAAATATCCCGAAGGATTGTCATGTTGACTCGTTTCCTTGGGACGCGACAGATCTCCCTCATTAAGATAAGCCGGACCTCGAGACCCTATTGTACGTTGAGGCACAGGAGTATTTCCAGCCGATACACAGGGTGCCTTTTCAAGACTTTTCGGCTCCCCTTCGGCCGTTCTGGACTTCAATGATTGAGTTTCCTCAATCGATTGAGTCAACGCAGACTTTATTGCAGAGGAAGACTTTACTTCCTTAGATGCCGAAGCACCTTGCTTTGTAGGATTTATTATTAAGTCCTGTTTAGATTGGATGGGCTTAGTGGTCTTTGTACCATCCGTGCGTTTAAATCTCTTGCCTACCGAAACTTGCGCTTCATTTAGCGTAGGGCTTACTGTTATTATTGGATGTGATACGGAGATGGGTGAGGGTGACCTAATTGGTTCTAGGTCTTGGTCCGTATCACCAACGGTTGTAGTAACTGTTTGGCAGATGATAGGTGTCGAAGTCCTAGATCTAGTTACTCGTTGGGTTGGTGGAGTCTGAATCATCTCATCAGGTATATATTGAGTTCTCTTAGGAGAATGTTCGGGAGACGATTCAGATGCTGTTGCTGAAGTGTCGGTGTCACTGCTCACTTCGGGTGTTGTGGAAAGAGTTGGTTCAATCTTAGTTATACTAGGTTCCCTGATCCTCACGGGTTGAGCTTGGTGTGCTGCCCTAGAACGTTTAAGGTTCACCCTAAGTGGAGGATTAGCTGGCCCGGGTGGTTGAACTACAGGTTCCTCTACAACCTCTGGGGTTGGAACCGCGACGGGTTCACCTTGTTCTTGTTGTACCGGGTTCGGAAGAGGTATTCCTACATCCTCAAAATAAGAACGCATACGAGCGTCTTGGGGTTCAACTAGCCTCACTAGCCAATTTGGAATCGGCGCAGTGAATTGATTATCAGATACCATCGGGGTATTCATCTTCAGCTCCCCAAATCGTTTCATCTGTAATCCATGTGTACCTGGTACAAGTATATTTGCATTTCTGCAAGCATTTATAGCATCATGGATAAAGATACAGAAAAACCTTTCGCAAGGGATGTATGAACCCCTTGGCTTATCAACTTGAGCTTGAACCAAATCCCATATTAGTTCTGCATAGTCAGGAGCTTCTACTCTTATGAAAGAGTAGAACAACTTCAGCATCTGTTGAGTAGCAGGAAAAGCAGGAGCATTCTGCATAATAGGAAGTCTGAATATCCTCCTAAAATCAGCCTTAGTGATACTCCTCCTCCATTGAACTCCTCTCAGTTGAAATTCAAAACGAGCTTGTGTTCCCTCTGGATTTTCAGCAGTAGGTTGTGAAGCTTCCACAAACCTAATTGTTCTGTTAAGTAGCTCCAGATCTGTTACAGGTACACTGACTATAGAGTTTAGAGCAGGCCACAGAGTGTGCCTCTCTAGAATTGCAGTCCATTAGTTGCAGGGAATGTTGGTTTCAGAGTTGATGAAGTGATTGTTCGTCATTTAACTGTATAAATAAGAAATAGAAGACCACAAGATATTTAACATTAAGCATATATCTCTATTCTTATTTGCCTTTGAAATCCTTTGTATATATTTTATCTTTTATATTTTATGATTTTTATGATTTTTCTAAGATATAAAAATCCTTTATTCTCAAATATGAACAAGTAATTGACAATCATGACATTCATATGATATTCATCACAATACAAATTCATCATGCAAAATCAATTATATAACACAAAGAATCAGAACAACACTTAGTCAATTTTTAAACACAATTTAAGCAGATTCGGTAGTCATGAAAACTTGAGATTCTGTAACCAAATAAGCTTGAGTTTTCAGATGAGAAAGATATAGAATAAACATGTTAAGTGTTTGAAGATAAAAATCAGAAAGTTTCAAGGTACCAAAAGTCAGATTCGGTATCAAGAGAAGAACATATTCGGTATCTCCAAAATTAACATAAAGTCACTCAAACATGCATATTCTATCATGTAAAATCACAACCATAATCAATTAACCACTCAATTAGAAGCAGATCAACATGTTAATCGTATGAACAGACTCGGTACAGTAGACAGAACATATTCGGTAGATACATAATCCATCAAACAGTCAATTAAACATGTAATCAAGCTTGGTCAAATGATAGATCAATCAATATAACTCAGAGTAGACAAGAATTCATGTTAATTAACCAAATCAATTGAGTTTAATCGAAGTTTAAAAGAATACGACTCAGACTCGATATAAACAACAGAATTTCAAAATTGAGAGTTACAATCTAGTTATTTTGATCTTTTATGGTTGAAAAACATTTAATTATCTCAGATCTACACGAATGTAACTAAAGCAATGATAAAAATGAAATTATACCAAACATTTGAAGAAATAGAAGAACGGATTCAGTAGTTTAGGCAGATTCGGTATGATCAGTAAGACTCGGTAGGTAATTAAGCACAGTAAGAGAGTTAGTTTGACTTTGACCCTCCTTTTATAGATACCGAAGATAAAATACCGAATGGGCTTTACCGAATGGGCCTATTTTACCGAATACAGTCCACTTTTAAAAAGTTTATCAATTTTAACTTCAAAATCTTGACAAATTGAGTTTTCCTATTAAAATTCATTTCAATCTTTTCATGGTAAACAATTCTGAGACAATTTTTGAAAACTTTGAACTTACCGAATCTGTACTGTTGGATGTCAGATTCGGTATAATGCTAAAAATAGCATTTATTCAGTAAAAATCAAATATTTTTGGTTTTTATCTTTTCCAATTTTTATGAATTTTTCAAAATAAGATTTGTACTTAAAAGAACTTTAAATTAGTGAACAAAGTACAAATCTTCAGTGATACCAATTGTTAAAACGGGTTGCGTACTGAAATGTATACAAGCCTTAGTGAATTATTTCAGATATAAAACAAAGAATTTATGAATTCACTTTTGAAAAACAACATTTTTTAGTAATTTTCTCATTTTCTCCCTTTTTCTCCCCCTCAAAATGTGATATACACGAATGTAAATCAGCATTTTGATAAAATTCCCAAGAAAATGAATTAACTCCCCCTTGAAATATGGTATCAATGAGTTACCTCCCCCTTTCGTAACCATTGAACAATTATATCCAGGAAGTTATCATAAATCTAAAGGCTTCCCCTTAAAAGATGATATCCAAAGCATATGAAAGTAGTTGCTCCCCCTAGAAAGTATCTACTCCCCCTAAACACAAGATCCCAAGAATAAGTCCCAACAGATCTAAGGAATATCAAGCACTATATTCTACCATGCCAATCTCTTTGATCAAGAACTTTAGCCTAAGTTCATCTAAAGGCTTAGTGAACATGTCAGCTAATTGCACTTTGGTAGGCACAAAGTATAACTCTACATCCCGTTTCTTTATATGGTCCTTAATGAAATGATAGCGAATATCTATGTGTTTAGTCTTAGAACGCTGGACCGGGTTGCTTGTTATTACAATAGAACTTTGTGAATCACAGTAAATCGGGGTCTTAGAAAACTTAAAGCCATAGTCTGAAAGTTGAATTTTCATCCACAAAACTTGTGAACAACAATGAGCTGCAGCAATGTACTCAGACTCAGCTGTTGATAAAGACACACAGTTCTGCTTTTTGGATGACCAATCAACTAGCCTATTCCCCAACATCTGAATTGATCCAGATGTGCTTTTTCTATCAACATGGCAACCGCCATGATCCGCATCAGTGTAAGAAGTGAGATTGAAATCGGATCCATGAGGATACCAGATCCCAAGGTTAGGTGTACCTTTAAGGTACTAAAAAATCCTAACAACCGCTTTAGAATGAGATTTCTTAGGGTTTGACTGAAAGCGGGCACAGACAGTTACATCAAGTGTAATGTCAGGTCGACTTGCAGTCAGATACATTAAAGAACCAACCATACTTCGATAAAGTGTAACATCAAAGGGTTCCCCATTAGTATCAGCATCCATTAAAGTCCTCATTGGGGTTGTCATTGGTTTTAAAGCAGTCATTTTAAAACGTTTTAGCATATCATTGATTTACTTTGTTTGACTGAGAAAAATCCTGTTTGGTAATTGTTTTACTTGTAACCCCAAAAAGAAATTTAATTGGTCAAGCATGCTCATTTCGAATTTGTTGGCCATAAGGTCACCAAATTCTTTGCATAAGGCCGGGGACGTGGAACCAAAAATAATGTCATCAACGTAAATTTGAACCAAGAGAATGTGACCGTGGTTTTTACGGATGAATAGCATTGTATCAATCGTTCCACGAGAGAAGCCATTGTCCAGCAAATACTTTGTTAAGGTCTCGTACCATGCACGCGGTGCTTGCTTCAGACCATACAAAGCTTTTCCAAGTCGAATACGTGATTTAGATGAATGGGATCGACAAAGCCTTCTGGTTGATTGACATAGACTTCCTCTTGAAGATGACCATTCAGAAAAGTAGTTTTGACGTCCATTTGAAATACCGTGAACTTCATATGAGAAGCAAATGCAAGGAAAAGACGAATAGCCTCAATCCTACAACCGGAGCAAACATTTCATCATAATCAATACCCTCTTGTTGTCGATATCCCTTGGCCACAAGACGTGCCTTATTCCGAACCACAATACCATCTGAATCCTTCTTGTTCTTAAAAATCCACTTAACCCCTATTGGTCGTTGACCCGTTGGTCTTGGAACTAATCGCCATAATTTCAACCGTTCAAATTGATTGATCTCTTCTTGCATTGCAACCACCCAGTTCGGATCTAGTAAATCTTAAGCAACCATTGTTGGTTCAATCTTACTAAGAAAGGCAGTGTATAGACACATATTCCAAGTAGCCCTTCGAGTTGAGACTGGAGCAGATGCATCACCAATAATAAGATCTATTGGATGACTTTTAGTCCATCGGTTGTGTGGAAGATGTTGTACATCAGTGGTACCCATTGAAACATCAACCGTTGTTGACGTTGAACCTTGATCCGCTTGATCTGATGTAACATGATCTAATGGATTCAATTGATTATCTGGAGAAACAGCTGGAGTTGTATCAACTGATGAATCTTGAATTGGTTCAAGATTATCAGTAACAGGAGGTGGTAGGGAGGATGAAGAAGCAACAGGTGAATCAGTTGGTGTTGTATCTTCATCAAAAAGACTCCGTTGAGTCTCCACAGTAGTTGATTGTGACGGTGTAACCGGTACGGTTTGAACATTTGAAATCCGTTGAGGAGCATAAAGACTATCAAACAAGATATCCAGTTCCTCTGATGTAACCGTAGGAACATCCTTCGTTGAGAAAATTGAGTTTTGCGCGAAAGAAGAAGTAGCCAGGTTAGGATCGGGTTTTGAACTGAGTTGTTCAAAAGCCATTCCCGAAAATTCATCGAACTTGACATTTATGCTCTCTTTAATCGTTTTTGTCCGTTTGTGATAAACCCGATAAGCAACTTTGTTCGAAGAATAACCGAGAAATATGGCTTGATCGCTATTTGGATCAAACTTTCAGAGGCTGACAAAATCGTTAAGCACATAGCATATACAACCAAAGACACGGAAATATTTGACATTCGGGCGTCTACCATATAATAACTCATATGGAGTTTTATCAAAACGTTTATTAACAATACAACGATTTTGGGTATAGCATGCAGTTGAAATGGCCTCCCCCCACATTTTTGGAGGTAGTTTGGAGTAAGCAAGCATCATTCGAGCTGCTTCGTACAACGTACGATTACGTCGTTCGACTACTCCATTCTGTTGGGGGGTCCGAGCAGCAGAGAACTGATGTTCAATGCCTTGGTCTTTCAAATAACTATCAAGCAGGTCATTCTTAAATTCCGTCCCATTATCAGTCCGAATGCTCTTAACATGTTTGTTATATGCATTGATTGCAAAGACGATGAAGTACTGGGGTTTTGCTTAAGCGGATGATTAGACCGTTTCAGCTTACCCATCGTACATGATGGACACACATGATTCTTATCATAGTGAAAGGTTGGAATACCATCAACTAAGTCGTTAGAGACTAGTCGATTGATACCCTTGTAATTCAGGTGTGACATCCGATGATGCCATAACCATGAATTTTCTTTGGTAGAACGAGTGGCCAAACACATGGTTGTATGTGAAGGTGCATCATTGAGGTCAATAGCGTATAGTGAAGCACAACGTTTACCAACAAGAAGATCATTTCCTTCGGTGGATTGCACCGATCATTGTCGATGTTCAAACAGAACTTTAAGATCTCCATCGCAGAATTGACTCACACTAAATAAACTGCACCCCAAACCTTCAACATATGAAACCCGTTTGATTGTTATGCCATTTTGCACATAATCTCCGTAACCCGTTATCGCTACAATTTCATCATTTCCAAAAGTAACCGTTCCTAGGAATTTGTCAATGAAGTTGACAGGCAAGGATTTATCGCCCGTCATGTGTCGAGAACAACCGGAATTGATATACCAAACACAGATGTCGAAATCCTGTAAATGTGAATTTTCTAGAGTTTAGGTACCCAAAGTTTCTTGGGTTCTCTACGGTTAGTACCAGCAATAAACTTTGGATCAAAAACAAGATAATCACGTAAAGCATCATGCAGTTTAGACAATAATGCATCATTTAAAACCACATTATATGAAGCATCATATGCAATATCAAGTTTTACATCGTTATCAGAAGTCTTAACACACAACTTATTCCAAGTAGATGTTTTGTTCACAGACGAAAATTGAAAAACATGAGATGATTTCCTAGGCCGACTAGCAGATTGCGTTAGTTTGGTTGCTACTTTCTTAGTCGTGGACTTAGGAACCCATACAGATTTGTAATTCAAGTTTGGATTATGACCTGTGACACGAAAAACACCTTTGTTAGTTAGACGTCCAAACTTTTCAGTTGACACATGAGATGATTGATTTTGCAAACTTTCCAATTTAATTTTACGTTCTTTTGCATCATACTCACTTAAATCAGGTTTAGGACTTGTGTGTTGTGTGGACTTAACTGATGTCGTTAAAAGACTCGCTTTTGAAGTTTTTGTCATTGGAATCATAGGAATCTTTTCAGTTGACACAGAACCATCGGGAGAATGAACCTTTTTGACAACAAATTGAGTTGTAGAAACAACTTTTGAACCACGATTGCCAAATTGAGAACGTAGAGGATTTTTAAGAATAGTAATGGGTTTTACATCCTTAGATGTTGACGTTCCCTTTCCCTTCTTAGTAATCCCACCAATACATTCAAGCACATTGGTTTCAACATTAGACGATTGCTTAAGTGTGTTAGCCTGTTTCAGTTGAATTATCTTTTGTTTTAAGCTTTTAATCTCAAGACATAATTCTTCAGCAGAAACTATCACTTCACCCTCCTTAAAAACATAGGAACATTCTTTCTTAGGCAGTGAAGGCAATTTATCACACAGAGCAAGCATTTGTTCTAATGATTGGCACTTAAGTTGCAAGTCAATATTCTCCTTTTCTAGTTGAGCTACTATACGATTCAAATTACGTACAGCAGGTAAATGCAAATAATAATCGTGCAAAGGATCAAGTTGACTTTCAAAATCTATCAAAGATTCAATGATCGGTTCAGTATGAGGTTCTACTTTTTCATCTAAAGAATTTTGACCTAGAGATTCTGTCTCAAAGAAAACAGTTAGTTCATGTGCTAGGTCTTCACGAAAAACATTATCAGAACATGCAGGTAAAGCAGGTAGAATTGGTTTCACATCAAAAGTTGGTTCATCAAACACCTCATCTATGTTAACAATGCTAGAACTAGGTTTGTTAAACACATCATTCTCAAGCATTAAAATGTATTTCTCTAGCATGAGTGTAGGAATGTAAACCAATCTATGTGTCAGCACATAATTAGCACATTGCACATTCTTTTCAGTTTCAACAAGTTCCTTCAAGAAAGCAGGATTTGATTTACCCATTTTTGCATTAATTTTCTCATACATTAAGCTAATTTGATGGTATTTTTTAGATTTGCGATTAACAATAATATCATCAAAATCAGCATCAGAAGAATGCACAAAATGCGATGGTAAACCAGCTTGAAAGTAATCAGAATGATATAATTCTGGAATCTTTTTGGAAGCTCCATCTAAGATCTTAGGATCTTCAAAACCCAACCCCCACTTTTCACCATGAATCGTCTTTAGTCTATTCATGAAAATCGTTTGTTTTGAAAGTTCCATATCCATGATAACTTTGGATTGCTCTGTTCGATAGAGTTTTTCCTCATATCGAGCAAGTTGAGCTTTCATTAGAACAGACTCTTTTGACAACAAAGAGATTTCAGTATCTTTTTCAATTATTTCATTTTTCAAATGAATAATTTTCTTGTTTAGCTTTGAAAGTGTGGGTTCATGTTGGTTTTTTAAATCAGAAAGATCTTTTTCTAAGAATTGAACTTTTTCTGCAAGTCATTCAGATTTTAAACGATAATCAGTTCGTTCGACTTTAATCGGATGAATTGTCTTTTTAAGATCTTCCAACTCAGATTCCGAGGAGCTGAGTTGGACGGTCAACTTTTGCAATTCCGATTGTAATTTGGATGAAGATGGTTTGGTCTCAGAAAGTTTGATTTTATCTTTTAAAACCTTGTTTTCAGACTTTAAGCCTTTGACTTCTTTTGACATTGAAACCAGATTCTTCATCAAGTCATTTTGCATTTTTATAAATCAGGTGAGATTTCAGTTGATTGTACCTCATCATCGTCAGATGTTGAGTCAGAATTCTCCAATGCTTCCTTAGCTTTGATGAGATTAGTCACCTTGCAAACATTTGCATGTTCCACCTCTGAGTCTGAATCATCAGTCCAGTTAAACCAAGTATCATCAACCGGTTTCAGCTCTCCCCCAGTTTCCACAATCTTAGCCATCAACATTTTCTTCTTGTAGTAAGCTGCGTCCTTCTTCTTAGGCATCTTGCACTCACGAGATTAATGACCAGCTTTGCCACAATTGAAACAGATTAAATCTTCCTTCTTGGAATCATCAGCACGTTGTTGTTTGGATTGATCAGCTTTCTTGTAGTACGAGGAAGATGATGAGTGTTTGCGTTGATTGCTTGATTTGCCCTTAAACTTGTGTTTGTTCAAGGCGTTTGTGAACATGGCTGCCATCTTGACTAATTCAAGGTGTGAATCATCAACATCAGAAAGATTCAAATCTTCAGAATCGGTTGATTCTTCAACAAGCACTTTCTTGGACAAGCTTTTGGAAGTCGTAAAAGATTTGCTCTTCTTTTTGGCAATTAGGGCAAGAGGATCGCCCGGAGAAGACTCTTTCCTTCCTTCTTGAAGTTTAGACACCTCAGATTGGTAATGCATAAGAACTCCAACAAGCTCATGAATAGTCAACTTGTCAATCTCTTTGGTAGATCGAATAATGGTTCCATAAGGAAGCCAATCAACTGTCATAACCCGTCCTTAACCATAAGAACGTGTTAGATAACGTATGATTTCATTGCGAGGTATTGACCTCTATATGCGACATTTTTTTAAAGAAAAACTGCATATATTATACATTACAAACCATGATCCTTATTTTTGATACAAGCTTTGGACAAAATAAAGATGATTATCGTTTAGCGATAATCTTCGACTTACAAACTTTACAAATGATAATAACAACCCGATTTCTAGCATATTTTACAACACAAGTTCTTGGATATGCAGTCTTATTTTTGACACAAATATGCGTACGCAAGATCCTGCTTAGATTCAACATGATGCAGCGGAAGCTTCTAATTATCACCTGAGAATAGACATGTTTAAAACGTCAACATAAAGTTGGTGAGATATAGGTTTAATGCCGGCAGCGATATAAATATAGACCACAAGATTTCATATATAAACATTTTAATAAAAATATTCTAAGTGGTTGAGCACTTGGTAACCATACTTAACATTTAATCACGTCGCATATTCCCTTTATTATGAAATCTTACTACACCGTACCAAGTGTAGTCACGAAACGAAGTACTGTGCAACCGTTGAATACTGGTCGTCCAGTCCGGTTGGGGTTGTCAGGCCCGATAGATCTATCAACAGGATTCGCGTTTACAATACCGCTGTAAATAACAGTTACCAAGCTACAGGGAAGTATGCCAGTGGTACAACTCAACGTAGAATATATTTTTCAGTTACTTGTGTCCATATCGTAAAACATAAAATACATGTATTCTCATCCCGAAATATTTAGAGTTTAAAAGTGGGACTATATACTCACTGTTGTCTTGAAGATATATATAATTTGACTTGGTCTCCGGTTGATATCACGAACCTATCCATATATAATATATCAATACCTTTTCTTTTTAAACAAACGTCACATATATATACTTGTTATACTTTTAATACTTTTAATAATTCCTTAGTCCGTAGTTAGCAGTTCGTTGTTAGTAATTCAATTTTAATGGTTCATTTTTAGATGTTTAATATACCCGCAATGAAATAAATAAAACCCCCTAACAAAATAAATAAAACCCCATCGTATATGTATTGGTCGAGATTAATCTTGACCCACGGTACCGGTGTTGTCAAATGACGTGTTGCGTACATAAAGTACCGGTGTTGTCAAATGACGTGTTGCGTACAAACATGGGATCTTATGATTAATCTTCTCGTGTTGTTTGCGGGTGATCCTGAACCATATAAAATTGAATTATAAGTACATATATATAAAATATCATTGTTATCTTAGAAATATGTGATTTTATTTAATTTTTCCCAATTAATCCCGAAGTTAAACAAGTCTTAGATATCCGATCTCGTTTTGGTCATAGTTTCTTCGTTACAACTCCGTTTTCGTTGATTCAACTTGTCACTTCCTTGGATCGAGTCCCTATTTAAGACTATGAACTGTAAATACCTTAGTTTGTATTCGAAATCACAGGTCATAGGTCAAACTTTAGTGAAACTTATGAAGTTAATCATTTTCCATCATGTAAACAACCTTAAATGATTATTTTTCTAAAAATACTTATACTTTGAGTTAAATCATGAAATTTTTATGTGTTATCATATTCATAGTAAAAATCATTTTTCCAGAAAATAAACCTCCAATTCAAAGTTTAAGATAGTTTTTAATTATCCAACCCAAAACAGCCCCCGGTTGCACTCCGACGTCGTAAATTCAGTTTTTAAGGTGTTCTTTGAAAAACCAAGTTATACCTTGTTAAATTAGCATATATTTATGATATATTACAGGTCTTGTAGTATTTTAAAAGTTAAGTTAGAAGGATCTATTTAGTTTGCAAACAAGTTTGAAAACATTCAAACTATGTTCTTGTTGTTAAAATTTTATACCACAAAATAAGATAGCTATATATATATGAATCGAATAAGGTTATGAACATAGATTCTACCTCAAGTTCCTTGGAAAAGGTTGCTGTAAAAGAGGAGTAAAAAGCTAGAACCAAAAGGGTGATGGAATTGGATGAAAGATTGGAAGTAAGTTTGTGTTCTTGGAAGGATTTCTTGAAGTGTTTTTGTATGGTTTTCTTATGGTGATTAAGTAAGGTTTTTGAAGCTAAATGATGGGGAAAATGCTTGGAGATGATCAAGTATGAAGTTAAGAGTATTTTGAGAGAGAAATGGAAGTGTAAGTATGAGAAAATGGGGTGAAGAAATGGTGTGCATGCATAAAAACGTTTTTAGGTTATAAAGGAAAAAAAAGATACCTAACTTTGTTTTCTTGCTAAATAATTCATGCTACTTGACAAATGGTTGGTTCCACATGTTTCTTAATCATTTAAGGCTGCTAAGGAGCAGATTTTTATTGGTATATACCAATAGTAAATACATCTAGAAGCTGCGTATGATACGGGTACATATACTCTAGGTATACGTATAGAAATCTTTGAGGAAACGGAACGAGGATTCAAATATAGCTATCTTTTGTAAATATACTTATATTGTTTTATGTATGTAAGCCCTTTAAAAGTGATAAAATACATATCTATACGATGCATGTATAAGTAATATAGGTTATAAGTATTTACGTCGAAAAACATTACGTATAGTTATCGTTTTGAAAACTTAAGTTAGTAGTTTTAAAATATACTTATAACTTATTGTTATTAATACAAAATGAGATATTAAAACATTCTTAGATCATGTTAAATATGTATATATACATATATATACACAAACGTATAATTATCATATGTTATATAGTTCGTGATATCATCGGTCAAACTAGACGGTCAAACGTTGTGTAAACTCTTTTCGGAAATATAAATCTCGACAATTTGGATTGCTTATCATGTTGGTAAGGTTTAATTTATGTAAATATTAATCTTATAAGTATAGAACGATAGAAAAAGTGCGGGTCGTTACATTACCTCCCCGTTAAATAAATTTCGTCCCGAAATTTTAAAATTGTACCTATTTTGCGTCATCGAGAAACAAGTGTGGATACTTTTGTTTCATCTGATCCTCTCGTTCCCAAGTAAACTCAGGACCTCTTCGAGCATTCCAACGAACCTTAACGATCGGTATGTTGCTCTGCTTGAGCTGTTTAACTTCACGGTCCATGATTTCGATTGGTTCTTCGATGAATTGTAGTTTCTCATCGACATGGATTTCTTCACGAGGAATGGTGAGATCTTCCTTTGCAAGACACTTCTTAAGGTTCGAGATGTGAAAGGTATTATGTACTCCGGCGAGTTGTTGCAGTAACTCGAGTCGATAAGCTACCGGTCCAATGCGTTCAATAATCTTGAACGGGCCTACGTACCTTGGGTTCAGTTTACCCCTTTTGCCGAAACGTATTACACCTTTCCATGGTGACACTTTTAACATAACCATGTCACCGATCTGAAACTCTAATGGTTTCCTTCGAACATCGGCGTAGCTCTTTTGGCGACTACGGGCTGTTTTCAATCTCTCCTTGATTTGTACAATCTTCTCAGTCGTTTCGTGTATGATCTCAGGACCCGTTAATTGTCGATCTCCTACTTCATTCCAACAGATAGGAGATCTACACTTCCTTCCATACAATGCTTCGAATGGCGCAGCTCCAATGCTCGCATGATAACTATTATTATACGAGAATTCTGCTAACGGTAGATATTTATCCCATCCGTTTCCAAAATCGATCACACATGCCCTGAGCATGTCTTCAAGAGTCTGAATTGTTCTTTCACTCTGCCCGTCGGTTTGCGGATGATATGCGGTACTCATATCCAAACGAGTTCCTAGTGCCTCCTGTAGTGATTGCCAGAACTTTGAGGTAAATCTACTATCACGATCAGATATAATGGAAATAGGTATTCCATGCCTTGAAACTATTTCCTTTATATATAATCGTAATAATTTCTCCATTCTATCCGTTTCCTTTATAGGCAAGAAATGTGCAGATTTGGTAAGACGATCAACAATTACCCAAATAGTGTCGTATCCCCAGGCAGTCTTTGGTAACTTCGTGATGAAATCCATGGTAATACCGTCCCATTTCCATTCTGGGATTTCTGGTTGTTGAAGTAATCCTGACGGCTTTTGGTGTTCTGCTTTGACTTTGGAACAAGTTAAACACTCCCCAACATATGTTGCAACGTCTGTCTTTAAATTAGGCCACCAATAATGCGTCTTAAGATCTTGATACATCTTTCCAACTCCAGGATGTATCGAGTATCTTGTCTTATGTGCCTCATTCAATATCAACTTCCTTAATCCACCCAACTTCGGTACCCAAATACGGTTTGCAAAATATCGAATTCCGTCTTCCCGTATAACGAGTTGCTTCTCATACTTCTTCATTATTTCATTTCTTATGTTTTCTTTAGTAAGTGCTTCTCGTTGAACTTCTTTGATTTGTGAGTTGAGATTCATGCGAATTTTTATGTTCATCGCTCGTACTCGAATTGGTTCTCGTTCCTTTCTGCTTAGAGCATCGGCCACCACGTTCGCCTTCCCGGGATGATAACGAATTTCACAATCATAGTCGTTTATCAGCTCGACCCACCTACGTTGCCTCATGTTCAGCTGTTTTTGATCGAAAATATGTTGAAGGCTTTTATGATCAGTAAACACAGTGCATTTAACCCCATACAAGTAGTGTCTCCATATCTTCAATGCAAACACGACTGCTCCCAGTTCTAGATCATGCGTCGTATAATTCCGCTCGTGAATCTTTAATTGTCGGGATGCGTATGCAATAACTTTCTTCCGTTGCATAAGAACGCAACCAAAACCTTGTCGCGAAGCGTCACAATATATTTCAAAATCATCGTTCCCTTCTGGTAACGATAAAATAGGTGCCGTAGTCAACTTCTTTTTCAGTAATTGAAATGCACTCTCCTGCTCAGAAGTCCATTCATATTTCTTCCCTTTTTGCGTTAACGCTGTCAACGGCTTAGCTATTCGGGAAAAATCTTGAATAAACCTTCTATAATAACCGGCTAAACCCAAAAATTGGCGTATCTGCATTGGTGTCTTAGGAGTCTCCCATTTTTCAATGGCTTCAATTTTTGCTGGATCAACCTGAATTCCTTTGCTACTAACAACGTGGCCAATAAATTGCACTTCTTTCAACCAGAAAGCACATTTAGAAAATTTAGCATATAGCTGTTCTTTTCTCAACAACTCTAATATCAACCTTAAATGCTGCTCATGCTCTTGCTCACTCTTGGAATAGATAAGAATATCATCAATGAAAACGATAACAAACTTATCTAAATATGGACTACAAACTCGATTCATGAGGTCCATGAATACAGCTGGCGCATTCGTCAATCCAAACGGCATGACCAAAAATTCGTAATGACCGTAGCGTGTCCGAAAAGCAGTTTTCGGTATATCTTCTTCTTTGACACGTAATTGATGATAGCCCGATCTTAGGTCAATTTTCGAGTACACACATGATCCTTGGAGTTGATCAAATAAGTCTTCAATTCTCGGTAGTGGATACCGATTCTTGATAGTTAACTTATTTAATTCACGATAATCTATACACATTCAGAAAGATCCGTCTTTCTTCTTGACGAATAAAATTGGAGCTCCCCACGGTGAAGTACTTGGTCGTATGAATCCACGATCCAGTAATTCTTTTAACTGACTCTGAAGTTCTTTTAACTCGGACGGTGCAAGTCTATATGGAGCACGGGCAACCGGTGCAGCTCCTGGTACAAGATCTATTTGAAATTCTACAGATCTAAATGGAGGTAATCCCGGCAACTCTTCCGGAAATACTTCAGGAAAATCTCTTGCCACAGGCACGTCATTGATGCACTTCTCTTTTTCTTTCTTTTCGACTTTATTAACATGTGCTAAGATAGCATAGCACCCTTTCTTCAAGCACTTTTGAGCTTTCAAATAACTAATGAGTTTTAGCTTTGATTTACCCTTCTCTCCATAAATCATTACTGGCGTTTTATCCTTACGAGGAATGCGAATTGCCTTCTTGGCGCACACAACTTCAGCTCCTATTTTGGACATCCAGTCCATGCCGATTATTACATCAAAACTTCCTAATTCTACGGGTATCAAATCAATCTTAAATGTTTCTCCGGCTAAATTTATTTTACAATCACGGCAAATTTTATCGGCTTTAATTAGTTTACCATTAGCTAACTCAATCATGTACTTAGCATCTAGAGGTAATGATGAACAATTCAATTTAGCGTGAAAGTCTCTACACACGTAACTTCTATCAGCACCAGTATCAAATATAATAGATGCGGATAAGTTATTAATGGTAAACGTACCCGTAACAAGCTCTGGGTCTTCACATGCCTCTCTAGCATTAATAACAAATGCTCTCCCACGTGCAGGTCCGATATTCTTCTCTGGATTCGGGCACTGGCTCTTGTAGTGACCTTGTTTTCCACACCCAAAACAAGTAATGGTAGCCAAAGCAGTTCTATTTGCATTGGTGGCAGGAGTCTTGGTACCATTTGTATTTGTAACGAGAGCCCTACTGTAACGACCCGCACTTTTTCGATCGTTCTATACTTACAAGATTGATATTTACATAAATTAAACATTACCAACTTGATAAGCAATCCAAATTGTCGAGACTGATATTTCCGAAAAGAGTTTTACACAACGTTTGACCGTCTAGTTTGACCGATGATATCACGAACCATACAATATGTGATAATTATACGTTTGTGTATATATATGTATATATACATATTTAACATGATTAAAGAATGTTTTAATACCTCATTTTATATTAATAACAACAAGTTATATGTGTATTTTGAAACTACTAACTTAAGTTTTCAAAACGATAACTATACGTAACGTTATTTGACATAAATACTTAAGACATATAATGTTTATACATATATTGTATAAGTAATGTATTTAATCACTTTTAAAGACTTAAATACATAAAACCATATAAGTGTATTCACAAAAGATAGCTATATTTGAATTCTCATTCCATTTTTCACAAAATTTCTATACGTATACCTAGAGTATTTATACTCGTATCATACCTAGCTTCTATACGTATTTACTAATAGTAAATACACATCAAATCACCACCAAACCTACTCTTGTTACTGCCCTTAGAGCTAGGTAATTGAACTTGGACACAAATAAGGCTAGATACATGAAATCATAACTTGAAATTTTTGTCCTTGTCCCCCCATTCCCACGTTTTTAAGGAGTATGAGTACTCCATCATTTTGATTCATTTTATCTCAAATTCTCTAGCAAAACACACACATACTTTGAAGCCTTAAAACCCTTAATCAATTCAGCAAAGTTTCCAAGAAGATCTAGCTTCAAAAACCATACTAAAACACCATAAGAAAACCATACAAAAACACTTCAAGAAAACCCTCCAAGAACACCAACTTACTTCCAATCTTTCATCCACTTCTATCACCCTTTTGATTCTAGCTTCTTACTCCTCTTTTACAGCAAACTTATCCAAGGAACTTGAGGTAGAATCTATGTTCATAACCTTATTCAATTCATATATATATAGCTATCTTATTTTGTGGTATAAAATTTTAACAACAAGAACATAGTTTGAATGTTTTCAAACTTGTTTGCAAACTAAATAGATCCTTCTAACTTAACTTTTAAAATACTTCAAGACCTGTAATATATCATAAATATATGCTAATTTAACAAGGTATAACTTGGTTTTTCAAAGAACACCTTAAAAACTGAATTTACGACGTCGGAGTGCAACCGGGGGCTGTTTTGGGTTGGATAATTAAAAACCATCTTAAACTTTGAATTGGAGGTTTATTTTCTGGAAAAATGATTTTTACTATGAATATGATAACACATAAAAATTTCATGATTTAACTCAAAGTATAAGTATTTTTAGAAAAATAATCATTTAAGGTTGTTTACATGATGGAAAATGATTAACTTCATAAGTTTCACTAAAGTTTGACCTATGACCTGTGATTTCGAATACAAACTAAGGTATTTACAGTTCATAGTCTTAAAGAGGGACTCGATCCAAGGAAGTGACAAGTTGAATCAACGAAAACGGAGTTGTAACGAAGAAACTATGACCAAAACGAGATCGGATATCTAAGACTTGTTTAACTTCGGGATTAATTGGGAAAAATTAAATAAAATCACATATTTCTAAGATAACATGATATTTTATATATATGTACTTATAATTTAATTTTATATGGTTCAGGATCACCCGCAAACAACACGAGAAGATTAATCATAAGATCCCATGTTTGTACGCAACACGTCATTTGACAACACCGGTACTTTATGTACGCAACACGTCATTTGACAACACCGGTACCGTGGGTCAAGATTAATCTCGACCAATACATATATGATGGGGTTTTATTTATTTCGTTAGGGGGTTTTATTTATTTCATTGCGGGTATATTAAACATCTAAAAATGAACCATTAAAATTGAATTACTAACAACGAACTGCTAACTACGGACTAAGGAATTATTCAAAGTATTAAAAGTATAACAAGTATATATATGTGACGTTTGTTTAAAAAGAAAAGGTATTGATATATTATATATGGATAGGTTCGTGATATCAACCGGAGACCAAGTCAAATTATATATATCTTCAAGACAACAGTGAGTATATAGTCCCACTTTTAAACTCTAAATATTTCGGGATGAGAATACATGTATTTTATGTTTTACGTTATGGACACAAGTAACTGAAAAATATATTCTACGTTGAGTTGTACCACTGGCATACTTCCCTGTAGCTTGGTAACTAATATTTACAGCGGTATTGTAAACGCGAATCCTGTTGATAGATCTATCGGGCCTGACAACCCCAACCGGACTGGACGACCAGTATTCAACGGTTGCACAGTACTTCGTTTTGTGACTACACTTGGTACGGTGTAGTAAGATTTCATATTAAAGGGAATATGCGACGTGAAAATGTTAAGTATGGTTACCAAGTGCTCAACCACTTAGAATACTTTTATTAAACTGTTTATATACGAAATCTTGTGGTCTATATATATATTGCTGCCGGCATTAAACCTATATCTCACCAACTTTATGTTGACCTTTTAAAACATGTCTATTCTCAGGTGATTTCTAAAGCTTCCGCTGTATCATGTTGGATCTAACCAGGATCTTGCGTACGCATGTTTGTGTCAAAAATAAAACTGCATATCCGAGATGTTGTATTGTAAAATATGCTAGAAACCGTGTTGTTGTCATCATTTGTAAAGTTTGTAAGTCGAAGATTATCGCTAAACGTTAATCTTCTTTTTATTGTCTTAAGCTTGTAACAAAAATAATGGTTATGGTTTGTAATGTATAATATATGCAGTTTTTCTTTTAAAAATGTCGCATATAGAGGTCAATACCTCGCAATGAAATCATACGTTATTTAACACGTTCTTATGGTTAAGGACGGGTTATGACATGTGGTATCAGAGCGTTGGTCTTAGCGAACCAGGTTTGCATTAGTGTGTCTAACCGAGAAGTCGTTAGGATACATTAGTAAAGTCTGGACTTTGACCGGGTCTGATTTAAAAAAAAAAAAAACCATTGCTTATCACTGTTGGTTAAAATTTATGTGTAAATATTATGTAAGTACTAATGGGTTAGTTGTTGTGTGATAGATGTCGGGCTCGAAACTTATTATCACATTCAGCGACTCCGAATCAGAACCTTCAGATTGTGTTTCAGTCATTAACATATCCGATGACGAAAGTGGTATTTTTGGGGAAGACTCACAAATTCTGGATGAACCGACTATAGAGAACCCGGAAAGTGAACCCGAGGAGGAAAGTGAACCCGAGGAGGAAAGTGAACCCGAGGAGGAAAGTGAACCCGAGGAAGAAATACAGGAAATTACAAAAGACGAGTTCGAACTCGGAAAGAAACGAAAAGCTAGTGAATTAGAAAATCCAAATCCCGAGTTTAATGAGAATGATGTGGCACCAATTCCACTCAACACTACCACCCCTATCCCCGCTATTCCTATTAGTGCTATCCCCGCATCTAGTACTTCGGCACCTCAGCCAAAACGTAGGGAGACAGCTAGGATTCGCGTTGGGGGATTCCCTGGACATAAATGTTTTGGGAAATAGACCAAATGATGCGCTGCCGTATTAAACCATGGAATCACATAATGTTTTGTATAATATTATTAGTGTGGTTTGTTTAAAGTTTGATGTAAGCATATGTAAAATAGCGAAGTATGAAATGCAATAATTTTCCATGGTTAAGTATTATTTAGATTGTAGTAATTGATTCTGTACTAAGCTATTAAGTATGAACATTAACGGGTAGGTACTACCCAAGATATAATTATAAAACGCTAATAAGAAGAAAAGGCTTTTATAATAATACCTGGTTCATATTATTAACAAGCTATAAATGTACTATAAATACACACTACATCTATAATATTCCATGTGAATAATTATTTTCTTTCATTAGGAAATGGCGCGATTGAATCGAATGACGGAACAAGAACTCGAGGAACTCATCAACCAGCGAGTGAACGATAGAATGCTATGGGTCGAAGCTGCAAGAGCTGCTGCATTTAACCCAAATCCTCGTGTAGGATGCTCCTACAAGACGTTTCAAGCTTGCAAGCCATCATCATTCAGTGGAACGGAAGGACCGATCGGTTTAACCCGATGGATAGAAAAGATGGAGACGGTGTTTAAAATCAGTGGTTGTGATGAAAAAGACATGACCAAGTTTGCATCGTGCACTTTACAAGATAGTGCACTCACATGGTGGAAGAATTATGTGAAGGCGGTAGGAGGAGATGTAGCTTATGATACTCCATGGGAAGAATTCAAAGCAATGATAATCACCGAGTATTGTCTAAGGAATGAGGTTATTAAGTTAGAAGATGAGTTGCGAAGTTTGAAGGTGGTTGGTACTGAAATCACCAACTACAATCAGCGATTCATGGAATTGGTTTTACTGTGTCCTGAATTGGTTCCAACCGAAGCACGGAAGATTGAAATGTACAAAGGTGGTTTGCCCAAAAAGGTCAAGGCAAATGTTACAGCATCGAAACCTAAGACAATTCATGAAGCTATAACCATGGCGAACGAGTTAATGGATCAGGTCATTCTGGATAAGAAAGCATTCACTACTGAGGTGAAGGTATCGAGTAACAAAAGGAAGTGGAACGGAAATTATGATCGAGGTTACCAACAGCAATCTTTTAAGAAACCAGAAACCCCGAAAGGTGCAGGTAGCGGTTCAGGCTTTGGTTACAAAGGACAAAGTCCTTTATGCAACCGTTGTCACAAACATCACTTTGGTTACTGTAGTGTGTTGTGCACTAAATGCAATAGACAGGGACATCTTGCTGAAGATTGTAAGGCTCTCGTTACAAATGCAAATGGTAACAAGACTCCTGCCACCAACGCAAATAGAACTGCTTTGGCTAACATTACTTGTTTTGGGTGTGGAAAACAAGGTCACTATAAGAGCCAGTGCCCGAATCAGAATGGCGGACCTGCACGTGGAAGAGCGTTTGTTATTAATGCTAGAGAGGCACGAGAAGACCCGGAGCTTGTTACGGGTACGTTTACCATTAATAACTTATCAGCATCTATTTTATTTGATACTGGCGCCGATAGAAGTTACGTGTGTATAAATTTTTACACTAAATTGAATTGTTCATCATTACCTCTGGATGCTAAGTACTTGATTGAGTTAGCTAATGGTAAACTAATTAAAGCCGATAAAATTTGTCGTGATTGTGAAATAAATCTAGCCGGAGAAACGTTTAAAATCGACTTAATACCCGTAGAATTAGGAGGTTTTGATGTAATAGTCGGCATGGACTGGATGTCCAAAATAGGAGCGGAAGTTGTTTGTGCCAAGAAGGCAATTCGTATTCCTGGTAAGGATAAAATACCGGTGATGATTTATGGAGAGAAGGGTAATTCAAAGCTAAAACTCATTAGCTGTTTGAAAGCCAAGAAGTGTTTAGAAAAGGGATGTTACGCTATTTTAGCACATGTTAATAAAGTCGAAAAGAAAGAAAAGTGCATCAACGACGTGCCTGTGGCAAGAGATTTTCCTGAAGTTTTTCCGGAAGAATTGCCGGGATTACCTCCATTTAGATCGGTAGAATTTCAAATAGATTTAGTACCAGGAGCTGCACCAGTGGCTCGTGCTCCATATAGACTTGCACCGTCCGAGTTAAAAGAACTTCAAAGTCAGTTAAAAGAATTACTGGACCGTGGATTCATACGACCGAGTACTTCACCGTGGGGAGCTCCGATTCTATTTGTTAAAAAGAAAGATGGATCTTTTAGGATGTGTATAGACTATCGTGAATTAAATAAGTTAACTATCAAGAATCGGTATCCACTACCGAGAATTGATGACTTATTTGATCAATTGCAAGGATCATGTGTTTATTCAAAAATCGACTTAAGATCGGGCTATCATCAACTACGCGTCAAAGAAGAGGACATTCCGAAAACTGCTTTTCGGACACGTTATGGTCATTACGAATTTTTGGTTATGCCGTTTGGATTGACGAATGCGCCAGCTGTATTCATGGACCTCATGAATCGAGTTTGTAGTCCGTATTTAGATAAGTTTGTTATCGTTTTCATTGATGATATTCTTATCTATTCCAAGAGTGAGCAAGAGCATGAAGAGCATTTAAGGTTGATACTGGAGTTGTTGAGAAAAGAACAACTTTATGCTAAATTTTCTAAGTGTGCTTTCTGGTTGAAAGAAGTGCAATTTCTTGGTCACGTTGTTAATAGCGAAGGAATTCAGGTTGATCCAGCAAAAACTGAAGCTATTGAAAAATGGGAGACTCCTAAGACACCAACACAGATACGCCAATTTTTGGGTTTAGCCGGTTATTATAGAAGGTTTATTCAAGATTTTTCCCGAATAGCTAAGCCGTTGACAGCATTAACGCAAAAAGGGAAGAAATACGAATGGACCTCGGAGCAGGAGAGTGCATTTCAATTACTGAAAAAGAAATTGACTACGGCGCCTATTTTATCGTTACCAGAAGGGAACGATGATTTTGAAATATATTGTGACGCTTCGCGACAAGGTTTTGGTTGCGTTCTTATGCAACGGAAGAAAGTTATTGCATTCGCATCCCGACAATTGAAGATTCACGAGCGAAATTATACGACGCATGATCTAGAATTGGGAGCAGTCGTGTTTGCATTGAAGATGTGGAGACACTACTTGTATGGGGTTAAATTCACTGTGTTTACTGATCATAAAAGCCTTCAACATATTTTTGATCAGAAACAATTGAACATGAGGCAACGTAGGTGGGTCGAGTTAATAAACGACTATGATTGTGAAATTCGTTATCATCCCGGGAAGGCAAACGTGGTGGCTGATGCTTTAAGCAGAAAAGAACGAGAACTAATTCGAGTTCGAGCAATGAACATAAAAATTCGTATGAATCTCAACTCACAAATCAAAGAAGTTCAACGAGAAGCACTCAATGAAGAAAACATAAAGAATGAAATAATGAAAAAGTACGAGAAACAACTTGTTGTACGGGAAGATGGAATTCGGTATTTTGCAAATCGTATTTGGGTACCGAAGTTGGGTGGATTAAGGAAGTTGATATTGAATGAGGCACATAAGACAAGATACTCGATACATCCTGGAGTTGGAAAGATGTATCAAGATCTTAAGACACGTTATTGGTGGCCTAATTTAAAGACCGACGTTGCAACATATGTTGGGGAGTGTTTAACTTGTTCTAAGGTTAAAGCAGAACACCAAAAGCCGTCAGGGTTACTTCAACAACCAGAAATTCCAGAATGGAAATGGGATGGTATTACTATGGATTTCATCACGAAGTTACCAAAGACTGCCTGGGGATACGACACCATTTGGGTGATTGTTGATCGTCTCACCAAGTCTGCACATTTCTTGCCTATAAAGGAAACGGATAGAATGGAGAAACTATTACGATTGTATATAAAGGAAGTTGTTTCAAGGCATGGGATACCTATTTCCATTATATCCGATCGTGATAGTAGATTTACCTCAAAGTTTTGGCAATCACTACAGGAGGCACTAGGAACTCGTTTGGATATGAGTACCGCATATCATCCACAAACCGATGGACAGAGTGAGAGAACGATTCAGACTCTCGAAGACATGCTCAGGGCATGTGTGATCGATTTTGGAAACGGATGGGATAAATATCTACCGTTAGCAGAATTCTCGTATAATAATAGTTATCATGCGAGCATTGGAGCTGCGCCATTCGAAGCATTGTACGGAAGGAAGTGTAGATCTCCTATCTGTTGGAATGAAGTAGGAGATCGACATTTAACTGGTCCCGAGATCATACACGAAACGACCGAGAAGATAGTACAAATCAAGGAGAGATTGAAAACAGCCCGTAGTCGCCAAAAGAGCTACGCCGATGTCCGAAGGAAACCATTAGAGTTTCAGGTCAGGGACATGGTTATGCTAAAGGTGTCACCTTGGAAAGGTGTGATACGTTTCGGCAAAAGGGGTAAACTAAACCCAAGGTACGTAGGCCCGTTCAAGATCATCGAACGCATTGGACCGGTAGCTTATCGACTCGAGTTACCGCAACAACTCGCCGGAGTACATAATACTTTTCACGTCTCAAACCTTAAGAAGTGTCTTGCAAAGGAAGACCTCACCATTCCTCTTGAAGAAATCCATGTCGACGAGAAACTACAATTCGTCGAAGAACCAATCGAAATCATGGACCGTGAAGTTAAACAGCTCAAACAGAGCAATATACCGATTGTTAAGGTTCGTTGGAATGCTAGAAGAGGTCCCGAGTTTACTTGGGAACGAGAGGATCAGATGAAGCAAAAGTATCCACACTTGTTTCTCGATAACGCAAAATAGGTACAATTTTAAAATTTCGGGACGAAATTTATTTAACGGGGAGGTAATGTAACGACCCGCACTTTTTCGATCGTTCTATACTTATAAGATTGATATTTACATAAATTAAACATTACCAACTTGATAAGCAATCCAAATTGTCGAGACTGATATTTCCGAAAAGAGTTTTACACAACGTTTGACCGTCTAGTTTGACCGATGATATCACGAACCATACAATATGTGATAATTATACGTTTGTGTATATATATGTATATATACATATTTAACATGATTAAAGAATGTTTTAATACCTCATTTTATATTAATAACAACAAGTTATATGTGTATTTTGAAACTACTAACTTAAGTTTTCAAAACGATAACTATACGTAACGTTATTTGACATAAATACTTAAGACATATAATGTTTATACATATATTGTATAAGTAATGTATTTAATCACTTTTAAAGACTTAAATACATAAAACCATATAAGTGTATTCACAAAAGATAGCTATATTTGAATTCTCATTCCATTTTTCACAAAATTTCTATACGTATACCTAGAGTATTTATACTCGTATCATACCTAGCTTCTATACGTATTTACTAATAGTAAATACACATCAAATCACCACCAAACCTACTCTTGTTACTGCCCTTAGAGCTAGGTAATTGAACTTGGACACAAATAAGGCTAGATACATGAAATCATAACTTGAAATTTTTGTCCTTGTCCCCCCATTCCCACGTTTTTAAGGAGTATGAGTACTCCATCATTTTGATTCATTTTATCTCAAATTCTCTAGCAAAACACACACATACTTTGAAGCCTTAAAACCCTTAATCAATTCAGCAAAGTTTCCAAGAAGATCTAGCTTCAAAAACCATACTAAAACACCATAAGAAAACCATACAAAAACACTTCAAGAAAACCCTCCAAGAACACCAACTTACTTCCAATCTTTCATCCACTTCTATCACCCTTTTGATTCTAGCTTCTTACTCCTCTTTTACAGCAAACTTATCCAAGGAACTTGAGGTAGAATCTATGTTCATAACCTTATTCAATTCATATATATATAGCTATCTTATTTTGTGGTATAAAATTTTAACAACAAGAACATAGTTTGAATGTTTTCAAACTTGTTTGCAAACTAAATAGATCCTTCTAACTTAACTTTTAAAATACTTCAAGACCTGTAATATATCATAAATATATGCTAATTTAACAAGGTATAACTTGGTTTTTCAAAGAACACCTTAAAAACTGAATTTACGACGTCGGAGTGCAACCGGGGGCTGTTTTGGGTTGGATAATTAAAAACCATCTTAAACTTTGAATTGGAGGTTTATTTTCTGGAAAAATGATTTTTACTATGAATATGATAACACATAAAAATTTCATGATTTAACTCAAAGTATAAGTATTTTTAGAAAAATAATCATTTAAGGTTGTTTACATGATGAAAAATGATTAACTTCATAAGTTTCACTAAAGTTTGACCTATGACCTGTGATTTCGAATACAAACTAAGGTATTTACAGTTCATAGTCTTAAAGAGGGACTCGATCCAAGGAAGTGACAAGTTGAATCAACGAAAACGGAGTTGTAACGAAGAAACTATGACCAAAACGAGATCGGATATCTAAGACTTGTTTAACTTCGGGATTAATTGGGAAAAATTAAATAAAATCACATATTTCTAAGATAACATGATATTTTATATATATGTACTTATAATTTAATTTTATATGGTTCAGGATCACCCGCAAACAACACGAGAAGATTAATCATAAGATCCCATGTTTGTACGCAACACGTCATTTGACAACACCGGTACTTTATGTACGCAACACGTCATTTGACAACACCGGTACCGTGGGTCAAGATTAATCTCGACCAATACATATATGATGGGGTTTTATTTATTTCGTTAGGGGGTTTTATTTATTTCATTGCGGGTATATTAAACATCTAAAAATGAACCATTAAAATTGAATTACTAACAACGAACTGCTAACTACGGACTAAGGAATTATTCAAAGTATTAAAAGTATAACAAGTATATATATGTGACGTTTGTTTAAAAAGAAAAGGTATTGATATATTATATATGGATAGGTTCGTGATATCAACCGGAGACCAAGTCAAATTATATATATCTTCAAGACAACAGTGAGTATATAGTCCCACTTTTAAACTCTAAATATTTCGGGATGAGAATACATGTATTTTATGTTTTACGTTATGGACACAAGTAACTGAAAAATATATTCTACGTTGAGTTGTACCACTGGCATACTTCCCTGTAGCTTGGTAACTAATATTTACAGCGGTATTGTAAACGCGAATCCTGTTGATAGATCTATCGGGCCTGACAACCCCAACCGGACTGGACGACCAGTATTCAACGGTTGCACAGTACTTCGTTTTGTGACTACACTTGGTACGGTGTAGTAAGATTTCATATTAAAGGGAATATGCGACGTGAAAATGTTAAGTATGGTTACCAAGTGCTCAACCACTTAGAATACTTTTATTAAACTGTTTATATACGAAATCTTGTGGTCTATATATATATTGCTGCCGGCATTAAACCTATATCTCACCAACTTTATGTTGACCTTTTAAAACATGTCTATTCTCAGGTGATTTCTAAAGCTTCCGCTGTATCATGTTGGATCTAACCAGGATCTTGCGTACGCATGTTTGTGTCAAAAATAAAACTGCATATCCGAGATGTTGTATTGTAAAATATGCTAGAAACCGTGTTGTTGTCATCATTTGTAAAGTTTGTAAGTCGAAGATTATCGCTAAACGTTAATCTTCTTTTTATTGTCTTAAGCTTGTAACAAAAATAATGGTTATGGTTTGTAATGTATAATATATGCAGTTTTTCTTTTAAAAATGTCGCATATAGAGGTCAATACCTCGCAATGAAATCATACGTTATTTAACACGTTCTTATGGTTAAGGACGGGTTATGACATGTGGTATCAGAGCGTTGGTCTTAGCGAACCAGGTTTGCATTAGTGTGTCTAACCGAGAAGTCGTTAGGATACATTAGTAAAGTCTGGACTTTGACCGGGTCTGATTTAAAAAAAAAAAAAACCATTGCTTATCACTGTTGGTTAAAATTTATGTGTAAATATTATGTAAGTACTAATGGGTTAGTTGTTGTGTGATAGATGTCGGGCTCGAAACTTATTATCACATTCAGCGACTCCGAATCAGAACCTTCAGATTGTGTTTCAGTCATTAACATATCCGATGACGAAAGTGGTATTTTTGGGGAAGACTCACAAATTCTGGATGAACCGACTATAGAGAACCCGGAAAGTGAACCCGAGGAGGAAAGTGAACCCGAGGAGGAAAGTGAACCCGAGGAGGAAAGTGAACCCGAGGAAGAAATACAGGAAATTACAAAAGACGAGTTCGAACTCGGAAAGAAACGAAAAGCTAGTGAATTAGAAAATCCAAATCCCGAGTTTAATGAGAATGATGTGGCACCAATTCCACTCAACACTACCACCCCTATCCCCGCTATTCCTATTAGTGCTATCCCCGCATCTAGTACTTCGGCACCTCAGCCAAAACGTAGGGAGACAGCTAGGATTCGCGTTGGGGGATTCCCTGGACATAAATGTTTTGGGAAATAGACCAAATGATGCGCTGCCGTATTAAACCATGGAATCACATAATGTTTTGTATAATATTATTAGTGTGGTTTGTTTAAAGTTTGATGTAAGCATATGTAAAATAGCGAAGTATGAAATGCAATAATTTTCCATGGTTAAGTATTATTTAGATTGTAGTAATTGATTCTGTACTAAGCTATTAAGTATGAACATTAACGGGTAGGTACTACCCAAGATATAATTATAAAACGCTAATAAGAAGAAAAGGCTTTTATAATAATACCTGGTTCATATTATTAACAAGCTATAAATGTACTATAAATACACACTACATCTATAATATTCCATGTGAATAATTATTTTCTTTCATTAGGAAATGGCGCGATTGAATCGAATGACGGAACAAGAACTCGAGGAACTCATCAACCAGCGAGTGAACGATAGAATGCTATGGGTCGAAGCTGCAAGAGCTGCTGCAGTTAACCCAAATCCTCGTGTAGGATGCTCCTACAAGACGTTTCAAGCTTGCAAGCCATCATCATTCAGTGGAACGGAAGGACCGATCGGTTTAACCCGATGGATAGAAAAGATGGAGACGGTGTTTAAAATCAGTGGTTGTGATGAAAAAGACATGACCAAGTTTGCATCGTGCACTTTACAAGATAGTGCACTCACATGGTGGAAGAATTATGTGAAGGCGGTAGGAGGAGATGTAGCTTATGATACTCCATGGGAAGAATTCAAAGCAATGATAATCACCGAGTATTGTCCAAGGAATGAGGTTATTAAGTTAGAAGATGAGTTGCGAAGTTTGAAGGTGGTTGGTACTGAAATCACCAACTACAATCAGCGATTCATGGAATTGGTTTTACTGTGTCCTGAATTGGTTCCAACCGAAGCACGGAAGATTGAAATGTACAAAGGTGGTTTGCCCAAAAAGGTCAAGGCAAATGTTACAGCATCGAAACCTAAGACAATTCATGAAGCTATAACCATGGCGAACGAGTTAATGGATCAGGTCATTCTGGATAAGAAAGCATTCACTACTGAGGTGAAGGTATCGAGTAACAAAAGGAAGTGGAACGGAAATTATGATCGAGGTTACCAACAGCAATCTTTTAAGAAACCAGAAACCCCGAAAGGTGCAGGTAGCGGTTCAGGCTTTGGTTACAAAGGACAAAGTCCTTTATGCAACCGTTGTCACAAACATCACTTTGGTTACTGTAGTGTGTTGTGCACTAAATGCAATAGACAGGGACATCTTGCTGAAGATTATAAGGCTCTCGTTACAAATGCAAATGGTAACAAGACTCCTGCCACCAACGCAAATAGAACTGCTTTGGCTAACATTACTTGTTTTGGGTGTGGAAAACAAGGTCACTATAAGAGCCAGTGCCCGAATCAGAATGGCGGACCTGCACGTGGAAGAGCGTTTGTTATTAATGCTAGAGAGGCACGAGAAGACCCGGAGCTTGTTACGGGTACGTTTACCATTAATAACTTATCAGCATCTATTTTATTTGATACTGGCGCCGATAGAAGTTACGTGTGTATAAATTTTTACACTAAATTGAATTGTTCATCATTACCTCTGGATGCTAAGTACTTGATTGAGTTAGCTAATGGTAAACTAATTAAAGCCGATAAAATTTGTCGTGATTGTGAAATAAATCTAGCCGGAGAAACGTTTAAAATCGACTTAATACCCGTAGAATTAGGAGGTTTTGATGTAATAGTCGGCATGGACTGGATGTCCAAAATAGGAGCGGAAGTTGTTTGTGCCAAGAAGGCAATTCGTATTCCTGGTAAGGATAAAATACCGGTGATGATTTATGGAGAGAAGGGTAATTCAAAGCTAAAACTCATTAGCTGTTTGAAAGCCAAGAAGTGTTTAGAAAAGGGATGTTACGCTATTTTAGCACATGTTAATAAAGTCGAAAAGAAAGAAAAGTGCATCAACGACGTGCCTGTGGCAAGAGATTTTCCTGAAGTTTTTCCGGAAGAATTGCCGGGATTACCTCCATTTAGATCGGTAGAATTTCAAATAGATTTAGTACCAGGAGCTGCACCAGTGGCTCGTGCTCCATATAGACTTGCACCGTCCGAGTTAAAAGAACTTCAAAGTCAGTTAAAAGAATTACTGGACCGTGGATTCATACGACCGAGTACTTCACCGTGGGGAGCTCCGATTCTATTTGTTAAAAAGAAAGATGGATCTTTTAGGATGTGTATAAACTATCGTGAATTAAATAAGTTAACTATCAAGAATCGGTATCCACTACCGAGAATTGATGACTTATTTGATCAATTGCAAGGATCATGTGTTTATTCAAAAATCGACTTAAGATCGGGCTATCATCAACTACGCGTCAAAGAAGAGGACATTCCGAAAACTGCTTTTCGGACACGTTATGGTCATTACGAATTTTTGGTTATGCCGTTTGGATTGACGAATGCGCCAGCTGTATTCATGGACCTCATGAATCGAGTTTGTAGTCCGTATTTAGATAAGTTTGTTATCGTTTTCATTGATGATATTCTTATCTATTCCAAGAGTGAGCAAGAGCATGAAGAGCATTTAAGGTTGATACTGGAGTTGTTGAGAAAAGAACAACTTTATGCTAAATTTTCTAAGTGTGCTTTCTGGTTGAAAGAAGTGCAATTTCTTGGTCACGTTGTTAATAGCGAAGGAATTCAGGTTGATCCAGCAAAAACTGAAGCTATTGAAAAATGGGAGACTCCTAAGACACCAACACAGATACGCCAATTTTTGGGTTTAGCCGGTTATTATAGAAGGTTTATTCAAGATTTTTCCCGAATAGCTAAGCCGTTGACAGCATTAACGCAAAAAGGGAAGAAATACGAATGGACCTCGGAGCAGGAGAGTGCATTTCAATTACTGAAAAAGAAATTGACTACGGCGCCTATTTTATCGTTACCAGAAGGGAACGATGATTTTGAAATATATTGTGACGCTTCGCGACAAGGTTTTGGTTGCGTTCTTATGCAACGGAAGAAAGTTATTGCATTCGCATCCCGACAATTGAAGATTCACGAGCGAAATTATACGACGCATGATCTAGAATTGGGAGCAGTCGTGTTTGCATTGAAGATGTGGAGACACTACTTGTATGGGGTTAAATTCACTGTGTTTACTGATCATAAAAGCCTTCAACATATTTTTGATCAGAAACAATTGAACATGAGGCAACGTAGGTGGGTCGAGTTAATAAACGACTATGATTGTGAAATTCGTTATCATCCCGGGAAGGCAAACGTGGTGGCTGATGCTTTAAGCAGAAAAGAACGAGAACCAATTCGAGTTCGAGCAATGAACATAAAAATTCGTATGAATCTCAACTCACAAATCAAAGAAGTTCAACGAGAAGCACTCAATGAAGAAAACATAAAGAATGAAATAATGAAAAAGTACGAGAAACAACTTGTTGTACGGGAAGATGGAATTCGGTATTTTGCAAATCGTATTTGGGTACCGAAGTTGGGTGGATTAAGGAAGTTGATATTGAATGAGGCACATAAGACAAGATACTCGATACATCCTGGAGTTGGAAAGATGTATCAAGATCTTAAGACACGTTATTGGTGGCCTAATTTAAAGACCGACGTTGCAACATATGTTGGGGAGTGTTTAACTTGTTCTAAGGTTAAAGCAGAACACCAAAAGCCGTCAGGGTTACTTCAACAACCAGAAATTCCAGAATGGAAATGGGATGGTATTACTATGGATTTCATCACGAAGTTACCAAAGACTGCCTGGGGATACGACACCATTTGGGTGATTGTTGATCGTCTCACCAAGTCTGCACATTTCTTGCCTATAAAGGAAACGGATAGAATGGAGAAACTATTACGATTGTATATAAAGGAAGTTGTTTCAAGGCATGGGATACCTATTTCCATTATATCCGATCGTGATAGTAGATTTACCTCAAAGTTTTGGCAATCACTACAGGAGGCACTAGGAACTCGTTTGGATATGAGTACCGCATATCATCCACAAACCGATGGACAGAGTGAGAGAACGATTCAGACTCTCGAAGACATGCTCAGGGCATGTGTGATCGATTTTGGAAACGGATGGGATAAATATCTACCGTTAGCAGAATTCTCGTATAATAATAGTTATCATGCGAGCATTGGAGCTGCGCCATTCGAAGCATTGTACGGAAGGAAGTGTAGATCTCCTATCTGTTGGAATGAAGTAGGAGATCGACATTTAACTGGTCCCGAGATCATACACGAAACGACCGAGAAGATAGTACAAATCAAGGAGAGATTGAAAACAGCCCGTAGTCGCCAAAAGAGCTACGCCGATGTCCGAAGGAAACCATTAGAGTTTCAGGTCGGGGACATGGTTATGCTAAAGGTGTCACCTTGGAAAGGTGTGATACGTTTCGGCAAAAGGGGTAAACTAAACCCAAGGTACGTAGGCCCGTTCAAGATCATCGAACGCATTGGACCGGTAGCTTATCGACTCGAGTTACCGCAACAACTCGCCGGAGTACATAATACTTTTCACGTCTCAAACCTTAAGAAGTGTCTTGCAAAGGAAGACCTCACCATTCCTCTTGAAGAAATCCATGTCGACGAGAAACTACAATTCGTCGAAGAACCAATCGAAATCATGGACCGTGAAGTTAAACAGCTCAAACAGAGCAATATACCGATTGTTAAGGTTCGTTGGAATGCTAGAAGAGGTCCCGAGTTTACTTGGGAACGAGAGGATCAGATGAAGCAAAAGTATCCACACTTGTTTCTCGATAACGCAAAATAGGTACAATTTTAAAATTTCGGGACGAAATTTATTTAACGGGGAGGTAATGTAACGACCCGCACTTTTTCGATCGTTCTATACTTATAAGATTGATATTTACATAAATTAAACATTACCAACTTGATAAGCAATCCAAATTGTCGAGACTGATATTTCCGAAAAGAGTTTTACACAACGTTTGACCGTCTAGTTTGACCGATGATATCACGAACCATACAATATGTGATAATTATACGTTTGTGTATATATATGTATATATACATATTTAACATGATTAAAGAATGTTTTAATACCTCATTTTATATTAATAACAACAAGTTATATGTGTATTTTGAAACTACTAACTTAAGTTTTCAAAACGATAACTATACGTAACGTTATTTGACATAAATACTTAAGACATATAATGTTTATACATATATTGTATAAGTAATGTATTTAATCACTTTTAAAGACTTAAATACATAAAACCATATAAGTGTATTCACAAAAGATAGCTATATTTGAATTCTCATTCCATTTTTCACAAAATTTCTATACGTATACCTAGAGTATTTATACTCGTATCATACCTAGCTTCTATACGTATTTACTAATAGTAAATACACATCAAATCACCACCAAACCTACTCTTGTTACTGCCCTTAGAGCTAGGTAATTGAACTTGGACACAAATAAGGCTAGATACATGAAATCATAACTTGAAATTTTTGTCCTTGTCCCCCCATTCCCACGTTTTTAAGGAGTATGAGTACTCCATCATTTTGATTCATTTTATCTCAAATTCTCTAGCAAAACACACACATACTTTGAAGCCTTAAAACCCTTAATCAATTCAGCAAAGTTTCCAAGAAGATCTAGCTTCAAAAACCATACTAAAACACCATAAGAAAACCATACAAAAACACTTCAAGAAAACCCTCCAAGAACACCAACTTACTTCCAATCTTTCATCCACTTCTATCACCCTTTTGATTCTAGCTTCTTACTCCTCTTTTACAGCAAACTTATCCAAGGAACTTGAGGTAGAATCTATGTTCATAACCTTATTCAATTCATATATATATAGCTATCTTATTTTGTGGTATAAAATTTTAACAACAAGAACATAGTTTGAATGTTTTCAAACTTGTTTGCAAACTAAATAGATCCTTCTAACTTAACTTTTAAAATACTTCAAGACCTGTAATATATCATAAATATATGCTAATTTAACAAGGTATAACTTGGTTTTTCAAAGAACACCTTAAAAACTGAATTTACGACGTCGGAGTGCAACCGGGGGCTGTTTTGGGTTGGATAATTAAAAACCATCTTAAACTTTGAATTGGAGGTTTATTTTCTGGAAAAATGATTTTTACTATGAATATGATAACACATAAAAATTTCATGATTTAACTCAAAGTATAAGTATTTTTAGAAAAATAATCATTTAAGGTTGTTTACATGATGGAAAATGATTAACTTCATAAGTTTCACTAAAGTTTGACCTATGACCTGTGATTTCGAATACAAACTAAGGTATTTACAGTTCATAGTCTTAAAGAGGGACTCGATCCAAGGAAGTGACAAGTTGAATCAACGAAAACGGAGTTGTAACGAAGAAACTATGACCAAAACGAGATCGGATATCTAAGACTTGTTTAACTTCGGGATTAATTGGGAAAAATTAAATAAAATCACATATTTCTAAGATAACATGATATTTTATATATATGTACTTATAATTTAATTTTATATGGTTCAGGATCACCCGCAAACAACACGAGAAGATTAATCATAAGATCCCATGTTTGTACGCAACACGTCATTTGACAACACCGGTACTTTATGTACGCAACACGTCATTTGACAACACCGGTACCGTGGGTCAAGATTAATCTCGACCAATACATATATGATGGGGTTTTATTTATTTCGTTAGGGGGTTTTATTTATTTCATTGCGGGTATATTAAACATCTAAAAATGAACCATTAAAATTGAATTACTAACAACGAACTGCTAACTACGGACTAAGGAATTATTCAAAGTATTAAAAGTATAACAAGTATATATATGTGACGTTTGTTTAAAAAGAAAAGGTATTGATATATTATATATGGATAGGTTCGTGATATCAACCGGAGACCAAGTCAAATTATATATATCTTCAAGACAACAGTGAGTATATAGTCCCACTTTTAAACTCTAAATATTTCGGGATGAGAATACATGTATTTTATGTTTTACGTTATGGACACAAGTAACTGAAAAATATATTCTACGTTGAGTTGTACCACTGGCATACTTCCCTGTAGCTTGGTAACTAATATTTACAGCGGTATTGTAAACGCGAATCCTGTTGATAGATCTATCGGGCCTGACAACCCCAACCGGACTGGACGACCAGTATTCAACGGTTGCACAGTACTTCGTTTTGTGACTACACTTGGTACGGTGTAGTAAGATTTCATATTAAAGGGAATATGCGACGTGAAAATGTTAAGTATGGTTACCAAGTGCTCAACCACTTAGAATACTTTTATTAAACTGTTTATATACGAAATCTTGTGGTCTATATATATATTGCTGCCGGCATTAAACCTATATCTCACCAACTTTATGTTGACCTTTTAAAACATGTCTATTCTCAGGTGATTTCTAAAGCTTCCGCTGTATCATGTTGGATCTAACCAGGATCTTGCGTACGCATGTTTGTGTCAAAAATAAAACTGCATATCCGAGATGTTGTATTGTAAAATATGCTAGAAACCGTGTTGTTGTCATCATTTGTAAAGTTTGTAAGTCGAAGATTATCGCTAAACGTTAATCTTCTTTTTATTGTCTTAAGCTTGTAACAAAAATAATGGTTATGGTTTGTAATGTATAATATATGCAGTTTTTCTTTTAAAAATGTCGCATATAGAGGTCAATACCTCGCAATGAAATCATACGTTATTTAACACGTTCTTATGGTTAAGGACGGGTTATGACACCTACAATCTTCAGCAAGATGACCCTTTCGATTACATTTGTTGCATACCACATTACAGTAACCAGAGTGATGTTTGTGGCATCGGTTGCATAAAGGATTTTGTCCTTTATAACCAAAGCTTAAACCACTACCCGCACCTTGCGTGTTTTCTTGTTTCTTAAAAGATTGTTGTTGGTTACCTCGATCATAATTTCCATTCCACTTTCTTTTGTTACCTGATACCTTCACATCAGTATTGGATACTTTCTTATCCATGATGACCTGATCCATTAGCTCGTTTGCCATGGTTATAGCTTCATGAATTGTCTTAGGTTTCGATGCTGTAACATTTGCCTTGACCTTTTTGGGCAAACCATCTTTGTACATTTCAATCTTCCGTTCTTCGGTTGGAACCAATTCAGGACATAGCAAAACTAATTCCATGAATCGCTGATTGTAGTTGGTGATTTCAGTACCAATAACCTTCAGACTTCGTAACTCATCTTCCAACTTCCTAACCTCGTTCCTTGGACAATATTCGTTGATTAACATTGTTTTGAATTCTTCCCACGGAGTATCATAAGCTACTTCTCCTCCTACAGCCTTCACATAATTTTTCCACCACGTGAGTGCACTATCTTGTAAAGTGCACGATGCATACTTGGTCATGTCCTTTTCAACACAACCACTGATTTTAAACACAGTCTCCATCTTTTCTATCCACCGGGTTAAACCGATCGGTCCTTCTGTTCCACTGAATGATGAGGGCTTGCAAGCTTGAAAAGTTTTGTAAGTGCACCCCACACGAGGATTTGGGTTAACTGCAGCACCTCTTGCAGCCTCGACCCATAACATTCTGTCGTTCACTCGCTGATTGATGAGTTCCTGGATTTCTTGTTCCGTCATTCGGTTCAATCGCGCCATATTCTTCTATAAGAATGAAAATAAAATAATTATTCACATGGAATATTATAGATGTAGTGTATATTTACAGTACATTATAGCTTATTAATAATATGAACCAGGTATTATTATAAAAGCCTTTTCTTCTTATTAGCGTTTTATAATTATATCTAGGGTAGTACCTACCCGTTAATGTCCATACTTAATAGCTTAGTACAGAATCAATTACTACCATCTAAATAATACTTAACCATGGAAAATTATTGCATTTCACACTTCACTATTTTACATATGCTTATCTTACATCGAACATTAAACAAACCACACTAATAATATTATACAAAACATTATATGATCCCATGGTTTAATACGGCAGCGCATCGTTTGGTCTATTTTCTAGGACGTTTAGGTTCAAAGAATCGCTTAACGCTTATCCTGGCTGTCTGCCTATATTTTGGCTGTGGGACTAAAGAACTGGATGCCGGGATAGAACGAATAGGAATAGCGGGAATAGGGGTGGTAGTGTCTAGTGGAGTTGGTGCCACATCATCCTTACTAAACTCGGGATTTGAATTTTCTAATTCATTAGCCTTTCGTTTCTTTCCTAGTTCGAACTTGTCTTTTGTAATTTCCTGTATTTCTTCCTCGGGTTCACTTTCCTCCTCGGGTTCACTTTCCTCCTCGGGTTCATTTTCCGGGTTCTCTATAGTCGGTTCATCCGAAATTTGTGAGTCTTCCCCAAAGATATTATTTTCGTCATCGGATAGGTTAATGACTGGAACACCATCTGAAGATTCTGGTTCGGAGTCGCTGAACGTGATGATAAGTTTTGAGCCCGACATCTATCACACAACAACTAACCCATTAGTACTACATAATATTTACATATAAATTTTAACCAACAATGATAAGCAATGGTTTTTAAATCAAACCCGGTCAAAGTCCAGACTTACTAATGTATCCTAACGACTTATCAGTTAGACACACTAATGCAAACCTGGTTCGCTAAGACCACCGCTCTGATACCACATGTCATAACCCGTCCTTAACCATAAGAACGTGTTAGATAACGTATGATTTCATTGCGAGGTATTGACCTCTATATGCGACATTTTTTTAAAGAAAAACTGCATATATTATACATTACAAACCATGATCCTTATTTTTGATACAAGCTTTGGACAAAATAAAGATGATTATCGTTTAGCGATAATCTTCGACTTACAAACTTTACAAATGATAATAACAACCCGATTTCTAGCATATTTTACAACACAAGTTCTTGGATATGCAGTCTTATTTTTGACACAAATATGCGTACGCAAGATCCTGCTTAGATTCAACATGATGCAGCGGAAGCTTCTAATTATCACCTGAGAATAGACATGTTTAAAACGTCAACATAAAGTTGGTGAGATATAGGTTTAATGCCGGCAGCGATATAAATATAGACCACAAGATTTCATATATAAACATTTTAATAAAAATATTCTAAGTGGTTGAGCACTTGGTAACCATACTTAACATTTAATCACGTCGCATATTCCCTTTATTATGAAATCTTACTACACCGTACCAAGTGTAGTCACGAAACGAAGTACTGTGCAACCGTTGAATACTGGTCGTCCAGTCCGGTTGGGGTTGTCAGGCCCGATAGATCTATCAACAGGATTCGCGTTTACAATACCGCTGTAAATAACAGTTACCAAGCTACAGGGAAGTATGCCAGTGGTACAACTCAACGTAGAATATATTTTTCAGTTACTTGTGTCCATATCGTAAAACATAAAATACATGTATTCTCATCCCGAAATATTTAGAGTTTAAAAGTGGGACTATATACTCACTGTTGTCTTGAAGATATATATAATTTGACTTGGTCTCCGGTTGATATCACGAACCTATCCATATATAATATATCAATACCTTTTCTTTTTAAACAAACGTCACATATATATACTTGTTATACTTTTAATACTTTGAATAATTCTTTAGTCCGTAGTTAGCAGTTCGTTGTTAGTAATTCAATTTTAATGGTTCATTTTTAGATGTTTAATATACCCGCAATGAAATAAATAAAACCCCCTAACAAAATAAATAAAACCCCATCGTATATGTATTGGTCGAGATTAATCTTGACCCACGGTACCGGTGTTGTCAAATGACGTGTTGCGTACATAAAGTACCGGTGTTGTCAAATGACGTGTTGCGTACAAACATGGGATCTTATGATTAATCTTCTCGTGTTGTTTGCGGGTGATCCTGAACCATATAAAATTGAATTATAAGTACATATATATAAAATATCATTGTTATCTTAGAAATATGTGATTTTATTTAATTTTTCCCAATTAATCCCGAAGTTAAACAAGTCTTAGATATCCGATCTCGTTTTGGTCATAGTTTCTTCGTTACAACTCCGTTTTCGTTGATTCAACTTGTCACTTCCTTGGATCGAGTCCCTCTTTAAGACTATGAACTGTAAATACCTTAGTTTGTATTCGAAATCACAGGTCATAGGTCAAACTTTAGTGAAACTTATGAAGTTAATCATTTTCCATCATGTAAACAACCTTAAATGATTATTTTTCTAAAAATACTTATACTTTGAGTTAAATCATGAAATTTTTATGTGTTATCATATTCATAGTAAAAATCATTTTTCCAGAAAATAAACCTCCAATTCAAAGTTTAAGATGATTTTTAATTATCCAACCCAAAACAGCCCCCGGTTGCACTCCGACGTCGTAAATTCAGTTTTTAAGGTGTTCTTTGAAAAACCAAGTTATACCTTGTTAAATTAGCATATATTTATGATATATTACAGGTCTTGAAGTATTTTAAAAGTTAAGTTAGAAGGATCTATTTAGTTTGCAAACAAGTTTGAAAACATTCAAACTATGTTCTTGTTGTTAAAATTTTATACCACAAAATAAGATAGCTATATATATATGAATCGAATAAGGTTATGAACATAGATTCTACCTCAAGTTCCTTGGACAAGGTTGCTGTAAAAGAGGAGTAAAAAGCTAGAACCAAAAGGGTGATGGAATTGGATGAAAGATTGGAAGTAAGTTTGTGTTCTTGGAAGGATTTCTTGAAGTGTTTTTGTATGGTTTTCTTATGGTGATTAAGTAAGGTTTTTGAAGCTAAATGATGGGGAAAATGCTTGGAGATGATCAAGTATGAAGTTAAGAGTATTTTGAGAGAGAAATGGAAGTGTAAGTATGAGAAAATGGGGTGAAGAAATGGTGTGCATGCATAAAAACGTTTTTAGGTTATAAAGGAAAAAAAAGATACCTAACTTTGTTTTCTTGCTAAATAATTCATGCTACTTGACAAATGGTTGGTTCCACATGTTTCTTAATCATTTAAGGCTGCTAAGGAGCAGATTTTTATTGGTATATACCAATAGTAAATACATCTAGAAGCTGCGTATGATACGGGTACATATACTCTAGGTATACGTATAGAAATCTTTGAGGAAACGGAATGAGGATTCAAATATAGCTATCTTTTGTAAATATACTTATATTGTTTTATGTATGTAAGCCCTTTAAAAGTGATAAAATACATATCTATACGATGCATGTATAAGTAATATAGGTTATAAGTATTTACGTCGAAAAACATTACGTATAGTTATCGTTTTGAAAACTTAAGTTAGTAGTTTTAAAATATACTTATAACTTATTGTTATTAATACAAAATGAGATATTAAAACATTCTTAGATCATGTTAAATATGTATATATACATATATATACACAAACGTATAATTATCATATGTTATATAGTTCGTGATATCATCGGTCAAACTAGACGGTCAAACGTTGTGTAAACTCTTTTCGGAAATATAAATCTCGACAATTTGGATTGCTTATCATGTTGGTAAGGTTTAATTTATGTAAATATTAATCTTATAAGTATAGAACGATCGAAAAAGTGCGGGTCGTTACATCAACATTGAGCTTTTTGAGGAATTTCATGTTGACTTCAGCATGTACTTTTATAATCTTACACCTTTTCAACTCATTGAGAACACCATTGGAATGACGGTAGGTATCCTTGAGTTGTTCTTCTGGTTCCTGCTTGAAATCTTCATACAATCCCTGAGCCTTATTCAATTTAGTAACGTCTGACATGTCATAACCTTCTTGTTGTCGTTTGATCTCATTCCATATATCTTTTGCAGTAGTGTTGCTATCAACATTTTCAAATAGCTCATATGGGATAGCTTGCATGACAATATTCTTAGCCTCTATGTCACCCTGAGCTCTTTCACATTTATCACCAGAAAGTTCATAGACTGGAATTGGCATACCAGTATCCGGATGAAAATCAACAACTGGACCATCTCTCAGAGAAGCCCAAATATGTTTAGCTTTCTCACCCTTATAGTCTATGTACTGAGTAATACGATGAAGCCACTGAGTGTACTTGCCATCAAACAACACTGGAGGTTGGGAATCTGATCCAATGATAATAGTATCTTGAGTAGACATCTTAAATTGAGGTAGATTCGGTATAGATTCGGTATTAAACACAATCTATGATCAGGGTTTAGTATAAAATCTAACAAGAATGTCAGATTCTGTAAAAGATTCGGTACAGTAGCAGATTCAGTAAGTGGTTCGGTACTGTAGCAGATTCGGTAACAATTCGGTAAACCAGATTCTGTATCAGAAACTGATAAGAATCACAAGTAACACACTCAAATTCGGTATGGATTCGGTAACCACACAACTTGAAGCTTCAGTACACTTAAAACCAAAGAATTAAGTGAAATCGGGATTCTGATTCGGTAATTGACTCGGTGGTCAAATTCTGTAAAATATTATGTGTAAACTCAATCCAATTCCCTTGAATTAGATTCGGTAACCTTGCTGCACAAGAAAACAAGTTAGTAACAAACAGAATATCAATGATACCGAAGATTCAGGATACCGAATGTCAACTGTAGCAGTTGACAATACCGAGTCTAAGTCTAAAACTTAGAAATATAACAGAATCCTTTCTCAAACCACACCAATTAGCTGCGTATGAACAAACCGAATGTGATAGAATCACAAACACACCACAAACTGCAACACTTAAGATGAATTTCCAGTAATGAAGCAGATTCGGTATGACAGTTACGATACCGAGTGTTGATCAAATCTTCAAAACTTGAAGAATTGAAGAAATTGAACCGACAGAAATGTGATTTAACACCTCACGAACACAACTGAATCATTAAATCTTCACAAAACACCAGAATCAAGCTTGAATTAAGCAATACCGAGAGTTTTAGCCACAAACTCTAAAAATCAACTTGATTCTCCATAATTGAAGTTAAAAAGCTGTAATGATGATCGAAACTCTTTCTAATAGACCTAATACACCTTCGCTGAACTTATCACAAGAATCTGAACATCAGATTATCAAATTCGATAATACCGAATCTGATTCATTTTACCGAGAGTATTCAGATTCTGTAATCTACAATCTCTGGATCGATATAGTGATGTAGAATCACTTCCTAGAAGCTCTGATACCAAATGATAGGTCAGATCATGTTGAGATTGAGAGAAAAGATAAGATAGAGTGAGATTCAGTATATACGGAGAAGACTCGGTATGAGAGAGAATCGGTAAAATTACATTCCACAGCTTCTAGAACTCGGTTACAATGCAATGGCTATCTAATTAGGACTACTTAGGTTCCTTATATAGCCCTCTTCTAAGGAACCTTCATTTAAGCTTAATTCACATTAACACTATACAACTTCGGGGTCCTAACAATATGGCTTATTAATATAATTGTAGTATATGTAATAAGCATGTTTTGTATTCAAAATATTTATTTGTTTAAAAATGATGGTTTTGATATTAATGTTTTACTAAGAAGAATAATAATAATACTAATAATAATTTTATTAAAAATGATAATTTTAATAATAATAATGATATTGTTAGTAATGATACTTTTATCTAATTATAAGATTTATAATACTAATAGTTACAAAAGTGATACTAATATTAATATTAATCATACTCATATTAATAATAATAACACTAAAATGACAAGATTTATAATCTTACTTATAACACTAATAATATCAATAATAATAGTAATAATAATAACAATAATCCTAATTATAATTATGATACTTATACTAATGTTAACGAATGTGATAACACTCTTTATTTGATTAAAACAATGATATTTCTAAATATTAGGAGTAATAATAATTATCATAATTAATAACTTTAACAATAATATCATAATAATAATAATGTTAATAATGATAACACTTATCATGGCAATAACAATAATAATAATAATAATAATAATAATAATAATAATAATAATAATAATAATAATAATAATAATAATAATAATAATAATAATAATAATAATAATAATAATAATAATAATAATAATGAAAATATAATGTATATACCCTTTCTAAAGCTTTTTCAAAAAGAATTGCTAACGACGGGGCTCGAACCCGCGACCTCCCGAATACCCGCTAACCCCTTAATCATCTGTTATGTCTTGTCTTTCTGTCTTTATACGCCAGTTAATATTATTTAACCTGACTCAACTGTTTTCCCTAGTTCTCCTTCTTTATTTTCCCAATTTGATCGACCAAAACATTTATCAATCCAAACCAGTTATGAACCAATTTTAATTAGAATATTAATACGAATTGTAACAAGAAAATGTAATTGAATTTATTAGAAAAAAATTTATAAAAGACTGCACAGCAGTCTGTTCTTTGTGAAACAAAAAAAAAATTTAACTCCAAAAAATTCAGATTAATTGGAAACAAATGGAAAACATAACTAATTCATATTTGCTTTAGAATGTATAAAAGAAACATAATAATTAGTGATTGACCAGATTACTTAAAATAAAAGAATAACACAGGTCAGAATTACAAAAAAAAAAAAACACGATATGAACTCCAAATTAAATTTCGATTTTAAATGGGTTTTAGATCGCGATCTCTGAATGAAAAAAGTTCTAAATAGTTATTAGAAACTATCTGTATCAACAATTAAACTTATAACCTCAAAACAAACTTGAATTTAACAATGAACAAATACTTTGACTTTTTTGAAGAATAAGTTTGACTTCATAATTCGAACTCAATTCAAAAAATTGAAAGATGAAACTCTACAGAAAGTTTGTTTGGATGATTTCTAACGAGACTGCATTAATTGATTTTAAAAATCAATACAAAATCGAGCCTTTGCTCCTTTGAGTTCATAACAGAGGTTAACGGTAGTTTCAAAAAAAAAAAAGTTTAATTACACACACCTTAATCATTGAAGACTGTTATAGTTAACAGTGTTGATAGAAAGTCGAGTGTTTTTATTCATAACGTAGAATAATTCGAGTGTTATATCCTGATAGCTGGTCGACAACCGTATCAAGCAGGAAGGAAAAAAATAAAAATAAAATAAAAAGCAGAATCAGATTCGTACAATTTGATTTGGATATATAACAACTTTGAGATAGAATCCAAAAATTAGTAATAGTTGGATGTTGAAGTTTAACAAATTTCGTACCAGTTCAATATTTTTTTTTATAAGTTATATAATTAAATTAATACTAATAATAAATAAATATATTAATAATAATAATAATAATAATAATAATAATAATAATAATAATTACATTAATACTAAATAATAATGATACAGAAAAATAAAATTAATAATAATAATATTATTAATGATATTAATAATGTATTATGTTATTTCTTATTAACTATAATACTGTTAATATTTTATATTAATAATCATAATAATAACAGTAATAATAATATTAATAAGGTAATACTAAAAATATTGATATAACAAATTATACTTGTCAAATCGCACATCTATATATTATATGTTAAAATAATACTAGTATCAATATTAATATTGAAGGTAATACTGATATTGATATTAATAATAATAATAATACAAATTATAATAATACTAATATTATTAATGATAATAATAATATTAGTAATGATATTACTACAATAAGTTATATATCAAATTCGCATCTATAGATAATATATTTAAAGTAATAATTTACATAACAGTATCATGTATATTAATTTTAGAAAAAGATGATGATATTATTATATCAAATAAATAAAGAAAATGAGTATTACATGTTATGTGGTATAACCATATGATATACGTTATATAATAACTTATTTGGAATATTAACTGTTTATACAATTTAACATATATTACAATATACATATAATGATATATATAATTCATATATTTATATATAAATTTATATTAATTACAATTTAATTATTTTATATATTATTTTACATATTATATTTTATTATTTCAAAATATTATATATACATACATTTATATTTATACATTTTTATTATATATAATAATAAAGTCTTTTTTTCCTAATCATTCTTAAAAAATTTAAAATGGAGAAGAATTGACCATTAGATTAGAAACTAACTTTCAATATAAACCATTGGATCAAATGATCACTCAACATTTGTCTCTCTCCTCAAATTCAAATGTTTAATGACCATAATATCCTTTTATTCAACAAAAATAATACGGGTCTTTTTCCAAAAAAATATTACGGGGTTTCTATCTTTTCTCATTATTCACCATCACCATTCAAAAATCAACCAGAAACATCTAATTATTCAAAATAACATTAGGGTTCTTCATGATCAGATGCAGATCCATATTATTTCGTGATTGAAAAAAAAGGCAAAACACACGAAGCATTAGGGTTCACGATGAGTAAATGCAGGTTTGTCTTAACCGGTGACGTAGTCATGGTTGATTTCTGGAATTCAAGGGATTTAAAGAAATTTTTTGGAAATCTATAAGATCTGATGCTTCGACGAATAAAGAAATCAGAATCTCTCTAATTAAATGCGGAGATCTGCCTTGATTACTCTGTCTGACATTTCCATTATAAATTAAACTCTTCTGTTCCATTATTCTCACCATTCATATACTTTCTTTCTTAGTCATTACTTCTAAAAGATTGTGAAAACGCTTCATCCAGTTCTAATCCTTGATATTTTTCTAATTATCCTTTCTGTCATCCTCCTTTTTAATCTTCCACCAGAAGAATATGTTCACTTCTACTATTACCTTGGGGTGATACTATTCTTAATTCTACCGTGTCTTTATATTGCTATACGCACTGATATCCATGATTTGTAACTTCGTTGTTGTTGTTGGGCTTTATATTTTTCCTTATACTTCGAAGCTCTTTGCCTTTTTATTCTCTTCTCGATTCTAAGTACAACAAGTAATGGTCCAGAATTTGTAGGTACGGTGTTTCGAATGAACATGACTAATGTTCTAAGAGAGATTGTAACAGCACGATCTTGATTGGTTAAATTACTAGAATTCAAGAGAAAAGATAGAACCATCAAGAAATATGTTCTTGATATGTTTATATATATCAGATAGAATGTAAGAGTCGTGTAACATGGCACATTATGACGTTATAGTCTGTGAATCATCACGTTTCATTAGAAACTCAGCATAACTTACTGTAATATAATCACTTTGATCAAGTGTCATTATATTATACTAACTCATGCTTTAATTCCCAACACTACTTCAGAATTCATTCATAGTTTATACTTAGATTTTACAAAAATTTCCAATATAATGTATTACAGATAGCACGAAGAGGTATATAATTTCGGACGAGAATATTTATGAAAATATCCTCAGAAATATCGAAGATATTTATGATGATATTTTGGAATTTCTAAGCTCGATGGTTGATGAAGAAAAATTTTCCGCAAGATTTTAACATGGGTACGAAGCAAGATATTCTCTAAAGATTTCATCGGATCCAGATTTATCTGAATTCTTTGAATATACAGTTTGGCCCTTGTGTTTGTCCTTGGTCTCCTTCAGGGTTAGCTCAATCTGTTTTCCAGTTCTAACTTTTCTGAGCTTTTCCAATATACTATTCTTTATCATCAAACTTTCGACTGTTAAAGTCGTTTACAGTTTTTGTTGCTTCATTAGTACTTTCTAACTTTCAAAGAACTGATTCGTAAACTGGGTGCTTTTCAGAATTTTAGAATGGAAGATCATAATTCTAAGAGATAAATGTTATATGCATACATATAACTGTTGATGTGGACATGCTGCGAGATTTCAAAATACTGATTGCTGATTCCTGGTAATTTACAATATGCGGATGAGTATACGATGAGGTTTCGATAAATATAATGATTTTTCGGGAAGTCAAAATCAATAAGGTTGCTGGTAAATTTACTGCTAATGCGATGGAATATAAACGGTTCTCCGGTAACGATGATGATGAGGTTATCTTAATAATAAGGTTTATTCGAATGAGAGGTCGATGTTGATTTGCTGGAGCTGTGACAAAATTGGCTAATTTGAAAGGGAATTGCAAAGTGATTTTCGGTATTAATAACGTCAAAGGAGCTAGCACATATATGTGTTAAACGTTTGCTCAGGTTCTGAGTGTTTTCAGGTGCATAACTATATGCGTCAATCCCTTCTTCCGTAGATGAAGTGCGGTTGGTTCATCCTCTCGATTGAGGTGTTTTCAAGAATCATGAAAACTTTGAACGTAGATTGTAATCATCAAGATACAAATAAGGTTTAAGATGAAATCAAGTGACAAACTTGAAGAAATATTTTGTTTCATATGTTATAATTAATATTTTAATTCATTTTAATTGTCCAATGTTTTTAGCCCACAGTCGATAGTCCACAGTTAACAGTCCAATAATTCATATATAGTTTTATTTATAATATTCGAATTAATTAATACGTATCGTGACCCATGTACATGTCTCAGACTCAATCACAACTCAAAGTATATATATTATTTGAGAATCAACCTCAATCCTGTATAGCTAACTCCAGCATTACTGCATATAGAGTGTCTATGGTTATTCCAAATAATATATATAGATGCATCGATATGATATGTCAAAAACTTGTATATGTGTCCCGATATATAAAGTTCGTAAAATAAATAACAGAAATTAAATGACAATAATTAAAATTGCGAGAATTTAAATTGCGATAATTAAATTACGATAAATAAATGTAATAAGGAATTAACAGTTAGCTAGGAACAGTTAGCTAGGACTTTGTTAGCGTGGATTCTTAACAGAATTTCTCATAGTTAATTTGTTTGTTTCTAACAAATTTTATTTTGTCCAATGTTTTCTTCATTATGCCACTTGTTGGATTCTGATAGGTCAAAATCCAAATATGAAATTGAATGAAAATGGTTATTTTGTGGTGAACGGATTCGTATATCTGTGGATGTAAATAAGATAGTAGATGACTGTTGAATCAGATTCGACGAATGTACAGTGTAACTTATTAATGTGAAATATAAATATTCCTCGGGTATTACCTACCCGTTAAAATATTTTCAACATTAACAGTTTGTACAATAAAACTTTTAATTACAATCTTTATGAAAACATATATACATATATATTTTCTTCAGACGTAATCATGGATTTAATGAGTCAATGTGATATTAAACTCATCAGATTTACGGCTAGAACTAGAGTACATAATCTCTAAAACATTAGAGATTACATAATTGCCATGAAGGACGAAGATAGTTTATGTAGAACGATTCGTAGAACGATGATTATGCTTGAGGTATAGATTGCGAGGTTGAGATGTGTGATGATGTTGTTGCTATTGGTACTGGTTATGTTGCTGGTGCTGCTGATGGTGGTAATGTTGCTATCGGTGCTACAAGTGTTGTTGGTGTTGAGGTTGGTGATGATGTTGGTGTAGTAAGTATAGCTCGTAGATCACGCACCATTCTTGTCAGGGTTTCTATCCTACCTTCTATCATTTCTATCCATCCACTCATCTGATTCGATAGATCTTGATTATCAATTCGAAGTTCCCTAACTTCTTCTAATATTCCCCTTCGATTGGTATTCGGAAGTAGAGGTTGAATATTTTCTGAGATTGCAGTGATGCGACCTTCGAGGTGGAAAACTTTAGCAAGAAGGGTGAATACAGTGTTGTGTATAGGTTCACCAGTGAGTACATCATTTTCTTCGATGTTAGGAGGTAAGTTTGGTTCGTGGTAGGGCTCACCTTCTTCATTTCTCCATCGAGTGAGTAAGTCTCGGACCCACCCCCATCTCCTCCAGAAAGAAAAATAGCTAAACGGTGGAGACACTTCAGGTTCATTGACTTCGGAGTCTACTTCAATACGCATCTCGAAATTGTTTCCGGAACTAATGGAATCCAAGCTAGGTGTAGGATCCATCTCTTATGATCAGTTAGAGGATTTTCGATATGAAATGATTTTCGATTATCGGATAATATTCTAATTATATAGAATATCTAATATAGTACAGAAGATCCCGTAGATTACGGAGGAAATTAAGGAAACGTGTCAGATAAAGTCTACAGTAACAGATATGCTAAGATATGGATTTGTCTATACACTATTCATGCAATCATTGCAGTAAGATGTGTCTAGACTAGGAATGATAAGTAGGTAATTTCCTAAGGATGATAAGTAGTTAATTTTTGACACGAAATGATAAGCAAAACTTTTGACATGCAGACACGGTCGAAGTTCAGACCCACTAATGCATCTAAACAACTATTAGTTAGACACACTAATGCAAGACCTAGTTCGCTAAGACCACCGTTCTGATACCAACTTTCATGACCCGTCCTAATCCATCTGGACGAATACATTACATTTGGTTACATCGCGAGGTACTTGACCTCTATATGATACATTTTATAAACATTGCATTCATTTTTAAAAGACAAACTTTCATTACAATAAAAGTTGACGGCATGCATACCATTTCATAATACATCCAACTATAATTGACTTAATAATAATCTTGATGAACTCAACGACTTGAATGCAACGTCTTTTGAAATATGTCGTGAATGACTCCAAGTAATATCTCTAAAATGAGCAAATGCATAGCGGAAGATTTCTTTCATACTTGAGAATAAACATGCTTTAAAGTGTCAACCAAAAAGTTGGTGAGTTCATTAGTTTAACATAAACATTCATTTCCATCATTTTAATAGACCACAAGATTTTCATTTATCATAAATATACGTCCCATGCATAGAGACAAAAATAATCATTCATATGGTGAACACCTGGTAGCCGACATTAACAAGATGCATATAAGAATATCTCATATCATTCCGGGAAATCCTTCGGACATGATAAAACAACATCGAAGTACTAAAGCATTCGGTACTTTGGATGGGGTTCGTTAGGCCCAATAGATCTATCTTTAGGATTCGCGTCAATTAGGCGTGCACTAATTCTCAAAATTAGTGATGTTCCCTAATTCTTAGGCTACCAAGCAAAAAGGGGCATATTCGGCTTCGATCATTCAACCATATAATGTAGTTTCGATTACTTGTGTCTATTTCGTAAAACATTTATAAAAAATTGCGCATGTATTCTCAGCCCAAAAATATAAAGGGTAAAAAGGCAAATGAAACTCACCTAATGTATTTTGTAGTAAAAATACATATGACTATATTGAACAATGCAGGGTTGGTCTCGAATTCACGAACCTATATCATTCGTATATATACATTAAAATATATACTTGTAATCGAACAATTTTATATCTTATAATCTTATATATTATATATTTTGTTTATATATATTTAAAAATGATTATTATTTATATAGTTATATTAATATGTCTATATCTGAAAAATACCTAATTTGTTGTGTATAAGTTTTTTTTATAAGGTTAATATGCTTTATATATAGTTATATGGCTTATTAATATAATTGTAGTATATGTAATAAGTATGTTTTATAATCAAAATATTTATTTGTTTAAAAATGATGGTTTTGATATTAATGTTTTACTAAGAATAATAATAATACTAATAATAATTTTATTAAAAATGATAATTTTAATAATAATAATGATATTTTTAGTAATGATACTTTTATCTAATTATAAGATTTATAATACTAATAGTTACAAAAGTGATACCAATATTAATATTAATCATACTCATATTAATAATAATAACACTAAAATGATAAGATTTATAATCTTACTTATAACAGTATTAATGAAAATTTATGTTTCTAATACTTATAAAGAAAATTATAATATTTGTAACAATAATATTTGTAATACTAATAATATCAATAATAATAGTAATAATAATAACAATAATCCTAATTATAATTATGATACTTATACTAATGTTAACGTGTGACGACCCGGAAATTTCTGACCAAATTTAAACTTTATCTTTAAATGATTTAATGTTTTTAACACGATAAGTAAAGTCTGTAATGTTGAGTCTCAAAGTTTTGGAACTATATTCATGTAATCAATTATTCTTTGACTGTTCTCGAAGATTCACGAACAATATATATATAACTTAATGTGCATATATATATATATATATATATATATATATATATATATATATATATATATATATATATATGATTTCAAATTATTTAGTAAACGATAGTAACATTCGATTATTGATTCGATTAATATTTAGATAAGTTAACTAAAACGTTTAAGATGAACCAGTAAAACACTAATTTGCTACAGTATTTTCGAATTGCTACAGTACCCGAAAAGCTACAGTGTTTTCAAAAATCACTATTTGCTACAGTATGTTTTCAAAAATCACTATTAGCTTTGCTACAGTGTTTTCAAAAATCACTATTTGCTACAGTAAAACACTATTTTAAAATGAAAATGTATATATTATATATATATTAACAAATAGCGAGACGATGATTTATAGAAGTAAATGACCAAAACACTCAAATGTATAAGTTATATCAAGATTGGTATAGTTTATGGATAATTTAAGACTATATTTTGACAAAGGTACGATTCACGAAATGTAAAGTACAAGTTTTCTCAGTATACGAAAGGACGTTCGAAAAACCGAAACCGGGACATAAGTCGAGTGATGACGTACGACTTATCGGAACGAAAATTACAATTCAACTATGCACGTGAATTTAATATAATATATAATTAATTATATAAATTATATATATTATATATTAATAAATAAATATGTCGACGAGGAAGAGTTAAATTACATGTGTGAGCTGGAAAAGGGATCTATGCGATCGCATGGAATCCCCTCACATTAGCCATGCGATCGCATGGCAGGGGAATTCAGGCCACATTATAAAAGCTCGATCATTCTGGCTCAGTTGCACACTCTCAATCTCTCTCGTATATATACATATATATTTATATTATTATTTATATTATTATTATTATTAGTATTATTATTATTATTATTATTATTATTATTAAGATTAATATTATTATTATTAATCTTATTATTATTATTAGTAATATAATACATAAAATATTACGACGAGGTTATGATTACGTCACTTTCAAAAATGGGTTTTCGAGCGGGATAGAGCTAAGGAAACTATGGGTTATAGCCACGGAGGTTATGGGTAATGTTCGTGGGTATTGTTTGCAAATCAAACCTAGTGTTTATCATCTCTGTTACGTCTACGTACTTGCCTGCAATATTGAATCACAATATTGATACGTGAGCATTCATATCTTATCTTTTATATATTAATTGTTTATCCATGTCTAGTGCTCGAGTATATATATTTATGCATGCTTGTATGCTAAATTTTCTCGTTAAACAGTTTATGATGAATCACGAATTAAATACGTATATTACTGATAAAAGGTAAATGATATGCATGTTTTTGGAAAGCTGGCGAAAAATCAATAACTTTTCATTTAGAAATCGCGTAATTTCGATGAACGAATTAAAAGATATGGTCAACTGAATTATGATTGACGTTAATTGGAATTGCTTTTGAATTCGCAATTGATACTTAAACAACTTATTTATAAGACTGATAAATTGGATTTTTGAATATTATTAGCCGAGTAAATGAATCCTTATATAAGGCACGTCTTGTTTTGTTGAACAATTGTCAAAATTGATTATTTTATCATATTTTAAAGCCTTATAAAAACTATAGTATTGAATCAGATTGACTTTTTGAAACGACTTTGGATAACTTTTGTATGTCGATCTCGAGCATTAGGATTGTGATACACTATGACCTGACCTAGCTTAATAGACATTTATTGACCAACATATGTTCTCTAGGTTGAGATCTACGGTTATTTGGTAATCCAAGTTTCGGTCACATTTTGGTAAACGACTTTATATGCTGCTAAGGTGAGTTTCATTTGCTCCCTTTTTAATTGGTTTTGCAATATATATTTTTGGGCTGAGAATACATGCACTTTATTTTAAACACAATGGATACAACTACATACTAAATTCTACACTGAGTTTGAACCGAAAATCCCTTAGCTTTGGTAACTAGTAACTGCTGGTTATAAGAACTGGTGGGTGCGAGTAGTAGTATATGGATCCATAGGGCATGATATCCCCGTCCGAGCTAGAGCACTAGCCTTTTAACGGACGTATTCTATTTGAGAAGCATACACGTTGGTTTGCGTGTATTATTAAGATGATTATACAAAGGGTATAAATTATATATACATTAAGTTTAGTTACCAGGGTGCTCAATTTCGTAGAGTATTTTGATAAACGTTTCTGGATGAAGCAACTGAAATCTTGTGATCCACCTTTATGTACAGATTATGTAAAACATTAAAACTATGAACTCACCAACCTTTGTGTTGACACTTGTTAGCATGTTTATTCTCAGGTTCCCTAGAAGTCTTCCGCTGTTTGCTTATATGTAAGACAAGCTATGTGCATGGAGTCCTACATGGCATATTTTTCAAGGAAACGTTGCATTCACCAAATCATCACCATGTATCTTATTTTGACTGCATTGTCAACGGAAGTACTATTGTAAACTATTATTTACGGTGATTGTCTATATGTAGAAATCTTCAGCTGTCGAAAACCTTTGATTTAAATATTCATTTATGGTGTGCCTTTTCAAAAGAATGCAATGTTTACAAAATTTTATCATATAGAGGTCAAATACCTCGCAATGAAATTGATGAATGACTTGTTCGTCCATATAGATTTGGAGCGATCGTCACAGTTGGTATCAGAGCATTGGTCCTAGCGAACCAGGTCTTGCATAAGTGTGTCTAACTGATAGTTGTTAGGATGCATTAGTAAGTCTGGACTTCGACTGTGTCTGCATGTTAAAAGTTTTGCTTATCATTTCTTATCGGAAATTACATGCTTATCATTCTTAAGTCTAGACACGTTTTCCTGCATTTATTGCATAAATAGTGTATAGACAAAAATTCATATCTTAGCGTATCTGTTACGGTAAACTTTTCCTGACATCTTCCAAAAATTTCTCCGTGATTTATGGAATTTGGTATTATATATACATATGTAAATTATGTATTGAAGAATACCAAACTAAATTCTGTAATCTAATTCATATCAAAAATCATCTCCCTAATTATACAAGATGGATCCCGTATCTAGTTCAAATTCCTTAAACTCTGACAGCTATTCCGATATGGATATTCACCTGAATTCCGAAGACAGTGTAACCGGAATGGATCAACCAATCAGCCATCACCTATTCTGGATGAATTGGGGATGGGTTCGTAGCCTACTTAATCATTGGAGACAAGAAGAAGGTAATCCCTTCCATCCACCACATTCCCCTCTTGGCGAAGAACCTGAAGCACTTACCGGCGAACCTGTTCGAGACACCATTTTCTCTCTCATTTCCAGAGTATCTCGTCACGATAATATACTATCTCATATTTTGAATCTTATTCATCCGCTCGTCCGAACCAACAATCATCCCGGTGTAATAGAAGAAGTCAACGAGCTTCGCGCTCGGGTAGTGGCTTTGGAGAATATGGTGCAAAGGTTACAAGCACCAGCAGCATCATCGGCATCAACAGTACCACCGACAACAACACCAACAGTACCATTACCACCACTAACAACAACCGTATCGCAAACCTCAACTTCACAATCCGTTCCACGAGCATCAACGTCATACACACCGTAGTTACCAAGAAATACCAGCAACAGTAACCGATGAAGTATTAACTCATTTCCCCTGAAGAAATTTTATGTATATTTAATATATATGAATTTTGAAATCAAAATAAATCTTTTCGTACTAAGCTATTACGTGTGAATCTTAACTGGTAGGTACTACTCGGTTAGTTCATATTACTAATATGCAATGATGTACATCCTTCCTTAACAACTTAACCATTGATAACTACAATCTCTGTTTCAACTTAATGAATTCCATTTCATAATAAACCAAGTGTATTATTCAATTACATAATTGATTTTACATTTTAATTTTCGATATACTCGAAACTTTCCAGAAAACATCATCTGTACCTTGTAAGGTTCACAAAAATTCCACGAGCATCAACATCCTTCACCGAGGAATAAGAATAAATAATAAAGTATCGATTACATTAGCGAAATACTCCGCAAAGATTATGTAATCTTTAATGTTTTAGAGATTAATCATTTCTAAGTCAAGTCGAAAATCAAATGAGCTTAATATGATATTAACTCATTAAATCTGTGTTACATCTGAAGAAAATATACATACATATATTTTCATAAAGACGGTAATAAAAATTCTATTGTACAAAGTATTAATTGTGAAATCTTTAACGGGGAGGTAATACCCGGGAAATATTAAAGTTCACAATTAATATGTTACACTGTACATTCTTCAATTTTGATTCAAAAATCATTAACTATACTCACTACCTTAACTGCAATACACAATCATTCTCATACAAATTCGATTACATATTCTGATATTGACGGATCAGAATCCAAGTCATAACTCTGAACCGGTGACATCACTCTTAGATCTCTACGTCTTTCAAAGCTATACTTTGACTTCAAAACTGTGCAAGATCCTTTAGTGTTGTTTTTACCAAAAATAACCTTGCAATCCCTTTTCAAAGTATCCAGTTTTACCACAATTCTAACCAGTCAACTTCGACTTTTCAGATTAGCCTTATTATAACCTTGACATATATGTTTTTGTTACTGGGGAACCTTTCATGTCCCACCACATTAGCAGTAAATTACCAACAACTTCATTGATCCTTGACCTTCCGAAAAATCCTTATACTCATTGAAACCCTATCATGTACTCATCTACATCTTGTAATAATAATTGCCATACCAACCAGGAATTAGCAATAGGTATTTAGAATTTCGCAGCAATTCTACGCCAACAGTTATATATATACATATAATGGCTATCTTCTAAACTTATCTACTTCGAATGTGAAATTTCTGAAAAATACCCCAAACTGCGAAACTAGTTCTCCGAAATTGGAAAAATGCCGATGAAGCAGCAAAAACTGTAAACGACCTTAACAATCAAAAGTTTGATGATAAAGAATAGTATGGTGGTAAAGCTGAGAAAAAGAGAAGGTTTGGAACTGGAAAACGGATTGAGCAGACTATGAAGGAGGCTGTGGACAAATCACAAAGACTAAACCTGCCTTCAAAGAATACAAATGATTCAGTATCTGCTGAAGTCATTAACGAATACCTTGCTCCTGACTCAAAATCCGTTACGAACAAATCTTCTTCATCATCCTTCGATATTAGAAATTCTAAGATATCATCTTATCTTTCATTATAAATATCCTCGATATTTCTGGAGATATCTTCATAACTATTCTTATCTGAAATCATTCATCTCTTCGCACTATCTGTGTTACCTCATAAAAGAAACTATTTTAGTTTCAAAAATCTGAAAAATTCGAAAAATGGATGTTTGAAGTAATGTTGGGAATTGAAGCATGAGTTAGTATAATATAATGACACTTAATCAACGTGATTATATTACAGCAAGTCATGCTGAGTTTCTAATAGAACGTGATAAAGGTTCACAGATCACACCCTCATCATGAACCATGTTGAAATGTCCCGTTCTTATTGATTAAAAACTTTCCATATTAATTGATTTCGTTGCGAGGTTTTGACCACTATATGAGACGTTTTTCAAAGACTGCATTCATTTTTAAAACAAACCATAACCTTTATTTCATAAATAAAGGTTTAAAAAGCTTTACGTAGATTATCAAATAATGATAATCTAAAATATCATGTTTACACACGACCATTACATAATGGTTTACAATACAAATATGTTACATCGAAATCAGTTTCTTGAATGCAGTTTTTACACAATATCATACAAACAAGGACTCCAAATCTTGTCCTTATTTTAGTATGCAACAGCGGAAGCTCTTAGTATTCACCTGAGAATAAACATGCTTTAAACGTCAACAAAAATGTTGGTGAGTTATAGGTTTAACCTATATATATCAAATCGTAACAATAGACCACAAGATTTCATATTTCAATACACATCCCATACATAGAGATAAAAATCATTCATATGGTGAACACCTGGTAACCGACATTAACAAGATGCATATATAAGAATATCCCCATCATTCCGGGACACCCTTCGGATATGATATAAATTTCGAAGTACTAAAGCATCCGGTACTTTGGATGGGGTTTGTTAGGCCCAATAGATCTATCTTTAGGATTCGCGTCAATTAGGGTGTCTGTTCCCTAATTCTTAGATTACCAGACTTAATAAAAAGGGGCATATTCGATTTCGATAATTCAATCATAGAATGTAGTTTCACGTACTTGTGTCTATTTTGAAAATCATTTATAAAACCGGCATGTATTCTTATCCCAAAAATATTAGATTTTAAAAGTGGGACTATAACTCACTTTCACAGATCTTTACTTCGTCGGGAAGTAAGACTTGGCCACTGGTCGATTCACGAACCTATAACAAATATGTACATATATATCAAAGTATGTTCAAAATATATTTACAACACTTTTAATACATTTTGATGTTTTAAGTTCATTAAGTCAGCTGTCCTCGTTAGTAACCTACAACTAGTTGTCCAAAGTTAGATGTACAGAAAAAAATTGATATATATTATCTTGAATCAATCCACGACCCAGTGTATACGTATCTCAGTATTGATCACAACTCAAACTATATATTTTTTGGAATCAACCTCAACCCTGTATAGCTAACTCCAACATTCACATATAGAGTGTCTATGGTTGTTCCGAAATATATATAGATGTGTCGACATGATAGGTCGAAACATTGTATACGTGTCTATGGTATCTCAAGATTACATAATATACAATACAAGTTGATTAAGTTATGGTTGGAATAGATTTGTTATCAATTTTCACGTAGCTAAAATGAGAAAAATTATCCAATCTTGTTTTACCCATAACTTCTTCATTTTAAATCCGTTTTGAGTGAATCAAATTGCTATGGTTTCATATTGAACTCTATTTTATGAATCTAAACAGAAAAAATATAGGTTTATAGTTGGAAAAATAAGTTACAAGTCATTTTTGTAAAGGTAGTCATTTCAGTCGAAAGAACGACGTCCAGATGACCATTTTAGAAAACATACTTCCACTTTAAGTTTAACCATAATTTTTGGATATAGTTTCATGTTCATAATAAAAATCATTTTCCCAGAATAACAACTTTTAAATCAAATTTTATCATAGTTTTTAATTAACTAACCCAAAACAGCCCGCGGTGTTACTACGACGGCGTAAATCCGGTTTTACGGTGTTTTTCGTGTTTCCAGGTTTTAAATCATTAAGTTAGCATATAATATAGATATAGAACATGTGTTTAGTTGATTTTAAAAGTCAAGTTAGAAGGATTAACTTTTATTTGCGAACAAGTTTAGAATTAACTAAACTATGTTCTAGTGATTACAAGTTTAAACCTTCGAATAAGATAGCTTTATATGTATGAATCGAATTATGTTATGAACATCATTACTACCTCAAGTTCCTTGGATAAACCTACTGGAAATGAGAAAAATAGATCTAGCTTCAAAGGATCCTTGGATGGCTTGAAAGTTCTTGAAGCAGAATCATGACACGAAAACAATTTCAAGTAAGATTTCCACTTGAAATAAGATCGTTATAGTTATAGAAATTGAATTAAAGTTTGAATATGATTATTACCTTGTATTAGAAAGATAACCTACTGTAAGTAACAAAAGTTTCTTGATCTTGGATGATTACTTGGAATGGATTTAGAAAACTTGGAAGTAAACTTGCAATCTTGGAAGTATTCTTGATTTTATGAAAACTAGAACTTTTGGAATTTATGAAGAACACTTAGAACTTGAAGATAGAACTTGAGAGAGATCAATTAGATGAAGAAAATTGAAGAATGAAAGTGTTTGTAGGTGTTTTTGGTCGTTGGTGTATGGATTAGATATAAAGGATATGTAATTTTGTTTTCATGTAAATAAGTCATGAATGATTACTCATATTTTTGTAATTTTATGAGATATTTCATGCTAGTTGCCAAATGATGGTTCCCACATGTGTTAGTTGACTCACATGGGCTACTAAGAGCTGATCATTGGAGTGTATATACCAATAGTACATACATCTAAAAGCTGTGTATTGTACGAGTACGAATACGGGTGCATACGAGTAGAATTGTTGATGAAACTGAACGAGGATGTAATTGTAAGCATTTTTGTTAAGTAGAAGTATTTTGATAAGTGTCTTGAAGTCTTTCAAAAGTGTATGAATACATATTAAAACACTACATGTATGTACATTTTAACTGAGTCGTTAAGTCATCGTTAGTCGTTACATGTAAACGTTGTTTTGAAACCTTTAGGTTAACGATCTTGTTGAATGTTGTTAACCCATTGTTTATTAAAACAAATGAGATGTTAAATTGTTATATTATCATGATATTATGATATATAATATATCTTAGTATGATATATATACAGTTAAATGTCGTTACAACGATAATCGTTACATATATGTCTCGTTTCGAAATCATTAAGTTAGTAGTCTTATTTTTACATATGTATTTCATTGTTAATACACTTAATAATATATTTACTTATCATTTAACATAATTAACCAAGTGTATCATTATCTTAATATGATTCATATGTACCTAGTAAGACGTTGTTATAACGATAATCGTTATATATATCGTTTTCGAGTTTCTTAAATTAATAGTCTCATTTTTATGTATATAACTCATTGTTAAAATACCTAATGAGATACATACTTATAATAAAATCATGTTAACTATATATATAACCATATATATGTCATCGTATAGTTTTTACAAGTTTTAACGTTCGTGAATCACCGGTCAACTTGGGTGGTCAATTGTCTATATGAAACCTATTTCAATTAATCAAGTCTTAACAAGTTTGATTGCTTAACATGTTGGAAACACTTAATCATGTAAATAACAATTTCATTTAATATATATATATATATAAACATGGAAAAGTTCGGGTCACTACAGTACCTACCCGTTAAATAAATTTCGTCCAGAAATTTTAAGCAGTTGGAGGTGTTGACGTATCTTCTGGAAATAAATGCGGGTATTTCTTCTTCATCTGATCTTCACGCTCCCAGGTGAACTCGGGTCCTCTACGATCATTCCATCGAACCTTAACAATCGGTATCTTGTTTTGTTTAAGTCTCTTAACCTCACGATCCATTATTTCGACGGGTTCTTCAATGAATTGAAGTTTTTCATTGATTTGGATTTCGTCCAACGGAATAGTGAGATCTTCTTTAGCAAAACATTTCTTCAAATTTGAGACGTGGAAAGTGTTATGTACAGCCGCGAGTTGTTGAGGTAGCTCCAGTTGGTAAGCTACTGGTCTGACACGATCTATAATCTTTAATGGTCCAATGTACCTTGGATTTAGTTTCCCCCGTTTATTAAATCGAACAACGCCTTTCCAAGGTGAAACCTTAAGCATGACCATTTCTCCAATTTCAAACTCTATATCTTTTCTTTTACTGTCCGCGTAGCTCTTTTGTCGACTCTGGGCGGTTTTCAATCTTTGTTGAATTTGGATAATTTTCTCGGTAGTTTCTTGTATTATCTCCGGACCCGTAATCTGTATATCCCCCACTTCACTCCAACAAATTGGAGACCTGCACTTTCTACCATAAAGTGCTTCAAACGGCGCCATCTCAATGCTTGAATGGTAGCTGTTGTTGTAGGAAAATTCTGCTAACGGTAGATGTCGATCCCAACTGTTTCCGAAATCAATAACACAAGCTCGTAGCATGTCTTCAAGCGTTTGTATTGTCCTTTCACTCTGCCCATCAGTTTGTGGATGATAGGCAGTACTCATGTCTAGACGAGTTCCCAATGCTTGCTGTAATGTCTGCCAGAATCTTGAAATAAATCTGCCATCCCTATCAGAGATAATAGAGATTGGTATTCCATGTCTGGAGATGACTTCCTTCAAATACAGTCGTGCTAACTTCTCCATCTTGTCATCTTCTCTTATTGGCAGGAAGTGTGCTGACTTGGTGAGACGATCAACTATTACCCAAATAGTATCATAACCACTTGCAGTCCTTGGCAATTTAGTAATGAAATCCATGGTAATGTTTTCCCATTTCCATTCCGGGATTTCAGGTTGTTGTAGTAGACCTGATGGTTTCTGATGTTCAGCTTTGACCTTAGAACACGTCAAACATTCTTCTAAATATTTAGCAATATCGGCTTTCATACCTGGCCACCAAAAATGTTTCTTAAGATCCTTGTACATCTTCCCCGTTCCAGGATGTATTGAGTATCTGGTTTTATGAGCTTCTCTAAGTACCATTTCTCTCATATCTCCAAATTTTGGTACCCAAATCCTTTCAGCCCTATACCGGGTTCCGTCTTCCCGAATATTAAGATGCTTCTCCGATCCTTTGGGTATTTCATCCTTTAAATTTCCCTCTTTTAAAACTCCTTGTTGCGCCTCCTTTATTTGAGTAGTAAGGTTATTGTGAATCATTATATTCATAGATTTTACTCGAATGGGTTCTCTTTCCTTCCTGCTCAAGGCATCGGCTACCACATTTGCCTTCCCCGGGTGGTAACGAATCTCAAAGTCGTAATCATTCAACAATTCAATTCACCTACGCTGCCTCATATTCAGTTGTTTCTGATTAAATATGTGTTGAAGACTTTTGTGGTCGGTATATATAATACTTTTGACCCCATATAAGTAGTGCCTCCAAGTCTTTAATGCGAAAACAACCGCGCCTAATTCCAAATCATGCGTCGTATAATTTTGTTCGTGAATCTTCAATTGTCTAGACGCATAAGCAATCACCTTCGTTCGTTGCATTAATACACAACCGAGACCTTGCTTTGATGCGTCACAATAAATCACAAAATCATCATTCCCTTCAGGCAATGACAATATAGGTACCGTAGTTAGCTTTTTCTTCAATAATTGAAACGCCTTCTCTTGTTCATCCTTCCATTCAAATTTCTTCCCTTTATGCGTTAATGCAGTCAAGGGTTTTGCTATTTTGGAGAAATCTTGGATGAATCTTCTGTAGTAACCAGCCAATCCTAAAAATTGACGTATATGCTTCGGAGTTTTTGGGGTTTCCCACTTTTCAACGGTTACGATCTTTGCCGGGTCCACCTGGATACCTTCTTTGTTCACTATGTGACCGAGGAATTGAACTTCTTCCAACCAAAATGCACACTTTGAAAACTTAGCGTACAGTTTTTCTTTCCTCAATACTTCTAGCACTTTTCTCAAATGTTCTTCGTGCTCTTGATCATTCTTTGAGTAAATAAGTATGTCATCGATGAAAACAATGACAAACTTGTCAAGATATGGCCCACACACTCGGTTCATAAGGTCCATGAACACAGCTGGTGCGTTAGTCAATCCAAACGGCATAACCATAAACTCGTAATGACCATAACGCGTCCTAAAAGCAGTTTTTGGAATATCATCCTCCTTTACTCGCATTTGATGATATCCAGAACGTAAATCGATCTTCGAATAAACCGACGAGCCTTGTAGTTGATCAAATAAGTCGTCAAATCTCGGCAATGGATAACGGTTTTTGATGGTAAGTTTGTTCAACTCTCTGTAGTCAATACACAACCTAAATGTACCATCCTTCTTCTTGACAAACAAAACAGGAGCTCCCCAGGGTGATGTGCTTGGTTGAATGAAACCACGCTCTAAAAGTTCTTGTAATTGGCTTTGCAGTTCTTTCATCTCGCTGGGTGCGAGTCTGTAAGGAGCACGAGCTATTAGTGCAGCTCCTGGTACAAGATCTATTTGAAATTCAACAGATCGATGTGGAGGTAGTCCCGGTAATTCTTTCGGAAATACATCGAGAAATTCTTTTGCGACGGGAACATCATTGATGCTCTTTTCTTCAGTTTGTACTTTCTCGACGTGTGCTAGAATAGCATAGCAACCTTTTCTTATTAGTTTTTGTGCCTTAAAATTACTAATAAGATGTAGCTTCATGTTGCCCTTTTCTCCGTACACCATTAAGGGTTCTCCTTCTTCTCGTACAATGCGAATTGCATTTTTATAACATACGATCTCTGCTTTCACCTTCTTCAGCCAGTCCATGCCAACTATTACATCAAAACTCCCTAACTCTACTGGTATCAAATCAATCTTAAATATTTCGTTACCCAGTTTAATTTCTCGATTCCGGCATATATTATCTGCTGAAATTAATTTACCGTTTGCTAATTCGAGTAAAAATTTACTATCCAACGGCTTCAATGGACAACTTAATTTAGCACAAAAATCTCTACTCATATAGCTTTTATTCGCACCCGAATCAAATAAAACGTAAGCAGATTTATTGTCAATAAGAAACGTACCCGTAACAAGCTCCGGGTCTTCCTGTGCCTCTGCCGCATTAATATTGAAAACTCTTCCGCGGCCTTGTCCATTCGTGTTCTCCTGGTTCGGGCAATTTCTAATAATGTGGCCCGGTTTTCCACATTTATAACAAACTACATTGGCATAACTTGCTCCGACACTACTTGCTCCGGCATTACTCGTTCCGACACCATTTGTTCCTTTCGTTCTGTTAACCCCTGGTCCGTAGACCTCACACTTCGCCGTGCTATGACCATTTCTTTTACACTTGTTGCAAAATTTGGTGCAGAACCCCGAGTGATACTTTTCACACCTTTGGCATAGCTGCTTCTGATTGTTGTTGTTGTTGCGGTTGTTATTGTTGTTGGGATGATTATTGTAGTTGCTGTTGTTGTTGTTGTTGGGCCCTTTGTTGTAGTTGCGATTGATGTTTCGATTGTTGGAATGATTGTTGCGATTATTGTTGTAATTGCTGTTGTTGTTGTATTGGTGATTCTTATCACCGTTTTCCTCCCACTTTCTTTTGACTTGCTTCACATTGGCCTCTTCAGCCGTCTGTTCTTTAATTCTTTCCTCAATCTGGTTCACTAGTTTGTGAGCCATTTTACATGCCTGTTGTATGGAGGCGGGCTCGTGTGAACTTATATCTTCTTGGATTCTTTCCGGTAATCCTTTCACAAACGCGTCGATCTTCTCTTCCTCATCTTCGAATGCTCCCGGACACAATAGGCACAATTCTGTGAATCGTCTTTCGTACGTGGTAATATCAAATCCTTGGGTTCGTAACCCTCTAAGTTCTGTCTTGAGCTTATTGACCTCAGTTCTGGGACGGTACTTCTCGTTCATCAAGTGCTTGAATGTTGACCACGGTAGTGCGTACGCATCATCTTGTCCCACTTGCTCAAGATAGGTATTCCACCATGTTAACGCAGAACCTGTGAAGTTATGCGTAGCGTACTTCACTTTGTCCTCTTCAGTACACTTACTTATGGCAAACACCGATTCGACCTTCTCGGTCCACCGTTTCAATCCGATCGGTCCTTCGGTTCCATCAAATTCCAAAGGTTTGCAGGCAGTGAATTCTTTGTAGGTGCATCCTACACGATTTCCTGTACTGCTAGATCCAAGGTTATTGTTGGTATGTAGCGCAGCCTGTACTGCAACTATGTTTGAAGCTAGAAAAGTACGGAATTCCTCTTCATTCATATTCACGGTGTGTCGAGTAGTCGGTGCCATTTCCTTCAAAATATTCAAATGGAACAAGTTAATCATACAGAATATTAAGAGTAGTTAATAGTATTTTGTAGCATAATATGAACTCATTTATAAAAGCTTTTTCTTCATATTAGCGTTTTATAAGTTTAAATTCGGGTAGTACCTACCCGTTAATTTCATACTTAGTAGCTAATATACAATTCAACTACTACAATTCTATATGAAAAACTGATTATAATAATATTTCGCGTTCAAACTTTTATACAATATTTTACAAACTTACAATACCGCTTATTTTACATAAAGCATGAAATATAGCACACAATAACTTTGATACAAGATAGTTGTGAAGATAATTCTAGCTAGTACACAAGTCATTCAGCAAAAGCAATAAAGACACGTAATTCATACGTCCAGAAACAAGTCATGCATTCTGGTTTTACTAGGACTACTTCCCATCCTTGGTCTTGTGGAACATAACCGTTATGGCCGTTGATAAGACAGCGTGTTGTAACGTCGTCAAAGGGACGAGGGTTACGTAATGACCAACAGTCTCGTAATAACCTAAAAACCTCATTTCTTACCCCAATTACCGACTCTGCCACTTGTGGGAACGTTTTGTTTAATAGTTGTAGCCCGATGTTCTTTTTCTCACTTTGGTGAGAAGCGAACATTACTAACTCGTAAGCATAGCATGCTTCTTTATGTTGCATGTTAGCCGCTTTTTCTAAATCATGAAGTCCTATATTCGGATACATTGAGTCAAAATAATTTCTTAACCCGTTGCGTAAAATAGCATTTGGGTTCCCCGCAATATATGCGTCAAAGTAAACACATCGTAACTTATGGGTTTCCCAATGTGATATCCCCCATCTTTCAAACGAAAGTCTCTTATAAACCAAGACATTCTTGGAACGTTCTTCGAATGTCTTACAAACTGATTTCGCCGTAAATAGTTGTGCCGAAGAATTCTGACCGACTCTAGACAAGATTTCATCAATCATGTCTCCGGGTAGGTCTCTTAAAAGATTGGGTTGTCTATCCATTTTGTGTTTTTATACTGTAAAATAGACAAGAGTTAGATTCATAAAAAAAATACTTATTAATACAAGCAATTTTTACATATATCATAAAGCATAAGCACACTATATTACATATATTACACCACACGAATACAACTATCTTATTCCAACTCGCTCATTTCTTCTTCTTCGGTTTTGGTTCGTTTTGCCAAGTTTCTAGGGATATATGATGTTCCCCTAATACGAGCTGTCGTTTTCCACAACGGTTTAGAAAAACCTGGTGGTTTAGAGGTTCCCGGGTCATTGTTACAACTTAAGGGCTTCGGGGGTTGACGATACATATAAAGTTCATCGGGGTTGGAATTAGATTTCTCTATTTTTATGCCCTTTCCCTTATTATTTTATTTTACCTTTTTAAATTCAGTTGGGGTAATTTCTATAACATCATCGGAATTCTCGTCGGAATCCGATTCATCGGAGAATTGGTAATCCTCCCAATATTTTGCTTCCTTGGCGGAAACACCATTGACCATAATTAAACTTGGTCGGTTGGTTGAGGATTTTCTTTTACTTAACCGTTTTATTATTTCCCCCACCGGTTCTATTTCCTCCTCCGGTTCCTCCTCTTCCGGTTCTGATTCTTCTTCCGGTTCTTCTTCGGGAACTTGTGAATCAGTCCAATATATATTCGACTCTTCGTTATTATTAGGTAAGTCAATGAGATTTGTGCTAGAGGTAGACATCTATCACACAATATCAAACATGTTAAGAGATTAATATATCACATAATATATACATGTTAATAATATATAGTTTCCAACAAAAATGTTAAGCAATCATTTTTAAAGAAAACACGGTCGAAGTCCAGACTCACTAATGCATCCTAACAAACTCGATAAGACATACTAATACAAATTTTCTGGTTCACTAAGACCAACGCTCGGATACCAACTGAAATGTCCCGTTCTTATTGATTAAAAACGTTCCATATTAATTGATTTCTTTGCGAGGTTTTGACCTCTATATGAGACGTTTTTCAAAGACTGCATTCATTTTTAAAACAAACCATAACCTTTATTTCATAAATAAAGGTTTAAAAAGCTTTACGTAGATTATCAAATAATGATAATCTAAAATATCCTGTTTACACACGACCATTACATAATGGTTTACAATACAAATATGTTACATCGAAATCAGTTTCTTGAATGCAGTTTTTACACAATATCATATAAACATGGACTCCAAATCTTGTCCTTATTTTAGTATGCAACAGCGAAAGCTCTTAGTATTCACCTGAGAATAAACATGCTTTAAACGTCAACAAAAATGTTGGTGAGTTATAGGTTTAACCCATATATATCAAATCGTAACAATAGACCACAAGATTTCATATTTCAATACACATCCCATACATAGAGATAAAAAACATTCATATGGTGAACACCTGGTAACCGACATTAACAAGATGCATATATAAGAATATCCCCATCATTCCGGGACACCCTTCGGATATGATATAAATTTCGAAGTACTAAAGCATCCAGTACTTTGGATGGGGTTTGTTAGGCCCAATAGATCTATCTTTAGGATTCGCGTCAATTAGGGTGTCTGTTCCCTAATTCTTAGATTACCAGACTTAATAAAAAGGGGCATATTCGATTTCGATAATTCAACCATAGAATGTAGTTTCACGTACTTGTGTCTATTTTGTAAATCATTTATAAAACCTGCATGTATTCTCATCCCAAAAATATTAGATTTTAAAAGTGGAACTATAACTCACTTTCACAGATCTTTACTTCGTCGGGAAGTAAGACTTGGCCACTGGTCGATTCACGAACCTATAACAAATATGTACATATATATCAAAGTATGTTCAAAATATATTTACAACACTTTTAATACATTTTGATGTTTTAAGTTCATTAAGTCAGCTGTCCTCGTTAGTAACCTACAACTAGTTGTCCAAAGTTAGATGTACAGAAAAAAATTGATATATATTATCTTGAATCAATCCACGACCCAGTGTATACGTATCTCAGTATTGATCATAACTCAAACTATATATATTTTGGAATCAACCTCAACCCTGTATAGCTAACTCCAACATTCACATATAGAGTGTCTATGGTTGTTCCGAAATATATATAGATGTGTCGACATGATAGGTCGAAATAATGTATACGTGTCTATGGTATCTCAAGATTACATAATATACAATACAAGTTGATTAAGTTATGGTTGGAATAGATTTGTTACCAATTTTCACGTAGCTAAAATGAGAAAAATTATCCAATCTTGTTTTACCCATAACTTCTTCATTTTAAATCCGTTTTGAGTGAATCAAATTGCTATGGTTTCATATTGAACTCTATTTTATGAATCTAAACAGAAAAAATATAGGTTTATAGTCAAAAAAATAAGTTACAAGTCATTTTTTGTAAAGGTAGTCATTTCAGTCGAAAAAACGACGTCTAGATGACCATTTTAGAAAACATACTTCCACTTTGAGTTTAAACATAATTTTTGGATATAGTTTCATGTTCATAATAAAAATCATTTTCCCAGAATAACAACTTTTAAATCAAAGTTTATCATAGTTTTTTAATTAACTAACCCAAAACAGCCCGCGGTGTTACTACGACGGCGTAAATCCGATTTTACGGTGTTTTTCGTGTTTCCAGGTTTTAAATCATTAAGTTAGCATATCATATAGATATAGAACATGTGTTTAGTTGATTTTAAAAGTCAAGTTAGAAGGATTAACTTTTATTTGCGAACAAGTTTAGAATTAACTAAACTATGTTCTAGTGATTACAAGTTTAAACCTTCGAATAAGATAGCTTTATATGTATGAATCGAATGATGTTATGAACATCATTACTACCTCAAGTTCCTTGGATAAACCTACTGGAAATTAGAAAAATAGATCTAGCTTCAAAGGATCCTTGGATGGCTTGAAAGTTCTTGAAGCAGAATCATGACACGAAAACAATTTCAAGTAAGATTTCCACTCGAAATAAGATCGTTATAGTTATAGAAATTGAATTAAAGTTTGAATATGATTATTACCTTGTATTAGAAAGATAACCTACTATAAGTAACAAAGGTTTCTTGATCTTGGATGATTACTTGGAATGGATTTAGAAAACTTGGAAGTAAACTTGCAATCTTGGAAGTATTCTTGATTTTATGAAACTAGAACTTTTGGAATTTATGAAGAACACTTAGAACTTGAAGATAGAACTTGAGAGAGATCAATTAGATGAAGAAAATTGAAGAATGAAAGTGTTTGTAGGTGTTTTTGGTCGTTGGTGTATGGATTAGATATAAAGGATATCTAATTTTGTTTTCATGTAAATAAGTCATGAATGATTACTCATATTTTTGTAATTTTATGAGATATTTCATGCTAGTTGCCAAATGATGGTTCCCACATGTGTTAGGTGACTCACATGGGCTACTAAGAGCTGATCATTGGAGTGTATATACCAATAGTACATACATCTAAAAGCTGTGTATTGTACGAGTACGAATACGGGTGCATACGAGTAGAATTATTGATGAAACTGAACGAGGATGTAATTGTAAGCATTTTTGTTAAGTAGAAGTATTTTGATAAGTGTCTTGAAGTCTTTCAAAAGTGTATGAATACATATTAAAACACCACATGTATATACATTTTAACTGAGTCGTTAAGTCATCGTTAGTCGTTACATGTAAACGTTGTTTTGAAACCTTTAGGTTAACGATCTTGTTGAATGTTGTTAACCCATTGTTTATTAAAACAAATGAGATGTTAAATTGTTATATTATCATGATATTATGATATATAATATATCTTAGTATGATATATATACAGTTAAATGTCGTTACAACGATAATCGTTACATATATGTCTCGTTTCGAAATCATTAAGTTAGTAGTCTTATTTTTACATATGTATTTCATTGTTAATACACTTAATAATATATTTACTTATCATTTAACATAATTAACCAAGTGTATCATTATCTTAATATGATTCATATGTACCTAGTAAGACGTTGTTATAACGATAATCGTTATATATATCGTTTTCGAGTTTCTTAAATTAATAGTCTCATTTTTATGTATATAACTCATTGTTAAAATACCTAATGAGATACATAATTATAATAAAATCATGTTAACTATATATATAACCATATATATGTCATCGTATAGTTTTTACAAGTTTTAACGTTCGTGAATCACCGGTCAACTTGGGTGGTCAATTATCTATATGAAACCTATTTCAATTAATCAAGTCTTAACAAGTTGGATTGCTTAACATGTTGGAAACACTTAATCATGTAAATAACAATTTCATTTAATATATATATAAACATGGAAAAGTTCGGGTCACTACACATGTTACATAACTCTTTCATTCTATTTAACCTCTAAACATATCAAGAAAATATTTTTCTTGATGATTCGGTCTTTTCCGGATATTCTGATAATTTGACAAATCAAGATCGTGCCATTATGATTACCTTCTTAGAACATTAACTATGTTCATCCAAAACTCCATACCTACGAATTCTGGACCATTATTCGCTTGACTTGAAGTCGAGAAGGAAAAACAAAAGCATGAAGCTCCTAAATATAGGGGAAAATATAAAGCCCGATAACAACCCCGAAATTTATAAACTGTGTATATCAATGCGTATAGTAATACAAAGACACGGGAGAATGAAAAATACTATAACCCTAAGGTAATAGTAGAAGAAAATAACCTCCTCTGGTGGTAAATGAAAAAGAAGAATGAAGGATACGATAGCCAAGAAAATATCAAGAATCAAAACTGGATTAAGCATTTTCACAATCTATTAGGAAGTATGAAATAAGGAAGAAGCTTATAGGAGTGGTGAAAATAAATGAAACGGAAGAGGTCAATTTATAGTGAAATATCAGACATAGCAATCGAGGCAGATTACGCATTTAATTAAAGAAAATCTTAATCTCCTTAATTCCCGAAGAATCAAATCTTATTTAGAATATGAAGATTTTCTTTTCCTTAAATTCCGGAAATCAATCATTACTACGTTAAAAATTAAGACGAATCTCTATTCCTTCATTTCACTATTTTACGATAATTTCTCTCATAAGCTTCGAGTAATTGGATTGTTTTATCCATATTATTCAACGGTGATAAAACTCTAATTATCAACTCATATTCGTCATGAAAACATTTTTATTGTTAGCCATGACGACCTCACTCAAATTTCGGGACGAAATTTCTTTAACGGTTAGGTACTGTGACGACCCGGAAATTTCTGACCAAATTTAAACTTTATCTTTAAATGATTTAATGTTTTCAACACGATAAGCAAAGTCTGTAATGTTGAGTCTCAAAGTTTTAGAACTATATTCATGTAATCAATTATTCTTTGACTGTTCTCGAAGATTCACGAACAATATATATATATATATATATATATATATATATATATATATATATATATATATATATATATATATATATATAACTTAATGTGTGTCTATATATATATATATGATTTCAAATTATTTAGTAAACGATAGTAACATTCGATTATTGATTCGATTAATATTTAGATAAGTTAACTAAAACGTTTAAGATGAACCAGTAAAATACTAATTTGCTACAGTATTTTCGAATTGCTACAGTACCCGAAAAGCTACAGTGTTTTCAAAAATCACTATTTGCTACAGTATGTTTTCAAAAATCACTATTAACTTTGCTACAGTGTTTTCAAACATCACTATTTGCTATAGTAACTTTGCTGCAGTAAAACACTATTTCAAAATGAAAATGTATATATTATATATATATATATATATATTAACAAATAGCGAGACGATGATTTATAGAAGTAAATGACCAAAACACTCAAATGTATAAGTTATATCTCGATTGGTATAGTTTATGGATAATTTAAGACTATATTTTGACAAAGGTACGATTCACGAAACGTAAAGTACAAGTTTTCTCAGTATACGAAAGGACGTTCGAAAAACCAGAACCGGGACATAAGTTGAGTGATGACGTACGACTTATCGGAACGAAAATTACAAGTCAACTATGCACGTGAATTTAATATAATATATAATTAATTATATATATTATATATATTATATATTAATAAATAAATATGTCGACGAGGAAGAGTTAAATTACATGTGTGAGCTGAAAAATGGATCCATGCGATCGCATGGAATCCCCTCACATTAGCCATGCGATCGCATGGCAGGGGAATTCATGCCACACTATAAAAGCTCGATCATTTTGGCTCAGTTGCACACTCTCAATCTCTCTCGTATATATACATATATATTTATATTATTATTATTATTATTATTATTATTATTATTATTATTATTATTATTAAGATTAATATTATTATTATTAATCTTATTATTATTATTAGTAATATTATACATAAAATATTACGACGAGGTTATGAGTACGTCACTTTCAAAAATGGGTTTTCGAGCGGGATAGAGCTAAGGAAACTATGGGTTATAGCCATGGAGGTTATGGGTAATGTTCGTGGGTATTGTTTGCAAATCAAACCTAGTGTTTATCATCTCTGTTACGTCTACGTACTTGCCTGCAATATTGAATCGCAATATTGATACGTGAGCATTCATATCTTATCTTTTATATATTAATTGTGTATCCATGTCTAGTGCTCGAGTATATATATTTATGCATGCTTGTATGCTAAATATCCTCGTTAAACAGTTTATGATGAATCACGAATTAAATACATATATTACTAATAAAAGGTATATGATATGCATGTTTTTGGAAAGCTGGCGAAAAATCAATAACTTTTCATTTAGAAATCGCGTAATTTCGATGAACGAATTAAAAGATATGGTCAACTGAATTATGATTGACGTTAATTGGAATTGCTTTTGAATCCGCAATTGATACTTAAACAACTTATTTATAAGATTGATAAATTGGATTTTTGAATATTATTAGCCGAGTAAATGAATCCTTATATAAGGCACGTCTTGTTTTGTTGAACAATTGTCAAAAATGATTATTTTATCATATTTTAAAGCCTTATAAAAACTATAGTATTGAATCAGATTGACTTTTTGAAACGACTTTGGATAACTTTTGTATGTCGATCTCGAGCATTAGGATTGTGATACACTATGACCTGACCTAGCTTGATAGACATTTATTGACCAACATATGTTCTCTAGGTTGAGATCTACGGTTATTTGGTAATCCGAGTTTCGGTCACATTTTGGTGAACGACTTTATATGCTGCTAAGGTGAGTTTCATTTGCTCCCTTTTTAATTGCTTTTGCAATATATATTTTTGAGCTGAGAATACATGCACTTTATTTTAAACACAATGGATACAAGTACATACTAAATTCTACACTGAGTTTGAACCGAAAATCCCTTAGCTTTGGTAACTAGTAACTGCCGGTTATAAGAACTGGTGGGCGCGAGTAGTAGTATATGGATCCATAGGGCATGATATCCCCGTCCGAGCTAGAGCACTAGCCTTTTAACGGATGTATGCTATTTGAGAAGCGTACAGGTTGGTTTGCATGTATTATTAAGATGATTATACAAAGGGTATAAATTATATATACATTACGTTTAGTTACCAGGGTGCTCAATTTCGTAGAGTATTTTGATAAACGTTTCTGGATGAAACAACTGAAATCTTGTGATCCACCTTTATGTACAGATTATGCAAAACATTAAAACTATGAACTCACCAACCTTTGTGTTGACACTTGTTAGCATGTTTATTCTCAGGTTCCCTAGAAGTCTTCCGCTGTTTGCTTATATGTAAGACAAGCTATGTGCATGGAGTCCTACATGGCATATTTTTCAAGGAAACGTTGCATTCACCAAATCATCACCATGTATCTTATTTTGACTGCATTGTCAACGGAAGTACTATTGTAAACTATTATTTACGATGATTGTCTATATGTAGAAATCTTCAGCTGTCGAAAACCTTTGATTTAAATATTCATTTATGGTATGCCTTTTCAAAAGAATGCAATGTTTACAAAACGTATCATATAGAGGTCAAATACCTCGCAATGAAATCGATGAATGACGTGTTCGTCCATATGGATTTGGAGCGATCGTCACATAACAAATGTGATAACACTCTTTATTTGATTAAAACAATGATATTTCTAAATATTAGGAGTAATAATAATTATTATAATTAATAACTTTAACAATAATATCATAATAATAATAATGTTAATAATAATAACACTTATCATGACAATAACAATAATAATAATAATAATAATAATAATAATAATAATAATAATAATAATAATAATAATAATAATAATAATAATAATAATAATAATAATAATAATAATAATAATAATAATAATAATAATAATGAAAATATAATGTATATACCCTTTCTAAAGCTTTTCCAAAAAGAATTGCTAACGACGGGGCTCGAACCCGCGACCTCCCGAATACCCGCTAACCCCTTAATCATCTGTTCTGTCTTGTATTTCTGTCTTTATACGCCAGTTAATATTATTTAACCTGACTCAACTGTTTTCCCTAGTTCTCCTTCTTTATTTTCCCAATTTGATCGACCAAAACATTTATCAATCCAAACCAGTTATGAACCATTTTTAATTAGAATATTAATACGAATTGTAACAACAAAATGTAATTGAATTTATTAGAAAAAAAAATTTATAAAAGACTGCACAGCAGTTTGTTCTTCGTGAAACAAAAACAAACAAAAAAAAATTTAACTCAAAAATTCAGATTAATTGGAAACAAATGGAAAACATAACTAATTCATATTTGCTTTAGAATGTATAAAAGAAACAGAATAATTAGTGATTGACCAGATTACTTAAAATAAAAGAATAACACAGGTCAGACTTACAAAAAAAAAAAAAAAACACGATATGAACTCCAAATTAAATTTCGATTTTAAATGGGTTTTAGATCACGATCTCTGAATGAAAAAAGTTCTAAATAGTTATTAGAAACTATCTGTATCAACAATTAAACTTATAACCTCAAAACAAACTTGAATTTAACAATGAACAAATACTTTGACTTTTTTGAAGAATAAGTTTGACTTCAAAATTCGAACTCAATTCGAAAAATTGACATATGAAACTCTACAGAAAGTTTGTTTGGATGATTTCTAACGAGACTGCATTAATAGATTTTAAAAATCAATAAAAAATTGAGCCTTTGCTCCTTTGAGTTCATAACAGAGGTTAACGGTAGTTTCAAAAAAAAAAAGTTTAATTACACAGACCTTAATGATTGAAGACTGTTATAGTTGACAGTGTTGATAGAAAGTCGAGTGTTTTTATTCATAACATAGAAAAATTCGAGTGTTATATCCTGATAGCTGGTCGACAACCGTATCAAGCAGGAAGGAAAAAAAATAAAAATAAAATAAAAAGCAGAATCAGATTCGTACAATTTGATTTGGATATATAACAACTTTGAGACAGAATCCAAAAATTAGTAATAGTTGGATGTTGAAGTTTAACAAATTTCGTACCAGTTCAATTTTTTTTTATAAGTTATATAATTAAATTAATATTAATAATAAATAAATATATTAATAATAATAATAATAATTACATTAATACTAAATAATAATGATACAGGAAAATAAAATTAATAATAATAATATTATTAATGATATTAATAATGTATTATGTTATTTCTTATTAACTATAATACAGTTAATATTTTATATTAATAATCATAATAATAACAGTAATAATAATATTAATAAGGTAATACTAAAAATATTGATATAACAAATTATACTTGTCAAATCGCACATCTATATATTATATGTTAAAATAATACTAGTATCAATATTAATATTGAAGGTAATACTGATATTGATATTAATAATAATAATAATAATAATAATAATAATACAAATTATAATAATACTAATATTATTAATTATAATAATAATATTAGTAATGATATTACTACAATAAGTTAAATATCAAATTCGCATTTATAGATAATATATTTAAAGTAATAATTTACATAACAGTATCATGTATATTAATTTTAGAAAAAGATGATGATATTATTATATCAAATAAATAAAGAAAATGAGTATTACATGTTATGTGGTATAACCATATGATATACGTTATATAATAACTTATTTGGAATATTAACTGTTTATACAATTTAACATATATTACAATATACATATAATGATATATATAATTCATATATTTATATATAAATTTATATTAATTACAATTTAATTATTTTATATCTTATTTTACATATTATATTTTATTATTTCAAAATATTATATATACATACATTTATATTTATACATCTATATTATATATAATAATAAAGTCTTTTTTTCCTAATCATTCTTAAAAAATTAAAAATGGAGAAGAAGTGACCATTAGATTAGAAACTAACTTTCAATATAAACCATTGGATCAAATGATCACTCAACATTTGTCTCTCTCCTCAAATTCAAATGTTTAATGACCATAATACCCTTTTATTCCACAAAAATAATACGGGTCTTTTTCCAAAAAAATATTACGGGGTTTCTATCTTTTCTCATTATTCACCATCACCATTCAAAAATCAACCAGAAACATCTAATTATTCAAAATAACATTAGGGTTCTTCATGATCAGATGCAGATCCATATTATTTCGTGATTGAAAAAAAAGGCAAAACATACGAAGCATTAGGGTTCACGATTTAATTAGGAATCAGACTGCATTAGTATTCTATGAACGACGTATGCATAGCCTCTGATTAGGGCAAATCAAGGTAATTAATGTAAATGAATTATGGGTTTTATTGTTTTTTATTGGGTTTTTCATGGTTTATCAATTGATTGTTAATTAGGGTTGTTTTTATTAGGTTTTTTTACTAAAAAAATCAAATCTTGTATTTTTTTTGTCTGGCATTTAAAACATACCGTAATGAGTAATTGAAAAAAGAATTAACTAAAATCAACATGATATTATGTATTTGTATTACTAATCAACTGTTATGTTTTTTTTATAATCGACCACTCTACGGATGTAGTCCAGGGAGTTGAGAAGCACTTTACACCCATCAGATTAGTTAAAGTTTATTGGTATTCTACAACACTTATACAGATTTAATGTTTGTTAGTTTTGTTGTTTTTAAAAAAATAATATATATATCTATGATTACTACACATTCATATTATTTGCTTAATACATATTTGGAACATAAACCATGGTTTTCACACTTCCACCATGTCACAAAGTGGTAACGACAAATAAAAGGATGATTTAGTTTCATATGAACTCTGATGATGAAACTATTATAACAAGCCAGCAAATATCTCATTCTCAGTGTTACTTAACAATCATGCATTCAGAACTATAGAATAGTCTGTAACATAATAATTTACTTCATAATTAGATCATTGGATAGCTTAATGGTTTTACTTAGTTTAGAAGGTAAGTTATTACTTTCTGTTCATGTATCTATCTTACATTTGTTTAATATAAATTAGTTTATTCAGTCTTTTTTATCATGTAGGTGATGAGTTGGAGTCTAAAAATGTGAAAAAAAACCATGACCACGAGGAGTATTTCCTATCGTGTATGTATGCATCATGACTGGTTATTGCGTTTGTGTACAGTCCAAATTCTTTGTATTCTCATCTTAATTAATCTTGTGGCATCTTGCAGAAGGGGAATGTAATATATTATGCACAAAAGGAGAAAGGATGTTAAGCTTGTGCCTTTGGGGTTAGGTACAATCAATTGATTACAAAAATGCCGCGAAGTTCAATAAAATTGTGTATGTTTTGTATTTCTTATCCTGAAGTTCATTATTTTGATAGGGTTTAAATCACTTCAATGAGATCTTGAAAGTGGCGGATGGTATTATCCTTTCTCTTTCGAATTTTAATCAAAATATTATATATGTGCTTCGATCTATAAACTTAAAATGGATTATTCACCTGAGTGCAAAGTCTTTGCATTATGTGTGCAAAAAAAGAAACTTTAGTCCAAATATTTACTATTGGTGGTAAAATGGGTGATCTGGAAAATGTAATAGAATGGGTTAAGGACTAAACATGCAGTTCTACTACGGGTCAAGCCGACTTGCAAAAACTTGTTTGAACACGTGGTTAGTAACCTGGTTTTAAGATATGAAGTTTTATAGAAAGTCAAGTGCAGATAATATATTCATACTAATTATAATAGTTTGATTCGCCAGACCTGTTTGGACTATGTTCAAATGAGTATCATTTTCTTATGTAGACCCACGTTGAATCGTTAAAGATAAAACATAAGCCATATTGACCCATTTTTACATTAATGATTCAAAATTTAAACCCTCACTTCATCAGTTACCTTATGTTACCTTCTCCAAATACCAAAAGGAAGACTGGCGATTGCGCAAGCTACACGATAATATGCTCAGGTATGTCAATCTTGACTCATATTTGACCCGTTGACCAACCATCAATTCTTTTACATATCTTTAACTTTCTCCTTCTTCTTTTTTTAACAGTATACACATATTATATATGCTAGATAAGACACACCTTATCTTTTATCTATACATGATCTTATGTTAAAAAAGGTTGCTTGAGTTGTCAGGTAATCTGAACTTCCGATAATTACCTCTTACGAAAGTAAGCATCTTTTCAGTCATTCACGTATTTCACGAAAATTGTAATACCCATATGTATAAATATTAAATAATGCTACTTTCAGTCATAATTCTGAATATTGTTGCTTTCAACGATTCAAGAACAGAACTCATTAATTTATTATGTAATATTTTTTATTTTCGTTACATGATGTTGATCTCAATGTTCAACAACTTCTGATTTTGTAGTGAAACTTTCACTCACACATGTGCGCTTATACAGTCTAGATATATTTGAACGCTTTATTTGTAAATGGAACACAGGCACTCTGTGAATAAAAAGAAAGATATTTTGTCCCGCACGAAAGATGAAAATAATGTATATGTGTTTTCGAACAAAACTGTCATCAAAATTGGTAAGGTCTTTGTTCTATTCTTTGCATCATCCAAAACTCTGAGCATGTACCTGCTTTTGATGAAATGGCCAAGAAACTGAAACAAGATCACATAGATTTGGTAACGTTTCTCCTTTATATTTTCTTCATTATTTTCAGGCATTTTGAAAAGAGGAGCTGATAAGAAAAGATTGGATGGTGACAGTAAGTTCATAGCAGCTCACATTTTCTGAAACCTTACACAACTTGGTTTGTATCTCGTGTAACATAAGTCGGGTGATAACATTAATTTTAGGGATGAAGATGTCAATAGGTTTTCCGAAGAAGATGCATATCACTAAAGAAAAGGTAGAATCACATGCCTTTAATGAGTAGTTCACATTTTCAATCAAAAATCTGATGTAGTACAATGATATTAGTAATCATGCACTGATTGATATTACGATGTAGTCAAGTGTTTTACATTACTTTTTTGCTCGAGTTACTTGTCTACCATAACTTTTTTATATAATCCCGCGAAATCGCGGGTTATAAGCTAGTTTTTCTTTATAACAATTGTTCGTGAATCGTCGGAGTGGTCGAAGTCAAATGATTTCATAAAACAGTTCAAAAATCTTGAGACTCGGCATTACAGACTTTGCTTATCATGTCGAAATCATATAAATATTAAGTTTAAATTTGGTCAAAATTTTCGGGTCGTCACAGATGATGTTGTTGAAGCTGGTAAATTTTGCACCATATTCTCCAAAAATCATTACTCAGGCGCGAAGCTCGTTGACTTCTTCGATTACTCTGGGATGATTGTCGGTAAGAACGAGCGAATGAATAAGGTTTAGAATAGTGGATAGAATATAATCGTGGCGAGATACTCTGGAAATGAGTGTGAAAATGGTGCTTCGAATGGATTCGCCGGTAAGTGCTTCAGGTTCTTCGCCAAGAGGTGAATTTGGTTGATGAAAAGGATCACCTTCTTTTTGTCTCCAATGATTAAGTAGGCTACGAATCCATCAGATGAATTGGTTGATTCATTCTGGTGACACTGCTTTCGGAGCTTAGGTGAAACTCCATATCGGAATAGCTATCGGAATCCGAGGAATTCGAACTGGTTGAGAGATTCATCTCGTACGATCAGATGAAGGATTTTCGATAAGAAATAGATTATAGGATGTAGATTAGTACCCTGCAATACCTAATTTACATATGCATATATAATATTAAAATCCCATAAGTTACGGAGGAATCTACGAAAGCTGTCAGGCAAAGGTAATAATAACAGATACGCTAAGATATGAATTTATCTATACACTATCTATGCAATAGAGATAGTAAGACGTGTCTAGACTTTAAGGATGATAAGCAAATAATTTTCGACACTAAATGATAAGCAAAACTTTGGACATGCAGACACGGTCGAAGTTCAGGCCCACTAATGCATCTAAACAACTATCAGTTAGACACACTAATGCAAGACCTGGTTCGCTAAGACCACCGCTCTGATACCAACTTTCATGACCCGTCCTAATCCATCTAGATGAATACATTACATTTGGTTACATCGCAAGGTACTTGACCTCTATATGATACATTTTACAAACATTGCATTCGTTTTTAAAAGACAAACTTTTATTTCATCGAAAGTTGAAAGCATGCATACTATTTCATAATATATCCAACTATAAATGACTTAATAATATTCTTGATGAACTCAACGACTCGAATGCAACGTCTTTTGAAATATGCCATGAATGACTCCAAGTAATATCTCTAAAATGAGCAAATGCACAGCGGAAGATTTCTTTTATACCTGAGAATAAACATGCTTTCAAGTGTCAACCAAAAGGTTGATGAGTTCATTAGTTTAGCATAACAATTATTTCCATTAATTTAATAGACCACAAGATTTTCATTTCATTTCTCATAAATATCATCTCATATCAGGCATTTCGCAAACTGCATAGAGATAAAAATCATTCATATGGTGAACGCTTGATAACCGAACTAACAGGATACATATAGAATATCCCTATCATTCCGGGACTCTCATCAGACATGATAATCAGAGTACTAAAGCATTCGTAACCCGAATGTAACGTGTCAAGGTCCATAGATCTATCTTTAGGATTCGCGTCAATTAGGGGCCATTTCCCTAATTCTTAGGCTACCAAGCTAAAAAGGGGCATATTCGATAATCCAACCATAGAATGTAGTTTCGATTACTTGTGTCTATTTCATAAAACATTTATAAAATCAGCGCATGTATTCTCAGTCCCAAAAATATATATTACAAAAGCATTTAAAAAGGGAGCAAATGAAACTCACAATACTGTATTTTGTAGTAAAAATACATATGACGATATTGAACATATAATAATAGTTCAAAAATTTTGGAGACTCAATATTTCAAACTTTGCTTATCGTGTCAAAATCATATAAGGATTAAAGTTTAAATTTGATCGGAAATTTCCGGGTCGTCACCAAAATCTTCCATTTAAGGTCAAGACCATCATAAATCACTAAAAGCTAGTGATTAAGGTCCAACAATACTAACTAACACAAAATTGGGGTATTTCATACCCATCATTTCCAACTAGGTCAATCGTTACCCATTTGACCATTTTAAAGTCAACACACCCATTTCGGGTCATCCACTAACCCAAATACATTCATTTAATATCTAGGTGTGCTAGTAAATAACTAACCAATTAAGACTCAATAACCTCAATTATCACTTTGAAACCCTAGGTTAGTTACTATTGAGTCTTCATGACTCAATCTTACCCAAGAACACCCAAAATCACCAAATTTGGGCTTTATGTTCACCATTTACCCAAACCCTAACCCTTATATATATTAAAGTAAGAAAATCAAAGTTAGGATATACCACTATAATCAAAACGTAGCTAATGGATAGATGAACAACTTTAATACACGCGCTTTGGCTTGAAATCAACTTCTTCTTCCTTGATTTAAGATTTCTCTCTCTCAAATAGGTTTCTCACTCTAGAACCTTTAATTGGAGAGATGATATGGTTGATGATAATGTTGAATGTGTTTCAACCACCACACAACTGGCCACTAAAGCCCCAAACTCGTCCTCATGTAAAAAGACAAGAATGCCCCTCATTAAACTTTAATTTAATAAACAGGAATCTGTGCACAGGAGCAGTGCGCAGCGCGCACACTTACCCCTGCGCGGCACGCACGAAGGTCTGGACAGTTTCCTATAACAACCCGTCCTAATCCATCTGGACGAATACATTACATTTGGTTACATCGCGAGGTACTTGACCTCTATATGATACATTTTACAAACATTGCATTCGTTTTTAAAAGACATACTTTCATTTCATCGAAAGTTGACAGGAATGCATACCATTTCATAATATATCTAAACTATAAATGACTTGATAATATTCTTGATGAATTCAATGACTCGAATGCAACGTCTTTTTGAAATATGTTATGAATGACTCCAAGTAATATCTCTAAGATGAGCAAATGCACAGCGGAAGATTTCTTTCGTACCTGAGAATAAACATGCTTTCAAGTGTCAACCAAAAAGGTTGGTGAGTTCATAGTTTTATCATAAGTAATAAAATTCATCATTTTGATAGACCACAAGATTTAAATACAGTACACCTATCTCGTGTACAAAACCATTTATCATAATGCTTAGCAGAGTAGGTTCGTATCCTTTAATCCCCCGTAGGTTGCCTCGCGATTTTTAAATAATCGTACACATATCTCGTGCACAAAAACTAATACACATAACCTGTGTATAAAAATCATTCTCTCGATACATAACATTCACATTGCTTTCATATCTTGGCTTGGTAACTGACCTTAACATATAATGTGCATCAATAATATCCCCAAAACAGAACATCTTGTCTGTATAATATATAAACTTCGAAGTACTAAACACCACGCCCACTAGCTCTTCCGTCTAGTGAACATTCTGGGTAGGGGTGTTAAACCCGGTAGCTACCTCTAGGATTCGCGTGAATTAGGGCCATACCCGATTCTAATTCTTAGGTTACCAAGCAATAATAATCAGGGGAAAATATATTCATCAATTGGTGGCAATTATCATGTCCACCTAATTCAATAATAATCCACAGAACTTATGTCTGCATAATAATTCATTCGAGGAATGTTTTGCTTGTGTCTATCTCATCAAACATTTATAAAAAGCATTTCATGTATTCTCAGTTCAAAATATATTTCAAAAGCATTTAATAAAGCAGTTATAAAATCAGCGCATGTATTCTCAGTCCCAAAAATGTAAAGAGTAAAAGGGAGCAAATGAATTCACAATACGATATTTTGTAGTAAAAATATGCATACGACGGAACTGAACAATGCAGGGTTGACCTCGAATTCACGAACCTATATCATTTATATGTATATTAACACACATAATGGTAATTGAACAAATTTAGGTATTATTATTAATTGTTATTTAGTAACTTGTATGTTTCATTACTAACTAAACTAACTATATTTATTTTTATATACATTAAATAGATAATTAATATTTATTACAAACATCTTAATATAGTAATGTTTTATGTAAATAATATATTTTTATATAGAAAATCTATATTTGATATATTAATAATACTAATAATAATAATGATAAAAAAAATAATATTAGTGTTAGAAATAATAAAAATGATAATAAAAATAATAATGATAAAAATAATGATAATTCTAATAATAATAATAATAATAATAATAATAATAATTATTATTATTATTATTATTATTATAATAATAAAAATGATAATTTTTATAAAAAATTTTGTTTCAATAATAATACTACTTACATTAAAATGATAATAATAATAATAATAATAATAATAATAATAATAATAATAATAATAATAATAATAAAAATGAGTAATAAGTAAACTACCTCAAAGAAGTATCCCTAAAAAAATGCCCAAGTCCGGGTTTGAACCCGCGACGTCCCGCTAACCCAATAATATCCTTAACCATTGAACCATCTGCTGCTTTTCTGAATTAATACCCAATCTATATCTATATATCTAATATATCTAACTGTTTCCATCTTCTAAAAAAATGCCACAACCGAGACTCGAACCCGCGACCTTTCACTCCCCAACAACACCCTTAACCATAACACCATCTGCTTCTTTCTAATTTATTTCTCGGATTAAATTCTTTTAACCCCTGTCTGACTGTATCTTTGTTCTTCATCATCTATCCCTCATCATCCCCATCCCTAATCATCATCATTCATCCTTAACATCATTTAAACGAGTTTCATCATCATAAACTAACAATCTATCATACGTATCATTATTAAATCGCCATCTTAATCATCATGATCCAGTCGTCATCATCTTCTTTATTACGCCTATCATCATCTATTTCATTATCATACATGTATAATGTAATTGTAATATCACTCATCGTTCTTGAGCCAACTTTAAAACGCATGAATCGAATTAATGATGTCAACCATACAGTTCAACATCATTCTTTGTATTCGGTTCATTAAAAGCCCAAAGAAAAAAAATAGCCCACTTATTATCTAACAGGAGCCCAAAAAATCCATTCGTTCAGCCCAAGTTCCATTAAATAATTAAAGGCTTCGATATACATATATATATACAAAGCATCTATAGCCGTCAACATGAAAATAAAAGGGTTACGGTTCGTTGGACAGTAAAACAGAAAACACGTTTGGTTTGATGTTTATCCACGGTAGCGGTCATAGTTAGACAGAAGATCATAGCATACTCATTAAATCATTGTGATCGTAACAGAAGTATGAACAAGCAGTTAGTGGTGCTCCGATGTCCTTTCAAAAAAAAATGATGGTGTTGATGACCGAACATTTATAGTAACAGGAGGTACTATAATCGAAATATTTAAGTGGGTTTTCAATTGGTAGTTTAGTGACAATTTACGGTGGTGATTTATGGTGGCTGATGGAAGTGATAGCCGATGGTGGGTGGTTTTAAAACCGTAAACAGAAAACAGGACTATCGAAAGTTATAGTGATGGTGGTGGAGGTTTGTAGATGGGTTAATGGTGGTTCGTAATGGTTGATTACTGCGGCCTGCAGCAACATAGTAATGAGTTGCAGGTTGGGGTTCTCCGGTGGTTTAAGGTGGTTAAATAGAGGTGATGGCGACTTTAAAGTGGTGATGATTGATGGTGATCGAGTTCATGATGAGGGTGGTGTCTAGTGGGTGTTTAAGGGTGGGTTGAGGTGATCGTTGATGGCGAATGATACTTGTTGAAGAAGAGAAGACATAGATGATTGTTTGGTCATGAAAACAAGAAGAGTATGATGAAAACGTTTTTAACTTTCCATCTGTATGTGTATGTCCATATATCCATCCATCTATATATTATATATAATATATGTGAGATGCAGTGAAGCATAACAAAACACATACAGTGATCATATTAAAATATGAATATAACTTTAAACACAGTAATAATAATTCAATTAGAAACAGTGAGCAGCCGCATGATTTGGAATCACTCTACCGGCAGTCTTCACGGATTGTGTATCGTCCACTATTTGAAATCAGTGGCGGATAAAAGTCTTCAGAAAAATCCATTATTTCTAAATTAACTATATTTATTTATTTTGGTCATTATGGTATAAAATTCGATCATTAATTTATTAAATAAAATTTACATCAATTGTCCCTCTCATTTATGGGTAAAAATATAAAAAGTGTTAAAACTTAACAAATAGTTCATAAATACATTTTTAATAAGCCTAAATTTTATAGAACTCATTTTTGTATTACCGTTTATTTTAAAATTACATAAGTTTGAATTTAACTTGCTTAATATCAATCGAAACATCAAACGAGTATTACAATCATTTAATATTTATTTTTAATATACTTTATTTATATATAGAGATATATTTTAAGTAATAAATATTAAAATATCCTATTTTTTATTTTATTAATTTTTAATAACAACAACATATAATACTTCAAATTATATTTCGAATTATTATTTATATATACATACACACATATCTATTTACAATTAATTGTTCGTGAATCGTCGAGAGCAGTCGAAGGGAAATTGAATATATGGACATCGTTTCAAAATTTTCTAGACTCAACATTACGTACTTTGCTTATCTTGTCGAAATTATATAAAGATTAAGCTTAATTTGGTCAGAAATTTCTGGATCGTCACAGTACCTACCCGTTAAAGAAATTTCTCTTGAAATTTGATTGGGATAGTCATGGCTGACAATAAGTATGTTTTTAAGACGCATATGAGTTAGAATTTAGAGTTTTATCATTATTGAATAATATAGATAAAACAACTCGATTATGTGAAGAGTACGAATGAAATGATTGCAAAAGAGTGAAATGAATAAATACAGGTTCGTCTTAACTGGTGACGTAGTCATGGTTGATTTCCGGAATTTAAGGGATTTAGAGAAAAATTTCGTAATAAGATTTGATTCTTCGGTAATTAAGGAAATTAGAACCCTCTTTGATTAATTGCGATAATCTGTTTCGATTGCTTTGTCGGATATTTCACTATAAATTCGCCCTCTCCATTTCCTTTATATTTTGGAGTTCCATGCTTTTGTTTTCTCTTCCCAACTTTAAGTCAAGCGAATAATGATCCAGAATTTGTAGGTATGAAGTTTTGATTGAACATGACTAATGTTCTAAGAGAGAGATTGTAATAGCACGATCTTGATTGGTTAACCTACCATAATTCAAGAGAAAAGATAGGACTATCAAGAAAATACGTTCTTGATATGTTTAGAGATGAGGTAGAATGTAAGAGTCGTATAGCATGGCACATGATGACGTTATGATCTGTGAATCATCACATTCCATTTAGAAACTCAGCATGACTTACTGTAATATAATCACGTTGATCAAGTGTCATTATATTATACTAACGCATGCTTCAGTTCCTAACACTACTTCAATAACATTCATATTTTACATTCGAATATTTCAGAATTTAGAAACTAAAACAGTTTCCTTTCTGATGTAATACAGATATCGCGAAGAGATAAATGATTTCAGATAAGAATAGTTATGAAAATATCTTCAGAAATATGGAGGATATTTATTATGAAAGATATGATGATATCTTAGAATTACTAATATCGATGGATGATGATGAAGATTGTCCGTAAGGGTTTAGATTCAGAAGCAAGGTATTCGCTTAAGATTTCATCAGAAACAGAATTATCAGGATTCTTTAAATACAGAGTTTGGTCCTTGTATTTCTCCTTGATCTTCTTCATGGTTCGCTCAATCCCTTTTCAGTATCAAAACTTTTGAGCTTTTTCAGCCTGCCATTCTTTATTATCAAACTTTTGACTGTTAAGGCAGTCTTTAGTTTTTACTGCTTCATCAGCTTTTTTTCAAAACTCAGAAAACTGATTCATAGGCAAAAGTGTTTTTCAGAAATTCAGAATTGAAGTTCGTAAATCCAGGAGGTAGAAGTTACATATATATATATATATATATATATATATATATATATATATATATATATATATATATATATATATATATATATATATATATATATATATATATATATATATATATATATATATATAATTGTTGTCGTAGAATCACTGAGAGATTCGAGATTATCGATTGGTGCCTCCCGGTATTTGGTATGGTAATTATCTTTACAAGATGTTGATGAGTTCATGATAAGATTTCAATAGATAAATATAGTGATTTGTCGGAGAGATTTAAGCCAAAGAGTAACGAGGTTGCTGGTACGTCTGCTGATAATATGGTGAAATATAAAAGGTTCCCTGGTAACAATGATGAAAGGTAAACTTATATATCATGGTTATAATAAGGCTAATCCAAATGAAAATCGAAGTTGATTTGCTGGAGCTGTGACAAAATTGACTAATTTGAAGAGGGACTGTAAAGTTATTTTCGGTAATAACAACGCCAAAGGAGCTAGCAAATATACGTGTTAAACATTTACTCAGGTTCCGAGAGTTTTTCAGGTGCATAACTATATGCATAAATCTTTCCTTCTGTAGATGAAGTGAGGTTGGTTCATCCTCTCGATTGAGGTGTTTTCTAGAATCATGAAAGGTTTGAACGCAGATTGTAATCGTCAAGATACAAATGAGGTTTAAAATGAAATCAAGTGGCAAACTTGAAGAGATGTTTAGTTTCATATGTTATAATCAATATTTTAATTCATTTTAATTGTCCAATGTTAGTAGTCCACAGTTATTAGTCCATAGTTAGTAATTTAACAATTCATATATAGTTTAATATATTATATTCGAATTAATTAATACATTTTGTGACCCGTAATATACATGTCTCAGACTCGATCACAACTCAAGGTATATATATTATTTTAGAATCAACCTCAACCCTGTATAGAGAACTCGATCATTACTGCAAATAGAGTGTCTATGGTTATTCCAAATAATATATATATAGATGATGTCGATATGATATGTCAAAACATTGTATACGTGTCCCGATATTTAAAGTGCATAAAAATAAATAACAGAAATTAAATGACGATAAATAAAATTGCGAGAATTAAAATTGCGATAAATAAATTGCGATAAATAAATGTAAATAGGAATTAACAGTTAGCTAGGAACAGTTAGCTAGGATTTTGTTAGCGTGGATTCTTAACAGCATTTCTCATACTTAATTTGTTTGTTTCTAACAAATTTTATTTGTCCAATGTTTTCTTCATTATGTCGCTTGTTGGATTCTGATGAGTCAAAATTCAAATATGAAATTGAATGAAAATGGTTATTCTGTGGTGAACGGATTCGTATATCTGTGGATGTAAGTAGAATAGTAAATGACTGTTGAATCAGATTAGAAGAATGTATAGTGTAACTTATTAATGTGAAATCTAAATATTCCTCGGGTCTACCCGTTAAAATATTTTCACCATTAACAGTTTGTACAAAAGAATTTTTAATTACAATCTTTATGAAAAAATATATACATATATATTTTTTTCAGATGTAATCATGGATTTAATGAGTTAATATGATATTAATCTCATTTGATTTATCGTTAGAACTAGAACACATAATCTCGAAAACTTTAAAGATTACATAATCGTTATGTCGAACGAAGATAATTGAGGTAGAATGATACGTAGAACGATGATTATACTCGAGGTACAGAATAAGATGTTGTGACGATCGCTCCAAATATACTTGGACGAACACGTCATTCATCGATTTCATTGCGAGGTATTTGACCTCTATATGATACGTTTTGTAAACATTGCATTCTTTTGAAAAGGCACACCATAAATGAATATTTAAATCAAAGGTTTTCAACATCTGATGATTTCTACATATAGACAATCACCGTAATATAATAGTTTACAATAATACTTCTATTGACAATGCAGTCAAAATAAGATAGATGGTGATGATTTGTGAATGCAACGTTTTCTCGAATAAAGCATGTATGACTCCATGCACATATCTTGTATAACATATAAGCAAATAGCGGAAGATTTCTAGGGAACCTGAGAATAAACATGCTAACAAGTGTTAACACAAAGGTTGATGAGTTCATAGTTTTAAAGTTTCGTATAATCTGTATATAAAGGTGAATCACAAGTTTTCAGTTGTTTCATCCAGAAACGTTTATCAAAATATTCTACGAAATTGAGCACCCTGGTAACTAAACTTAACGTATATATAATTTATACCCTTGTATAATCATCTTAATAATACACGCAAACCAACGTGTACGCTTCTCAAATAGCATACATCCATTAAAAGGCTAGTGCTCTAGCTCGGATAGGGATATCAAGCCCTATGGATCCATATACCACTATTCGCGCCCACCAGTTCTTATAACTGGCATTTACTAGTTACCAAAGCTAAGGGATTTTCGGTTTAAACTCGGTGTAGAATTTAGTATGTACTTGTATCCATTGCGTTTAAAATAAAGTGTATGTATTCTCAGCCCAAAAATATAGATTGTAAAAGCAATTAAAAAGGGAGCATATGAAACTCACCTTAGCAGCACATAAAGTCGTTCACCGAAATGTGACCGAAACTCGAAATACCAAATAACCGTAGATCTCAACCTAGAGAACATATGTTGGTCAATAAATGTCTATCAAGCTAGGTCAGGTCATAGTGTATCACAATCCTAATGCTCGAGACCGACATACAAAAGTTATCAAAAGTCGTTTCAAAAAGTCAATCTGACTCAATACTATAGTTGAATGATCATGGTAATCGAAACATTCTAACATTTCACATAGTTTTCCAATTCTTGTAAAATTAAACTATAGTTTTTATAAGGCTTTAAAATATGATAAAACAATCAATTTTCACAATTGCTCAACAAGACGAGACGTGCCTTATATAGAAATTAATTTACTCGATTAGTAATATTTGAAAATCCAATTTATCAATCTTATAAACAAGTTGTTTAAATATCAATTGTAGATTCAAAAGCAATTCAATTAATGTCAATCATAATTCAGTTGACCATATCTTTAAATTCTTCATCGAAATTACGCGATTTCTAAATGAAAAGTTATTGATTTTTCGCCAGCTTTCCAAAAACATGCATATCATATTCCTTTTATCAGTAATTTATGTATTTAATTCGTGATTCATCATAAATTGTTTAACGACAAAATTTAGCATACAAGCATGCATAAACATATATACTCGAGCACTAGACATGGATACACTTTTAATATATAAAAGATAAGATATGAATGCTCACGTATCAATATTGTGATTCAATAGTTATAACCCATAGTTTCCTTACCTCTTATTTGCTCGAAAACCATTTTGAAATCATTTAGACATAACCTCGTCGTAGTTTTTTATGTATAATACTAATAATTATTATACTAATAATAATAATAATAATAATAATATTAATAATAATATTAATCTTAATAATAATAATAATAAATTAAATTAAATTAAATAAATATACGGAGTAATATTAGAGAAAGAGGGATAGATAGATTCAGCTGGAACCAGATCGAGCTTTTATAGTACCTGACTTGAAACAGTACCCCATGCGATCGCATGGGGTTTAGCCTCCTTGGCCATGCGATCGCATGGCTATAGGATCCAGCTGAAAGGACCCGTTCATATACATTATAAACGATTCACAATAGTTGATTACATCGCGAGGTATTTTGACCTCTATATGATACATTTTACAAACATTGCATTCGTTTTTAAAAGACAAACTTTCTTTACAACGAAAGTTGACGGCATGCACACCATTTCATAATACATCCAACTATAATTGACATAATAATAATCTTGATGAACTCAATGACTCGAATGCAACGTCTTTCAAAATATGCCATGAATGACTCCAAGTAATATCCTTAAAATGAGCTAATGCACAGCGGAAGATTTCTTTAATACCTGAGAATAAACATGCTTTAAAGTGTCAACTAAAAGGTTGGTGAGTTCATAGGTTTATCATAACAATCATTTCAATATATTAATAGACCACAAGATTTCCGTTTATAAATATATGTACACTCGCAAGTGTATAAGAGTATTCTATAAATTGTAGGCACCCGGTAACAAGCCTTAACGTTCATGTTTTACCCTCTGAAGTACACCAAATCAGGTGTGTTTAAAATAACCTCGAAGTACTAAAGCATCCCATAGTCAGGATGGGGTTTGTCAGGCCCAATAGATCTATCTTTAGGATTCGCGCCTACCGTACATAGACAAGTAGTTTAATGTTACCAAGCTAAGGGTATATTTCTGGTTTAAACCCACGTAGAATTAGTTTTAGTACTTGTGCCTATTTCGTAAAACATTTATAAAAAACAGCGCATGTATTCTCAGTCCCAAAAATATATATAAAAGGGAGCAAATGAAACTCACCATACTGTATTTCATAGTAAAAATACATATAACGTCATTTAACAAGTGCAAGGTTGGCCTCGGATTCACGAACCTATATTAATTATATATATTTATATGTTGGTCAATATTTGTCTAACAATTTTTGGTCAAGTCATAGTGTACCACAATCCTAATGCTCGAGACTAATATGCAAAAGTCAACAAAAGTCAACTTGACCCAAAATGACTTCTAAAATTTATACGTGTTTATAACTTAACTATAGTCGTTTTATATATTTAAATATATTTATTAGAATTTATAATAATAAAAGTCATTTATTAATAAAAATTTATATTAACGTTTATATATGATAAAATATACTTTTATATATCTTAAGTAGTAAAATTTATAAAGTTCACTTAATATCTTAAAACTATAGTGGTAAGTATTATTAATGTAATTATATTACGCGTGGTGAAAAATATCTTTGTATCCCCTATTTATTTGATAAAATAATATTGATCATAATAATAATAAGTAAAAGTTGTATTATTTTGTAATAATAATTATTATTATTCTATAAAAAAATAACAATATTTATATTTACTAAAAATGTTATTATGATAAAATGATAATACTAACATAATAGTAATAATGATATTTTATAATAACAATGATATTTCTATTAAAATAATAACGACGATAGTAATAATAATCATTTTAACAATAATACTAAAATTCAGTTGACTATAACTTCAAATCCGTTCATCGAAACCATTCGATATCTAAATGAAAAGTTCTTAATTTTTCGCTAGCTTTCCAATGACATGCATATCATATACCCTCTCTCAGTAGCATATGTATCTAATTCAGGATTCAACAAACCTATCTAAGGACAATATCGAATGTACAAGTATGCATAATCCTATATACTCGAGCACTAGTCAGGGATACACTATTGATATATAAAAGTTAAGTTATGAGTGCTCACGTATCAATATTGAGATTCAATATTGCAGGAAAGTAGGTAGACGCAACGGAGATGATAAACACTCGATTGACCTCACGAGCATACCCATGAACCATACCCATCACCTCTATAGCTATAACCCATAATTTCCTTAGCTTCGACTCATTCAAAAAAAACTATTTTGAAATCACTCGGACATCACTCCGTCGTAATATTTTATGTATACTAATAATATCTTGAAATAATACAGAGAAAATATATATATATATATATATGTAAATCGATTGAGAGAGTTTAGAGAAATATATTTTCAAGTTTCTATGAAATAATGAAACCTATTGAATTCTATTTATAATAGATTTTTGAATTATTAAAGTGAATTATTAAAGTATGAATTATTAAAGTGAATTATTAAAGTATGAATTATTAAAGTGAATTATTAAAGTATGAATTATTAAAGTGAATTATTAAAGTATAAATTATTAAAGTGAATTATTAAAGTATGAATTATTAAAGTAAATTATTAAAGTATGAATTATTAAAGTGAATTATTAAAGTATGAATTATTAAAGTGAATTATTAAAGTATGAATTATTAAAGTGAATTATTAAAGTTAAAGTAAAGTAAAAGTAAAGTAAATGTAAAGTTAAAGTATAGTAAGAGTATAAAAACTATGTATGTATAATACGCGTATAAATATATATAATATTAATTTAAATCGTTATATATATTTAATGAAATAAAATATAAATATCGGTATATTTATTATACTGGTTAAGTAATGAGTTGTCAAAAGTGATTCTAGATATTTATAAAAGTTATATACATTTTAATAATAAAGTTCTTTTTAAACTGAAAACGTTTTTGTACGTTTGAAAATAGATTAATAGAATATTATGGAAACCAATTCTCCACTAGCTTTTGTCTAACTTTCGTAAATGACACTTTTTATTTTTATTTATAAATAGCTTTACAAATTATTCCGAATATCGTTAAGAGGAATAGATTTCTCAAATCATAGTGGACCTCTCAACAGAGACTTGTAATCATAATTCAATATTTCTGATAATTCAATCATTTAATATATTTTTTTTAATTTCGTCGATAATCATATTGAAACAAATACGTTCATATAAAGCATTATACTTTTAAATACTTTGTTGACATTTTCAATTTATAACATATACACATATACATACATATTCATATATGTTCATTTAATGGTTCGTGAATCATTGGAATTTGGTCGAGGTTTAAATGAATGTATAAACATAGTTTAAAATCCTTGAGATTTAATTTAACAAACATTGCTTATCGTGTCATAATAATATAAAGATAAAGTTTAAATTTAGTCGAAAATTTCCGGGTCGTCACAGTACCTACCCGTTAAAGAAATTTCGTCCCCGAAATTTGATAGAGGTCGTTATGGCTAACAATGAGAATGTTATTATGACGATTATGAAGTTTTATCATGTCTAAGAAGTATGGATAAAATAATTCGATTACTCAAAGCGTATGAGGGAAGTTATCGTAAATGAAGAAAATAAGATTATAGTGATTCGTCATATCTTTTGACGTAATCACAATTGATCTCCGAATTTAAAGAAAATCTTTGTAATCTATGTTGGATTTGATGCTTCGGTGATTAAGGAGATTATGATTCTCTTCGAATTAATACAATAATCCATCTTGATTTCTCTGTCGGGTATTTCACTATAAATCCACCTCTTTCGTTTCCTTACAACTCACACCTTCTATTCTTTCTCCCTCAACTCATATTTTAAAGTATTTGTCAATATGCTTCATCCAGTACTGATTCTCGATATACTCCTCACTTTCATATCTGTCGTTCTTCTTTTTCATCTGCCTCCGGAAGAATCTATTTACTTCTACTATACTCTCGGTTTTATAGTGTTTTTAGTTCTTCCGTGTCTTTATATTGCTATATGCATCGATATATACGGTTTATAATTTTTGGGTGGTTGTTGGGTTTTATATCTTCCCTTATATTTCAAAGCCCCTGCTTTTGTCTTCTATAATTATTGACATCCACAGTTAATGCTCCCTTCTATTTACTGCGATTTATACTCCAATTTCTATTTTGGAGTTTTGTCCTTTCGTTTCTTCTTCTTGCGATTAAGCAACGTTTGTAATGGTCCAGTATTCGCAGATATAAATTTCAGAATGAACATAGTTAATGTTCTAAGAAGGAAATGGTAATGGCACGATCTTGATTTGTTAATTTACCAGAATACCCTGAAAAGACCGAATCATCAAGAAAATACATTCTTTTTTAGAGATTAAATAGAATACAAGAGTCGTGTAACATGGAACATGATGACGGCATGGTCTATGAATCGTCATGTCCCATTAGAAACTCAGCATGACTTACTGTAATATAATCACGTTGATCAAGTGTCATTATATTATACTAACTCATGCTTCAGTTCCCAACACTACTTCAAAACATTCATAATTTAAACTCGAAAGTTTATAGAATATAGAAACTAATAGTTTCTTATATGATGTAACACTGATAGCGTAAAGAGATAAATGACTTCAGATAAGATTAGTTGTGAAAATATCTTCAGAAATATCGCGGATATTTATAATGAAAGATATGATAATATCTTAGAATTTCTAATATTGATGGATGATGATGAAGATTTGTCTGTAAAGGTTTAGAATAAAGAGTAAGGTATTCGTTAATGACTTTAGCAGGCACTGAATCATTTGGATTCTTTGAAGGCAGATTTAGTCTTTGTGATTTGTTCACAGCCTCCTTCATAGTCTGTTCAATCCGTTTTCCAGTTCCAAACCTTCTCTTTTTCTCAGCTTTTCCACCTTACTATTCATTATCATCAAACTTTTTACTGATAAGATCGTTTACAGTTTTTGATGCTTCATCAGCATTTCAAGAACTAGTTTGCAGTTCAAAATATTTTTCAGTACTTTACATTCAAAGTATGTAAGTCCAGGAGATAGACGTTTTACGTACACATATAACTGTTGGCGTAGACATGCTGCGAGATTTCAAAATACTGGTTACTGTTTTTCGATGATTCGTATGACAATTCTCGTTACAAGGTGCGAATGAGTAAATGATGTGATTTCAATAAATATAATGATTTTTCGAAAAGTCAAAGATAATTGAAGTTGTTGGTAAGTTTATTGCTAAGGTGGCGAGATATGAAAGGTCCCCAGTAACGATGACGAAAGGGCAACGTATCTATCGAGGTTATAATAAGACTAGTCCGACTGAAAAGTCGGAGTTGACTTGCTGGAGCTGTGACAAAACTGTCTACTTTGAAAAGGAATTGAAAAGTCATTTTAGCTAATAAATGCCAAAGGGTCTGACACGGATACGCGTCGAACTATGACTTTGGCTTCGAGAGCTTTTTAGGTACATAAATGTAGGTAATATGTGGTTGGATCATCATCTCGATTGTTCATTGTTTGAAGTGTCTTCGAAAACTCCGGAGAGTTTGAACACAGTTTGTAATCGTTAATATACATATGATGTTCTAACACGGTTTTGAAGTCAAAGTATAGCTTTGAAAGATGTAGGAATCTAAGAGTGATGTCTTCTGTTAAATCATGACTTGGATTTTGATTTGTCAAAATCAGAATGCGTAATCAAATTTGGGTGAGAATGGTTGCTTTGATTTCTATACAAGAATGTATATTGTTGTGAGATTTTGGGAGTATAGTTGATGATTTGCTTAATCAGATTTAAAAAATGTAATATATTAATTGTGAATTTATATATCTCTCGGGTATTACCTACTCGTTAAAAAAAAAATTCACAATTAATATTTTGTACAACAGAATTTTATTACAGTCTTTATGAAAATATATATGTGCATATTTTCTTCAGATGTAACATAGATTTAATGAGTTAATATTAAATTAAACTCATTTGATTTACGGTTGAAACTAGAACTGAATAATCCCTAAAGACTTTAGAAATTACATAACTTTTACGGAGTATTTATTCAATAAAATTGAAATTATGAATTAATACTTCATTATTTGTTGGTGTTTGTAACTCTTGCACCATATTCTCTAAAGCCACTACTCGAGCACGAAGCTCGTTGACTTCTTCTATTACACCGGGGTGATTGTCGGTTCGGACGAGCGGATAAATAAAATCTAGAATTTGATGTAGTATATAATCGTGACGAGATACTCTGAAAATGAGAGAGAAAATGGTGTTTCGGACCGGTTCGCCGGTAAGTGCTTCAGGTTCATCGCCAAGAAGGCAATGTGGTGGATGGAAGGGATCACCTTCTTCTTGTCTCCAATTATTGAGGAGGCTACGAACCTATCCCCAATTCATCCAGAATAGATGATGGCTAATTGGTTGATCCATTCCGGTCACACTGCTTTCGGAGCTTGAGTGGGATTCCATATCGGAATTCGAGGGACTTGAACTAATGACGAATTCCATTTCGTTCGATTGAATAAAGAATTTTTCGATATGAAATGATTTTTCGGCTATCGGGTGGTATTCTAATTACATAGAATATCTATATATATAGCGCAAAAGATTTCGTAGATTTCGGAAGAAATTACGGGATATGTCAGGCAAAGTTTACAGTAACAGATACGCTAAAATATGGATTAGCAGATACGCTAAGATATGAATTTTGTCTATACACTATTCATGCAATCAATGCAGTAAGACGTGTCTAGACTAAGAATGATAAGCAGGCAATTTCCGACAAAAATGATAAGCAAAACTTTTGACATGCAGACACGGTCGAAGTCCAGGCTCATTAATGCATCCTAACGACTATCAGTTAGACACACTAATGCAGACCTGGTTCGCTAAGACCACCGCTCTGATACCAACTGAAAGTTGGGGACGCATCCCACTCAGTGCCTTCTCAGCTAACCGCCTGTGACCACTGAGCGTACCTCAGACACTAATTTTACGGCCCGCTTCTCGGCAGTACAGCCAACCCTAATAGGGACCGCGAGGAGTAAGAGCCAATGCTTCGTCACAGGTAACACTGTGAGAACCTCCTCTACGATTAACCGCTAATAAATGGCATTAAACCAGCTCTGATACCAACTGAAAGGACCCGTTCATATACATTATAAACGATTCACAATAGTTAATTACATCGCGAGGTATTTTGACCTCTATATGATACATTTTACAAACATTGCATTCGTTTTTAAAAGACAAACTTTCTTTACAACGAAAGTTGACGGCATGCACACCATTTCATAATACATCCAACTATAATTGACATAATAATAATCTTGATGAACTCAATGACTCGAATGCAACGTCTTTCAAAATATGCCATGAATGACTCCAAGTAATATCCTTAAAATGAGCTAATGCACAGCGGAAGATTTCTTTAATACCTGAGAATAAACATGCTTTAAAGTGTCAACTAAAAGGTTGGTGAGTTCATAGGTTTATCATAACAATCATTTCAATATATTAATAGACCACAAGATTTCCGTTTATAAATATATGTACACTCGCAAGTGTATAAGAGTATTCTATAAATTGTAGGCACCCGGTAACAAGCCTTAACGTTCATGTTTTACCCTCTGAAGTACACCAAATCAGGTGTGTTTAAAATAACCTCGAAGTACTAAAGCATCCCATAGTCAGGATGGGGTTTGTCAGGCCCAATAGATCTATCTTTAGGATTCGCGCCTACCGTACATAGACAAGTAGTTTAATGTTACCAAGCTAAGGGTATATTTCTGGTTTAAACCCACGTAGAATTAGTTTTAGTACTTGTGCCTATTTCGTAAAACATTTATAAAAAACAGCGCATGTATTCTCAGTCCCAAAAATATATATAAAAGGGAGCAAATGAAACTCACCATACTGTATTTCGTAGTAAAAATACATATAACGTCATTTAACAAGTGCAAGGTTGGCCTCGGATTCACGAACCTATATTAATTATATATATTTATATGTTGGTCAATATTTGTCTAACAATTTTTGGTCAAGTCATAGTGTACCACAATCCTAATGCCCGAGACTAATATGCAAAAGTCAACAAAAGTCAACTTGACCCAAAATGACTTCTAAAATTTATACGTGTTTATAACTTAACTATAGTCGTTTTATATATTTAAATATATTTATTAGATTTTATAATAATAAAAGTCATTTATTAATAAAAATTTATATTAACGTTTATATATGATAAAATATACTTTTATATATCTTAAGTAGTAAAATTTATAAAGTTCACTTAATATCTTAAAACTATAGTGGTAAGTATTATTAATGTAATTATATTACGCGTGGTGAAAAATATCTTTGTATCCCCTATTTATTTGATAAAATAATATTGATCATAATAATAATAAGTAAAAGTTGTATTATTTTGTAATAATAATTATTATTATTCTATAAAAAAAATAACAATATTTATATTTACTAAAAATGTTATTATGATAAAATGATAATACTAACATAATAATAATAATGATATTTTATAATAACAATGATATTTCTATTAAAATAATAACGATGATAGTAATAATAATCATTTTAACAATAATACTAAAATTCAGTTGACTATAACTTCAAATCCGTTCATCGAAACCATTTGATATCTAAATGAAAAGTTCTTAATTTTTCGCTAGCTTTCCAATGACATGCATATCATATACCCTATCTCAGTAGCATATGTATCTAATTCAGGATTCAACAAACCTATCTAAGGACAATATCGAATGTACAAGTATGCATAATCCTATATACTCGAGCACTAGTCAGGGATACACTATTGATATATAAAAGTTAAGTTATGAGTGCTCACGTATCAATATTGAGATTCAATATTGCAGGAAAGTACGTAGACGCAACGGAGATGATAAACACTCGATTGACCTCACGAGCATACCCATGAACCATACCCATCACCTCTATAGCTATAACTCATAATTTCCTTAGCTTCGACTCATTAAAAAAAAAACTATTTTGAAATCACTCGGACATCACTCCGTCGTAATATTTTATGTATACTAATAATATCTTGAAATAATACAGAGAAAATATATATATATATATATATATATATATGTAAATCGATTGAGAGAGTTTAGAGAAATATATTTTCAAGTTTCTATGAAATAATGAAACCTATTGAATTCTATTTATAATAGATTTTTGAATTATTAAAGTGAATTATTAAAGTATGAATTATTAAAGTGAATTATTAAAGTATGAATTATTAAAGTGAATTATTAAAGTATGAATTATTAAAGTGAATTATTAAAGTATAAATTATTAAAGTGAATTATTAAAGTATGAATTATTAAAGTAAATTATTAAAGTATGAATTATTAAAGTGAATTATTAAAGTATGAATTATTAAAGTGAATTATTAAAGTTAAAGTAAAGTAAAAGTAAAGTAAAGGTAAAGTTAAAGTATAGTAAGAGTATAAAAACTATGTATGTATAATACGCGTATAAATATATATAATATTAATTTAAATCGTTATATATATTTAATGAAATAAAATATAAATATCGGTATATTTATTATACTGGTTAAGTAATGAGTTGTCAAAAGTGATTCTAGATATTTATAAAAGTTATATACGTTTTAATAATAAAGTTCTTTTTAAACTGAAAACGTTTTTGTACGTTTGAAAATAGATTAATAGAATATTATGGAAACCAATTCTCCACTAGCTTTTGTCTAACTTTCGTAAATGACACTTTTTATTTTTATTTATAAATAGCTTTACAAATTATTCCGAATATCGTTAAGAGGAATAGATTTCTCAAATCATAGTGGACCTCTCAACAGAGACTTGTAATCATAATTCAATGTTTCTGATAATTCAATCATTTAATATATTTTTTTTAATTTCGTCGATAATCATATTGAAACAAATACGTTCATATAAAGCATTATACTTTTAAATACTTTGTTGACATTTTCAATTTATAACATATACACATATACATACATATTCATATATGTTCATTTAATGGTTCGTGAATCATTGGAATTTGGTCGAGGTTTAAATGAATGTATAAACATAGTTTAAAATCCTTGAGATTTAACTTAACAAACATTGCTTATCGTGTCAGAATAATATAAAGATAAAGTTTAAATTTAGTCGAAAATTTCCGGGTCGTCACACCAGCTCACAATCGTTTTGTACACTAGCTTGTCGACATATTATTATAATATAAATATAATATATTTAATTTATATAATTAATTATATATTATATTATATTCACGTGCATAGTTGACTTGTAATTTTTGGTCCGTTGACTCGTACGTTGTTACTCGACTTATGTCCCGGTTCCGGTTTCTCGAATGTATTTTCGTACGCTTAGAAAACTAGTACTTTTCGTTACGCGACGTGTACCTTTATCAAAAATTAAACTTAATCATTGATAAACTATGTCACTCGAAGTGTAGCTTTAATCAATTAGGTGTTTTGGTTATTTGCTTCTATAAATCATTGTCTCATAGTATATACATATACATATATACATTTTCATTTTAAAATAGTGTTTTACTGTAGCTTTTCGGGTACTGTAGCAATTCGAAAATACTGTAGCAAATTAGTGTTTTACTGGTTCATCTTAAACGTTTTATTTAACTTGTCTAAATATCAATCGAATCAATAATCGAATGTTACTAATATATATATATATATATATATATATATATATATATATATATATATATATATATGCACATTAAGTTATATATATATTGTTCGTGAATCTTTTAGAACAGTCAAAGAATAATTGATTACATGAATATAGTTCCAAAGCTTTCGTGACTCAACATTACAAACTTTGCTTATCGTGTCGAAAACATTAAATCATATATAGATAAAGTTTAAATTTGGTCAAAAATTTCCGGGTTGTCACAGATGTTGAGGCATGGTTTGTCGATGGTACTGGTTCTGTTACTGATGGTACTGTTGATGACGGTGATGTTGCTGAAGCTGGTAAATTTTGCACCATATTCTCCAAATTGATTACTTGAGCGTGAAGTTCGTTGACTTCTTCTATTATTTCGGGATGATTGTCGGTCGGAACGAGCGGATGAATAAGATCCAAAATTCGAGATAGTATATAGTCATGACGAGATACTCTGGAAATGAGAGAGAAAATGGTGTTTCAGATATATTAGCCAGTAAGTGTTTCAGGTTCTTCGCCAAGAGGGAAATTCGGTGGGTGGAAATGATCACCTTCTTCTTGTCTCCAATGATTAAGTAGATCACGAACTCATCCCCAATTCATCCAGAATTGAAGATGACTAATCGGTCGATCCATTCCGGTTACACTGCTTTCGGAGCTCAGGTGGATATCCATATCGGAATAGCTGTCGGAATCCGAGGAATTCGAACTGGTTGAGGGATCCATCTCGTACGATCAGATGGAGGATTTTCGATATGAATTAGATTATAAGATGTAGATTAGTATCCTGCAATACATAATTTACATATGCATATATAATACTAAAATCCCATAAGTTACGGAGGAATCTACGGAAGCTGTCAAGCAAAGTCTACAGTAACAGATACGCTAAGATATGAATAATCAGATACGCTAAGATATGAATTTTGTCTATACACTATTCATGCAGTCAATGCAGTAAAACGTGTCTAAACTAAGAATGATAATCAGGTAATTTCTGACAAGAAATGATAAGCAAAACTTTTGACATGCAGACACGGTCGAAGTCTAGACTCACTAATGCATCTAAACAACTATCAGTTAGACACACTAATGCAAGACCTGGTTCGCTAAGACCACCGCTCTGATACCACCTATAACGACCCGTCCTAATCCATCTGGACGAATACATTACATTTGGTTACATCGCGAGGTACTTGACCTCTATATGATACATTTTACAAACATTGCATTCGTTTTTAAAAGACATACTTTCATTTCATCGAAAGTTGACAGGAATGCATACCATTTCATAATATATCTAAACTATAAATGACTTGATAATATTCTTGATGAATTCAATGACTCGAATGCAATGTTTGTAAAATGTATCATATAGAGGTCAAGTACCTCGCGATGTAACCAAATGTAATGTATTCGTCCAGATGGATTAGGACGGGTCGTTATATTTCTGACTTCTGTTTAAATACACAATGACACTCACACTCTATGTACCATATTTACACTGTTGTACAATAATAATTTGGGTCTTACAGTAAGTAACAAAATAAGTGTGATTAATTAAATGCCTATTAAATTAGTGATAAATAACGAATAAGTATAAGAATATATCTATTAAATTAAATTGATGATAAATAACAAATGTTGTTGATGGCCCCAAATTACCTACTTCCGGTGATTGTATTTAAAATAATAATTCTCATAATGGTCCTACATTTCTAGTTGCATATTGGTGTCCTATAGCTCACTTCTTATTTCATCTACATCTACCATAAAAACAATTGAAACAATCTACCACCATAAAAAGAATGGGTCAATAGTCTAGTGGTGAATGACTCACTCTCCCTTAGGGGAGGTGAGGGTTCGATTCCCACTAGGTGACGATTTTTCAAATAATTGGATCAAAAACTATTCTTACCGGGCCCAAATGATCCCTTGGTCCCACGTATGCGAAGGTTGAAACAATGACAATGCAGGTTCGTTTATCGGGTCTGTCATGCTATGGGGAAATGGGTGATGGTGTTTCGCCAGGCTCCAGTGAGCTACCGGGGACCGCTGGATGGGTTGACAAAGTCAGCACATGACTAACATGTCTCTGCCGATAAACAATCTACCACCATAAAGCACACCCTCAACAAGTCAAGCAAAACGCACCCAGCTACATGAAATTAATTAAATTTTACCTTAGAAAACTTAATATATGAAACTTGACCCATTTTAAGTGTTTAAACAAAACTTTTTTTTTTTTTTTTTTTTTTTGTAAAGGTTAGATTTGGAATCACTGAGGGGATATAAACCATTCACCCGAACAATTTTCACGCCCACACATGTTTTCGAGGAAAAACTCGAACCACATATCAAGGACTAGATCCATCAATCCATAGGAGCATGTGGATATGAAACTATGAAACTTGTAAGGGACATCTTTTTTTTTTTCCGAAAAAACAAAAACTATTATAAAACCTAAGGACTTTCATTAGATGATGAAAGAACCTATGAAAAAATACAACTAAACAAAACAAAACGCTTAATAATTGGCCGTACCCAAAAAAACAAAGCTAAAAGCCCAACCTAACACAAACAAAACAATCTTAGCGCTAACACAAACTAGAGAAATCACACCAAAATGATCAAAAAAGCATAATTGAGAATAAGCCTACAATTAAACCAAACAAAATAGAAACCAAACAGAAGATTAGGACAGCCTAAGCTTATCCACAACGTTATATATAGAAAATTTACTTCTGTTACATAAGACATGTAATACGTAACATGCCAAGAGACAACATTGAGTTTTAAGTTTTTTTTTTTATAGTAGTTTTTATACTGGTTATATAAATCTAATTTTTTGAAACAAAAAATTTATAAACATGGTAAAACCAGCATTGGGAATGCCTATTTTGTCCATGTCACCGGAAACCGACATTCCTAATTCCGGTTTGCGTATGTGGCATATATATATTTTTATTTTTTTCATTTTTTTTAGATGTTACAAAATTTAAGTGAGATATTTGTATACTGAGACGAAGGTTTCAAATATTGCGTGAGACTTTATTACAAGATGGTTGTTGCAATTCGGAACAGGTGTTGGTGTTCTCGTCGAGACAAATTATTAATTGATGTATAAAAAGAAGAAATGTGACTATTAGAGTATCCTATTTTTATTAGTGTTTTATATGGATAGGTAGACCTACACGTAGGTTGGAGGATAGACTGAAGCTTGACATGAAGGAGCTTTTATTGACCGAAGACATGACTTCTGATAGAATTTTGTGGAGGAGTAGAATTAGGATTGATGACTATGTTGTATATATATTTTATTTTATATTCTTATTTATTTGTTTTTTAGTTTTATATATTTCTATCGTATGCCTTTTTGCGTACTTACTTTTTTGCTTCATATATGTTTGTATTACCATGTTTTTTTTTTTTCACATACTATACTTATACTTATTGTAGCATATCCCAACATGTTGTATTATACTTATTTACATGCCTTAGTGCACTATACCGGTACATGTTTTGCATTACATTATATCGCATTAAATTGCACGTATTTACATGTTACATGTCTTTATGCTTACATAGTATACTTACATGTTTTATACTGTATATTATACCTACATTGTAACAGACTGAAACCCGGGCTAGTTGTAAGTTGTCCATTTTGCCCTAAGGGTTTGTGCTTAGTCTTAAGTGCTTTTATTTTAATTATTTAATTAGTGTTTTATTATATTTGTGTTGTGTCCAGTTTGTGACAAGGGTCCCAGAACAGGTTTGTTTATTTTATTTGGACCTCGTTTGGGTTACCTAATCTTGTGCGAAAGATATCAGATAACTGGTAAATACCCGTGTGTTGTGAGGTATGAGGTTTTAACCCCAAATTAAGTGTGAGACCAGCTAATTTTCTCTCAATTGCTCCTGAACCTTCCTCTCACTCACTCTCACCTAACTTCACCTCCTTCAAACAACCCTAAATCATTTGATCTCGAATTAAAGCTTGATTTTGGTGTCAAATCGTTCCTTATGTTGTTGTGATTCTAACAAGGTAAAGTTTATCTGATTTCGTGATCAAATCAGTGTCAAAATGGGTGTTTTAGTCAAGTTTTATGAAAGTGGGTTTTGATGTCCAAATTGGTTCAATTTGTTGTTGTTTGTTCATAAAAGTTGTGGGTTTATGTTTCTAAATATTTAGTGTAAAAGATGTAACCAGTTTTGAGGTCAAAAACGTGTCCAAAGTTGAGATTTGGTGATTTTGGGTTGAAACCCGTCACTTTGCTGCTGTTGCAGCTGATGAACTACCTTCGGCCGATGGTCGTTGACCACCGACCGATGGTGAGGACGATCGGCCGATGGACGAGACCATCGACCGATGGTGTATGATTTCTGACCAGCGGATGTAATTTTGACGATCGACCGATTGGGGGAGACCATCGACCGATGGTGTGTTGACGATCAGCCGATGGATGGGACCATCGACCGATGGTCTTAGACAGTGAAAATTTTACTAAGTGTTGATTTATAGCCGTTATGCTGTCCGTGTATTTTTAAGATTTTCAGGATGTAAATTTTGAAAGAGCACAAGTGTTAAGCATGAAAATTTTAGCGGACACATTTTTTTACAAATTTGCTATAATTCGCTGTCAGTGTGTCTAATCTTGATGGGAACACTATTCTAACTTGGTTTTTGCTGTTCTCAGGAGAAAAGGACAAGGAGGAAGCTCAGAAATAATAACTGAGCAGTTGCTGGTAATTGGTGAGTGGGTCTATCTACGGATAGAGTTTAAGTAGCATATCATGCTACTGTGGTTGACTCTTTTACCATGCATAGTGTAGGAATTGTTATGATAGAATAATATAGTTTGCCTGATGTTGTATGTGAATTATGTGTACACTGTGTGAATGGCACCAGTCGGGCCTAGGGAGACTGGGGACTCGAGACCGTGCCTGTGAGAGGTTAGAGTCCGTATGAGGTCAACCGTGCCTAGGGGAGGTTGGGTCCATAGGCTACTAATTGTGGAGTATAGTGTGAATGATGCATCCCCTGCATCTGGATAACTATACTGTTAATTGAGTAGCAGGGACTATCGGTAGACTCAGGCCCGATCAGCTAGGAGTCGTGTGCTCGTACAAGCCGCCGATACTCGTATTGTCTTATTGTATGCTAGTTGATAGTTATCATGTGTTGTTGTTGGTATATAGCTTGTGTGTGACTTAAGCTATATCTGTTAGATAGATTCCATTCACTTAGTGGTGCGCTAATCCCCCACATATTCTCCCCTTGCAGGTTTAGGTACTGCTAGTCGGGAAGGGTGCTATTGTAGAAGACATGTTTGACAACCCAACTCTGATGTGGACTTTTGTATAAATAATGTTTTGTGATAACGTAACACCGTTGTGTAAACTTAAACGTAATGACGTGACTTATATTGTGTTTGTTAATAAAGTCTTCCGCTGTGTTTTAAAAAAAAAATGGTCGGTGTTACAAGTTGGTATCAGAGCATGGTTTGGCAGCAAATACGTGAGCGTACTTTGTTCCCAAACCCTGAGGCAAGTCAAACATGTCTGTGGGAGTGGGGGCTAAGTGAAAATAGGATATACGTGTGTTAGTTGTGATTGAACTAACTGTTATCCACTAAGCTTTTGTGTAAGCTGTTTTGTAGCACAGGTATGTCTGATAGAAACGCAACTGGCCCATCCAACCCCGGAACATTTAGAGCACCAGAAGAGGGTGTTGAGTCTGATGATGATCAGAGTAGTTACATCCTTCAATTAGAAAGTAAGCTAAAAGAGGCTGAGGACAAAATTAATGAGCTTGAATTGGCAAGGCATTCTGGAAATGATGATACACCACCTGGATTCCCAACCGCGCAATCTCAAACGATACCTAATGTGCACCAGAACCAGTTTCAGAATCAAGTACCTAACCAATACTATATGCCACCACAAAACACTTTTACTTACCAAAATCCCATGATGATGAACCCGTACCAAATGCAAATGTTCCAACAAGCTTACGTGCAACCACCCAAAAGATGTACTTATAAGAACTTCCATGATTGCAAACCCTCTGAGTTTTCTGGAAGTACTGATCCGACTGTAACTCTCAATTGGTTGCGAGAAATTGAAAGGGTATTTGAAGCGTGCCAGTGTGAACCCGAGCTGAAAGTGACATATGCTAGTCGAATGTTGAAAGGTAGGGCTATGATTTGGTGGGATTCCTTGATTTCCAGTATACCGAAAGAACAAGTGAGTATGATCACTTGGGAGCAGTTTCATGGAAAGGTGTGTGAACAGTACTGTAATCCGTTTGATATGAACCGAATCAAGACTGAGTTCCTTGAAATGAAGATGACACCTCAAATGACGATCGACGAGGTAGTAGAGAAGTATATGGATAAACTAAGGTTTGTACAACAGTGGGTGCCAGACGAAGCGTCTCGTATACAACATTTTGTTAATATCATTTTGCCAGAGTACCGAACTTTTGTTAGAACGGCTACGTCGTTGTCTCAAGCGGTTGTGATGGCTAAGATGGTAGAAAGTGATGTTCAGGCCGCCAGAAATAGAATGTTTGGTAATGTGCTACAACAAGGTGGGCAAGTATCTGGTCAATCAGGATCTAAATTCAAGAAGTCTAGTGGGTTTAAATCGAAGGGTAAAAGTGGTCAGAGTAGTTCTGGATCTAGATCAGGTAAAGGGAATTGGTGTCACACGTGTCGATCTTCTCACAGTGGTCAGTGTTCTGAGGCTACAAGAAGATGCTTAAAGTGTGGTGTGGTTGGGCATGAGTCTTCAGCATGTCCGTATCCGAATAGTGTGTGTTGGAGTTGTCATAAACCAGGGCATCGTGCAGTTAGTTGTCCGTCGAAAAGTGGTAGTTCCGGGACAGGGTCAGGGGCGCGTTCAGCATCAGCCGTAGGGTCAACTGCCTCGAGTGGGCAGAAGAGGAAGAACCCTCCAACAGCAGAGGCTAGAGCTTTTTAGATGTCAGTTGAGAATGCTGTGGCAACCGACGAAGTGATCACCGGTATGTTTCTAATCAACTCAATACCTGCTCGTGTATTGTTTGATTGTGGTGCCAATAGGTGTTTTATGTCCCTAGATTTCTATGCTAAGTTGAATTTACCAGCTAAGGTGTTACCCAAGCCGGTTAGTGTAGAAGTAGCCGATGGTAAGATCACACCAGTCACAACATATGTGTCTGGGGTTTGTATAGAGATTGAAGGGAAGTCTTTCCCGGTGACTTGTTTAGTGTTACCTATTCCTAGCTTTGATGTAGTATTAGGAATGGATTGGTTGAGCTCGCTTAGGGCTAATATTAAGTGTGATAGGAAAATGATTACCTTTCGTTTGACCGATGGAACCCGTGTTGTGGCCCGAGGGGAGCGGGGCGGGTATAATTTTCCGTTGATAACCATGATGAAAGCGAAAAAGTCGATGGAAAAGGGTTGTGATTCGTTTCTTGCGTATGTGATTGATGCGAAGAAAGAAAAGAGAACAGTGGCCGATATTCCAGTAATATCAGAATTTCCCGAAGTGTTCCCAGATGAGTTACCAGGTCTGTCGCCGGCAAGGGAAGTCGAATATAAGATTGAGTTGGTTCCTGGAACAACTCCAGTTGCAAAAGCTCCATACCGATTAGCGCCGTCTGAAATCCGTGAAATGATGTCACAGATTCAAGAGTTATTAGATCGTGGGTTTATCCGACCGAGTTTTTCACCGTGGGGTGCTCCGGTATTGTTTGTTAAAAAGAAAGATGGGTCAATGCGTATGTGTATTGATTATCGTGAATTGAACAAAAGAACAGTGAAGAATAAGTATCCGTTACCTCGAATAGATGATTTGTTCGACCAGTTACAGGGTGCTTCATTCTTTTCTAAGATAGACTTACGATCCGGATATCATCAGGTTCGTGTTGCTGAATCAGATATATCGAAAACAGCGTTCAGAACAAGGTATGGTCATTATGAATTTCTTGTCATGCCGTTTGGGTTGACGAATGCGCCAGCAGTCTTCATGGATCTAATGAATAGAGTGTGTCGTCCATTCTTAGATAAGTTTGTGATTGTGTTTATTGATGATATATTGGTGTATTCGAAAACAGAGAGTGAACATGCTGAACATCTGAGATTGGTTTTGAACTTGTTAAAACGTGAACAACTATTTACAAAATTTTCAAAGTGTGAATTTTGGTTACGTGAAGTGCAGTTTTTGGGTCATGTGATTTGTACCGAGGGTATAAAAGTTGATCCGACAAAGATAGAAGCGGTAATGAATTGGAATTCTCCGAGGACTCCGACTGAGATTAAGAGTTTTCTGGGATTGGCTGGTTATTATCGCAGGTTTATCAAAGATTTCTCTAAAATAGCGGGTCCATTGACTAAGTTGACTCGTAAAGATATAGCCTTTCGATGGACTGATGAACAGGAAAAGGCTTTTCAGATATTGAAACGGCTACTGTGTCAGGCACCAGTGTTAGCTTTACCAGAAGGTTCAGACGACTTCGTGGTATACTGTGATGCATCATATGCTGGGTTGGGTTGTGTATTAATGCAAAGAGATAAAGTAATCGCCTACGCCTCGCGACAGTTGAAAGTTCATGAGAAGAATTATCCAGTGCATGATCTTGAAATGGCTGCAGTAGTGTTTGCTTTGAAACTGTGGAGACACTATTTGTATGGAACCCATTGTGTTATATGTACAGATCACAAGAGTTTGCAGTATATCTTCTCACAGAAAGAATTGAATATGCGTCAGAGACGATGGCAAGAGTTGATCAAAGATTACGATTGTGAAATTAAATACCATCCGGGTAAGGCAAATGTGGTTGCAGATGCGCTAAGTCGTAAAAATTCAAGTGAAAATGTGAAATTTCTTCGTTTGAATATAACTTCAGATTTGATTAACAGCTTAAAAACCATTCAGGCCTGTGCTTTAGAGGACGAACATATTAAATCTGAACAAATGACCAAACGAAAAGTGGACTTAATTGATGACTCACGTGGACTAAAGACCTTAAACAATCGTGTTTGGGTGCCTAAGCTTGGAGATTTGAGGGATTTAATCATGACGGAAGCTCACAAATCCAGATTGACAGTACATCTGGGTAGTAATAAGATGTATCATGATTTAAAAGCAGTGTATTGGTGGCCGACAATGAAAACAGATATCGCTCGATATGTTGAAAAGTGTCATATATGTGCGCAAGTGAAGGCAGAACATCAGAAACCTTATGGTTCGCTACGTCAGTTACAGATTCCAGAGTGGAAATGGGAACATATAACGATGGATTTTGTGACCAAATTACCTCGAACTCAGAAACGACATGATATGATTTAGGTAATAGTGGATCGTCTAACTAAAAGTGCTCATTTTCTTGCTACTCGTGAGACAGCTTCGTTAAGTGAGTTAGCCGATTTGTATGTGAAAGAAATAGTTAGTCGACATGGTGTGCCGTTATCGATCGTTTCAGACAGAGATTCCAGATTTGTGTCGAATTTTTGGAACAGTCTTCAACAAAATTTGGGTACACGTGTGAATTTAAGTACAGCTTATCATCCTCAGACAGATGGTCAGAGTGAAAGAACGATACAGACTTTGGAGGATATGTTAAGGGCTTGTGTGTTAGAATACGGTGGTTCGTGGGATACACATTTACCGTTGGTCGAATTCGCGTATAATAATTCATATCATTCGAGTATAGGGATGCCGCCCTATGAAATGTTGTACGGTCGTCGTTGCAGAACTCCGACTTGTTGGTTAGAAGCCGGGGAGAAACAGTTTGCAGGTCCCGAAATTGTTCAAATGACAGCCGAAAAAGTTGCAATTGCGAGAGAAAAGTTGAAAGCCGCTAGAGATAGGCAGAAAATGTATGCTGATCCGCGTAGACGTCCGGTAACCTTTAATGTGGGTGAACGAGTGTATCTGAAAGTTTCACCGTGGAAAGGGGTTATCAGATTCGGTAAACGTGGTAAGTTAGCACCGAGATTTATTGGTCCGTTTCCGATCAGTGAAGTGTTGAATGATCAGACTGTGGTGTTAGATCTTCCGCCAGAGTTAGCTGGTATTCATAATACATTCAACGTATGTTATCTTCGTAAGTGTAAAGTCGACGATGAAACACAACTTCTTCCTTTAGAAGATTTAAGGGTCGATTTGAATAAGAAATTGGTGGAAGAGCCGGTCCGTGTGATTGACCAAAAGGTGACTAAGCTGAGAAAGAAAGAGATTCCGATGGTGTTGATTGAGTGGAAACACAGTTTGGGATCTGATCTTACGTGGGAAACGGAAGAGTTGATGAGAAAACGCTACCCTCATTTATTTGACCAAGACCAGATTCCGAGGACGGAATCTCCTTAAGGGGGGTGGATTTGTAACAGACTGAAACCCGGGCTAGTTGTAAGTTGTCCATTTTGCCCTAAGGGTTTGTGCTTAGTCTTAAGTGCTTTTATTTTAATTATTTAATTAGTGTTTTATTATATTTGTGTTGTGTCCAGTTTGTGACAAGGGTCCCAGAACAGGTTTGTTTATTTTATTTGGACCTCGTTTGGGTTACCTAATCTTGTGCGAAAGATATCAGATAACTGGTAAATACCCGTGTGTTGTGGGGTATGAGGTTTTAACCCCAAATTAAGTGTGAGACCAGCTAATTTCCTCTCAATTGCTCCTGAACCTTCCTCTCACTCACTCTCACCTAACTTCACCTCCTTCAAACAACCCTAAATCATTTGATCTCGAATTAAAGCTTGATTTTGGTGTCAAATCGTTCCTTATGTTGTTGTGATTCTAACAAGGTAAAGTTTATCTGATTTCGTGATCAAATCAGTGTCAAAATGGGTGTTTTAGTCAAGTTTTATGAAAGTGGGTTTTGATGTCCAAATTGGTTCAATTTGTTGTTGTTTGTTCATAAAAGTTGTGGGTTTATGTTTCTAAATGTTTAGTGTAAAAGATGTAACCAGTTTTGAGGTCAAAAACGTGTCCAAAGTTGAGATTTGGTGATTTTGGGTTGAAACCCGTCACTTTGCTGCTGTTGCAGCTGATAAACTACCTTCGGTCGATGGTCGTTGACCATCGACCGATGGTGAGGACGATCGGCCGATGGACGAGACCATCGACCGATGGTGTATGATTTCTGACCAGCGGATGTAATTTTGACGATCGACCGATTGGGGGAGACCATCGACCGATGGTGTGTTGACGATCGGCCGATGGATGGGACCATCGACCGATGGTCTTAGACAGTGAAAATTTTACTAAGTGTTGATTTATAGCCGTTATGCTGTCCGTGTATTTTTAAGATTTTCAGGATGTAAATTTTGAAAGTGCACAAGTGTTAAGCATGAAAATTTTAGCGGACGCATTTTTTTACAAATTTGCTATAATTCGCTGTCAGTGTGTCTAATCTTGATGGGAACACTATTCTAACTTGGTTTTTGCTGTTCTCAGGAGAAAAGGACAAGGAGGAAGCTCAGAAATAATAACTGAGCAGTTGCTGGTAATTGGTGAGTGGGTCTATCTACGGATAGAGTTTAAGTAGCATATCATGCTACTGTGGTTGACTCTTTTACCATGCATAGTGTAGGAATTGTTATGATAGAATAATATAGTTTGCCTGATGTTGTATGTGAATTATGTGTACACTGTGTGAATGGCACCAGTCGGGCCTAGGGAGACTGGGGACTCGAGACCGTGCCTGGGAGAGGTTAGAGTCCGTATGAGGTCAACCGTGCCTAGGGGAGGTTGGGTCCATAGGCTACTAATTGTGGAGTATAGTGTGAATGATGCATCCCCTGCATCTGGATAACCATACTGTTAATTGAGTAGCAGGGACTATCGGTAGACTCAGGCCCGATCAGCTAGGAGTCGTGTGCTCGTACAAGCCGCCGATACTCGTATTGTCTTATTGTATGCTAGTTGATAGTTATCATGTGTTGTTGTTGGTATATAGCTTGTGTGTGACTTAAGCTATATCTGTTAGATAGATTCCATTCACTTAGCGGTGCGCTAATCCCCCCACATATTCTCCCCTTGCAGGTTTAGGTACTGCTAGTCGGGAAGGGTGCTATTGTAGAAGACATGTTTGACAACCCAACTCTGATGTGGACTTTTGTATAAATAATGTTTTGTGATAACGTAACACCGTTGTGTAAACTTAAACGTAATAACGTGACTTATATTGTGTTTGTTAATAAAGTCTTCCGCTGTGTTTTTAAAAAAAAAAAAAATGGTCGGTGTTACATACATGCTTCACACCTACATGTTTACATACACATATTATACATACATGGCTTGTTATACTTGCATATTTGACACTTACATATTTCACCTATATGTTCTATTACTTTACTTTGTTATATGCTATATTTATCTTTACATTTTTCATGGTAAGGTTTCTATTTTATCTACTTTACTTGCATTTAGTTACTTCACTTAACGGATTTCATGGTTCTTCTGGCCGGAGGTCCTTAGGAAGCAGCATCTCTGCCCTCTAGTATAGGGAGGGACGACTTCTTCTACCCGCGGACCGATAGGTATCCGTGGGTGGAGGAATGACTCCCCTTTTAATCTAGGGTAGAGGAAAGACTGTCTACATCTAACCTCCCTTATACTCCACTTTAGTGGAATTGAGTATTGTTGTTGTTGTGTATATGGATAAATCAAATTATAAGTTACATGTACGTCTCATTTTTAGTTTATATCTACGCACACAATCATGTACGTCTCGTATTATTTATTTCTAACACACACACACACACACACACACACACACACACACACACACACATATATATATATATATATATATATATATATATATATATATATATATATATATATATATATATATATATATATATATATATATATATATATATATATATATATATATATATATATATATATATATATATATATATATATTTTATACTTGCAACTTTGTAAATTTGTAATTATTCCTTCTAGTAGTTTATAAGATCTCAATAAAAAATGTCACATAGGAAAACCGGTATTAAGAATGCCGGTTTCTGGTGACATTGATAAAACCTGCTTTTTCAATGCCGATTTTACTATGTTTACAATTTTTTTGTTTATAAACTATATTTGTAAAACTAATATAAAAATCACTATTTACAAGAAAAAAATCGAGTAATTAGAGCTTGAGAATTTAAGTATTAGTTTAACTGAAGTTTGAGACTAAAGCAATGCTATGAAAAGTTACAAAGTTGAGCCAGCCCATAAATAAGTAGAAGCTCAAAGATGGTATATAAAATTAGTTCTTAAAGCTCACGGAGTCAAGTCATCAAGTGTATACTTCCAACGTTTGTCACCAGCTTCGAAATTTAATACACTCAGGCGATTCTATTTTTAGTTGATGTTATGCGAAGGAAGTATTCGCTTGATTTAACGGGAAAAAAAATTACACTAAAATTAATTTTTTTTTTACCAAAAAATATGATTTTTCTAAGTGTTTATCATCTGTCACTTTCACCTCCTCTTTAGTTGGGCTCAAGTTACGCTACTGAGTGTTCTCTAAAAAAAGTACACAACTTTGATTTTTTTTTTTTTTTTTTACAATGCGATCATCAAATTGTACAGAACATCAATAAAAAAAATAGATGTAATTATAGAACTCTGTATACTTTTAAGATTTATAGTGAAAATGGAAATGGACTAACTCTATGGATATATTATGTAAACAAATGAAAGTATAAGGTCTTTAAGGAACACAATAATAAATGGTTGTGGAGCAGTCGCAGAAGAAAATGAAACGGGATAGAGACAGATTATAATTCTTAATAGTTGGTTTTAATTTTCTCTGGTTTTAACAGGATGGTTGAATTTGTGTTTGGTAAAAAAATATACTCCCTCAATATTATTTATTATTACTCGTATATATTTCTAGAGAAAAATTATAGTTAAAACAGGGGCGAACATGCTTTTAATAATTGGACACTAAACATGTACTACTTACCTTGGAATGTATTTTTAGCGCATAAAATATTACTCGTACAAAACACAAATTTTTACTTCAAAGTATCATAAAAATGTTACGTGCAACACTTTTACATTTCCAAAAATATGTATCGTCTTTGTCACATGTACATCTATATACCGGCTGATGGAAGCCTTTCGAGAATATAATACGAACAAACATATCGATTCAAAACAAATATAAATGAGTGAACGGTGTTAATTTAATACATCATCATAATAATGACCAATCTTAAACTCACATAATCACACAACAAGAACATGAATGAAAACAAACTTGATTGTAGAACCGACACGATCTTGAGAATGAATGATGAAGACATCGTTAGGTATTGTCGATTCCATTATTGATGTCAAGAATCCGATGGATGGATGTTCTCTCAAGTTATTGGTGTTCTTGAGAGAAATCATAATTTGACAACATACAGGAAAATGACCACATCTCTTGAATATATAGTTATGGTAGTTATGGCGGTTACTTCCAGCAACATAAATGGTAGTTAACATAAATGGTAAAAAGGCCACATAATATAAAGGAATATTCTAACATTCTACCACTTGATCGAATTACCAATTGTACATAAACTGAAAATTAGATTGGTCAAGTTTATCGTAATCATCATAATTTTATATAGCACCAAAGCAAAACGATACAGCATTACATGTCGCGTTTGACACGGAACCCCCATCAGTTATACTAATTGTGCTAATATAAAATGTATGATTTCTTTAAGCCAAAATGACAAGAGCATAATGTGGTACAAAAATAAGTTTGTCTATAATGAAAACATAAATGTGCACAATGAAAATAAGTATAGACAAATCATATATTATAGTGAAGGATATTGACTTAAAGCGCTTGTTTTGTAATTAAACGTTATCATGAAATTATACACTAACTTCAACATAAGGTAAGGTCTCGAATAAAACCCCAATATAGCGACATAACTCATATATAGATTGGGTTGTAGACCTTTGGTTACCAGATCCGCAAGCATTTCATGAGTTCTAATGTTCTCGATACATATACGTTATCCATTCACTCTTTCACGTATAACTAAATACGTTGTATCGAGGTATAAGTCAGCTTATGTTGAACTATTAATGTTCATGAAGCTCTCGACTACGTTATTATCGCAGTAAATCTTTAATGGCCATGATATGGATTTAACATTCATGAGTCTAATGATCAAGTGTCTCAACAATATTAAATGACATGTCCTTTTACTAAGCCATTATTGTTGAGGTCATTGTTAGCACTTGTTTTTGACTCCTCCAAAAAAATAGGCCCATGTGACAGCTTGAAAATATATCTCATAGTTAACCTACTAGTGTCTTTGCATTTCACAAAGTCTGAATCCATGTATCTAATAACTACAAGGTTTCAGATCTAGTATAAGTTAATTTGTGGTACTCCTTCGTTCTTATAGATATCACAATACTTTCTTAGCAAGTTTTCAGTGATGTAGGCCAGAAGTAACTTAAAATCTGACTTACATGTCACATATATACGTGATATCTGGTCGAGTTGAGCATACGTTAAGCTTCCTATTATGGAAGCATAAGAATTTCGCCTCATTTCCTCATGTTCTACCTCAATTCTTGAACATTGATTAGACTCAAAATATCAACCCTTCACTACATGATAGACCGTGGGGAACAATGTTGCATATTAAACTTACAGAGTACACGTTCAATTTATGCCTTCTAGGATAATCCTAATATCTCACTGGCTCAATCTTGGCGAATTTCAACTTTTTTAATATGAGAAACTTCACCAAGATCTTACTTGTCAAAGTTTCTAGATAGAAAAAGTTTTGACTCATGCAACAAATCAAAATTATTACTTGTTAAAAGGATATCATCAACCTAAAGCACAAGTAAAATAAAATTGCTCCCACTCATCTTAAGGTACACTCAGTTATCTACGTGATTACTAATGAAGTTGTGTTTCTTCATCACTTCATCAAGTTTGAATACCATTGACTAGATACTTTCTTAAGTCCATAAATACATTTCTTGAGTTTACAAAGTAAATGTTCATGGCTTTTAGTTTAAAACCTTGTGGTTGGGCCATGAACACGTCATCATGTAAATCTCAGTTAAGATATGCCGTTTATCGTCCGTTGTTTGATGTAACTCCAAGTCAAAATCCCATTTAGATACTGGGAAAACCGTAATCTCGTATTACAATGAGAATTACAAAATTGCTTTTAACATGAGTAACAACACATGAATCCAAATCCATAATTTATCCATCGGTTACCGTTTCATATTCCAATATATTTTTACCACCTTTCTATTTGATTATCACATCACATAATTTATGGGAGCCCTTTATTTATGGCCATGCTAATGCAAATCATTCAGGCATCATCCTTTCTGTTCCGTAAATATATATTTATGATCATCAACATCCAATTCATTCGGTCTTCAACATTTATGTTCCATAATATATTTAATAATTTATGTATGATCATAAAATGTAATTTTAACATTGCTCTTGATACTACATGTTAATTTAGTACATCATCATAATAATGACCAATCTTAAACTCACATAATCACACAACAAGAACATGAATGAAAGCTTACTTGATTGTAGAACCTTCACGATCTTGAGAATGAATGATGAAGACATCGTTAGGGATTGTCGATTCCATTATCGATGTCAAGTTTTCGATGGATTGATGTTCTCTCAAGTTATTGGTGTTCTTGAAAGAAATCATAATTTGACAACATACAGGAAAATGACCACATCCCTTGAATATATAGTTATGGTAGTTATGGCGGTTACTTCCATCAAATAACCGCCAAAAGTTAGTTAGGGAATGTCATTAAGGCAAACATTAGGGGTGTACAACATAAATGGTAAAAAGGCCACATAATAAAATTGATTATTCTAACAAACGGAAGGTTTTATTTTTCAGATCATCTTGGCGAGAGCGATTATATTTATTCAGATTTACATTTACGTTGCCTAACGGAGTTAACGCGTGATTGTTTCTGCCATTTCTGTTACCATTCCAAAATATGGTGCTACATACATATGGATCTCATAACTCTTGCGATGATATTATGACCACAACCAGTGGCGATTCCAAGATTATAATTCAATGGGGTCCTGAAATTTTTTTCAGCACCAATTATATTAGATTGCTATTTTAGTGATAGTTTAACTTCAAAATATTATAAATTCAAAAAATATTTGGGGTCCGAGTAATATAATTTAGTGGTGTCATATACAATTCAAAAGAAAAACTATAGATTTGAAAAATATACGGGGTCATACATTTAAATTTAGTGGTGTCCTATAAAATTTACAGTGTATTTTCTACTAAAAATTTTTAAACTAGCGGTGTCCCGTGACCCACGGGTCTCCACTTAGAATCGCCTCTGACCACAACTAATTGTATCATGTACGTGGAAAGAATGAAGATATCAATTCAAGTGTTAAAAGCATATGGACCCATATGAAAATGAAGTATATATTGATGGACCATTATTGTCATTGGCAATAATAATGAAAGTATAAAGAAACATGAAGTCGGAGGTGTGTGATAGAAGAGTTGTAGTAATTCATAGCCATTGGCTATTGGGCTGAAGCTTTTCAGGGGACCCACATAAAAAAAACAAAAAACATGGGTTACACTTTTGATTTTTGATGAAATTACCTGTCGTCCATTAACACCGCAAATCAATGCCACTTACGCCCCTACCCACTTTTCTTACACTTCAAAAATACTCCCACCTAAATATCATCCCCTACTTTAATTCTTAATATACTGTTCTAACTTCTAAACACTAATACTATAAGTCTTTTAGGACCTATTATATTGATTTTTCTTAAAATATATTTTAAATTTTATTAAATAAGTGATATTACATTTTGTATATTATATAAATATAAATGTTTGGAATATGGCTTATAGCTTTTAAAGAACAATTAATTTTTTTTTTTTTTTTTTGGAGTAATTTGATTGTGTTAGTTCTTCGCTAGTCGATCCGTCATTGAGAAAATTTACAAAATTAATTATGTAGTTTAAAGATTCACTTTGGACGAGAAATGACGCTTCTATATGCATTTAACTTCATTTTGTACAATAAAATGTAGTGTAAATGTAAATTGGTTAGCATTTGTTAATTCAGGCCGGTAATAAATTTAACCTAACAACGAGCTAAACTAAACAACAAAAACGGAAGCAAAGGAGCATCACGGACGAAGAAAGATGGCGCAAATCAAAGCCGCAATGGAAAGATTCCAAATCATCTACCACGACGAACGAAACCAAAATCAAAATAAAAAACATAACATGAAACTACAAAATAAAACTCATAGGCCTCCGAAAAAAATATTTAACTCAGGTACGGTGAATTTAGAAACTGCCATCGATTTATACACCACACTCAAAAGTCCTCTAATAAATCTACTCAACGTATGTTATGTACATTCTAACTAATGCACAAATTTTATGTATCTATCAAAATGAGTTGTGAATCACTATATGTGACCAAAGTTGAAAAGGACCCGCGATTGAGTCGAGATGGTCGGGACATTGTAGCGTGGCAACGGTTATGACAGGGTCAAGACGAATGTTAACCAATATTGACTTGTTATATATATTTCAAACAAAAGTATTTCAAAAATAAATATTTCAAATTAAAGCAATTACGTTGCACATAATATTTCAAACACAAACATTTAAGTACAAACATTAAACAATAATATTTCAAATATGTTCAAAACTTCAAGCATACACATTTGTCTTTAATTTGAAATATTTATGTTTGAAATGTTTATTTTTGAAATATATGTACATAAAATTCAACGTTGATCAACATTCGTCTCAATCCCGTCTAGATCGTTTTTTAGGTTTCTGACCATTATTGATCGTTGTTTAAGCATGTTTTTATTCACTTTTAGATCCGTTATGACGGTACACTGGTAAATCTGTAAATCTGTTGTGATGACCGTCTCGGCCGTTTTCTGCAACATCTTATGTGACATAAGGACTAGGTTCGTAGTAAAATATTTGTTGATTTCAAAATAATAGAGGGACTAATAAGCGAATACTCATTTCAGTAAGGGAAAAAAGGCAAAAGTAACTAAACCTAAATGTACCATTTTATAAAATATAGACACAAACATTTTCACTGCATCTTTATATATACACTGTCGCAATGTTACACATTTTTGTGCTACCCTCATCAACCACACTCCCTAGTCCCTACAGAAATATGAGCCGGTGGGCCATCACAAACCGCCGGTCACCGGCGCCACCGATCATCATCCTCGCCGTACTTTCCACCTTCCTCTTCATACACCCTTCGATTGCATGGCGACCTTGGCCTCGACAAAACAATAAAACCGAACTCGAATTCGGTTCTTCAAAAAAGTACGAAGGGTCTTCAGAATTTGTCAAACTTCGATACCATATGGGTCCTGTTTTAACCACCAATATAACCGTACACATTATCTGGTACGGTACGTGGTCCGGTTCCCAAAAACGGATCATCCGCGAGTTTATCAACTCGATATCTGATACCACCACCCGGTCCCCATCAGTTTCCGGGTGGTGGAAAACAGTTCAGCTCTACACCGACCAGACTGGTTCGAATATTTCTCGAACCGTTCAATTGGGTGAAGAAAAAAACGACAGACTTTTATCACACGGAAAGTCGTTAACTAGACTTTCCGTACAACACGTGATAAAAGCCGCGGTAACTGCCAAAACAAAACCGTTACCAATCAGCCCAAAAGGCGGGCTGTATCTGCTGCTAACAGCAGATGACGTGTACGTTCAGGATTTTTGCCAGAACGTATGCGGATTCCATTATTTTACATTCTCGTCCATCGTAGGGTACACTTTACCCTACGCATGGATCGGGAATTCAGGAAAACTGTGTCCGGGTACATGTGCGTACCCGTTCGCAGTTCCTGATTACATTCCGGGATTAAAACCAGTGAAATCGCCAAACGGGAATTTAGGAATTGACGGAATGATTAGTGTTATAGGACATGAATTAGCGGAATTAGCATCGAATCCGTTGGTAAATGCTTGGTACGCCGGTCAGGATCCTGTGTTTCCGGTGGAGATTGCTGATTTATGTGAGGGTATTTATGGTACAGGAGGTGGTGGGTCCTACACAGGACAAATGATGAACGATAGAGATGGAGCCACGTATAATATGTACGGGATCCGACGGAAGTATTTGGTACAGTGGGTTTGGAACCATGTTGTAAATTACTGTACTGGCCCTAATGCACTTGATTAATATTTTGTCGAAACCATTGGTTTTGTGTAGCCTTTCTATCCATTTTTTAATCTATAATTATGAATTTTGTTTATTGTTATTATAATACGGTGTAGAAAATTTTATGTATAAATAGTTGATTTTATTTAAGGAAACTAGAAAAAAAATTATACACACAATTGAGTTGGATAGGATAGAAATTAATTAAAGTATTTTTGTCTGTATTAGTGGTTTCATTTTCCCGCCACGGAGGGGTTCAATGTTATAACCACTCTTGTGGACGAAACAAGAATCTAAATTTAAGGGGACTAGATATACTTAAAATATATGGGGAGTATAAAGTTAAAAATAATGATACAATGTTCAAACATTCGACATCGAACTACTAGCAAAAATCGTGGGGGTCTTCAGTGGCCTCCTGTTTCGGCTCGACAAAAATGTTTTCATTCTCGTCCCGCTCGAGAATGTCGGTGTCTTTTGAAAAGGTTGAAGGTTGCAAACTCGGGGGCGAAGGAAAAAAAAAAAAAAACGTCTCTTGCAGCGGAAAACCTTAGTTGAGTTTTTTTTCGCTTGTGGTTACGATGTGGTAGTTAGGTTTTGGTCTGGGGTTCTTAGATATGTATGTTTATTTTCCATTTGTTTGTTTGTTTTTTTTTGGGTTGTCTTGCTTTGTTTCAACTTGGCACCCCTCTAGTCAGTATTGTTGTGAGGCTGATCTAGTTTTCTTTGTATTGTTTCGATAGGTTCTTTTATTATAAGTTGATCAAAGTTCCTTAATTATAAAGTTTTAGTTTTTTTGAAGAAAAAATAATTAGCACTTGGGTGTTGTTTTATAACCTTTCTCATTAAATTCGCAACCTGATACAATAACCTGTCACACAAAATGAAAGTCATAGTTCCTTCTAAGCTTAAAACAGTGACTAATTAATATTTGTTATCGAGGTTTATTGTTCAACATGTAGATATCTAGTTAATACCGGTTTAGTTTTTGAAGCTTTTCATATCGTAACCATAACTTTTCGGGATGTAAGAGGCACACGATCTTGGATTATGGATGATTCAGTTTTGGCCTAAATGGGTATATTTGTAATAATCAGTGGCGTCTTAAAGGGTGTGCAAGGGAACAATCGCACAATAGTCTAAACTTTTGAAAGGGCTCAAATTAATATGTCAATATATTACTTTTTTCATTGACCGAAAGGAAAAATATACCAACTATAAAACAACTTTGCGCAATTAAATAAAAAGTTGGAGTCCAACTCAAAGATTATGAAGAAAAAACATATACGTGCAAATCTCATTAATTGAGGATGCATTAAGTTTTAACTCATATTAAGAGTCGTAGTGGATTGATGTTGATAATTATTGATAATGATATATATCGGAGAGTATTGACTAAAAGAGTTTCAACAACTTTGCACTAAAAATACTAGTTTATTTAATAAACAATCTAAGTATAATGAGATGCCAACTAACAACAACAACAAAACCCAATACGACATATGTGGTGTATGAGAGAGTGAGATGTAGATAATCATTTTCCTATATTTGAAAAAAGAGAAGTCATTTCACCACCCAGAGTGATACACTCCAAGAAGTAGAGAAAATCCTCTCTCTTTTCGACGGATGAAGAAATTGCTTCTGAATGGACCTCCGGTCAATAAGTAGGAAATTTTTTTATAAAACAATTAAAATAAAATAAAAAATGAGATGCCAACCATTTGAAAATAATTACTTTAATGTGGTTTACTTTGAAAAACTTTTGTTTGTAGATTATTCTAAGTAATATTAATTTTTTGTGTGTATTTAAACGATTAATTTTTATGAGGGTCCAGCTTATATATCGAACAAGGTTTTAAATTAATGAGACGATTTGATAATAACTAATACTATCAAATCAAATTTAATATAATAATAAAAAGTCATTAACTGTCCCCGCAGCTTTGGCTCAGTGGACATGTGGTGGTGCCTAGCACCCCGCCGGGCTAGAGGTTTCGGGTTCGAGCCTCGTCACCTACAAAGGATATTATTTGAAAGAAATTCCTTGAGGGTAGCCCAAATGGAAGGTTTTACCGACCCGCTCCGGGACTAAGGTCCGGCCCGCCTGCCCCGTATGGGATGGTTTAAGGGTTGGATCCCCTGAGTGTGGTTCGGGTTTCCTGCCCGAGCGCGCGTGTGTGTGCAAATGATGACTAGGCTTCGGTCCGGACTGATGCAAGCTTGCCGTTCAAAAAAAAAAAAAAAAAAATCATTAACTTATATGCTTATTATAGTAGCTTGGTTGTGTTTCAAGTGATATGACGATTCGGATTTGAATATTTCACGAGTAGTTCAACTCAGATAAAGTAATTTTTTTCGATATGTAACGTATCAAACTATATTTCGACATGTAACGTATCAAACTTTGAGCTGGCAAAATGTTAATTTATACTACGTAATTAATTGATGAATAGATGGAGACTGAAAAAATGAGTACGTTGAGATCTTGATGTAACATAAGATAATTTGTTTGTATCTTGTTAATGTCGTTTTCTTTGTTGTACACGATACTGCAAAATCGGCCAACTCCGTGTTCTCGATTTCATATCTCCATGAGTTCTCGGGCTCTGACTCGGTCAACAATCAAAAACTCGAAAAAAATTAGGAAAAGTCGAAAAATTGGTTAAAAATCATAAAATAAACTTTGTCAACTAAGAATGTTCTCAATGGTTTCGTTTTAGTTCTCCAGGACTAGACGCCACATCAGCGCCACATCATCACTTCCTTCTCAGGACTAAACTCATGGCTAAACACTCCAACAATGACATACTTCCTCATAAAAATTGAGACCCACTATATTATTTAATTAATACAATGTACAAGTTTAAAAGCAAAAATTACCACAAATATATACACACTCCTCCGTCCACAAATATTTCACGGAAGGACTGAAAGAGGGACAAGAATGAGGACTAAAGGATGGACTAACCCCTGGACTAACCGCTGCCATTGGTGTCCAGGAGGGCTAAAGGGTGGGCGGCCCTCAAGTAAGAACCGTTGGGAGGGCTCTAAGATCTTCAATTTTTATTGAATTTTACTTTTGAGCTTTCGTACTTACCAAACTAACCCTCTATTAAAATATGCACTTTTAACCCTATATCTTAATTTATGTAATGTTTTGATTAAATATATACACTTTATACCATATATTTTAAATTTTATTTTATTATTTTTATATTTAAAAGTCAACGTTAGTTAACCCCGAAAACTCCCTGAGTTGCCGAGAACTCTTTCCAAAAGTCGCTACCGAGTTCTCTTCGAGAAGCGATTTTCATAACCTCGATTGTACCACATAAAAATATTAAACCTCAAAAGTACTCCATTCGTCTCAATTTAATAAGTATGATTTTCATTTTGAGATGTTTCAAATTAATAATCCACTTTGTATTTCAATCAATTAATAGAGGTTATAGGGAAGAGAGGAGATATTTTATTAATAAAGAATGAAATTAGTGAGATTTTCTAAAAATACGTATTTTTTTATTTTGGAACTATTAAAAAAACGAAGACGGTATAGGAAAATCGAAGGAGATGAGAATACCAAATTCTTTCATTCTTCTATTAAAAGGAAATACAATAAAAGTAATATCCGGGGATTAAATATCAATGGCGTGTGGAATGAAAACCCGAATGATGTTAAAGATGCAATTAAAGAACACTTCTGTCGTATTTTTACAAAAAAAAGATAACAACAGACCCATGCTAACTCACTGTTTTGGGCCACGGCCTGTTAGGTCAGCTAGTGGGCCTGATCAGGCTGTTCTTGGGTCAGTTTCTGGGCCATTGCCTGTTGGGTCAGCTACTGGGCCTGACCAGGCTGCTCTCGGTTCAGTTGCTGGGCCATGCCTTTCGCGTATCTCAATAACAGAAGCTGGCAATTTGGAAACTCCTTTCACGTAAGCTGAAATTTGGGATGCTATTAATGAATGTGGTAGTTCGAAGGCACCCGGACCGGATGGGTTTAATCTCGGCTTTTATAAAAAGTTTTGGAGCGTAATAAAAGACGAATTAGTTGAGGCAATTCATGCATTTTGGGCCTCCGGTGATATTTCGAAAGGATGTTGTGACGCCCCGTACAAAACCATCATGTACGAATCGTCAACAACATGTCCATTACACGGTATAATACTACATGCTGTTTTAAAACGAGTTTTGCATTCATGAAAAGATAACTTCAAATGTTTTACAAACGATAACGTGACACAAAGGTCGTTACAAAGCCATTATGTGATGACCCGGAAATTTCTGGCCAAATTTAAACTTAATCTTTAACGTTTTCGACACGATAAGCAAAGTCTATGAAGTTGAATCTCAAAATTTTGAACTATTCAATTACCCTTCGATTGTTCTCAATGATTCGCGAACAATTATATGTAAATAGATACATATATTATAACTTGAAAACGTAACAAAATGTTAAGTAAACGATACTGTGCATTAAACTCATTGGTTTGATTATCCGATTGATATATTTAACTACGGAGTTAAAAGATTATGCTAAACGATTGAATTAAAAGATATTTACTGAATCCTTTAAGGATTGTGATATTATTACGAGTCTCTGTTGTGAGGTCCACGTTGATTTGTGAAATCATTCCTTTTTAACGGTATTCTGAATAAATGGTAAAGTGTTTGTTTAAATAACGTAATTTGGACACATACAATAATAAGGAATATTAACTGTTAGCATTAAATCTATGAATAACTTGCGATGTGTATTTTAAAACGTGTTTATCCATATTGAAAATATATATTTAATAATACGGTAAAATATAATATTAACTTGGTCATAAAACGATTTGATATTAAATATATATTCACAAATAGCGAGACAATGATTTATAAAAGTAAATGACCAAAACACTCTAAAGTTTAAGATACACTTTGAGTGATATAATTTATTGATAATTTAAGACTATATTTTGACAAAGGTACGAGTCACAAAACGTAAAGTGCTAGTTTTCTAAGCGTACGAAAATGCGTTCGAGAAACTGGAACCGGGACATAAGTCGAGTGACGACGTACGACTTATCGGAACAAAAATTACAAGTCCACTATGCACGTGAATTTAATATAATATATAATTAATTATTTAAATTAATTTTATTATATTTATAATTAAAAAATATGTCGACAAGCTAGTGTACAAAAGAGATGTGAGCTGTCCAGGCAGGCCATGCGATCGCATGGCATTTGCACTAGAATCCCATGCGATCGCATGGGCATCAGATTCAGAAAACATTATAAAAGCTCGCGAGTTCAGTTGTTTGTCACACACACATATTTATTTATATTACTTCCTCCGTATATAAATTATTATTATTATTATTATTATTATTATTATTATTATTATTATTAAGATTAATATTATTATTAATCTTATTAATTATTATTTAGTAATATACATAAAATACTACGACGAAGTTATGAGCGTGTCACTTTCAAAAATGGGTTTTTGAGCGGGATAAAGTTAAGGAAATTATGGGTTATAGCTATGGAGGTTATGGGTAATGTTCATGGGTATTATTTACAAGTCAAACCTACTGTTATCATCTATGTTGCATCTACGTACTTTTCTGCAATATTGAATCACAATATCGATACGTAAGCATTTATATTTTATCTTTTATATACTAATAGTGTATCCATGTCTAGTGCTCGAGTATATATATTTATGCATGCTCGTATGCAAAATTTCGTCATTAAACAGTTATGATGAATCACGAAGTAAATACATATATTACTGATAAAAGGTATATGATATACATGTTTTTGGAAAGCTGGCGAAAAATCAATAACTTTTCATTTAGATATCGAATAGTTTCGATGAACGGATTAAAAGATATGATCAACTGAATTATAATTGACGATAATTGGAATTGCTTTTGAATCTGCAATTAAGATTTAAACAACCTATTTATGAGATTGATAAATTGGATTTTTGAATACTACTAGCCGAGTAAATGAATTCTTATATAAAGCACGTCTCGTTTTGTTGAACTATTGTCAAAATTGACTTTTTGAAACAACTTTGGATAACTTTTGTATGTCGATCTCGAGCATTAGGATTATGATACCCTATGACCAGACCTAGCTTGGTAGACATTTATTGACCAACATATGCTCTCTAGGTTGAGATCTACGGTTATTTGGTATTCCGAGTTTCGATCACATTTCGATGAACAACTTTATGTACTGCTAAGGTGAGTTTCATTTGCTCCCTTTTTAATTGCTTTTGCAATCTATATTTTTGGGCTGAGAATACATGCATTTTATTTTAAACGCAATGGATACAAGTACATACTAAATTCTACACTGAGTTTGAACCGAAAATCCCTTAGCTTTGGTAACTGTTAACTGCCAGTTATAAGAACTGGTGGGCGCGAGTAGTAGTATATGGATCCATAGGGCTTGATATCCCCGTCCGAGCTAGAGCACTAGCCTTTTAACGGACGTATGCTATTTGAGAAGCGTACACGTTGGTTTGCGTGTATTATTAAGATGATTATACAAAGGGTACAAATTATATATACGTTAAGTTTAGTTACCAGGGTGCTCAATTTCGTAGAATATTTTGATAAACGTTTCTGGATGAAACAACTGAAATCTTGTGGTCCACTTTTATATACAGATTATGCGAAACACTAAAACTATGAACTCACCAACCTTTGTGTTGACACTTCTTAGCATGTTTATTCTCAGGTTTCTAGAAGTCTTCCGCTGTTTGCTTATATGTTAGACAAGCTATGTGCATGGAGTCTTACATGGCATATTTATCAAGGAAATGTTGCATTCACCAAATCATCACCATGTATCTTATTTTGACTGCATTGTCAATGGAAGTACTATTGTAAACTATTATTTACGGTGATTGTCTATATGTAGAAATTATCAGATGTCGAAAACCTTTGATTTAAATATTCATTTATGGTGTGCCTTTTCAAAAGAATGCAATGTTTACAAAATGTATCATATAGAGGTCAAATACCTCGCAATGAAATCGATGAATGACGTGTTCGTCCATATAGATTTGGAGCGATCGTCACAGTTGGTATCAGAGCGTTGGTCCTAGCGAACCAGGTCTTGCATGAATGTGTCTAACTGATAGTGGTTAGGATGCATTAGTAAGTCTGGACTTCGACCGTGTCTGCATGTTAAAAGTTTTGCTTATCATTTCTTGTCGGAAATTACATGTTTATCATCTTAAGTCTAAACGCGTCTTATTGCATTGATTGCATAGATAGTGTATAGACAAAATTCATATCTTAGCGTATTTGTTACTGTAAACTTTTCCTGACATCTTCCGAAAATTCCTCCGTGATTTATGGAATTTTGGTATTATATATACATATGTAAATTATGTATTGAAGAGTACCAATCTAAATTCTATAATCTATTTCATATCAAAAATCATCTCTCTAATTATACAAGATGGATCCCGTATCTAGTTCAAATTCCTTAAACTCTGAAAGCTATTCCGATATGGATATTCACCTGAATTCCGAAGACAGTGTAACCGGAATGGATCAACCAATCAGCCATCACCTATTCTGGATGAATTGGGGATGGGTTCGTAGCCTACTTAATTATTGGAGATAAGAAGAAGGCGATCCCTTCCATCTACCACATTGCCCTCTTGGCGAAGAACCTGAAGCACTTACCGGCGAACCTGTTCGAGACACCATTTTCTCTCTCATTTCCAGAGTATCTCGTCACGATAATATACTATCTCAAATTCTGGATCTTATTCATCCGCTCGTTCGAACCGCCAATCATCCCGGTGTAGTAGAAGAAGTCAACGAGCTTCGCGCTCGGGTAGTGGCTTTGGAGAATATGGTGCAAAGGTTACAAGCACTAGCCGCATCACCGGCATCAACAGTACCACCGACAACAACACCAACAGTACCATTACCACCACCAACAACATCCGCATCGCAAACCTCAACTTCACAATCTGTTCCACGAGCATCAATGTCATACACACCGTAGTTACCAAGAAATACCAGCAACAATAACCGATGAAGTATTAACTCATTTCCCCTGAAGAAATTTTATGTATATTTAATATATATGAATTTTGAAATCAAAATAAATCTTTTCGTACTAAGCTATTACATGTGAATCTTAACTGGTAGGTACTACTCGGTTAGTTCATATTACTAATATGCAATGATGTACATCCTTCCTTAACAACTTAACCATTGTTAACTACAATCTCTGCTTCAACCCAATGAATTCCATTTCATAATAAACCAAGTGTATTAATCAATTACATAATTGATTTTACATTTTCAATTTCGATATACTCGAAACTTTCCAGAAAACATCATCTGTGCCTTGTAAGGTTCACAAAATTCCACGAGCATCAACATCCTTCACCGAGGAATAAGAATAAATAATGAAGTATCGATTACATTAGCGAAATACTCCGTAAAGATTATGTAATCTTTAATGTTTTAGAGATTAATCATTTCTAAGTTAAGCTGAAAATTAAATGAGCTTAATATGATATTAACTCATTATATCTGTGTTACATCTGAAGAAAATATACATACATATATTTTCATAAAGACGGTAATAAAAATTCTTTTGTACAAAGTATTAATTGTGAAATCTTTAACGGGTAGGTAATACCCGGGAAATATATAAGTTCGCAATTAATATGTTACATTGTACATTCTTCAACTTTGATTCAAAAATTATTAACAATGCTCACAACGATATACAATCGTTTTCATACAAATTCAATTACATATTCTGATATTGACGGATCAGAATCCAAGTCATAACTCTGAACCGGTAACATCATTCTTAGATCTCTACATCTTTCAAAGCTATACTTTGACTTTAAATCTGTGCAAGATCCATTAGCATTGTTTTTACCGAAAATAACCTTGCAATTCCTTTTCAAAAGTATCCAGTATTATCAACCGTTCAACCAGTTAACGACGACCTTTCAGGCTTGTAACTTTGGCATATACGTTTTTGTTACTGGGGAACCTTTCATGTTGCATTAACAGTAAATGTACCAGCAAATTCATTAATCTGTGACTTAAAGTCTCTCCGAAAAACCATTATAATTGTTCATTGAAACCCTATCATGTACTCATCCACATCTTGTAACGGTAATTGCCATACCAACTACCGAGAATTAGCAATTAGTATTTTAAATTTCACAGCAATTCTACGCCAACAGTTATATATACATACAATGTCTATCTCTTAGACTTATTTACTTCGAAGGTGAAGTTTCTGAAAAACACCCAAACTGCGAAACTAGTTCTCCGAATTTTGGAAAAATGCTGATGAAGCAGCAAAAACTGTAAACGACCTTAACAGTCAAAAGTTTGATGATAAAGAATAGTATGGTGGTAAAGCAGAGAAAAAGATAAGGTTTGGAACTGAAAACGGATTGAGCAGACCATGAAGGAGGCTGTGGACAAATCACAAAGACTAAACCTGCCTTCAAAGAATATAAATGATTCAGTATCTGCTGAAGTCATTAACGAATACCTTGCTCCTGACTCAAAATCCGTTACGAACAAATCTTCTTCATCATCCTTCGATATTAGAAATTCTAAGATATTATCATATCTTTCATTATAAATATCTTCGATATTTCTGAAGATATCTTCATAACTATTCTTATATGAAATTATTCATCTCTTCACGCTATCTGTGTTATATCATAAAAGAAACTATTTTAGTTTCAAAAATCTGAAAAATTCAAAAAAATGGATGTTTGAAGTAATGTTGGGAATTGAAGCATGAGTTAGTATAATATAATGACACTTGATCAACGTGATTATATTACAGTAAGTCATGCTGAGTTTCTAATGGAACGTGATAAAGGTTCACAGATCACACCCGCATCATGAACCATGTTACATAACTCTTTCATTCTATTTAACCTCTAAACATATCAAGAAAATATTTTTCTTGATGATTCGGTCTTTTCCGGATATTCTGGTAATTCGACAAATCAAGATCGTGCCATTACGATTACCTTCTTAGAACATTAATTATGTTCATTCCGAAATTCATACCAACGAATTCTAGACCATTATTCGCTTGACTTAAAGTCGGGAAGAGAAAACGAAAGCATGAAGCTCCGAAATATAATGGAAAATATAAAGCCCGAAAACAACCCCGAAATTACAAACCGTGTATATCAATGCGTATAGCAATATAAAGACATGGGAGAATGAAAAACAATATAACCCCAAGGTAATAGTAGAAGAAAATAACCTCCTCTGGTGGCAGATGAAAAAGAAGAATGAATGATATGATAGTCAAGAAAATATCAAGAATCAGAACTGGATGAAGCATTTTCACAAATCTTTTGTAAGTATGAAATAAGAAAGAAGATTATGAGTGGTGAAAATAAATGAAACGGAAGATTTCAATTTATAGCAAAATATCAGACATAGCAATCGAGGCAGATTACGCATTTAATCAAAGGAAATCCTAATTTCCTTAAATTCCGAAGAATCAAATCTTATTTAAATTATGAAGATTTTCTAATCCTTAAATTTCGGAAATCAATCGTTACTACGTCAAGAGATAAGACGCATATCTATTCTCCATTTCACTCTATTATGATAACTTCCCTCATACGCTTCAAGTAATTGGATTGTTTTATCCATATTATTCAACGGTGATCAAAATTCTATTTATCAACTCATATTCGTCATGAAAATATTTTTATTGTTAGCCATGACTACCTCACTCAAATTTCGAGACGAAATTTCTTTAATGGGGAGGTACTGTGATGACCCGGAAATTTCTGACCAAATTTAAACTTAATCTTTAACGTTTTCTACATGATAAGCAAAGTCTATGAAGTTGAATCTCAAAATTTTGAAATATTCAATTACCCTTCGATTGTTCTCAATGATTCGCGAACAATTATATGTAAATAGATACATATACTATAACTTGAAAACGTAACAAAGTGTTAAGTAAACGATACTGTGCATTAAACTTATTGATTTGATTATCTGATTGATATATTTAACTACGGAGTTAAAATATTATGCTAAACGATTGAATTAAAAGATATTTACTGAATCCTTTAAGGATTGTGATATTATTACGAGTCTCTGTTGTGAGGTCCACGTTGATTTGTGAAATCATTCCTTTTTAACGGTATTCGGAATAAATGGTAAAGTGTTTGTTTAAATAACGTAATTTGGACACAATCAATAATAAGGAATATTAACTGTTAGAATTAAATCTATGAATAACTTGCGATGTGTATTTTAAAACGTATTTATCCATATTGAAAATATATATTTAATAATACGGTAAAATATAATATTAACTTGGTCATAAAACAATTTGATATTAAATATATATTCACAAATAGCGAGACAATGATTTATATAAGTAAATGACCAAAACACTCGAAAGTTTAAGATACACTTTGAGTGATATAATTTATTGATAATTTAAGACTATATTTTGACAAAGGTACGAGTCACAAGATGTAAAGTGCTAGTTTTCTAAGCGTACGAAAATGCGTTCGAGAAACCGGAACCGGGACATAAGTCGAGTGACGATGTACGACTTATAGGAACAAAAATTACAAGTCCACTATGCACATGAATTTAATATAATATATAATTAATTATATAAATTAATTATATTATATTTATAATTAAAAAATATGTCGACAAGCTAGTGTACAAAAGAGATGTGAGCTGTTCAGGCAGGCCATGCGATCGCATGGCATTTGCACTAGAATCCCATGCGATCGCATGGGCATCAGATTCAGAAAACATTATAAAAGCTCGCGAGTTCAGTTGTTTGTCACACACACATATTTATTTATATTACTTCCTCCGTATTTAAATTATTATTATTATTATTATTATTATTATTATTAAGATTAATATTATTATTAATCTTATTAATTATTAATTAGTAATATACATAAAATACTACGACGAGGTTATGAGCGTGTCACTTTCAAAAATGGGTTTTTGAGCGGGATAAAGTTAAGGAAATTATGGGTTATAGCTATGGAGGTTATGGGTAATGTTCATGTGTATTATTTACAAGTCAAACCTACTGTTATCATCTATGTTGCGTCTACGTACTTTTCTGCAATATTGAATCACAATATCGATACGTAAGCATTTATATTTTATCTTTTATATACTAATAGTGTATCCATGTCTAGTGCTCGAGTATATATATTTATGCATGCTCGTATGCAAAATTTCGTCGTTAAACAGTTATGATGAATCACGAAGTAAATACATATATTACTGATAAAAGGTATATGATATACATGTTTTTGGAAAGCTGGCGAAAAATCAATAACTTTTCATTTAGATATCGAATAGTTTCGATGAACGGATTAAAATATATGATCAACTGAATTATAATTGACGATAATTGGAATTGCTTTTGAATCTGCAATTAAGATTTAAACAACCTATTTATGAGATTGATAAATTGGATTTTTGAATACTACTAGCCGAGTAAATGATATCTTATATAAAGCACGTCTCGTTTTATTGAACTATTGTCAAAATTGACTTTTTGAAACAACTTTGGATAACTTTTGTATGTCGATCTCGAGCATTAGGATTATGATACACTATGACCAGACCTACCTTGGTAGACATTTATTGACCAACATATGCTCTCTAGGTTGAGATCTACGGTTATTTGGTATTCCGAGTTTCGATCACATTTCGGTGAACAACTTTATGTACTGCTAAGGTGAGTTTCATTTGCTCCCTTTTTAATTGCTTTTGCAATCTATATTTTTGGGCTGAGAATACATGCACTTTATTTTAAACGCAATGGATACAAGTACATACTAAATTCTACACTGAGTTTGAACCGAAAATCCCTTAGCTTTGGTAACTGTTAACTGCCAGTTATAAGAACTGGTGGGCCCGAGTAGTAGTATATGGATCCATAGGGCTTGATATCCCCGTCCGAGCTAGAGCACTAGCCTTTTAACGGACGTATGCTATTTGAGAATTTTACACGTTGGTTTGCGTGTATTATTAAGATGATTATACAAAGGGTACAAATTATATATACGTTAAGTTTAGTTACCAGGGTGCTCAATTTCGTAGAATATTTTGATAAACGTTTCTGGATGAAACAACTAAAATCTTGTGGTCCACCTTTATATATAGATTATGCGAAACACTAAAACTATGAACTCACCAACTTTTGTGTTGACACTTCTAAGCATGTTTATTCTCAGGTTTCTAGAAGTCTTCCGCTGTTTGCTTATATGTTAGACAAGCTATGTGCATGGAGTCTTACATGGCATATTTATCAAGGAAACGTTGCATTCACCAAATCATCACCATATATCTTATTTTGACTGCATTGTCAATGGAAGTACTATTATAAACTATTATTTACGGTGATTGTCTATATGTAGAAATTATCAGATGTCGAAAACCTTTGATTTAAATATTCATTTATGGTGTGCCTTTTCAAAAGAATGCAATGTTTACAAAACGAATCATATAGAGGTCAAATACCTCACAATGAAATCGATGAATGACGTGTTCGTCCATATGGATTTGGAGCGATCGTCACATATTATTCAAAATAACATAAGTTGCGAATGCAAAATAAAAGTTCCATGATTGAGACATCTCTATGTAATGCAGCGGAAGTCTAACACAACAAGTCTGTAACAGCAAGTCTATACACCAAGACTATAACAGCAAGTCTAACAGCGGAAGCAACAACGTCTAAGCACCTGAGAAATACATGCTTAAAAAGTCAACATGAATGTTGGTGAGCTATAGTTTGTTTGTAATCAGTAATGTAATGTAGACCACGAGATTTCAGTGCTTCAACCATGTGACACCGCTATATAATTTTTTTTTTATATATACGTGGCGGAAGCATTTATTTATTAATTACAAAATAAACATTAACTATTACTAAGACAACCAGTGTCACGTGTCATTACAAAATACATGTTTATACGGAGAAGATGTAGTTACAATCTGTTTTCAAAAGAACACAGTTTAAACTATAAAAGATCACATCAGAGTTAATCCTGTCAAACATAACATCGCCATGTCCGTCTTCTCCCCAAAATGCGATATTTACAAAAGCTAATAACCTGGAGGGAGGAGATGGAGGAGAATTAGCACAAAGCTAAGTGAGTATGACTAACTACAGGCCATAGCATACATAACTGTTATACTAATCATGTCACATAGTCTAACACACAAACATCACCCAAGTGCCGTCTGCAGAGACTCTGACGGCTCGGCCAAACCATTAACCACCAGCTGATCGGACTGGGGCTTACCAGAAGTTCCTCCACCACCGTATGTATATACATAATCCACACGCGACGGACGTGTCATAAACATATATATACACCACAGCTGTCTAGGCTACCACAGAGGAACCCAACCCACAGGTTGATCTCTCCTACCGAGGCTACCACACAATAAGGACGCACTGGGCTCCAGCAGACAAGCATCAACTAACATACAGTCATCACAAGAACTAACTAACCACAACAATAAGTATATCTAACAAGCATGTCAATCATAATATAACATGCTTCTATTTACTATATTCTCAAGTTAGTCCCACTCACCAAATACCAGCAAACGAGAAGGTGTTCAGCTATCTAATCACTGAACCTTCTCTTTCTCCTTTTCTCCTGAGAAATACATATACACAAGTTAGTTTATGTCCATTAACACCAAAAAACCAGTACAGCAAATTTTGTATCAAAAACTGTCCGCTAAATTTTTTTGCTTAACACTTATGCATTTTCAAAATTTACATCATAATCATCAAAATACAAACGGGCAGCATAACGGCTAGAAATTAACACTTGGTAAAATATTTCACTGCCAAAGACACTCGGTCGACTGTCTACACTCACTCGGCTGAGTGTCTAGTCACTCGGTCGATGGTCTCTCACAGACACACTCGGCCGTGGGTCTTACACACTCGGTCGATGGTCTAGTCGGTCGATCGAGTGTCTCGAGACACTCGGCTGACTGTGTTCATCTGCAGAAGCTGAAGACAAAGTGACGGGTTTCACCCAAAATCTACCAATTCTTACTCTAAAGCTCGATTATGACCTCAAAACTGACCAAATCAAAGACACTAAACATGTAGAAACATAAACCCATAAGATTTGGACTCAAACAACATCAAATCTAACCACTTTGACCCAAAATACACACTTTATAAACACTAACACAAAAACTCCATTTTCTTGAAGATTAAAGCATGAAAAGCTATGAATCTTACATTGTTAGAATCAGTAAATCACAAGGAACACAAAGATGTAAATGATTCGAGCTCTAAAACAAGGATTAGAAATTAGGGTTTGATTGTAGGTGAAAGGAAGGTACGGGAGTGTTTCGAGAAGGATCTGGAAAATGTAAGAGAGAGACTGCCTAAGTCATCTAAAGTGGGTTAATTCCCACACTGTGTGACACACGGGTATTTATCAGTTATCTGATATCTTTCGTACATCATTTAGCAACCCAAACGAGGTCCAAATTAGATAAACAAACCTGTTCTATGACCCTCAAACTGGTCCTAACCACCTCATTATTTAATAACGAACAATAAATAAAAATAAAAGCATATAATAACACAATACTAACTTAAGGGCACTTTAGTAATCTTACATCTAGGCCCGATCGAGGATGTTACAAACCAGCATTTCAAATCAGTACTTCAAATCAGTATGATAAAGTGTAACACCCCGTTTTCCCGTGCGCGTTTAAAGGTACAAACTTAATTATTAGCACGCTTATAACGTGTTCGTTTATGTGATTAAATGAGCCAAAGTGTTAGTTTATGAGTTAGTGCATATATGTGTGTGTGTGTGTATATATATATATATATATATATATATATGTGTGTGTATATATATATTTATGAATGCGTGCGTGAGCGTGTATATGTATGTGTCGCGATGGCGTTGAGTCGTGTGAGACTTAAGGTTGAAGCTTAGTCGTGCATAGGAAGAGTGAATGAGGTGTGCTAGTTGTTTGAACCATCGATTTGTGTTAAATTGTCGAAGTGACCAGGCCTAGGCAAACGCCGCGCCGCGACGGGCGGGACCGCGCCGCGATAAATAAAGCGAACCTGGATCAGAAAGCATGTTAAGAGGGGTCGTTTTTCCTTCGATACGTCGCGCCGCGACAAACGAGCCGCGCCGCGGCAGATCTGCTGGCCTGACTCCTTTTTCTGCTCGATTTAAAAAGGGTTTTAGGGGTAGTTTGGTCTTTTTGCGTGTAGATCTGATGGGAGCCTTTAATACCAACCACTTATCCTCTATTACTCATTTCTTTTCCTTTTTCTTTCACAATTTCCTCCCAAAACATAAAACCCACTTAGATTAAACTTAAGATTGGGAGGTGAAGATTTGTGAATCAATCATAGGAGCAAGAATTAAAGTTGTTCTCCTTGTTATTAGCTACAAGTGGATAGTTTTGGTAAGTCTCAACTATATGTTTTGAATTTTAATTGGTTTATGCTAGGGTTTGTTCATTTGGAACTTGTATGACCCATTTGAGGGTTAAATGGGTGGATTTTGGGTTAGATTGTTGAAAGAAAACCCTAACAACCATAATCTAGGGTTTGGTCTAATGAAATGGGGTTTGTAAGTGTTAATGGTGTTGTAAGCATTAAAACACTTGTTAAAATGTGGATGAAATTGTAATTAGGTCATGTTTGACAAAGTTGGGAGTGTAAGTGTTAAAATGGGTCAAAAGGGGTGATGTTGACCTAGTTTGGAGGAAATGGGTATGAATTACCCTAGGTTTGTTCTAGTTAATGTTAGTAGACTTTAAATCAATAGCTTTGGCGATTTAATATGAGTCTTGGCCTTTATGGGCGGTTTTGGGTGTAAGTGAGCTAATAAATGCTAATGGGTCATTAAATGCTCAAAGTGTAAGTAATGTGGTAAATGCCATTAGTTGTGTATTGAATGCGTACCTATGTACTAGGTACTTTCTTGGAAGTATACGGAAGCATTTAAATCACCACCGAAGTGTTAAGGTGAGTGGAATAATTATATATGCATGTATATAATTTATTTACTTGTGAAGTATGGGTTAAAGTTCGTTGTTGACGATACCATACCCTAGAGTATATTGTGTTGTTGATGAGGGTTTAAAGTTCGTTGTTGATGATACCTCATACGTATGGAATTAAAGTTCGATGTTGACGATGCCATACGATTATTGTAGTGACGTTGATGAGGGTTTAAAGTTCGTTGTTGACGATACCTCATATGTGGGTTTAAAGTTCGGTGTTGACAATACCACATTAATATAGGCGAATGGGATTTAAGTTCGATGTTGACGATATCATTCGTTGGGCTAGCCTTGAGATCTTGAGTACTATGGATGTTGTGAACATCATCGTTATACTTGTGTTGTAGCATATTGTATTGTTGTGTTATATGTTATTGTTATACTAGCCTTGTTATCGTGGTACTTAGCGTTATACATGTGAAATGTATGCTAATTATGTAACTAGTATGTATGCGGATTTGGTAAGTGTTTGCATGTAAGTAAGTTATATGTGTGTATGTATAATTGTTGCACTCACTAAGCCTTGCTTACCCTCTCGTTGTTTACTATTTTATAGGTTCCGGCTTGGACAAGGGTAAGGGCATACGGTTGGATTAGTTGTCTCTCGCTTATTTTGGCAGGGGGTGCTTTTGGGTTAGCTTTTGAAGTTGTCCTAACGTTTTGGGTAGTTTAGCCCCAAACCATGCTCGAGTGTCGTTTGGATTATAAACTATCATTTGTAGTAGGTGATGTTTTAGCAGAGTAGTATATAAAATAGCTTACATTTTTACAGGAAATACTATTAAATACGATACAATTTTACACAAGATATTTATTTATTTAGAGAATGGATATACTTAAACCTTGCTACAACACTTATAGGCAGTGTACCTAATCGTACAGTAGTGTAGTTTTTAGTAAGTCCGGTTCGTTCCACATGGAATCTTTTTAAACAAAGCTTAACGCTATATTAGTTTACTTTTATAAAAATACAAATATATATATATATATATATATATATATATATATATATATATATATATATATATATATATATATATATATATATATATATATATATATATATATATATATATATAAGTAATATTATTATTATAAAGGGGGGTTTTTACCGTTTAATGACCGGTTTGTCGATTTTAAAACTTTAGTCGCAGTTAAAACCAAATGTAAAATATTAAAAATAAATACAAGACTTAAATTAAAGCGTAAAGTAAATAACGATAATGAAATTGCGAATAATAAAAGTGCGATAAAATAAACTTGCGATAATTAAAAAGTACGATAATTAAAAGTACAATTAAATACAATAACAATAAAAATGCGATAATTAGAAGTGCAATTAAATATAAAATAAAGGAAATTAAATATGAAATAAAATAATTATGCTTATTTAAACTTCCGTAATCATGATGGTTGACGTGTTGATTTTAGTTTTATGCCCATGGGTTAATTGTCCTTTGTCCTGGATTATTTAATATGTCCGTCTGGTTTTTGTCCATAACAGTCCATCAGTCATAAATATAAAGTGCGAGTATCCTCGTCAAATTATCCTTATACCCGAAGTTAAATATTCCAACTAATTGGGGACTTAAACTGTAACAAGATTTTAATACTTTGTTTAATAATTACACCAGGATGTCGACTGAGTGTAATCCAAGGTTTTAATATTTTGTTATCAATTATACCAAGTGTCCTTGTACATAATTTCACCCCTGTTTTAATTATTCTAGTGGCTATTAATCCATTCCCGTGTTCGGTTAAATGAACGATTATTCGTACATATAAATACCCCGCCCATCGTGTCCGATCGAGTGTATATGGTAATTTATAGGGACGCCCAATTGTAAATCTTTATATTAACATTAACAAACTATCATTTAGTTAAACAAATATAAAGCCCATTAATAGCCCATAGTCTAATTTCCACAAGTGTCGTTCTTTTGTCCAAACCCCAATTATGGTACAAAGCCCAATTACCCAATTTTAGTAATTAGCCCAACATCATGATTACTTCGGATTAAATAAGCATAATAATAACTTAGCTACGAGACATTAAATTAAAAAGGTTGAACATAACTTACAATGATTAAAAATAGCTTAGCGTTACACGGACATAATTTCGACTTACACTCTTACAACATTCCCTAACATACCCTTATTATTAGGATTAAAATTAAAATTAAAATTAAAATATAAATATAAATATATACGATATAGATAGAGAGATGGATATATAAGTTATAAAAAATGATCAGAATTCGGTTGGCTTTATAGGGAGTTTCAAACTTTGGGTCTCCGCGACTCGTGGCCCATTTTGCCTTCAAACTCCGCGAGTCGCGGAGTTTGTAAATACAGCTCACCAGCTTTTGGCTCTTTGTTTGCCGACGATTTATTTTATAAATATAATATATATATATAATTAATATAATTAATTATATATTATATTATATTTATATATATAATTAACTTGTAATTTTTAGTCCGTTGCGTCGAGCGTTGAGAGTTGACTCTGGTCCCGGTTCCGGATTTTCGAACGTCCTTGCGTATAATTTAATATCTTGTACTTTGCGTTTTGAATCTTGTACTCTTGTAATTTCGAGACGTTTCTTATCAATAATTGGAACCTCTTTGATTGTCTTTTGTACTTTTGAGCTTTTTGGTCGTTTGCGTCTTCAATTCGTCGAATCTGTCTTTTGTCTTCACCTTTTATTATTTAAACGAATATCACTTGTAAATATAACAATTGCAACTAAAAGCTTGTCTTTCTTGAGGAATAATGCTATGAAATATATGTTCGCTTTTAGCATTATCAGTGGGTCAAACTTGTATTAAACTTAATTAATGGCCTTCGTGCCTTTTGTAAACATATAAATTGTTGAACGTTTAAATGGAACTTGTGGAATGGCTTACATATTTAATTGACGAGTAAATGTGTATTATTTTTAAAAAAAAATTATCGTATGGAATACGGGTTGGGTTGTTTCAAGTGGTATCAGAGCATGGTCTAAGGGATTTAGGCGACTCGAGATAGGTGCCTAGACTTAGACTTTATTGTGTGAGCGCTTTATACGGGACTTGTAGGACTTTAGGTCTAATCGGAATTTGTTAGTGCTTTGGTTTATGTGAACTAACCTTGTGCTAATTGTTTTGTGTTGTGTTTATCAATCATCAAGCAAGACGGACGTTGTACTAGTAAGTTAATGCGACGTGCTCGCTTAACAACGATTATCTACCGTTGTTACGGGTGCAAATCGTGTTAAACGAGTAATGTACGACGATTGTTGAGCAAGATGGAGTAGTGTGGTGCGCATGTATATACTTACGTGTTATGCCTTTCGTTCATGGTTTAACCTTTTCCGTTTTATAGAATGAAGACGAGAAACGGACACGATAACGATATCGGTGGTACAAGCGAGGACCCCGAATTCACGGCCAAAGTTGAGGCCATCTTGAAGAACTACAAGGAGGATTTTCTTGTTAGCGTGAGAAAAGTTTTCAAGGAATCGGTTGACGAGCAGATAACCGATTTAATTAATGAACGAATGAAGGCCACTGTCGATGAGGCTCTTGACGCTAGAAACATTTATCCTCGTGGTGAAGGAGGTGAAGGAAGGCGGGACTTCCACTACAAAAATTTCAAGGATACTCAACCTCCGATGTTTAATGGGGTGAGGGATCCATTGAAAAGCACTTGTTGGATCTCCGATATCGAGGGGGCGTTCTGTACCGCGGAGTGTCCTCCCGAGAAGAAGACGAGGTATGGGTCTAGCATGTTACGTGAAGAAGGCAAGTTGTGGTGGGACGATAAAATCAATTTATATGGTGAAGAGCAATGCATGAGCTTGACATGGGAGGAGTTTAAGAAGGAATTCTTCCAAGAATACCGAACTTCTTCCGACCTTGATAGAATCCGGGACGAGTTGCATCATTTGCAACAAGGTTCAATGGACTTGGTTACTCTCAAGTCTACCTTTTTGGCAAAGACTCGTTTTTGCCCGGAATACGTTGGTGACGATCACAAGCTAATGAAAGATTTCTACCGTACCTTGAACGATGAGTTAAAGGGTAAGATTAGTTGGGGAATGGCTAAGACCTTTGAAGAGCTATTCGAGTTGGCTCGGGGTTTTGAGCCGGAGGTTCCAAGAAAAAGCGATTACACTTTTTCGAAAAGAAAGTTTGAAGATTCGAGTCATTCGAATTTTTCAAATAAAAAGAACAAGAACAAGAAGGGTTCTGAAAGTGTCAATAGTGTGAAGAAGGGCGCTATCGATGGTTTTGGGAACTTTGTCCCTACTTGCTACAATTGTGGGGTACGTGGACATATGGCTTGAGATTGTCTGAAGCCAACTTCAACAAACAAGCTCACTTGTTTTAATTGCAACAAAGAAGGACACCGAAAGTCAGAGTGTCCCGATTTGAACAACGATAATGTTAAAAGGCTAGAGAAGGCGGCGGGTACGGCTCGAGGGCGAAACTATTTGATGACTAACGACGAAGCCAAGCAATCCAACGAAGTTGTCTCAGGTACTTTCTTGGTTAATTCTAATCCGGCAAGGATTCTTTTTGATAGCGGTGCAAATTTTTCGTTTGTGTCTCCAAAATTTGTGCCTAAACTTGATAGACCGTTAGCTAAGTTAAGTCGTCCGGTAGAAGTCGAAATAGCGGACGGCAAGACGGTGCTAGTGGTTGATGTGTGTAAAAATTGTGATGTTGTTTTTGGTGCCGAAAAATTTAAAATTGATCTTATCCCGATGACTTTGGGTGATTTCGATATCGTTGTTGGTATGGATTGGTTCGATCGAAATAGAGCCGATATTGCATGCCATGAAAAGTTTATTCGTGTGATGACCCCTAGTGGGGGAGAGTTAATTATTCACGGTGATAAACGAAGAAGACTTGTGCCGATATGTTCTTTTGCACGGGCACGTCATTTTCTTGTTAGTGGTGGCATGACTTTTCTTGCCCATGTTGTTGATACTCGTGATGAGCCACCACCCATTCGTGAAATTCCGGTGATTTGTGAATTCGAAGACGTGTTTCCGGATGAGTTACCGGGTGTTCCGGCGAAAAGACAAGTTGAATTTCGTATTGAGTTGGTTCCGGGAGCTACTCCCATTGCTAAAACTCCTTATCGTTTAGCACCAATGGAAATGCAAGAGTTGTTAAATCAAACCCGAGAGTTGCTTGAAAAGGGTTTTATCCGACCGAGTGCTTCGCCGTGGGGCGCTCCGGTTTTATTCGTGAAAAAGAAGGATGGTAGTATGCGGATGTGCATCGACTACAGGGAGTTGAATAAAGTGACGATCAAGAATCGTTATCCATTGCCTAGGATCGACGATTTGTTTGATCAACTCCAAGGTGCGACGTATTTCTCAAAGATTGACCTACGGTCCGGCTATCACCAAATGCGGTCCGTGAGGAAGATATTGAGAAAACGGCTTTTTGAACGCATTATGGGCATTTTGAGTTTGTAGTTATGCCTTTTGGTCTTACGAATGCACCGGCGGCATTCATGGATCTTATGAACCGAGTTCTCCAACCTATGTTGGACAATTCGGTGATTGTGTTCATTGACGACATACTAGTCTACTCGAAAAGTATGAACGAACATGAACGCCATTTGCGTGAAGTTTTGAAGACGTTACGAAGGGAGAAGTTGTATGTAAAGTTCTCCAAATGTGAATTTTGGCTAAGGGAAGTTCAATTCCTTGGCCACATTGTGAACAAAGACGGCATTCAAGTGGATCCGGGGAAGATAGAGACGGTGGAGAGTTGGAGACAACCGACTACTCCTACGGAGGTCCGAAGTTTTCTCGGATTGGCCGGTTATTATCGTCGGTATATCCAAGACTTTTCTAAAATCGCTTCTTCATTGACGAAGTTGACAAGGAAGAACGCGAGATTTAATTGGGAGGACGAGCAAGAAATTGCTTTTCAATTGCTTAAAGAGAAGTTGTGTCAAGCTCCGGTGTTAGTGTTGCCGGAAGGAGTGGAAGACATGACGGTTTATTGTGATGCTTCGTTAAATGGGCTCGGGTGTGTTCTAATGCAAAGAGGTAAAGTCATCGCTTATGCCTCTTGACAATTAAAGGAACACAAAACGAGATATCCGACTCATGATCTTGAGTTGGCGGCGGTGGTACATGCGTTGAAAATTTGGCGCCACTACTTGTATGGTGTCAAGAGTACGATTTATTCGGACCATAAGAGTTTGAAACATCTCTTTAATCAACGAGATTTGAATTATCGTCAACGTAGGTGGATGGATGTGGTAAAAGACTATGATTGTGAGATACTTTATCATCCGGGCAAGGCGAATGTGGTCGCGGATGCGTCAAGTCGAAAGAGTCATCACCCGGCGTTACGATTGGGATTGTTACTTATGATTATTACTAACGATTTTCTTAAAAAACTTGGTGTGATTCAAATAGAGGCTTACGTTCACAACAAGCATGCGGAACGAATTGTGGGGCAATCGGAGTTCATTACTATGGGTTCGCGTGGTTTGTTGTCTTTTCAAGGAAGAGTGTGGGTGCCTAAGATGGGTGATTATCGACAAGTGCTACTTGATGAAGCACATAAGTCAAAGTATTCCATTCACCTGGGCGCGACGAAAATGTATCTTGATTTAAGGAAAGATTATTGGTGGCCGGGCATGAAACGTGATGTTGTGAAGTATGTTGAGCAATGCGTCACATGTTTGCAAGTTAAAGCCGAGCATCAAAAGCCGTATGGTAAGTTACAACCGTTAGAAATCCCGAAATGGAAATGGGAGCACATTACCATGGATTTCATCACGAAGTTACCTAAAACGGCGAGAACCCAATTTGATTCAATTTGGGTTATAGTTGATCGATTGACGAAGAGTGCTTTGTTTCTTCCCATTAAGGAAGCGATATCGTCGGAGACTTTGGCTAAGTTGTTTATCAAAGAAGTCATCTCTCGACACGGGGTTCCTATATCGATTGTTTCGGATCGAGATACTCGTTTTACATCTCGGTTTTGGGAAAAGTTTCACGAAGATATGGGTACACAATTAAAATTAAGCACGGCGTATCATCCTCAAACGGACGGTCAAACCGAACGTACGAATCAAACTTTGGAAGATATGTTACGAGCGTGCACTATTGATTTCGGTGGTAGTTGGGACGAGCACTTACTTTTGGTGGAATTCTCGTACAATAATAGTTATCATACTAGTATTGGGATGCCACCTTTCGAGATGCTTTATGGGCGTAGGTGTCGAACCCCGATTTGTTGGGGTGAAGTGGGACAAAAGGAAATCGGGAGTACCGATTTGGTCTTAGAGACGAATAGCAAAATTGATATGATTCGAGAGCATTTGAAAAAGGCTCAAGATAGGCAAAAGTCGTATGCCGATAAGCATAGACGAACGATCGAATTTCAAGAAGGTGACATGGTGATGCTTAAAGTTTCGCCATGGAAAGGTATTATTCGATTTCGAAAACGAGGAAAGTTAGCCCCTCGGTTTATTGGACCATTTAAAGTTGTAGCTCGTGTTGGTGAAGTCGCGTACCGTTTGGAATTATCCGAAGAGCTTGCGGGGATCCATAATACATTTCATGTTTCCCATCTCCGTAAGTGTCTTGCGGATGATTCATCTTGGGTGCCTTTAGACGAAATCGAGCTAAACAATAAGTTAGAGTATATTGAGGAGCCGATTGCTATACTCGATGAGAAGGTCAAAAGGTTGAGACATAAAGAGGTTAGGACTTTTAAAGCCCAATGGCGACGTAGTAAAGGTTCCGAGTTTACTTGGGAGCCCGAAGAGTTTGTGTTGGTTTATCTTCCCTCTTGTCATGCGACTTGGATCGCGAGGACGCGCTCCGATTCAAGTGGGGGAGAGTTGTAACACCCCGTTTTCCCGTGCGCGTTTAAAGGTACAAACTTAATTATTAGCACGCTTATAACGTGTTCGTTTATGTGATTAAATGAGCTAAAGTGTTAGTTTATGAGTTAGTGCATATATGTGTGTGTGTATATATATATATATATATATATATATATATATATATATATATATATATATATATATATATATATATATATATATATATATATATATATATATATTTATGAATGCGTGCGTGAGCGTGTATATGTATGTGTCGCGATGGCGTTGAGTCGTGTGAGACTTAAGGTTGAAGCTTAGTCGTGCATAGGAAGAGTGAATGAGGTGTGCTAGTTGTTTGAACCATCGATTTGTGTTAAATTGTCGAAGTGACCAGGCCTAGGCAAACGCCGCGACGGGCGGGACTGCGCCGCGACAAATAAAGCGAACCTGGATCAGAAAGCATGTTAAGAGGGGTCGTTTTTCTTCGATACGTCACGCCGCGACAAACGAGCCGCGCCGCGGCAGATCTGCTGGCCTGACTCCTTTTTCTGCTCGATTTAAAAAGGGTTTTAGGGGTAGTTTGGTCTTTTTGCGTGTAGATCTGATGGGAGCCTTTAATACCAACCACTTATCCTCTATTACTCATTTCTTTTCCTTTTTCTTTCACAATTTCCTCCCAAAACATAAAACCCACTTAGATTAAACTTAAGATTGGGAGGTAAAGATTTGTGAATCAATCATAGGAGCAAGAATTAAAGTTGTTCTCCTTGTTATTAGCTACAAGTGGATAGTTTTGGTAAGTCTCAACTCTATGTTTTGAATTTTAATTGGTTTATGCTAGGGTTTGTTCTTTTGGAACTTGTATGACCCATTTGAGGGTTAAATGGGTGGATTTTGGGTTAGATTGTTGAAAGAAAACCCTAACAACCATAATCTAGGGTTTAGTCTAATGAAATGGGGTTTGTAAGTGTTAATGGTGTTGTAAGCATTAAAACACTTGTTAAAATGTGGATAAAATTGTAATTAGGTCATGTTTGACAAAGTTGGAAGTGTAAGTGTTAAAATGGGTCAAAAGGGGTGATGTTGACCTAGTTTGGAGGAAATGGGTATGAATTACCCTAGGTTGTGCTAGTTAATGTTAGTAGACTTTAAATCACTAGCTTTGGCAATTTAATATGAGTCTTGGCCTTTATGGGCGGTTTTGGGTGTAAGTGAGCTAATAAATGCTAATGGGTCATTAAATGCTCAAAGTGTACGTAATGTGGTAAATGCCATTAGTTGTGTATTGAATGTGTACCTATGTACTAGGTACTTTGCTCGAAGTATACGGAAGCATTTAAATCACCACCGAAGTGTTAAGGTGAGTGGAATAATTATATATGCATGTATATAATTTATTTACTTGTGAGGTATGGGTTAAAGTTCGTTGTTGACGATACCATACCCTAGAGTATATTGTGTTGTTGATGAGGGTTTAAAGTTCGTTGTTGACGATACCTCATACGTATGGAATTAAAGTTCGATGTTGACGATGCCATATGATTATTGTAGTGACGTTGATGAGGGTTTAAAGTTCGTTGTTGACGATAACCCATATGTGGGTTTAAAGTTCGGTGTTGACGATACCACATTAATATAGGCGAATGAGATTTAAGTTCGATGTTGACGATACCATTCGTTGGGCTAGCCTTGAGATCTTGAGTACTATGGATGTTGTGAACATCATCGTTATACTTGTGTTGTAGCATATTGTATTGTTGTGTTATATGCTATTGTTATACTAGCCTTGTTATCGTGGTACTTAGCGTTATACATGTGAAAGGTATGCTAATTATGTAACTAGTATGTATGCGGATTTGGTAAGTGTTTGCATGTAAGTAAGTTATATATGTGTATGTATAATTGTTGCACTCACTAAGCATTGCTTACCCTCTCGTTGTTTACCATTTTATAGGTTCCGGTTTGGACAAGGGTAAGGCATACGGTTGGATTAGTTGTCTCCCGCTTATTTTGACAGGGGGTGCTTTTGGGTTAGCTTTTGAAGTTGGCCTAACGTTTTGGGTAGTTTAGCCTCAAACCATGCTCGGGTGTCGTTTGAATTATAAACTATCATTTGTAGTGGGTCAAACTTGTATTAAATTTAATTAATGGCCTTCGTACCTTTTGTAAACATTTAAATTGTTGAACGTTTAAATGGAACTTGTGGAATGACTTACATATTTAATTGGCGCGTAAATGTGCATTATTTTAAAAAAAAAATTATCGTATGGAATACGGGTTGGGTTGTTTCATAAAGTATATGCTTATCCGTCGGCACCCCGTAACTAACTTAACGTAATAATAATACCCCCTAAAAGTACACTTGGCGGCCAAAGGTTTAAAGGTGATGACAAAAGTTGCGGTTTCAAATAATGTTTTCAAGGGGGTGAGAATCGGTCATAATAATGTTGAAATCTCCCACCTCCAATATGCGGACGATACGATTTTTTTCGGGGAATGGGAGCAACATAATATTAGAAATCTCATGAAATTGCTCAAATGTTTCGAGCTCACCTCGGGACTCAAGGTTAATTACCACAAGAGCAATATTTGCAGTGTAGAAGTTGATAAACTAGAAGTTGAAAATATGGCGAGAATGTTTCGGTGTAATGTGGGCTCGTTTCCGTTTATTTACCTAGGGCTTCCGGTGGGTGGTAAAATGAATAAACTTGAAACTTGGATACCGGTGATCGAGAAATTTGAGAAACGTCTTTCGGATTGGAAAGCACTCTCTATGTCATTTGGTGGACGTTTGACTCTCGTAAAGTCGGTGTTGAATAGTGTCCCGTTGTATTATTTCTCACTCTTCCGTGCCCCGCCATGTGTGATCAAAAAACTTGAGTGTGTAAGACGTTTTTTTTTTTTTGGGTGGGTCGGGAAATAAATCAAAAATTTCATGGGTTAAATGGGACGAATTAATTCAACCTTATGGGTCGGGCGGTCTAAATTTGGGTTCACTTAAAAATAAAAACTTGGCCTTAATCGGTAAGTGGTGGTGGAGGTTTAAAACCGAGACCGACTCCTTATGGGTTAAGTTCATTTCGAGTATTTATAGCTCATCGGGTGGATTATCTTGTGACGAAAATTCTCATTTTAAAAACAAAAATGTGTGGACTAATATTATTGATACCGGTTCCCTGATTGATTCGCTAGGTTTGTTGTTTCGCAACTCATTTAGCAAGTCAATTGGGGACGGTGCCTCTACTTCTTTTTGGAAAGACTTGGCTAGGTGATATTCCTTTCAATACCTGGTTCAAAAGATTGGTGAGATTGGAATGTAACTTGGAGGTCTCGGTCAAAGACAGGTTATCATGGGATGGCAACAATTGTTCGGCAAATCTGGAATGGACGAGAACACCAACAGGTTGCGTAAATGGCGAGTTGCAGGAGCTAACCGAGCTGCTGAAATCAGTGAAGTTTAATGCAGATGTTTCAGATTCGTGGATTTGGAAAGCGAGCCAAAATGGGAAGTTCACAACCAAAAAGCTTACTACTTTCATAAATGAAAAAACGATGAGTGCAAGACAAAGTGTGAAAGGAACTTTAAGCAACAAATTAGTTCCCAAAAAGTTGAAATCTTTATTTGGAGAGCTAGGAAAGGTCGAATACCGGTGCGTACGGAACTTGATAAACGGGGGATTGATCTTCACTCGGTTCGTTGTCCGCTTTGTGACAACGATATCGAGTCGGTAGAGCATTCCCTTTTGTCATGTAAAAAAGTTTATGATGTGTGGTGCAAAGTATTCAAATGGTGGGGGTTCGATGGCGTATCTATCACAAATATCGAGTAGCTATTCCAAGGGAAAGTACCAAACGGGTTATCGGATTCGAGTAAATTCATATGGCAAGCTTTAGTTTGGATGAGTGGGTACCTAATTTGGAAAAACCGAAATCAAACGGTTTTCAAAAACAAAGGTTGGAGTACCCAATGGCGTTAAACGATATCCAAATTATAAGCTTCGATTGGATCGAGAAGAGGTATAAAGAGAAAAAGATCGATTGGCACTCTTGGTTTCATAATCCGTCTTGCTTCATTGTTTAGTCGTGTAAATTGTATAGCTTTTTGAGTTTTAGTTTTGCTTGTAATATGATGCAATCTTAGCATCATGTGAGAATTTTGCTGTACAAACTTTATGTTTCTTCTTAATAATATTGGCTGCTTTACAAAAAAAAAAAAAAAAGTATATATAATTTTATAATTATAATTTAGTCAAAACCTCAAAAAGAAATCATAATTAACAAAAAGAATCTAATCGAAAGCAAATGTTGCGGGAAATAAGCAAAGCGGCTCCTCAAAAGCCACACTTACTATTTGACCCGATAAAAATGATAGAGTACTTGCCAATAGTATGCCAACAAAGTTTTGGGATTTTAATTAACTGGAAATAATGTTTTTATTTTTTATTTCTTCACAAAAGTAGAATATTTGGGAATTTGTAAGAATTGTGTGCTAAAGATAATAAAAAATGGTGTCTTTGTGTATGATGTACGCATAAATATTAAATTGTACATTTTTCCATTCTTAAATTCTGATGAAGGTACGATCTCAAATATTAGAACAGATGTTAATGTTATTTTAGCGAAAATGAGTAGCGTAAAAGAGCCTGAATAATTGTAAGTCAAATGTTATTTAGCCCTTTTTCTCAAATGGCACATTTGAACCCGTGAATTAGCATACCTCACGTAGGCCCTAACATATTTCGGTGATTCTCAATCTAATCTAACTTTTAGTGCATGATTGAAGATTGTACATTCATACCGTCTGTTATCTTTCCGTTTACTTGTCAAATCGGTGTTGTAAATTAGGGTTGGGCCGACTACCCCCACCCCTAATCTATATTTTCATGCTACTTTTTTGTCATATAACTTTGATCTGTATGAGCAATTTACTCTACTTTTTTTCTACTTTTTTCTTCTTTAATTGAATAAAACGTACAAGTAGGTATGTTCTCATATTACTCCCTCCTGATAATTTATTAATTTATTGTTCAATATTTTATTTTTAAATGTTTTAAATTAATTGTTCACTTTCATAAATAAAAAATAATAAGATTTTTCAAGTTCTATTATTCCCTTATGTATACGGATATGATTAAAGGAGAAAAAAAAAGTTAAGAATAAAAATGGAAAGTAAACAGAAAGTAAAGTACTTTTATGACATTTCATTAAACCGTGTATTTTATGTCACTGGACAAGTAGTATGGGATGGGGGAGTATTATTCTAGGAGGAAAAAAACACAATATAGTAAAATACAGGGATAATCAACCGATACATTTATATCTTTTTTTTATAATTTATTAATTTGTTTAATTTAATTAAAAATAAATGTTAATATTCCCGTCTAATAATTTGACGTGATTAAAACGAATGCTGAGATTATTCGCACATCATTTTAAAGCGCATCGTGCGCATCAACACGATATCCATCTTAAACTTAGACGTTCCAATTATAATTTTTTTCTTGTAATTTTTTGAGAAAAAAGTGGCAAAATAACGTTATAAGTTAGGATATTTTTAATTATTATACATATATCCAATAGACAAAAGTTATGAATAGTAAATAGGGGTATTTTTGACTTTTCATTTTAAAAAAAAATTATTTTAACTAAATTTCATTTCACCAACAAAACCCCCCACACTTTTCCAAAAATTTAAATCGACCCTCAAACATGGGGTAAAGTGTTAAATAACCATTTTCATAAAAAATCTTAAATAAACTCTTCCCAAATATTCAACGGGTCATATCTTCTCGCACGCAACGAGTTAAATTTTTCCAACACCATCGTTAAACTCGAAATAATTTTAGGAACACAATTTCACTAACTATACGCAAAACGGACGCTTAAAAACGCTAAATATTTGGGGTACTTTTCATACACGTTGATTTTGCGTTAAATTTTTAAAAGTCGACAATTCCATAGCGAAACGCGGAGATGCACATATATTGTTAATTTAAAATAACATTTAAATCTTTCACGGGTTATACCTTTTAGTTCGACTCGAGTTGCGCTTCAACGACATCATCGTTAGCCACGAAATAATTTTATAAACTAAACGCAATAAAATACATTAAAACCGAACCCCCGGCACGAAACGAGGGTTCGAAAACTAGTTATTATTATTATTATTTATTATAATTAATAAATTAAAAAGTAAAATGAAACCTATAATGAAATCTATAATCGTTCTTTCATTACATACAAAAATACATTAGCTTGTTACAATTTATATTTATATTATCATACTATCTAACAGACAAAACTTACAAACAGTATTATTCGCGCGCATAAATCCATTGTACACCCCGCAACAAACATTGTACCATGGTCACTATTCTCCCACTGTACACTGTTCATCTACAGTAACTACTGTAGCAAATTAATGCAGTTTTTTTTTTCTTTATATTTTTCTCCACCATTATTTATTATCTATATATTTTTCTCTACCATTATTTATTTTATCTACATATCTAATAAACAAAAAACATGAATAGTATCAAGGATATTTTTGTCTTTTCCACCCATTGCTTACCCACCCCTTCTCCTCTTTTATACTATAATACATTTATTTATTTATCATTCTACTAACACACAAATTTATTTATTTATCCTTCTACTAATATACAAAAGGGTTATCAACATCACCCCTCAGCGCATAAATCGTTGTACATCACGCTACAAACGTTGTATTCACTATTCATCCACAGTGTTTTTTTTAAATAACTCCAACGATAAGTTAACCAACTTTCATAAAATGATCAACCCTTAAACGTTACAAATGGAGCAGGGAAAATTTTTTTTAACAATATATCGACAAAACAATTTTCCCCCATTTTTTTTTAAAAAAAAAACAACCCCTACGATAAAAGAACAACTTAACTAATACCAACTTTATTATATCTTTTATCAAAACACAAAAATAGTTAACACTTCAAACGTAATAACACAAGGGGCTCAACTAAAAAAAAAAAACCCAACCTCCCAAAAGTACAAAGGCTAAAATGCATATTTTTTAGAGTGAAAAATTAAAATCATTAAACACGATAATTTTACAAATTAAACACAATAAATTACATTCAAAACGGACCGACGCAACTCGAGGGCTACAAAACTTGTTAATAACAAACGTAAAAATAAAAAAAAATCAAAGTTGACAGATTGGACTTGGGAGGCGAATGAAATAACACAAAGGTCAAAGATGCAGAATAGGGAGGGTGTCTTTTTAGAATTTGCCTTTGAAAAAAGTGTTGATTACTTTCATCTTCAAAAATATCCATGTATGTGATAAGATCGTATCTCACTCTGATACGAGAGATAGAATGGTATAGCCCAAACAAGTTTTTTTTTTTTTTTTTTTAAATCAATTGGTAGTAAAAGAAAACTTGCGGGCATAGTTTAACGGTTTTTCATGTTCTTAAAGTCATGGGATAGGAAGAGATCATGAGTTTAATCCTTAGAGATAATATAATTTTCTTTAAAACAATTAAACACCAATAATGGTGATATATATTGACCCTATAAGGAGTTTTTATCAGATTCGTTCACGGACCTCTACCCGGAACACTTCCCGAATGGATGTGTTCCCGGGTGCCGTCGATCAAGTTCTTTTCTTCCGATATCTAATGTGGGACTTTGGTTTACATCCTTTAAATTATGTTCCAAAGTAATCGGTAGCGAAATTACATATAATTTTGTGTATTCATGTGACTCCACTCAAAATTCACTAGTTATATACATATACTAGTTTTATGAGCCTGTGCGTTGCACGACATTTGTATAAATTAGTAGTCGATAACGTTAATATTGATGTTTATCGAATGTAAAAATTTGTACCGTAAACATTAATATTGAATAGTAACACATAGATTATGAGCCCGTTTGTTAAAATCATTTTAACTATAATTGACATATAATCGATAAAACACCACACATGAGCCCCTAAAAAGTTGTTTTAAAATAGATCGTAAGAATAATATTTTATGTATATATCTGATTTTATATATTTTTGGTAAAAACTAATTTCATTATGTCAAAAAATCAAACAGAGCAGTGCAGAATTTATAAGGATCATAAAATAACCATTTTAACTTCAGTTGACAAACATGAGCACGTGCGTTTATACAATATTCTATTAATATTATATTAACACAATTTTTATGCGGAAATTGTAAATTAATTTTATATTATATGAAATATCATTCTAAAATAATATTATAATATTAATAAAGAATTATCTATTTTTATAATTTTTATTACAATAAAAAACATTGTTAATGGTTTCAATGTATGACCATTTATTATACATCTAAATGTAAGACCCAAATTATTATTGTACAGCAGTGTAAATATGGTACATAGAGTGTGGGTATCATTGTGTAATCAAACAAAGGTCAGAGTCTGCCCAGACCCTTGTGCGCGCCGCGCAAAGGAAGGGATGCGCGCCGCGCACTGCTGTAACACCCCAGGTAAAACGTTCCCCGTAGCATGATATTGTCCGCTTTGCAGAGATAGGGACGTACCCTTGTCTCCCCCGTAGGTTGCTCACGGATTTTTCTTAGCGACCACACACGACGAACACTTTCCCAGGAGGTCATCCATCCTGGTAGTGCCCTTGCCTGAGCACGCTTAACTGCAGAGTTCTCATGAGATCTGCTGCGCTTGTGGTCCCAAAACGCGTCATGCTAGGAAAGGTCTCCACACCCTTATAAGGCATGCTTCGTTCCCCTCTCCAACCGATGTGGGACGGATGTAACACGGATGTTACAATCCTCCCCCCTAATGGGACACAGCGTCCTCGCTGTGCACGTTTGGTCCAGGGCCTGGCTCTGATACCATTCTTTATTATCAAACTGTTAGCCCTTAAGAACATCTATAGCATTTGCTGCTTCGTCAGCATTCTCAAGGTTAACGAATCTGAATCATTGATTGACAACCCGAGATGGTTTCAAGAAATTTTATTTTTAGATGATTAAACGCTGATTGTAATCGTCAATGGATCTAATGGTTGACGAATAGGCGTTGTTGATTTCAAAAGTAATGAATGATAATTTTGGTGGTTTGATGTGATAATTCATCATAGAATACGAATGAATATAATTCATGAATGTAGTGCTCTTTAGGAAGATAACATCTGCTATAGCTTTACTTGAATTCTGATATGTCAAATTCAGAATATGTAATTTGATTTGAATGAAAATGGTTGTTCTTTGGTGCGCGGATACATATGTGGATGTAAGTAGTATAGTTACTGATTATTGAATCAGAATTTGAAGAATGTACAATGTAACATATTAATGTGAGATATAAATATTTCTCGGGTATTACCTACCCATTAAAATATTTTCACAATTAACAGTTTGTACAAAAGAGAAGATATACGTTCATATATGTATTCTTCAGATATAATATAGATTTAATGAGTTAATATAATATTAAACTCATTTGATTTGCGGTTGAAACGAGAATAAATAATCTCCAAAACCTTAGAGATTTCATAATTGTCGCGAAATATTTCGCTAATGAAGTTATGAATCAATACTTCATCGTTCATTGTTATTGATATACCTCAGTATATGATGTTGGTGCTCGTGGAATTCTTGTGAAATTCATAAGGCACGAATGATGTTTTCTAGAAAGTTTCGAGTACATCGAAAATGAAAGTATACAATCAATCATGTATTTGAGTAATACACTTGGTTTATTATGAAATGGAGTTTATTGTGTTGAAGCAGTGATTAACGATTGTTAAGTCATTAACGAAGGATGTACATCATAGCATATTAATGATATGAATTAATCAAGTAGTACATACTAGTTAAGATTCACACGTAATAGCTTAGTATGAAAAGATTTATTATTGTTCCAATCCATATATATAAAGTATACATATGTAATTCTTCAGGAAGAATGAGTCAATACATCTTAACTCATTATTACTAATATTCCTTGGTATCTATGGGGCGTATGATGTTGATGTTTGAGGTACTGAGTGTGATGTTGAGGCGTGGAATGCGGATGTTTTCGTTGGTGAAGCTGGTGATGTTGGTGGTGATGCCGATGGTACTGGTGGTACTGGTTATGCTGCTGGTGCTGCTGCTGGTGTTCGTAGGTTTCGCACCATATTCTCCAGAGCCACTACTCGAGCGCGAAGCTCGTTGACTTCTTCTATTATTCCGGGATGATTGGCGGTTCGGACAAGTGGATGAATAAGATCTAAAATTTTAGATATTATATATTCGTGACTGGATATCCTGGAAATGAGGGTGAAAATAGTGTTCCGAACGGGTTCGCCAGTAAGTGCTTCAGGTTCTTCACCAAGAGGTGAATTCGGTTGGTGGAAGGGATCACCTTCTTCTTGTCTCCATTGATTAAGTTTACTACGAACCCATCCCCAATTCATCCAAAATAGATGATGGCTGATTGGTTGGTTCATTCCGGTTACGCTGCCATTGGAGCTCGAAGAGTTCGAGGAATCCATATTATGTGTTTGGAATTAGGGTTTTTGATATGAGATTAGTTTTGAATACTGGATGATATATTTGTCTCCTCGAATACGTGTATATAGCAAAAGATTTCCGTAATTTATGGAGGGAATCTAGGAAAAGTGTTAGACAAAATCTATTAGGATAGATACGATAAGATATAATAAGATATGATGTGTCTTTACTTTAATAATGGCAGTATGACGTTTCGAGATCATAAAGTGATAAGTATGTAATCTAATAATCTTTTGATTAAAGACTTTCAATTCGTATACTGTGATAACCCAATGACATTTTTCAATTCGCAAACCGATGCATAAAGGCATAAGGCATATAGGTACGTGATATAACAGAGAGTTATATACGTTTGAGTGTGAGTAGTAACAATTATAAGAATTTCAAAATAATGGATAATATTTCATGTAATACATATGTAATACACATAACCATGATAGATGACTTATGAATGTCAAGAATTTCTGAAATCATTGTGTCGCATTTAGATGCGGTGGTGTAATTGGATAGTACTCAGGAAAATGAGCAGAGTTCTTAGATTAGCTCGGCATTCTAAGATAAGTAAAGTTTCTAAAGTATAGTGTAGCATTTAACAGTTAAAGGCAACAATTAAAGGCACTATGGTCAAGGAAAGTTGTAGTCCTACATTAGGAAAGAGACTTTGATTAGAATCTTTAAGTCAAGTTTGGTAAAGCATGATTGTTAAGATTATAAGGCAATTCTAAATGCTTTAAGTCTAAGGCAGGAAAGGTTATAGTTTCCTAGATTGCTAAGGCACCCTAGCTAGCAAGTAAGGCACACATAAAAATGCAATCCTGGTTCTCTATAACAGCCTGGTTATGCTCTGATACCAATCTGTAACGTCCTCCCAATAGGGTCTGGAAGAAACGTTACTAATATCAAATAAACCAACATATTATAATACGAGAACAATACTAAATGAGAAAATTTAACTTTATTGAGTACGCAGCGGAAAATGAAATGTCGTTACAATAATGGAAATAACGATAAAGTAATTGTTCATATGCAGAAGTAATAAATGCGATATCTCTTGATCCTAAGTCCAAGTAGCATCACATAAGTAGTAGATAAGAAAGCTTGAATCAAACAGCACCTGAGACAAAACATGCTAAAGTGTCAACCAAAAAGGTTGAGTGAAGTTCATAGGTTTTAACAAAAGTAGTTATCGTTGTTTTTAGACCACAAGATTTAGTTGTAAAGTTGATCTCCCGCAGGATCAAAAAGTAGATCTCGCAGATCCAAAAGTAGTACTGATTCGTGATATTTTAGACTAAACGTTTGTTTTGTTGCCCCGATGATAAGTTGGCAGTACCTTATCACCATGTTTAAATCATTATTAAGTAATACAAAGACATCGCGGTCAAATGTATCGGGGACGTTACTCCCGATAGGCCTACCCCCAATAATTAAGAATGCCTTATCCTGAAAGCAGTTAAAAAATATCACTGTGGGGTCTTAGTAGCATAAGCTAGTCATAGTACAGTTTAGGTTCGTACTTGTGTCTAAGTTGTTTAAAGTATAAAAGCAGCATGTGTCTCACCCCAGTAAGTATAAAAAGTGCTATAGCAATAAGAGTGGGGCTATGAAAGTCACCTTAGTAATTCGATGAGTGAAAGTATTCCTTAAAGAGAAAGTATGGATGATCGAAGCACAGAGAAGTCAACCTAAGAATAAGTTGAGAATAGTTTAGATGTTTTGCCCGTATTATGATAAGTGTAAGTATTTTCTTTTATAGTAAGTTTAAAGAAGGTTTATCGTTTTGGAAAGGCTTTTCATACTAGACAAGCTTCCAATCTAACACTTTCAATTTAAAATGGCCTTTTCAGGTCATAGGTTTCTGAGCCACAGGATTCTTTAACTCGGTAATCCAAACTCTCCGCCTAGACTTTCGAGCGTCCATCCACTCGAGAAAGATCAAGATCTATACCCATCTAATATACCGTTCCAATACGTTTTTAGGTGCGTATAGAAATACAACACTTTATATACTTTACTTATAAGTGTTTAATATATATATATATATATATTATATATATGTAAGGATACATATATATATATATATATATATATATATATATATATATATATATATATATATATATATATATATATATATATATATATATATATAGTTTAAATTATGTTTTAGATCAATATAAGCACCAATAATTATCTAATGATGCTAACAAGTGTTTTATTGATTTCATAACAGTAAGTAACTTGTATAAAACATAATAAAAATTTTCTATACATTAATATTAAGTTTTGTGTATTAAATATTACTTTTTATAATTGTTTTAATAGTTAAAATGAAAATAAATAGGTAAACAAGTTTAATACCACATCTTATATTTTTCTTAGGTTCTACTGATCAAAATAAACTTAGGAAAATTTTATAAATTTTTGTTATGGTGTAAAAGTATTTATTGCTAATTTCTTTTTCGGTTTGCAATAAATCAAAGTTTATAAAGTAATAATTATTAAATCAACTAAATTAATTCAACCAATAATTTTCGTGAGCTTATATTAGTATATTAAGCTTAGAAAAATTATTTGTATAATTATATTAATAGTTTAACTATTTAATTCAACTTTTGTATTGTTATTAGTTTAAATTCGAAATTAACTAGAAATATATATTCATTAATTCAAAAAAATAATTTTTATAACTTTCTTAATAGTTCCAAAGTAGTTTATATTAATTATTGTAGTCATAAAAATATTATACCATTTAGTTCTCTTTTTATTTTAAAAAAAACACTGTTTTCGGCTACTGTAGCAAAACTAAAGAAAATACAAATGAATTATTTAAAATGACAATTAAATCAAAATTAATTTTTATAATTACTTGCATAACATATGTGATAAGAGAAAATTGTAAAAACATATATATATAATCGTTTACTATTTATTTATTATATATCTATATATACCGAATATAAAAAAAATCAGTTTTTGATTTTTAATAAATATAAATTCGAATGTATAATTCATAAAAATAATTTTTATAGTCATTAGGATACTTAATACTAATTATCATGTATTTACATTATTTATTATAATTAATTTCATATTTATTTGGTATTTAACATAAAACTAGCACAAAAATATGATAAAAACTATAAAAATAATATAGAGAACTTACAAAAATAATTTTTGCAGAGGTTTGAGAGAGAATTCTTTAAGTTTTTGGTGTACAAAATTTGTGAACTAGGCTATGGTATTTATAGTTACAATTTTTGGTAAAGAGAAAATAAAAAAATACAAAAGTTTATATAAAAAAATAACTAATGTCTTGTAAAAAAATTAAAAGTATTTATGGCCAGTCATGCCACCATTTCAAAATATAAATAAATAAAAGTAAAGTTAAAAGTAGGAATAAAATAAATAAAAGTGGATCTAGATCTAGTTTATATATAAAAAATACTACTTTTAAAAAAATATATATATATATATATATATTTCATAGTTCTAAAAATGTTAACTAACTAAATTTCTATTTTTATTTAATTATTAAATACGAATTTTGATAAATATAAATATATATTCTGTATTTATAAAATTATAATTACTAAATGTGGTTTTTATTTAATTAAATTATTACTTTATAATTTTATTAGTTTTATATATGTTACTACATTTATATATACTTGTATTTATTAATTGTATAATATATTAACTAAATACAAAATTAATATAAGTATTTTATATGTAATCATGTTATGACATAAATTTTTTTTTTTTATAAAAATTCTTACGCGTACGTTGTTGAATAAAATTTATTATTCGTTTAACGTTCGTTAATTTCGTATGTATATTACGACCTTTTATTAGTACTTAGAGTTTATTCATTATACTTAAATCTTTTGTTCGGGCATTATATAGATGGAAAAATGAGGGTCGTTATAACTGCTGCTGTTGACAGATTCCTGCTTTTTAATTTAAAGTTTAATGAGGGGCATTCTGATCTTTTCACATGAGGACGAGTTTGGGGCTTTTTTGGCCAGTTGTGTGGTGGTTGAAACACATTCAACATTACCACCAACCACATCATCTCTCCAATTAAAGGTTCTAGAGTGAGAAACTCATTTGAGAGAGAGAAAGCTCAAATCAAGGAGGAAGAAGTTGATTTCGGGTCAAAGCGCGTGTATTAAAGTTGTTCATCTATTTACTAGCTATGTTTTGATTATGGTGGTATGTCATAACTTTGATTTCCTTACTTTAATTTATATAAGGGTTAGGGTTTGGGTAAATGGTGAACATAAAACTTATATTTGATGATTTTGGGTGTTCTTGGTTAAGATTGAGTCATGAAGACTCAATAGTAACTAACCTAGAGTTTCAAAGTGTTAATTGAGGATATTGAGTCTTAATTGGTTAGTTATTTACTAGCACACCTAGATATTAAATGAATGGGTGTTATTTAGGTATGTTGGTGACCCGAATGGGTGTGTTGACTTTGAAATGGGTCAAAAGAGTATTGGGTGACCTAAGTTGTCTAATGAGTGTGAAAATGCGATAACATTGTGTTAAAAAGTGTATCTAAGACCACAATCGAATTAATGTTAGGGGTTTGGTGTAATCCCGACCTAGTGTTAGAGTTAATGGTACAAATGGGTCACATTTGCACTACGGGTCAAAATGACACTTAGATGGTGAGTGAGTTGGTCCACCAACTTGAATGTATGATTGATATATGTGCATATTGTAATAGGTACGTTATTTTGAAGTTTGCGAGCTTGGTTTATCATTTCACTGAAGGCGTTAAGGTGAGTGGTATATTTATGCATGTACGTATATGGTATATATATTTTGTATGCTATGGCATGACCCACGGAGCCGGAAGTACCATAGTGTGTGTGAGTGTGCTATGATGTGAACTACGGAGCCGGTGGCATCATGGTACGTGTGTGTGATGTGAACCACGGAGCCGGTAACATCAAATGTGAACCATGGAGCCGGTAGCACTATAAAATGAGGTGTGAACCACGGAGCCGGTAACACCGAAGTGTGAACCATGGAGCCGGTAGCACTATAAAAGAGTATGACTCAAATGCGTAGTGACGTGAACCAAGGAGCCGGTAGCGTCATAGTATTTCGTATGGTGTGAACCACGGAGCTGGTAGCACCATGACGCGTGTATGGTTAACCATATAGTTTGTGTATGCATTGTAGTGTAGCATATTATATTTTGGAGTATATGCTATTGTTTATGCTAGTTGCGGTATTGGAGGTTATTAGCGTTATACTTGAAGTTCGTATGCTAATATTATATTGCTAGCATGTTTGTGGTATGTGAGTAGGCAGTTGCAAGTAGGTATATTATATATACATGTGTATACTTATTGCACTCACTAAGCATTAGCTTACCCTCTCGTTGTTTAGCTTTTTAGGCTCCGGCGCAGACAAGGGCAAAGGTATCCGTTTGGATTAGTAGTGGCTCTCGAGGGTTTAGCTTTTGGAAGATCGACCAAGATTTGGGTAATTTAACCCCCAAACACCATGCTCAAAGTGTCGTTTGGAATTTAAACTAATGTGTTCGAAACTTATATTTTGTACGAAACTCGTATTTCGGCATATGTGGGCCCGGTTTCGTAAAACTTGTTTTATTATTGAAACGTGCTAGTTTTAACTATTATAATGTGATGTGAAAAGCGTTTTGTCTAAAAGTGTCGGGAAGTGGGAGATCTTTAAGCGAAAAATGGCAAAACCGGACAGAAGCTGACAGGCAGTCTGCGCGCCGCGCACTGGCTGGGCTGCGCGCCAAGCACCCAGTCTGGGCAGTGCAGTTTTAAATTATTTTTTTATGGTCTGTTTTCGGTTAGTTAACGGGTTGGGTTGTTACAAGTGATATCAGAGCATGGTCTAAGGGATTTAGGCGACTTGAGATAGGTGCCTAGACTTAGACTTTATTGTGTATGCGTTTTATGCGGGACTTATAGGAGACGGGTCAGAACGAGATTGGCTAATGCCTAGGTGATATCGGCTAAAAAGTCATGTTTTTACCCCCGATATTGAGTCCCAAAAGCATAAAGTTCAAAAATTTGTCGGCAAAATAATCGCTTTTTCGGTTAAATTTGTAGATAAAGTAATTACGAAGACGATGCAAAAAGAATCAAGAGAAACGGAGCTAAAACAAAGATTCTAGAGCGAAAACGGTGAAAGACAAGAAATCAAGTTACGATCCAAGGAATCAGCAAGCCAAACGGCCTGCCAGTATGGCAAACGGCCTGCCAAACGCCCAGATCAAACGGCCTCGTTAAACGGCTTGCCTTAGCAAACGGGCTCTGCAAACGGCCTGCCAGCCGTTTGCAGGCAAATTTTGTGCTTATTTAAAGGCTTTTTGTCATCCAAATTCCACACACCCTGTGATGCCCCGTACTAAATCATCATGTACGGACCATCAACAACAGGATCATTACAAGGTTAAGTACTATATGCGATTTCAAAAAGAGTTTGCATTCATATCAAAAGGTGACGTCATAACTAACGTCAATGTTTTACATCAAAAGTATGCTTCTGTGAACAGAAGCAAAGGTAATAGTACGTGACCCTTAGGTCGTTACAATTCATAGTTCAAAAGTAATTAAGTTTGAATGCAAGATAAAGTAATTCGTGCGGAGATAACTCTAGAGCAGCGGGTGTCTACAGCAAGACTAGTACACAGCGGAAGCAAGCAAACCTTAAGCACCTGAGAAAAACATGCTTAAAACGTTAACACAGATGTTGGTGAGCTATAGTTTAAGTATAACAGTATGTAAGGTAGGCCACAAGATTTCAGTGCTACAAAGAGCGTTTCAAAACAGTAATCCAAATCACTATGTTTAAGTATATGCTCAACCGTGAGCACTCGGTAACTAACTTAACGTTTAATAATATATCACCCCCTGAAAGTACACTTGGCAAGTGCGTATATTTACGAAGTATTAAACACTCGTTGACTGCTAGCGCGACTAGCCCTAGTGGGGATGTCAAACCCTATGGATCCATATCTAAGATTCGCGTTCACGGTTCAAAAACCAATGATTAAACGTTACCGAGCTAAAGGGAATGTTTATGCCGTTGTATAACCCACACATATATAAGTTTAAGTACTCGTGCCTAGTATGTAAAACGTATAAAAGCGCATGCATTCTCAGTTCCCAAAATAAGTTAAAGTAAAAAGGGAATGCTATAACTCACAATGATAAAGTAGCGGTAAAGTATGAGTCGGAAAGTAAGCAAGTATGTAGGTCCGGAAAGTCCTCAACCTAAGTCAAATAGTACTAAGTCAGTAAATCTTCCAAATAGGTTTAAAAGTATGTAAATTAGGTCTTAAAGGTCATCATCATTCATCATCAAACAAAAGGTGTAAAATAATGTTCGTTCATGAAAAGAGTTTAAAACAAAGGCTGAGTTCGGTCAGTCACCACGGCCTCTATACCTACTGAAATAAGGTGAGACCAGTGGACATGGCTCCATCTATGAGTCCTTTAGTTGTGGTAAAAATTACAGAAGCAAACTCGTCTTCGTTTGACCGTGGCGACGGTCTAAGTGCGAGTAGGTCAGAATTTTCAGCACAACGTTAAATGGACATAGTGACGATCGGAGGGCCATAAATCCTAAATTGTAACTCGGATTAAGACGAGTCCTATATGAAAAGTTATCTACTCGAACAGAGCTATCTGAAAATCATAGTTATAGTAGCCCAGGTCATACGGGTCAGTCACAGAAACAGTAGAACAATAGGGTCAGTAGGTTCCGGTAGTTCTTGGTGCTTGATGCTTATCATGGTTCTCATCCTTGATGCATATAGCTTCAAGTGTACAACTTGTTGATGTGTTTGCATCGTTTTCACCAAGGTTTGACTATCATAACCCAAGTGTAAGTCTAAGACATGAAGCACAACTCACTTAAGTGTTGCAAGTGTTTTGATGAACCAAGGTTACATCAAAGTCTTAGATCTAACACATACATGAACTTTAAAACTAATAATAAGTTACAAACTTGAAAGTGAACTTATGAAATCAAGATCTTGAGTTGTAGAACATAGTTCTTAGTTTGATCTTGAAGATCCAAGACTCAAAAGTCTAGATCTAACATAAGTGTACCAAGTTATAATTATAGAAAGCTTACTTACATGTTCTTGAACTTTCAAAGTTAATTTTAGTTCAAGATTAATGAGATCAAAGTTAACTAGTAACATTTGACCAATAACAACCAACAAACATGAAATGTAAAAGTGCATAATATAAAGAAATAACTAAGTAAACAAGTAGTTAGTTCAAGGTTGTTCATACTTTAAAGATTCAAACCAAAGTTTGATCTTTAAGAAAGTAAACTTTAAAGTTTACTAACATGAATTACAAGTATGATTTACAACACATGAACCTTAAATCTTTTAAAACAAATAAGGTAGAATCATAAACTAGTAAGTTTATGTTCTTGAGTGTTCTTGTAAATACAAGATAAAAGAAGAATCAAACTAAAGAGTTTGATTCAAAGTAACAAGTAAGTAACTACAAGTAAGTAACAAATAATCAAAGACAAGTAACATTTAACAAAAGAGTGATGATGATGAAAGTGCATGGTCACGATTTTGGAGAGAAAAAGAAAAGAAGAAGAAGTCTTATTACTTACAAATTGAGAGAGAAATGAGAGCAAAAGATGAGAGAAATGAGAGCAAGTAACTTGTGTGTGTGAAGTGAAATGAATAAGTGAAAGAAGTAATACAAAAAAAATGAAAATGGAACACTCCCCCATGGCTTAAAGTGTACGGTTTTGGCAAGGAATGGGGGGAGGGATTTGTCTACTAGTTTATGCATGGTAAAGCCTTAAAAAGTTGGATAATAAGGGAGCTTGCATGGGGATAAGGTGGTAACTAGATTCCTATTACCTTAAACTAACTAATTACACTTAAATGGGTTACTTACATGTAAGCATGGGCTAATAAGTCCACTAAAGAAGTAGGGTGGGCTTCATAGTTCCATTAATACTAATAAAGGCCCAAGTTCAAGTAACTAACAAGTTAATCCTACAAAAGCCTAAGTAACTAACTAATAACCATAGTTAATTAAAATGATTAATAAATTAATCATGAATGTAAATAATATTCAAAAATATTATTCGTAAAAGTTTCGTGTGTCACAAAGACGTTTCGGGCAATTAAAGTCAAGTACGGGCAATCATGGCAACATGTAAATGTAATAACATACATTCGTTTAATCACATGTATTAATAATAATAATTATTAATAAATAAAAGTTGGAATTTCCAGGGTCGTTACATTACACACCTGTTAAAGAAAATTTCGTCCCGAAATTTTAAGGAGTGACCAACAATGGTACCGTATTCGAATAAGAAGGAGCGTATCATAGTTTTGTGAGGCCCGTGGGCTCAGAAGTAAGTTATCTACCTTGAAAGGTACTTCGGCGTATGAAAGTGAGAATAGGTATATGCCGTTAATTAAGCCTCTTGTCCTAAGAGGTCAACAAATTGATTTCATTTCTGATTAACAGGAGTATGCCATCTGAATGTATATCCACAAAAGGAAAGATGGTGTGTTTAGCCTTACAGGCACCTTCAGTAAGCTGGATGCATGAAATGCATCATGAATGTTTCTAAGCTCATCTAAAACATTGAACGTGTATGTCGTAATACGAAGCTGATAGGTAGGATGAAAAACATGGTGATCACAACCATGTGATTTGATGTCTGGATAGTGTTAGCCACGGATTTTACTAACCCCTTGGTTTCAGAAGGTGACCATAGGCATAAGGAACGCGATATTTAAGAACGTTTCCTTTGAATAAGTGAATTGAAATTTTAGTTAAAAGTGACCAATCGAACTTGCAAGCCATAATTATTTATAGTGTCTTCAAGACGGTCTGAACGAACAATGAAGGATATCACCTAGTTTACCATACTGCAGGTGAACCTATCCTTGGATGAAATGAAAAGCACAGTTCCATAATGTAACTTCATCCTTTCAGTTACATGTTGAAGTTAGGGTTAACGTTAACTAGAGCAACATACAGTTGCAACCAATGAAGGAAGGAATGTGTAAAGTAACCACATCAGTGTCGTAGATGTTTTAAGCAGTCCCCTTCCAAGAGGATAACAAGATTCCTAGGTTCTCAAGGTATCTTATATTACATTTTCAAAAGAAAGTCGCACGAAAGGCGTGAAAGTGAACTCTTCGAGTGGTTCGTTCTGAATTTATCCGTGTACTTAAGGGGATGTGCGGATGAGAAGATACGTGAACCCTTGGTCCTAACGAATGGTTTACTCTAAGTGAAAAGAATCTCCAAAAATGATCCTTGTGTCTCAACATACTGATTCATAGAGATGAGGTTTACGAGCGTGTTGTGATTAGCCGTGGAACGTTGAGAGTAGAAACCCTTCTAGAGCCTTTCCTACGGTAGGGTGACCACTAGGTGTACCTCATAAAACTGATTTATCGGCCCGTGTTTTTGTCATGTCTAGTTTTAAAAGAACATTTTATGGGTGCAAAGATTTTCTAACAAATTTTATAAGACTGCCATCCAAAGTGGCTCAAGAATTTTTCACAAAAGATCTTAATAGTAAGTTTCATCTCTTAACAGAGGGCGAGAAAAAGTGTTGTCCACACATGGTGTAGTCTGATACGAAAACCTTTAATAAAATCAACTAAGGGAGTTTTGAAAAACAAAACCTTTAAACGTTTGTTGTGACAACATAAACGGAACAAAGTTCCTAGTAAATTTAGAAGTAGGTACAACGTGTACCATTTTGCACAAAACTATTTGACTTAAGTTGAATAATTCAGTAAAGGAGCGGATTTTTTATTTATTAATAATTTGAAGATATAACTTAGTATCAAAATAAGTAAGTATAAATTTATGTATGTATGATTTTATAAATCGTATAAGTGATAGAAAAGTTTTTAAATCTCGTGAGGACCGCACAAATAAACAACGGGTAAAAATTTTGATAAACATGGTTTTTCGTATTTCAAAGGTTACGAGTTGGGAAAAAAATTGAGTGGAAAAGCTTTGAATCATCGGGTGACTGGTTACTAGGTAATGAAAACTAATGACATAAATGTAGTTTTGGTAATTATTAGAACACAAGTCTTTGGGCCAAAAATATTCACGTGCGAAGCCGTTGCTAAAAGTGAGGTACGAAGGATAGAGCACGAGGATGAGAAGTTAATTGCTTCTTGAATTTGCAAGGTGCCAAACAGGTCATGACTAATAATAAAGTCGGAATACTGATGGTATTAATACCACTAAATGAGGATCCCTTGGAATGAGTCAGGACTTAGAGCCATGTAAGAAAGAGCATTGTTCCAACAGGTGTGGTGAAATAAATCCATGGGGTAACGCAATAGTTTTGAATGGTTTGAGTGTTAGCGGATGCCCGAAGGCCTTGCATGACGTGGTGGTCAGTGCCTTTATCACATACACACGAACCTCTCGATTTTGACGGTTATAAAGCCTTTATGATGACTTGGATACGAATAACACGAAAAGTTTTATATAATATGCAACGAAATTTTTATAGAAATTGTTTATGGTGACAATGTAAGAGAAGAAACGAAGTTCTTAGTAAATTTGGGTTATGTACAACACGTACCGTTCAAAGTATAATATCTTTTAAATGAAAGATTTGATTTGTAAAAGTGAAAGTAAAGTTTCATATGTATTTGTCAAAAGTAATCATTTACTTTATTTTATATAACGGGTACGATTTCATAAATTTTGCATGAATGGCAAACAAAATAAATTTATTTTTATAAAGCTTTGAGAGGATAGCACAGTAAAATAATATGTGTAAAATTTTGGCAAACAAAATTTTCATATTTCGGAGGTTACAAGTTGGAAAAGATTGATGAGAATCGAGTAAAAGACTTTTGGAAATCTCGAGTGATATTTGAGGTAATAAAAACCATTGAATTTGGATGTGATTGACAACTATTAGTAGGACATAAGTCCTTTGACCAAAAATGCTTAAGTGTGAAGTTATTGCTTATAAGTGAGATACGAATAGAAGAGTATGAGGGTGAGAGTTAACCACTCATTGATTTTAGGAAAATTTCGAACTGGATTGACTAATATCGAGGTAAGAAGGATGACGTTGTGGTTTTTATCGAATAAGAAGTTTCTCGTAATGAGTTAGGGTTTAGAGTGGCGTAGGAATGAGTATCAAATGAGATTCTTGGGAAATCTTAAATATAAGAATTTGAATTGCTGAAGTGACGGAATACAATTTCCTTTGAGTATCGTTGTGCAAGTTTGTCCATTGTATCGGTTTCTTTCATGGCTAGAAAGTGAGCAGTCTTGGCGAGATGGTCAATAATAACCCAGATGATGTCCTAACCGCCCTACCGTCTTTAGTAGTTTAGTGATGAATTTCTTCCCATTTCCATTGTGGGATTTCGGGTTGTTGTCATGTAACTAATAAGGTTCAGTTTTTGGGCTACATCTCTTCCCATAATAGTTTCACCATTCTTGCGAGGTATACGAATAAATTTTTCCCTCATTATAAATAATTTCCGCTTTCATCCTTGAAAGTCAGTTTGTTCCAACTATTTCATTAAAGCTTCCTAACCTGATGAGTATTAAGTTAATCCCAAAGTTCATCCCAACTATTGCATCCAATTTCCTAAATTGACGAGTGTTAGGTAAATCTTAAGGTTTATTCCAACCAATCTTATTATACTTCCGTGAAAAGTTTATCAACCTTCTCAAATAACATATGCCTGTGTGTAGGTAACTAATCCTTTTCAACTACTACATTAAAACTTCCAAGTTTGGTTAATATGAGGTCATCCCCAAATGACCCACCTGTTAATCCTAAAGTACTACCTTAAATTATTCCTCTATCTTTCTCAGCTTACCATTTGCTTGTCCTATAGAATACTTAACCTTCATGGTTATTAATGGCTTATTAGTCATAACACTAAGGTGCTTAAATATAAGGTTTCTATCGTTCAAGTATTAAACAACCTTGAGACAATAAAATGTTGTGATGAAACGTACCCTAACTAAGATCAGGATCCATGCGAGTTTCCATAACTGAGATAACAATTGCGCTACCGCAAGTCAGTACAAGGTTTTTCCTATTTGAGAACTTTTTCCTTAAATGTCCAGGGTGTCGATCTCTAATACAAATTTTCGAGTTATCAATTCTGCAATCAAGGCCCTTCTTGTACAGTATCTGGGCTACGTGGTTATTCTTTCCCTACCTTTAACAGGCTACAATGTGTATACTCAAGTGATTCCTAACAAAATTTTTCCCTGGATCACCCCATATTCCTCATGTAGTAACATTGGAACTTCTGCATGATTTACTTCAATATAATCACGCTGGCCTGGCGTCATTATATTGTACTAAATCGTACGTTCATTCCAATATCAATTCATATGGTCAATGTAACGTGATCACTTCCAATTATACACAATTTCATCTAACCGTGCTTTATCTATGCCATCTCAAAATAGAATCGACATAACTAATCTCGCAGTTTCTCGATGTGGGTGCGTAGGTTCCGTAGACCATATATTAATGCTTAAGTGTCCTGAAGTTTCTTCAAAGGTTCAGATTCAGGTAACATTGTTAGGTTCCTTCTAAATATTCAATCCGGGTCTCGCGTCGGGTTGTACGTGTAGCAAATAGTAATACGATGTGTTTGAGCATCAGTAGAAGGTACTATGACCTTGTGAAAGGAGATGTCCTCCCGACTTATCAATTGTCTAGGAGTGTTAGGGACCTAAGTCCAGAAGTGTTGTTAGATCGCCGAGCAGTGGTAAAGAATGAAAGAGTTAAGTGACGGTCATGAAAGCGTACAGGGTATGTATCAACTGAACAATCTTCTAGATTGCGTGAAGAGATGCTTCGATCTCTGGAATGGTGGAACAGTAGTAACAGGTGGATTACACTACTAGTTCTTAGGGTTAGACGAGCGGGAAAGTAGTTCAGGAAAACATCTGAACTGGGAAGGATAAGTTCTCCAAGTCGGTATAGCGAATAGTAGGCATGTAGCAAGAGCGTAATCAGGCATATCAACTACAGCAGCCTAGATCATTTACAACAGCACGTAGCAGGGCAATAGTAACAGTATCATACCGACGTAACATACTAGAAGCAGATAGTAGCACGCAGTAGCGAGAATAAGCAAATGCATACAGCGAGTTTACATAGCAGTAAAAGGAAACGGTAGCATGTAGTAAGTTCATACAGAAGTAGAAGTGAGTAGTGGCATGTAGTAGTAGTAAGCAGTATCATGCAGTAATATAACACAGTAGCATGCAGCAGGTTCCGCAGAAACAAGTAAACTAGCAAGTTGTAGATTAGTCCTATTAGTGAATCATACTCGGGTCGGTCTTTATAACAACCCTCACTTTTCCCTTCTGAATTTACCAAGTTGCCCTTAGAGTTCATCATATGTTTGTACATTATAGCTAGGGTTGTTATACGGGTATAATAAATAAAGTAATTAATACTAAAACCCTAATATCGTTTAAAACCCAAAACCTAACCCGTTGCATTAAATGCTAAACCCTAACACCATTTAATATTAAACCTTAATTCCATTTCATATTAATTATTAAAATTTAACCCTAATACTAAAATAATAATAATAAATGGTGACAATTATAAAGTTATAAACTAATTAAAACCAAATTAAGAAATTGTAAAAGTTAGGGGTTAACAATTAAATAAAATGTAACTCTAATATAAATAATATTAATAATAATGATATTAAATAAAATATATATATATATATATATATATATATATATATATATATATATATATATATATATATATATATATATATATAATAAACAATAAATAATAAAGTACCGAAAAAAAACATATATATATATAATAATAATAATATAAATACTTGTATAAATAAAGGAATTGCCGTAAAAAAAATAAATAAATAAATACATAAGATCATAAACCCGGCTGTATATATTTTTTTAGGAGAATCAAGCTTGATCCTTAAGTTAATAAATCCTAGCTTAACTCTAATTAATAACCTTAATCACCAAGCTTTTTGAGTAAGATTAGGAAATCCAACAACCCTATATAAATCCCTAAGTTTTCCATACGTTCATCACAACCAAAACCCCACAATCTAGTCGACAGACCTCACCTATCTTCCCTCCGTATTATGTCGACTAAAACAAGCTGCTGCAGCCTCATTAGTCGAACATAAATCCTCCACAGCCTTTTCTGTATCGACTAATCATCATCCTCATCAAACCTGCATATCAACCACCCATCTAGCCACCTATTGCCATCCTTCTGCAATCCACAACAACCCTTTAATCTATTGTTTTCCCTGCTGCAAGCACGTCTTCAAAACAGCCCAAGAATTGACCCCTAAACCACCCATTGCTGCTGCGTTTTTCTTCTGTTTTGTGCCTGCTATTCAGCCTCGATTCATCATCAAATCTGCTGTGTTGTTGCTGCATAACTGCTGCGTTATTGTTGCTGCAAAATCCACTGTACTTTCTGTCTTTCTAACGTGAACAAATCAGTCCAAGAGGTCGTGATTGTTGCTGCTGTGAATCTGTTCCTATTCGTATCATAATCACTATCTTATTCTTGGTCTCAATCTTGTTAAGGTATCCCTAAATCCTAATGATAATCATTCTTACTTAAGCTATTGTTTTCTTTGTTTCATGTGGAATAATATTGATCTTGTCTTTAGAAGATAATTAGAAGTATTATGAATATGGTGAAAAAGATGATAATGTTAAAAGATTATGTGAATTATAATAATTATGGTTATGGTTAATGAATGAGTAAATAATAATAATAATAATAATAATTATAAGAATAAGTATTGAGATTATTAGTGATAAGATTAAAGATTAGATCATGGTATATATACTAGGTGATTAATTGGTTAAAGGATTTAAAGAAAGGTTAAAGTTATGTATGGTGAACATGATAATACAAGATTATGGTTAGGGTTGAAAGGTGACAATTGTAATAAGGTTAAGTATAATTAGGAAGTACTAATAAATTGTTAAGAAAAAGGATGATTAGTTACTAAGATATAAAGTCATGATTTTATGTTAATAAGATACTAGGTTGATTTAGGTATGATCATGAAGTATTATTTCATGTAGGTGAAAAAGATTAAAGTGGATTGAATATGTGTTGATATTGTTAAGAAGAAGATTAGTGTTTGATTAATATGTAGTTAATGATGATAATTTGATTTGTAAATAATAAGGGGTATGATATAGATAATGAAAAGGAATCGTTATGAATAAAAGATTAAGATTATGATCATGATCTTTGGGTCGAAAATAGATTAAAGGTGGAAGAGATTATGATTTGATTAGAGCTAAAAGGTTACTGGTTGTTAAGTTAAAAACTTATGATTTTATGTTAAGCTATAAAGATTTTTATTAAAAAAAAAAATTAGGTTAAGATTATGGATTAGTAAAGTGATCATGGTGTACGTGCATGTATGCATGCATACGTACGTATGTGCAAGTATACATTGTATGTATATGTGTGTGTGTATATGTGAATATATGCATACGTGTATATGTATGTGTATATAAGTATGTATATGTACGTGTGAATGTATGTATGAAAGTTCATTATGTAAGATACATAAGTTAGTAAACCTAATTATAACAAGAAGTAACAAGTATATGTTTATGTACCATCTTACACTACTATATATGTAACACCTACACTTACTAACACATATGTATCATATAGTTAAAAATAAATACATGTATAATGAATAAAGAATATATATGTAATGTATTGTATCACATAGATAAAATTATATATGTAACACATAATGATAACTTACTCAATAGTTGAATAATTAATGTAGCTAATAATACTATTATTAGTATAACATGTACACTTAATTATATAGTAACACTTAATAAACACTAATTATATTATCACTCATATGAATATAACTTTCTCTAAATATAGTTTACTATATTAATAAACAAACATTACGTCTATTAGACATTAACTAATCGAACATAATATCCCTAGGTTGAGATCTCCGGGTTTAACACTCTGATCATATAACTTGCGTGGAATATCTATATGCTATTAAGGTGAACTTCATAGCCCCTCTTTTTACTATTTCTTAACTGTTTTATAAACTTTGGGGTGAGACACATGCTTGTTTTTAAACTATTTTTATGATTAGACACAAGTACTCAAATGTTAACTATATACATGTTGTTTGTTAACAATAACGGTCACTGCTAATATAATTCGTTATATTAGTAAACATACTTTATCCGTTGACAATAACGGTCACTGCTAATATAATTCGTTATATTAATAAACAAACTTTATCGTCACTGTTAATATATTCGTTATATTAATAAACAAACTTTATCGTCACTGTTAATATATTCGTTATATTAATAAATAAACTTTATCGTCACTGTTAATATATTCGTTATATTAATAAACAACCTTTATCGTCACTGTTAATATATTCGTTATATTAATAAACAAACTTTATCGGTCACTGTTAATATATTCATTATATTAATAAACAAACTTCATCGGTCACTGTTAATATATTCATTATATTAATAAACACACTTCATTCTATTGATTGATTTTATATCAGTCAACTCTAATTAAATCTTGTGGTCTAAAACTTGTTATAATTATTAAACCTATGTTGTTCACTCAACCTTTTTGGTTAGCACTTTAAGCATGTTTTGTCTCAGGTGAAGATTGCTAAAGATTATTTGCTATTTGGACTTTGCTGCTTTTGGAGTCTGCATTTATACAATCATGTTATTGCATTAGAACATTAAAGTATACAATTGTAATGACTTAGTACTTTCCGCTGCTTATAAATACAATAGTTTTAATTTACACGTCTCATACAGAGTCGTTCTCGTTTATACATGCTTGCGCAGTGATATTGTTCCCGGCCCTATTTGGGGTTATGACAGAGTGGTATCAGAGCCAAGTTGTTATAGAGAACCAGGATTGCATATTATGTGTGCCTTATGTGTTAGTTAGGTACTTTAGCAATCTATAGGACTATAACCTTTCTTGTTTTAGTTTCTGGTGTATTTTTCCCCTACATTTTATTCGTGCTTTTGCGTCATCCTTAGAACCTACCTAATCATCTCTCTTACTTTTCATTTAGGATATCTCTCAATAGCCTGATCATCATCTCCGACAACGAGTCCGATGGATCCTACACCGAAAGATCTGTCCACACACCAACTTATGGACCCGTTTCCCCGCCATTTTCACCAACCCACCCAAACTATGTCCCTCCTAGTCCTCCACACTACCCTCATTTGGAAGAATCCCACACTAATGCTAACTATGATGGGGATGACGAAGAGGAAGAGTTTGTGGAGGAGATGATTGAAGAAGAATAAGTCGAGGAAGAATCCAAGTCCGAGTCCCTTGTTCAAGGCAATGGCAACAATAGCGTACCGCGAAACCTTTTGACTATTCGTTCTCATCAAAGTTTCATAAACTACCCGCCCCCTACATACAACAGTACTGAAAGACCTGGGCTCAGTGATATAGAAATGGTGAATGCTGATCTCATGAGCTACACCAACCGATTTCAAGAATTTGCTCTCATGGCTACTCCCGAGTATCTAGGAATCCAATGCTACATCAATGGGTTGCCTAATGAAGTCCGAAGAGATGTTATCTTGGAGAACCCGAGCACCATACAAGAAGCTGCTTGCATGACAAGCTATTTCATCGACAAACATAAGGAGAAAGAAGGTGCAAAAAGGAAGAGAGAAGGAATGGAGCGAGGAAATTCAAAAAAGCAAATTCAACAAGTTGTATAAGGGAAAACGTCCCTATTGCAAGAGATGTGAGAAACATCATAAAGGATGGTGTGAGGCCAAGTGCACCAAGTGCGAGAAGGTGGGTCACGTAGCCAAGACTTGTAGAGTTGTTACTCCATCAGCCAAAACTCCAGCCACAAAGGCAAATGCAACCGTTCCTACTTACTATAACTGTAGAGGAGTAGGGCATTTCAACAATCAATGCTTGGATAAGAAGAAGAATGAAGAGGCACAATGAAGAGTTTTCGAAAACCACTAGAGATATTTAAACTTTTCATTTTCATAGTGTTCTTTATGTCACCATTTAGTACTTTTACATTTTGGAAGATTTCATTAAGTTTCTGTAGTACTCTAGTTATATTCTTTTAATGAATGATGTTATTTTCTTTTCTTTTATTTTCCATTGAATCATTCACCTCGATGAAGATGCATATTGACTAGATGACATAGTAGTAACTTTATGGAGTGATAAAAGTATGATTTAGAATAATATAATGACACTTGATCAACGTCATTATATTATGATAAGTCATACAGAAATCTTAATGGATCATGGTGGGAATAAGATTTGATCAACCTTAGGACCACTGTGTACCATTACATACTCCTTATCACTATATTGTCAACTAAAAAAATATCAACCCTAGATATTATATATCTTTCACTTATCAATTATCCACGCCCGATGCTGTACCTATTGCATAGGTTCCATACCGCCTAGCTCCATCCGAAATGTAGGAATCATTCAATCAACTCCAAGAAGTTTTGGAAAAAGGTTTCATTCGTCTTAGCTTGCCTCCGTGAGGAGCACCCATTCTTTTCATTAAGAAAGGTGGCACGTTGAGAATGTGTATTAATTGCCGAGAACTCAACAAGCTAACCATCAAGAATCGTTATCCATTCCTGCTTATTGATGACCTGTTTGACCAACTGTAAGGGTCAAGTATCTATTCGAAACTTGATCTTAGGTCGGTTTATCACCAACTGAGAGTCAAGGAAACCAATGTTTCTAAGACTACTTTCCTAACTCGTTATAGACACTATAAGTTTCTTGTGATGTCTTTTGGCTTAACCCATGCTCCTGCTATATTCATGGATCTTATGAACCATGTATGCAAACCCATCCTTGACCAATTCGTGATCGTTTTCATTGATGACATCTTAATCTATTCCAAGAGCAAGAGAGAGCATGAGCAACCTCTGCGATTTATTCTAGAGCTCTTAAAGAATAAACAAATGTATGCCAAGTTTTTCCAAGTGTGAACTTTGGCTACGAATCGTACAATTCCTGGGACATGTAGTTAATAGCGAAGAAGTACATGTCGATTCTATAAAAATCACCATTAATCAGAAATTTTCAAGAACTAGTCATGGATGAAGTCCATAGGGCTAGATATTCTAACACCTAGACTCTTTTAGCTGGAATTTCATATGATATCAACTCTCACTCAAGTAGATCCCCACTATAATTAAGTATAGACTTTGCTGATTTTTAGTCAACACTTCCTGTTAATTAAAGTTCATACATTTCACATAACGAATCTTAAAAAGTGTCTTGTTGACGATAAACTCGTTATTCCCTTGAATGATCTTCGCATTAATTTCACGTCATTGAAAAACCTATAGAAGTTATGAATCGTGAGGTTAAACGTTTGAAACAAAGCTCTATTCTTGTTCTTATGATCCGTTGGAATTCACGTAGAGGCCCCGAGTATACCTGGGAACGTGAAGACCAAATGAGACGGAAATATCCACATCTATTCTCACCTTCTAATGCATCCGAGAAGTCTTCCTGAAAACTTCGGGACGAAGTTTAAATTAACGGGGAGGTACTATAACAACCCTCACTTTTCCCTTCTGAATTTACCAAGTTGCCCTTAGAGTTCATCATATGTTTGTACATTATAGCTAGGGTTGTTATACGGGTATAATAAATAAAGTAATTAATACTAAAACCCTAATATCGTTTAAAACCCAAAACCTAACCCGTTGCATTAAATGCTAAACCCTAACACCATTTAATATTAAACCCTAATTCCATTTCATATTAATTATTAAAATTTAACCCTAATACTAAAATAATAATAATAAATGGTGACAATTATAAAGTTATAAACTAATTAGAACCAAATTAAGAAATTGTAAAAGTTAGGGGTTAACAATTAAATAAAATGTAACTCTAATATAAATATAAATAATATTAATAATAATGATATTAAATAAAAAAAAATATATATATATATAAAATAAACAATAAATAATAAAGTACCGAAAAAAAAATATATAATAATAATAATATAAATACTTGTATAAATAAAGGAATTGCCGTAAAAAATAAATAAATACATAAGATCATAAACTCGGCTTTATATATTTTTTTAGGAGAATCAAGCTTGATCCTTAAGTTAATAAATCCTAGCTTAACTCTAATTAGTAACCTTAATCACCAAGCTTTTTGAGTAGGATTAGGAAATCCAACAACCCTATATAAATCCCTAAGTTTTCCATACGTTCATCACAACCAAAACCCCACAATCTAGTCGACAGACCTCACCTGTCTTCCCTCCATATTCTGTCGACTAAAACAAGCTGTTGCAGCCTCATTAGTCGAACATAAACCCTCCACAGCCTTTTCTGTATCGACTAATCATCATCCTCATCAAACCTGCATATCGACCATCCATCTAGCCACCTATCGCCATCCTTCTGCAGTCCACAACAACCCTTTAATCTATTGTTTTCCCTGCTGCAAGCACGCCTTCAAAACAGCCCAAGAATCGACCCCTAAACCACCCATTGCTGCTGCGTTTTTCTTCTGTTTTGTGCCTGCTATTCAGCCTCGATTCATCATTGAATCTGCTGTGTTGTTGCTGCATAACTGCTGCATTATTGTTGCTGCAAAATCCACTGTACTTTCTGTCTTTCTAACGTGAACAAATCAGTCCAAGAGGTTGTGATTGTTGCTGCTGTGAATCTGTTCCTATTCGTATCATAATCACTATCTTATTCTTGGTCTCAATCTTGTTAAGGTATCCCTAAATCCTAATGATAATCATTCTTACTTAAGCTATTGTTTTCTTTGTTTCATGTGGAATAATATTGATCTTGTCTTTAGAAGATAATTAGAAGTATTATGAATATGGTGAAAAAGATGATAATGTTAAAAGATTATGTGAATTATAATAATTATGGTTATGGTTAATGAATGAGTAAAAAATAATAATAATAATAATAATTATAAGAATAAGTATTGAGATTATTAGTGATAAGATTAAAGATTAGATCATGGTATATATACTAGGTGATTAATTGGTTAAAGGATTTAAAGAAAGGTTAAAGTTATGTATGGTGAACATGATAATACAAGATTATGGTTAGGGTTGAAAGGTGACAATTGTAATAAGGTTAAGTATAATTAGGAAGTACTAATAAATTGTTAAGAAAAAGGATGATTAGTTACTAAGATATAAAGTCATGATTTTATGTTAATAATATACTAGGTTGATTTAGGTATGATCATGAAGTATTATTTCATGTAGGTGAAAAAGATTAAAGTGGATTGAATATGTGTTGATATTGTTAAGAAGAAGATTAGTGTTTGATTAATATGTAGTTAATGATGATAATTTTATTTGTAAATAATAAGGGGTATGATATAGATAATGAAAAGGAATCGTTATGAATAAAAGATTAAGATTATGATCATGATCTTTGGGTCGAAAATAGATTAAAGGTGGAAGAGATTATGATTTGATTAGAGCTAAAAGGTTACTGGTTGTTAAGTTAAAAACTTATGATTTTATGTTAAGCTATAAAGATTTTGATTAAAAAAAAAATTTAGGTTAAGATTATGGATTAGTAAAGTGATCATGGTGTACGTGCATGTATGCATGCATACGTACGTATGTGCAAGTATACACTGTATATATATGTGTGTGTGTATATGTGAATATATGCATACGTGTATATGTATGTGTATATAAGTATGTATATGTACGTGTGAATGTATGTATGAAAGTTCATTATGTAAGATACATAAGTTAGTAAACCTAATTATAACAAGAAGTAACAAGTATATGTTTATGTACCATCTTACACTACTATATATGTAACACCTACACTTACTAACACATATGTATCATATAGTTAAAAATAAATACATGTATAATGAATAAAGAATATATATGTAATGTATTGTATCACATAGATAAAATTATATATGTAACACATAATCATAACTTACTCAATAGTTGAATAATTAATGTAACTAATAATACTATTATTAGTATAACATGTACACTTAATTATATAGTAACACTTAATAAACACTAATTATATTATCACTCATATGAATATAACTTTCTCTAAATATAGTTTACTATATTAATAAACAAACATTACGTCTATTAGACATTAACTAATCGAACATAATATCCCTAGGTTGAGATCTCCGGGTTCAACACTCTGATCATATAACTTGCGTGGAATATCTATCTGCTATTAAGGTGAACTTCATAGCTCCTCTTTTTACTATTTCTTAACTGTTTTATAAACTTTGGGGTGAGACACACGCTTGTTTTTAAACTATTTTTATGATTAGACACAAGTACTCAAATGTTAACTATATACATGTTGTTTGTTAACAATAACGGTCACTGCTAATATAATTCGTTATATTAGTAAACATACTTTGTTCGTTGACAATAACGGTCACTGCTAATATAATTCGTTATATTAATAAACAAACTTTATCGTCACTGTTAATATATTCGTTATATTAATAAGCAAACTTTATCGTCACTGTTAATATATTCGCTATATTAATAAACAAACTTTATCGTCACTGTTAATATATTCATTATATTAATAAACAACCTTTATCGTCACTGTTAATATATTCGTTATATTAATAAACAAACTTTATCGGTCACTGTTAATATATTCATTATATTAATAAACAAACTTCATCGGTCACTGTTAATATATTCATTATATTAATAAACACACTTCATTCTATTGATTGATTTTATATCAGTCAACTCTAATTAAATCTTGTGGTCTAAAACTTGTTATAATTATTAAACCTATGTTGTTCATTCAACCTTTTTGGTTGACACTTTAAGCATGTTTTGTCTCAGGTGAAGATTGCTAAAGATTATTTGCTATTTGGACTTTGCTGCTTTTGGAGTCCGCATTTATACAATCATGTTATTGCATTAGAACATTAAAGTATACAATTGTAATGACTTAGTACTTTCCGCTGCTTATAAATACAATAGTTTTAATTTACACGTCTCATATAGAGTCGTTCTCGTTTATACATGCTTGCGTAGTGATATTGTGAAGTCATATTACCCCGGTCCTATTTGGGAGTATGACAGTCTTAGACTCACTAATGCAACCTAATTCCCTACAACCAATGCTCTGATACCAAATGTGATGCCCCGTACTAAATCATCATGTACGGACCATCAACAACAGGATCATTACAAGGTTAAGTACTATATGCGATTTCATAAAGAGTTTGCATTCTTATCAAAAGGTGACGTCATAACTAACGTCAATGTTTTTACATCAAAAGTATGCTTCTGTGAACAGAAGCAAAGGTAATAGTACGTGACCCTTAGGTCGTTACAATTCATAGTTCAAAATTAATTAAGTTTGAATGCAAGATAAAGTAATTCATGCGGAGATAACTCTAGAGCAGCGGGTGTCTACAGCAAGACTAGTACACAGCGGAAGCAAGCAAACCTTAAGCACCTGAGAAAAACATGCTTAAAACGTCATCACGGATGTTGGTGAGCTATAGTTTAAGTATAACAGTATGTAAGGTAGGCCACGAGATTTTAGTGCTACAAAGAGCATTTCAAAACAGTAATCCAAATCAGTATGTTTAAGTATATGCTCAACCGTGGGCACTCGGTAACTAACTTAACGTTTAATAATATATCACCCCCTGAAAGTACACTTGGCCAGTGCGTATGTTTACGAAGTATTAAACACTCGTTGACTGCTAGCGCGACTAGCCCGAGTGGGGATGTCAAACCCTATGGATCCATATCTAAGATTCGCGTTCACGGTTCAAAAACCAATGATTAAACGTTACTGAGCTAAAGGGAATGTTTATGCCGTTGTATAACCCACACATATATAAGTTTAAGTACTCGTGCCTAGTATGTAAAACATATAAAAGCGCATGCATTCTCAGTCCCAAAATAAGTTAAAGTAAAAAGGGAATGCTATAACTCACAATGATAAAGTAGCGGTAAGTATGAGTCGGAAAGTAAGCAAGTATGTAGGTCCGGAAAGTCCTCAACCTAAGTCAAATAGTACTAAGTCAGTAAATCGTCCGAATAGGTTTAAAAGTATGTAAATTAGGTCTTAAAGGTCATCATCAATCATCATCAAACAAAAGGTGTAAAATAAGTTTTGTTCATGAAAAGAGTTTAAAACAAAGGCTGAGTTCGGTCAGTCACCACGTCCTCTATACCTACTGAAATAAGGTGAGACCAGTGGCCATGGCTCCATCTATGAGTCCTTTAGTTGTGGTAAAAGTTACAGAAGCAAACTCGTCTTCGTTTGACCGTGGCGACGGTCTAAGTGCGAGTAGGTCAGAATTTTCAGCACAACGTTAAATGGACATAGTGACGATCGGAGGGCCATAAATCCTAAACCGTAACTCGGATTAAGACGAGTCCTATATGAAAAGTTATCTACTCGAACAGAGCTATCTGAAAATCATAGTTACAGTAGCCCAGGTCGTACGGGTCAGTCACAGAAACAGTAGAACAGTAGGGTCAGTAGGTTCCGGTAGTTCTTGGTGCTTGATGCTTATCATGGTTCTCATCCTTGATGCATATAGCTTCAAGTGTACAACTTGTTGACCTGTTTGCATCGTTTTCACCAAGGTTTGACCATCATAACCCAAGTGTAAGTCTAAGACATGAAGCACAACTCACTTAAGTGTTGCAAGTGTTTTGATGAATCAAGGTTACATCAAAGTCTTAGATCTAACACATACATGAACTTTAAAACTAATAATAAGTTACAAACTTGAAAGTGAACTTATGAAATCAAGATCTTGAGTTGTAGAACATAGTTCTTAGTTTGATCTTGAAGATCCAAGACTCAAAAGTCTAGATCTAACATAAGTGTACCAAGTTATAATTATAGAAAGCTTACTTACATGTTCTTGAACTTTCAAAGTTAATTTTAGTTCAAGATTAATGAGATCAAAGTTAACTAGTAACATTTGACCAATAACAACCAACAAACATGAAATGTAAAAGTGCATAATATAAAGAAATAACTAAGTAAACAAGTAGTTAGTTCAAGGTTGTTCATACTTTAAAGATTCAAACCAAAGTTTGATCTTTAAGAAAGTAAACTTTAAAGTTTACTAACATGAATTACAAGTATGATCTACAACACATGAACCTTAAATCTTTTAAAACAAATAAGGTAGAATCATAAACTAGTAAGTTTATGTTCTTGAGTGTTCTTGTAAATACAAGATAAAAGAAGAATCAAACTAAAGAGTTTGATTCAAAGTAACAAGTAAGTAACTACAAGTAAGTAACAAATAATCAAAGACAAGTAACATTTAACAAAAGAGTGATGATGATGAAAGTGCATGGTCACGGTTTTGGAGAGAAAAAGAAAAGAAGAAGAAGTCTTATTACTTACAAATTGAGAGAGAAATGAGAGCAAAAGATGAGAGAAATGAGAGCAAGTAACTTGTGTGTGTGTGAAGTGAAATGAATAAGTGAAAGAAGTAATACAAAAAAAATGAAAATGGAACACTCCCCCATGGCTTAAAGTGGACGGTTTTGGCAAGGAATGGGGGGAGGGATTTGTCTACTAGTTTATGCATGGTAAAGCCTTAAAAAGTTGGATAATAAGGGAGCTTGCATGGGGATAAGGTGGTAACTAGATTCCTATTCCCTTAAACTAACTAGTTACACTTAAATGGGTTACTTACATGTAAGTATGGGCTAATAAGTCCACTAAAGAAGTAGGGTGGGCTTCATAGGTCCATTAATACTAATAAAGGCCCAAGTTCAAGTAACTAACAAGTTAATCCAACAAAAGCCCAAGTAACTAACTAATAACCATAGTTAATTAAAATGATTAATAAATTAATCATGAATGTAAATAATATTCAAAAATATTATTCGTAAAAGTTTCGTGCGTCACAAAGACGTTTCGGGCAATTAAAGTCAAGTACGGGGAATCATGGCAACATGTAAATGTAATAACATACATTCGTTTAATCACACGTATTAATAATAATAATTATTAATAAATAAAAGTTAGAATTTCCAGGGTCGTTACATTACACACCTGTTAAAGAAAATTTGGTCCCGAAATTTTAAGGAGTGACCAACAATGGTACCGTATTCGAATAAGAAGGAGCGTATCATAGTTCTGTGAGGCCCGTGGGCTCAGAAGTTAGTTATCTACCTTGAAAGGTACTTCGGCGTATGAAAGTGAGAATAGGTATATGCCGTTAATTAAGCCTCTTGTCCTAAGAGGTCAACAAATTGATTTCATTTCTGATTAACATGAGTATGCCATCTGAATGTATATCCACAAAAGGAAAGATGGTGTGTTTAGCCTTACAGGCACCTTCAGTAAGCTGGATGCGTGAAATGCATCATGAATGGTGTTAATTTCTGTAGATTCCAGTTCAAACTTAACCGACTACGAAGAAAGTGCGAAAGACAGTTGCTCTCCCACAACTTCGGAAACCGGCGAAGTTTTTCTTTATAAACCCAAAACAAATCTAAACCCTGATAAATCTCATCAAGAATTAGTTCTTGATCCTTGTAGCCCAAAAAGCCGGATAATTTCATCTGACTTAGAGATTTCATTGCTTTTAGATAAATATTACTCAAATGAACCAGGATTCAACCCTCTTCACGATCTAAAAGGGAGGATCAGTCCTAACAAACTCCTGATTATGGAAGATGAAATACGAGAAGAATATCCAATAATTTTCAACTATCCAGACTTGTTTGAATTTAATCCCAATGAGATACGACACATTGATAAAACTAAAGCCCCGTTTACTGGAAATCTGTTAAATCCTAGTAGAAGGTTAGACGTCTATAGAGAATTCATTAGGCACCTCTATTCCTCAGACTTCCCGTTCTCAACATTTCAAATCAATCTGTTAAAAGAGCTGCGTTCTCAAATTCGTTCTCTTCACAAATTGTTAAAAGAATGTGGGGATGATATTTTCGTCAAGTATCGGGGTGTAGAAATTGATTTCAAATTTGATTTAGAGTCATTCGTCAGTTTTCTCCCTCACTTCACCAATAAGGAAGTTTCTCCAATTCATATAAACCGTTATGTCGCCGCAATGATCTCTGAATTAGAATTTTGGGTTGAAAGCAAGAAACCTAACCCTATTTCAAAATATGGAAACCGAGATTTCTTTTACTTTGGTCCAGCCTCATTTCTCATCAAAAGATTAATTGAAGCTTTTCCGGATTCTACCGAGGAAAGAATACATCAGAATTTCTTCGCAAAAAGAAAGGAAATATATTCAGAACTCGTACAAATCCTCACTATGTCAAAATTTCCATTTACAACTCCGCAAAGGAAGATCATTCGAGAAATATCTACGAATTTTAAATTTACTATCGGTGATCCTGACTACGCAGAAGATCTTTTATTTCAAGACACAGTGTCAAAAATTCTTTTTGAACTTAATTATCAAGATACTGGACCAAAGGATGGAATTTCGAATATTAAAAAAGTTAGAAGGGCTTTGGTTAAACTTATGGACGATATCGGAGATTTACAAAAGTGTGAGCGCAAGATGTTAAGTGATTTTGAAATATTTTCAGTACACTCCGCTGACTTACTCTGGATGGTCAAAGAAGCTTTAAACTTGTCTTTCTTCCCGCTTCATTTCTGGAATTTAGTTGTGGAACCTGTGTAATTTGTGTTTTTAATAAAATAAAATATTTTAATTTTACTCCGTCTATTTGTCTTTTTCTTTATTTAATAAAATAACTGGATTAAAATCCGAAATAAAATTTTATTTATCTTTTATTAACTTCGTTAAATTTTTAAAATTTAAAAAAAAAATTAAAAATTTGCAAGTCGGGTCGGGGAAATAAGCCCGTGAGCCGCACGGGCCCATTTTTATTTCTTCTTTTCTTCTCCTCCTTTCCTTTTCTCCTTCTCTTTTTCTTTTCTTTTTGTTCTTCTTCTCCTTCCTTTGAGAACCACGGCCGACGCACCCCTAAACCACCACCAAACTCAATTTTTGACCATTTTCAACGATTCGAACCTCAAATCCGACTCTATCGTGCCTCCTAAACACGTTTCCATCGTCAATTTGGTGTAAAAGGTATTCTTTCTAGGTCAAAATTCGAATTCTTATTAAAAGTTAAATTTTTGACTTTTGAGAAAAACTGTGTTTTAGGCCGAATTTTGGATTCCTTTATGCTTAGTTAGATAATGTGATTGCTATGTGTTAATTTTTAGGCTCGATTGAAGCATTTTGGATGGTTTTTAGCTCTCGATTCGTTAGTTGAGGATTTAGGGTAAAAATTGGTGAAATTATTGGAAAATTGATGTTTTTTTTATTAGCTCATTTAGGTTTAGTGAATCATTTAGAGTGCTTAGAAACTAGTTTTGGAACAATGTATGCTTGTTTGCTTAAATTTGACATTTTGGTTAAACTACACTTAATTAGGATTAGGGTTTTTCCTATAGTTAAAACGTTTTTAAAATTTAGGATTGCCTTAAAACTAGTTCAAATAAAGATATCACTGGTTTGCTCATGAAAATGTAGCTTTATTTTGTACGTTTTGAACAAAATGAATATTTTTCGGTAAAACGGCTTTAATCTTTGACTTAAGAATGTTATAGCTCAAGTTTGGTGATTATAATATTTAAGGTAATCAAAAATGGTCATTAGAACCATTGTATGCTTAAAAATATCACATTTGGATCAAAATTGCTTAATACGACTAACTTGCTATAATTATTATTTTTAGCATTATTTATTGTAATCACGGGTACACTTTGAATTTTGCTTAAAAATAAGTTTGTAGTTGGATTAGATATTGTTTGTGGTAATTTTGGCTATATTTGACTATAACAGTAATTTAGAAAATGCCATTTTTAAAGCCCTCATTTTGAAATTTTTTTTGAAAAATATACAAGTCTTAATCTTTTGGAACATAACCTACGTTACTTGACTTTCGCAGATGGCTAATCGAATACCAGCAGAATATAAGTTGCCCCATTACCTTCGCGGGCAAGATGATCCAGCAGATAATGAGCCATTTATAAGAACCTGGATTAATCGACCAAAAGGGGCTAACAAATATATTAACTGGACGATTATGGAACAATGTGGATGGGCCGAAGAGCTTAGGGCAATCTTGAACTTTAGAGAAATCGGGAGAATACATGGAGCCTGGCAAAACTTGTTTGAAATAAATGAGAAAGCGTACAATGAGCCATACGCGGAATTTATGGCTACTTGGAGGTTTGATTCAGACGTTGATCAAGAAGATTACAGTGATCAAGAGTGTATCCACTTTCGCCACCAAAATCAGATGTACCACCTATCTCTTGCACGGTTTGCAGGGTATTTGGAACTGTACAAATCGTCACAGCTCAACAGTTCTTTATTCAAGAGGGGTTACACCACCTTGAACAACATAGATTACCAAGCTTTCTGGCACGAATACACCTCCGATGATAAGCCGTGGATATCAAGTAAAAAGGCTTCGAAATTCACCAATCCCGTACACCACATCCTTCACCACCTAATCACTAAAACCCTTCACCCAAAAGCCCAACATGGTGGTGCCGTTACCATTAACGATATGCGCCTGATGCACGCCATGATACACAACCAGAATATGCAAGTTGCGCACCTCCTGGCCCAGGAATTTACTAACGAAAAGAATTCAGCAAGGACAGTTGTGCCAGTTTTGGGAGCAGTTGTTACTAAACTCCTCCGTCGGATGCATGTTTTGGGGAGTATCGAGAGGTTTGGGTATAGGATTGGGGCTGAGTCGGAAGAGATAGGGTATAAGATACTGAACACTTGGGAATACATTCGTATTGAGGGTGAACAGTTGATCATTGCAGCTAATCCGGCAATACCGAATTCTAAAGACCGAACAGTGCCAGGGGTGAGAGTAACAGGGTTTAGGCCTGATACGAGGACGCGAGATGGTAGGAGATGGCGAGGTTCTCAGGAACCACGGGATGAGGATGATCCCACCGCACAGGGACGGTCCACTGACACCCGCCGACAGTCATCAGTAGGTGAAGGGGATAGGTCGCGCTTTCCGCCGTACCACTATCACATGGGAGACTGCCTAGGCATGAGAGTTGGTTTGCCTAGCACGCTATCTTTCAAAACCTGGATCACTTTACGCACTACGCAAGCAAACATCGCAATGTTCCGCCATATCCTCACGAGTATCCGGTGATGTATGCCCACAGGGACCCCAGAGGTGCAGGCTCGAGCTATCAGAACACAGGACCCCCATCTCCTCCTCCTCAGCATCAGTACACGCAGCATACAGTCATCCCATCTCCTACTAGGGAACCGAGCATAGGGGCAGCAAGTTTTGTCAACAACCTGTTTGACACCTCCCATTTGCACACTCACAAAGATACATCCGCCGACGCTCAGGCTTCCGTATGGGATCAGGCTGCAAGCTGCTATATGACTGAAGGAGTCATGCAGGGTATAGACAGTATCGAACTGATCGCACGGTCAGATGAGATTCAGTTCAGGGTATCTTCTAGGATGAACATGGCGGAATTGGCACAACAATTCGCTACAGATGAGGAGATGACTGATGAAGGGCAATCAGCCCTTCGACCAGCGAGACAGCCCCGCACCAGCGTATCGTATTCCTTACCCTACCCTCCACCTCAACCATGACTGTATTTATTTTTGGAATATTTGAATAATTACTTGTGATACTCTATTACTTTATGTGTGTACGCCCGATTTAGGGCATACCTACTTTATGTTTTTAAGTATGTATGATATTTAGAATAAAATTGCATGAATAAAACGTCACAAACAAACGACGATTGAGACCGTACGAGATGGAAGCACGACTTGGAGCAAGGACGCATTGAACGAGGATGATGCCGGCACAAGAATTGAAGAACCCATAATTGGCACGCCATCCGACTGCACGCTTTGCAACCATAGGGGAGTACTACATCTTCACCACTTTTTTAAATAGAATATACGCAAACTACTATACCACTTTAAAAACTAAGTGTGGGATTGGCAACCCCACCAACATAAATTTTTAATAACATAATGACTCTTTTAAAACCTATAGTGTGGGATACGTCGTATCCTTAACATTGAGGACAATGTTATTTTAAAGTGTGGGATAGCAAATGTTGCACATAATGATTCTTGTAAAATCCTCAAGTGTTGAAAAACTAAATTCTCACAAAAATTTAAAACTTTCCAAAATATAAAACACTAAGGATTATACAATTCTATAAAAGATCAAAACGTTTTTGCTACAAAATAGACAAAAGGGTAAAACAAGGTTAAAAGTTTTTTGCGAAAATCAAACCAACTTTCCAAAAGAGCATTGCATAACGAAAGACGCAAATCAACCCATTATAATTATTGTGAGGCACCCCCAAATAAGGCTTTATAAGCACTCATTTTTAGTGCTTCACTATACTTCCGTTGAGCGCGCCGATGTTAACATCTCGGAATCAGAACTTGCTCTTGATCTACATTTCGGAATCACACATTTTGACAAGGATGACTAAGTTAGAACCTCGGCCAATTGTGAAGACAAAAACAACCCCCACTACACATCTTCGTTTCCATTTTCATTCCACAAATCCATTCACCTCTACTTATCTATTCTATCCACCTCATAAACAAAGAAATAAATCCCGACAAAATCATTCCTTTCGGAAAACCCTCTACAAATCCGCATTAGAAAAAAATGTGAGCATCCGGGCCAATTATCAAAGAAGACCGCCAATGAAAGGAGACCTCGAAGAGAAAAGCAAAAGATGCTTGTTAAAAAAATAATATTATTTGATGAATGAAGGTTCTGAAAAAGGGAGCAGAACCAGAAAAGATTCGAGAAAAGAAACTCCTGGCAGTCAAAAAGAGGGATGCTTACCGTGAAATTCCTGACAAAAAGCTGAAAGGATCACTAAAATCGATCTTTTAAAAAGAAACTCCTATCTATCAAAACCCTTCGCACCCTATAAACCTCCAAATCCCCATCTCTTCACAATTCAAGCTGAGTCGATAACTGAAAATTCTCTCAAATAAGTGATGGAGATTTGAGTCTTGATCAAGCCTATGACGAAGAATGTAAGCATGGCTGGCTAAGAGTGATTTCATTTCTTAGAACTATAGGACATCCTAAACACTTTAGTGAAATGAGTGACCCGAGTGAGATAGCCTCAGTTATGTAACCTCCTCTCATGCTTGCGGAAAAAGGTTTGAGAATAACAAAAAGAATAAAAACTAAGTTTTCACTCCTCCGTCTTGCGGAACAAAGACCACTTGATCACTACGAATAAAAATCCTTATTGTTTAAAGTTCGGAAGTTTGCTTGAGGACAAGCAAAGTCTAAGTGTGGGATATTTGATATCGGCTAAAAAGTCATGTTTTTACCCTCGATATTGAGTCCCAAAAGCATAAAGTTCAAAACTTTGTCGGCAAAATAATCGCTTTTTTGGTTAAATTTGTAGATAAAGTAATTATGAAGACGATGCAAAAAGAATCAAGAGAAATGGAGCTAAAATGAAGATTCTAGAGCGAAAACGGTGAAAGACAAGAAATCAAGTTACGATCCAAGGAATCAGCAAGCCAAACGGGCTGCCAAATAGCCTGCCAGTATGGCAAAAGGCCTGCTAATCACCCAGATCAAACAGCTTGCCTTAGCAAACAGGCTCTGCAAACTGCCTGCCAAACGGCCTGCCAGCCGTTTGCAGGTAAATTTTGTGCTTATTTAAAGGCTTTTTGTCATCCAATTTCCACACACCTCTCTTCACTCTCTCACTACAATACACTTTCTCTCACTAGAGCTTTCAAGGCCTTCTCACCTTCGAGCGGAAAATTAAGTGCCCGGAGGCGAACGCCAAAGATTGTAATAGGAGCGGTCTAGAGGATGTCAGCACTTGTAATGGTCCAGATCTCGTCCGTAAATGGTGAACGCTTTCCTTAATTTAATGAAGTTATCTTATTATCTTAAGTTGCTTTCATCTTGCATGCTTATCTGTCTATTACGAATGTTTATTATATGTTGAATACTTTATCTGAGACTTATCATACTGTTATGCTGAAACCTTGATGGTTTAGAAGTTTAGTTTACGGATCACCCTTTCCTTTACGTGGCTATAACCTAGTATTAGGACCTGATCAACCCTAGGATACAAAGTAAGTAGTTATGTGTACTTAACGTCATAATAGGGATATAGTACCTACGTACGAATAGTTATTTATTCGTCAAAGAAGAGCTGCCCATTTAGGTTGTGATTAGAGTTAGCAACATAGAGTTCAGTGAACACTAGCTTGCTCAAAAGCATGATTCGCGTCAGAAGCAGCGTTCTTAAGATGTTGTAAGATGATCCGGGTTTGAATAAGTGATCGCAAAGGAGAGACCTCTAATCCAATTAGCAGTACCTTAGAATATCTAAGATTGCACATCTGTTAATGTTAAGGCATAGCATAGTGTTAAGTGGTGGAATATTGTTTAGCTAGACTAACTAGGATTAAGAAAAGCTGAGACTTTCCTTTATGGGTATACCACTTTGTTCATGTACCTAGCATTCTATCCATAAGGTCGTTTAAATCCTTTAGGTTAACGTTGGGAGTAGGGATATCTGTCTTAGCCAGAATCATCAAGGCCTAAACTCTTAGTGACAAATCAGTTAGGTTCATAGCCCAGTTGATTGAGGTTTAGTGTTTATCCTAGGAAGTTAAACTCTTGTGATAATTCCCCTTCAGAATTCTATTCTCCATACCTATCTATCTCTATCTTCATAAGTTTAATTACTGTTTTATTTAGTTAATCTTAATCTATCACCTCTTGTCGCTAGGGTTAACTATATAGGCACTTTTGTCCCACGTTACTGAGCAAACATACAAAAATACAAACCTGAGTTATATTTATCACTTACTCGTTAAAAGGAAGAGAAGTAGGTGAGTTATAGCTAGGAACCCTAGCTAAATATAAATAATAAAACCATTACTCTCCTGTGGTAGCTAATTCTGACGTGTTGTAACCTAACGACACCGCACAAATAAAACCATCCGTTTTGGCCATATTACTAGGGTTATGTGAACTAACCTTGCACTAATTATTTTGTGTTGTATTTGCAAACATCAAGCGAGATAGACGTTGTACTAGCAAGTTAATGCGACGTGCTCGCGTAACAATGACTAGCTACCATTGTTACTGGTTCAAATCGTGTCAAACAAGCGATGTACGACAATTGTTGAGCAAGATGGGGCGGTAAGGTGTATACATGTATATGTCATGTCTTTTTGTTCGTTGTTTAACCTATTCCGTTTTGTAGAATGAAGATGAGAAACGAACATGATACCAATGAAGGAGGTACGAGCGAGGACGCCGAGTTTACGGCCAAGGTTGAGGCGAATTTGAAAAGGAATCACACGGCCTTCCTTGAGGACGTTAGGAAGAAGTTCTTAGATTCGATTGACGAGCAAGTAGTCAATTTAGTCACGGAACAAGTGAAGGTAGTTCTTCACGAAGATAATGTTGGAAGGCGAGATTTCTATTATAAGAACTTCAAGGGTTCTCAAACTCCCACCTTTGAAGGTGAACGGGACCCACTTAAGAGTGCCCCTTGGATCTTCGATATGGAGGGGGCTTTCCGTACTTGTGAATGCCCTCTCGATAAGAAGACAAGGTACGGGTGTAGTATGTTGAGGGGCGATGCCAAGTTGTGGTGGGACGCAAATATCCAACTCTATGGTGAAGAACAATGTATGGAATTCACGTGGGATGAATTCAAGGCAGGATTTTTCAAGGAGTATCGAACTTCGGCTGATCTTTCGAGGATTAAGGACGAGTTACGTGCTCTAAGGCAAGGGTCAATGGATTTGAACACTCTCAAGTCCACTTTCTTATTAAAGACCCAATTTTTCCCGGAGTATATCGGGAATGATCACATGTTAAAGGAAGACTTCTATCGAATCTTGAATGACAACTATCAAGAGAAGATTAGTATAAACGCGGTGAAAACTTTTGATGAGTTGTTCGACATGGCTAAGGGTTTTGAGTTGATCGTTTTGAGAAAGAGTGGCTTTACTTTTGGCAAGAGAAAGTTTGAACCTACTAGTCATTCCAACAAGAAAAGTAAGGGTGCGAGTGAGAGAGTTGGTAGTGTAAAAAAGGGTGCATCCGGGGGTTATGGACCCAAATGTTATAATTGTGGACGACAAGGACACATGGCTCGTGATTGTACAAGCGCAACTTCAACACCAAAGCTCACTTGCTACCATTGTCAAAAGGAAGGACATCGAAGGACGAAATGTCCCGAGTTGCGGGGTGATCAAGTTAAGAAGTTAGAGAAGGCGGCGGGTACGGATAGGGGACGAAACTATTTGATGACCAATGATGAGGCCAAGCAATCCAACGAAGTTGTCTCAGGTACTTTCATGGTTAACTCTAATCCGGTGCGGATACTATTTGATAGCGGTGCTAATTTATCGTTTGTGTCACCAAGATTTATGCCTAAGCTTAATAAGCCGCTAGCTAAGTTAAGTCATCCGGTAGAAGTTGAAATAGCGGATGGTAAGAAGGTGCTAGGGGTTGAAGTGTGTAATGATTTTAATGTTGTGTTTGGTTCCGAAACTTTTAAAATCAATCTTATCCCGATGAATTTGGGTGAGTTTGATATTGTAGTTGGTATGGATTGGCTCGATCATTATAGAGCTGATATTTCATGCCATGAAAAGTCTATTAGTGTGAAGACCCCAAGTGAGGGAGAGTTAATTATTCATGGCGAGAAACGTAGAAGACTTATACCATTATGCACTTATGCACAGGCACGTCGTTTCCTTAGTGGTGGTGGCATGGTTTTCTTGCCAATGTGGTTGATACTCGTGAAGAGCCACCATCCATTCATGAAATTCCGGTGGTTAATGAATTTGAAGACGTTTTTCAGGATGAATTACCGGGTGTTCCGGCAGAAAGACAAGTTGAATTTCGCATCGAGTTGGTTCCGGGGCTACTCCCATTGCTAAAACTCCTTATCATTTAGCACCAACGAAAATGCAAGAGTTGTTAAATCAAACCCAAGAGTTGCTTAAAAAGGGTTTTATTCGACCGAGTGCTTCGCCATGGGGCGCTCCAGTTTTATTCGTGAAGAAGAAGGATGGTAGTATGCGGATGTGCATCTATTATCGGGAGTTGAACAAAGTGACGATCAAGAATCGTTATCCATTGCCTCGGATTGACGATTTGTTTGACCAACTCCAAGGTGCGACGTATTTTTCTAAAATTGACTTACGGTCCGGCTATCATCAAATGCAGGTCCGTGAGGAAGATATTGAGAAACGGCTTTTCGAACGCGTTACGGGAATTTTGAGTTTGTAGTTATGCCTTTTGGTCTTACGAATGTACCGGCGGTATTCATGGATCTTATGAACCGAGTGTGCCAACCTATGTTGGACAAGTTGGTGATAGTGTTCATTGACGACATACTTGTGTATTCGAAGAGTATGAAGGAACATGAACATCATTTGCGTGGGGTGTTGAAGACGTTGCGGAATGAGAAGTTGTATGCTAAATTCTCCAAATGTGAATTTTGGCTAAGGGAAGTTCAATTCCTTGGCCATATTGTGAACAAAGATGGTATTCAAGTAGATCCAGGGAAGATAGAGACGGTAAAGAGTTGGGGACAACCGACTACACCTACGGAAATTCAAAGTTTTCTCGGATTGGCCGGTTATTATCGTCGGTTTAACCAAGACTTTTCTAAGATCGCTTCTCCATTGACGAAGTTGACGAGGAAGAACGCAAGATTTAATTGGGAAAATGAGCAAGAAATTGCTTTTTAATTGTTAAAAGAGAAGTTGTGTCAAGCTCCGGTGTTAGTGTTTCCGGAAGGTGTAGAAGACATGACGATTTAGTGTGATGCTTCTTTAAATGGGATCGGGTGTGTTCTAATGCAATGAGGTAAGGTCATCACTTATGCCTCTCGACAATTAAAGGAACACGTAAAGAGATATCCGACTCCTGATCTTGAATTGGCGGCGGTGGTTCATGCGTTGAAAATTTGGCGCCATTGCTTGTATGGTGTCAAGTGTACAATTTATTCGGATCATAAAAGTTTAAAACATCTCTTTGACCAACGAGATTTGAATTATCATTAACGTAGATGGATGGATGTGGTAAAGGATTATGATTGTGAGATACTTTACCATCCAGGTAAGGCGAATGTGGTCGCGGATGCGTTGAGTCAAAAGAGTTAACATCCGGTGATACGAGTAGGATCGTTGCGCATGATTATTACTAACGATTTTCTTGTAAAGCTTGGTGAGATTCAAATTGAAGCTTTTGTTAACAACAAGTATGAAGAACGAATTATGGGGCAAACGGAGTCTATTACCTTAGGCCCGCATGGTTTGTTGTCCTTTCAAGGAAGAGTGTGGGTGCCTAAGATGGGGGATTATCGACGAGTACTACTTGATGAAGCACATAAGTCAAAGTATTCCATTCATTCGGGCGCGACGTGTAACACCTCGTTTTCCTCATACATAGACTAAAGGTACGTATTTTACCTTGTAAACGTTTATTATTAACCGCAAACGATTTTGAATAGTTTAAATGTTAGGAAATGTTGAAAATGGTGTGATCAGGCCTCCTGTTGCGTTTGGGGTCTATGTATCGCGTTTCAGCTCGTCGCGATACGCGACAGACCAGGCTGGAATGCGACAGGTTAAAATTCTGCAACTGCCCACTTTATCACGTCCTGGTGTGGTTTGTCGTGTCCTGGGTGTCGCGTAACGCGACAGGTTGTCGCAAAACGTGACAGATGTCGCTGTTTGACAATTTTAGCCATTTTAAATGGCATCTTTTGGGGGTGTAATGGTCTTTTCACTTATGGCCGGTTTTGGAAGTCTAAAAGCTGATTCAAGCTTATCCTAACACATTAAACACTTATTCAACTACATCTTATTCAATTTTAGAGAGAGAGAGAGAGAGTTAGGGTTTAGTGAGAGAGAGCTCACTTGGAGAAGAAGGAGACCAAATCTCACCTAAGTCCAAGTTTTAAAGTTATTCCCTACATCTCTAGCTATGATTTGATAGTGTTGGTAAGTCTTAACTCCGTGTTTTGAGTTTTAATTGGTTTATGGCTAGGGTTTTGTTTACTTGAGACTTGTAAGACCCATTTGGGGGTTAAATGGGTGAATTTGGGTTATATTGATGTAAGGAAAACCCTAATGGCTATAATCTAGGGTTTGGTCATGAAAATTGAGATTTGTAAGTGTTAATTGTGTTGTTAGTCACTAATACACTTGTTTAATGATGAAAGATTTGTTAATGGGTTTAAGTTTGACCAAAGTTGAAAGTCTATGTGTTAAGATGGGTTAAATGGGCAATTGTTGATCTAGTTGGGCGAGATGGGTATGAAATACCCATAAATTGTGTTAGTTAGTGTTAGTAGACCCTAATCACTAGCTTTTAGTGATTTATGACGAGTCATAGCCATTAATGGGCGGTTTTGGTGGATGTGAGTCATTTAATGCTTTTAGGACATTAAATGCCTAAGGGAAAAGTATTGGTGGTTAGTCCACTAGAGTTGTATGTTAATTAAATGCATAATGTGATAGGTGCATTACATTGAAGGTTGCGAGCTTGATTCCTAGTTCACCAAAGGCGATAAGATGAGTGGAATAATTATATATGTATGTATATGATTTATTTGCTTGTGGGGTATGGGTTAAAGTTCGATGTTGACGATACCATATCCTAGAGTATATTGTTTGATTGTTTAGTTGAGGGTTAAAGTTCGATGTTGACGATACCTCAAGTATGGATTTAAAGTTCGATGTTGACGAAGCCATACCACTATTGTAGTGACATTTGTTTGATGAGGGTTTAAGTTCGATGTTGACGACACCTCATATGTGGGTTAAGTTCGATGTTGACGATACCACATTTATTGGGACGAATGGGGATTAAGTTCGATGTTGACGATACCATTCGTAGGGCTAGCCTTGGGATTTGAATACTAATGGATGTTGTGAACATCAATGATATGTAATGTGTTGTAGCATATTGTATTGTTTGCGTTATATGCTATTGTTATACTAGCTAATGTTATCGAGGATTTAGCGTTATACATTTTGAAGGTATGCTAATTATATTGCTAGTTTGTATGCAGATTTGGTATAAGTGTTTGCAAGTAAGTAAGTTATATATGTATATGTATAATTATTGCAATCACTAAGCTTTGCTTACCCCTCTCGTTGTTTACTTTTTAGGTACGAATGCGGATAAGGGAAAAGGGGTTGCCGGGAATTAGATATTCCCATTTTGATGCTTGTGGAAGCTTTTGGAAGTCGACCTAAGTGTTTTGGGTAGTTTAGCCCCAAACCATGCTCGAGTGTCGTTTAGTTTAAAACTATCAATTATGGGTCGAACTTGTATTACTTTTGATTAAGGCCCACGAAGTAAACTTTAAACATATTGTACGTTTAAACGGGTTGTATGAAGTGGTTTACATTGGCAATTATTCGAATGGCGTGTTATCGATAAAAAAAAATTTAGTTGGTTGAATGCAGGTTGGGTTGTTTCAAGTGGTATCAGAACATGGTCTAAGGGATTTAGGCGACTTGAGATAGGTTCCTAGACTTAGACTTTATTGTGTATGCGCGTTATGCGGGGCTTGTAGGAGACGGGTTAGACCGGGGATTGGTTAGTGCCTAGGTTTAGGTGAACTAACTATGCGCTAATTGCTTTGTATTGTGTTTTGCAATCATCAAGCAAGATAGACGTTGTACTAGCAAGTTAATGCGACGTGATCGCGTAACAATGATTAGTACCATTGTTTCGGGTTCAAATCGTGTCAAACAAACGATGTACGATGATTGTTAAGCAAGATGGGGCGGTGAGGTGTATATGAATATTATGTTGTGTCCTTTCGTTTCATTATTTAATCTATTTTCGTTTTATAGTATGAAGACGAGAAACGAATCCGAGAACCATGAAGGAGGTACGAGCGAGGACCTCGAGTTTACGGCCAAAGTTGAGGCCATCATTAAAAAGTAAAGAGCGGAATTTCTTGAGGATGACTGAAAGGTTTTTCAAGAATCGGTTGATGGGCAAGTAACCGAGTTAATCAATGAGCGAATGAATGCCGCGATCGAAGAGGCATTAGAAGCTAGAAATATTTATCCTCATGGCGAAGGGGGTGATGGTATTGGGGGACATGGAAGGCGGGACTTCCATTACAAAACCTTCAAGGATGCTCAACCCCCATGTTTAATGGGGTAAGGGATCCGTTGAAAAGTACATGTTGGATCTCCGACATCGAGGGGGCCTTCCGTACCGCGGAGTATCCTCCTGAGAAGAATACGAGGTACGGTTCTAGTATGTTGTGTGAAGAGGCCAAGTTGTGGTGGGACGATAAAATCCGAATATATGGGGAAGAGCAATGCATGAGCTTGACGTGGGAAGAGTTTAAAAAGGAATTTTTCAAAGAAAATCGAACTCCTTCCGACCTTGATAGAATCCGGGACGAGTTGCACAATTTGCGACAAGGTTCATTGAACTTGGTTACTCTCAAGTCTACCTTCTTGGAAAAGACTCGTTTTTGTCCGGAGTACGTTGGTGATGATCACAAGTTGATGCTAGATTTTTATCGTACACTAAGCGGTGAGTTGAAGGGTAAGATTAGCTGGGTAATGGCTAAATCTTTTGACGAGTTATTTGAATTGGCTCGGGGTTTTGAGTCGGAGGTTCCAAAAAGAAGCGACTTCTCTTTCTCAAAGAGAAAATTTGAAGGTTCGAGTCATTTGAACTTTTCCAACAAGAAAAGCAAGAAAGGTTCCGAAAGTGTAAATAGTGTAAAGAAGAGTGGTTTCAGGAATTTTATCCCTACTTTCTACAATTGTGGGGTACGAGGTCATTTGGCTCGAGATTGTACGAAGCCTTCTTCGACAAACAAACTCACTTGTTTTAATTGCAACAAGGAAGGACACCGAAAGTCGGAGTGTCCCGATTTAAACACTGATCATGTTAAACGATTGGAGAAAGCGGCGGGCACGACTAGGGGTCACAATTATTTGATGACGAATGATGAGGTCAAGCAATCCAACGAAGTTGTCTCAGGTACTTTCATGGTAAACTCTAATCCGGCAAGGATACTATTTGATAGCGGTGCTAATTTATCGTTTGTATCTCCGCGTTTTGTTTCTAAGCTTGATAAACCGCTAGCTAAGTTAAGTCATCCGGTAGAAATTGAAATAGCGGATGGTAAGACGGTGCTAGGGGTTGATGTTTGTAATGATTGTGATATTGTGTTTGGTACCGAAACATTTAAAATTGATCTTATCCCGATGACCTTGGGTGAATTCGATATTGTCGTTGGTATGGATTGGCTCGATCGTCATAGAGCCGATATTGCATGCCATGAAAAATCTATTCGTGTGAAGACCCCAAGTGGGGGAGAGTTAATTATTCATGGCGAGAGGCGGAGAAGACTTGTGCCATTATGCACTTATGCACGAGCACGTCGTTTTCTTGTGAGTGGTGGCATGGTTTTTCTTGCTCATGTAGTTGATACTCGTGAAGAGCCACCACCCATTCGTGAAATTCCGGTGGTTAATGAATTCGAAGACGTTTTTTGGATGAATTACCGGGTGTTCCGACGGAAAGACAAGTTGAATTTCGCATTGAGTTGGTTCCGGGTGCTACTCCCATTGCTAAAACTCCTTATCGTTTAGCACCAACGGAAATGCAAGAGTTGTAAAATCAAACCCAAGAGTTGCTTGAGAAGGGTTTTATTCGACCGAGTGCTTCGCCGTGGGGCGCTCCGATTTTATTTGTGAAGATGAAGGATGGTAGTATGCTGATGTGCATCGATTATCGGGAGTTGAACAAAGTGACGATCAAGAATCGTTATCCATTGCCTCGGATTGACGATTTGTTTGACCAACTCCAAGGTGCGACGTATTTCTCTAAAATTGACTTACGGTCCGGCTATCACCAAATGCGGGTCCGTGAGGAAGATATTGAGAAAACGGCCTTTCGAACGCGTTATGGGCATTTTGAGTTCGTAGTTATGCCTTTCGGTCTTACGAATGCACCGGCGGCGATCATGGATCTTATGAACCGAGTGTGCCAACCTATGTTGGACAAGTCGGTTATTGTGTTCATTGACGACATACTTGTCTATTCGAAGAGTATGAAGGAACATGAACATCATTTGCGTGGTGTGTTGAAGACGTTGCGGAAGGAGAAATTGTATGCAAAATTCTCCAAATGTGAATTTTGGCTAAGGGAAGTTCAATTCCTTGGCCATATTGTGAACAAGGATGGTATTCAAGTAGATCTGGGAAGATTGAGACGGTGAAGAGTTGGGGACGACCGACTACGCTTACGAAAATCCGAAGTTTTCTCGAATTGGCCGGTATTATCGTCGGTTTATCCAAGACTTTTCTAAGATCTCTTCTCCATTGACGAAGTTGACGAGGAAGAACGCGAGATTTAATTGGGAGAACGAGCAAGAAATTGCTTTTCAATTGTTAAAAGAGAAGTTATGTCAAGCTCCGGTGTTAGTATTGCCGGAAGGGGTAGAAGACATGACGGTTTATTGTGATGCGTCTTTAAATGGGCTCGGGTGTGTTCTAATGCAAAGAGGTAAAGTCATCGCTTATGTGACGACCCGGGAATTTCTGACCAAATTTAAACTTAATCTTATATGATTTCGACAAGATAAGCAAAGTCTGTGATATTGAGTTACAAAATTTTGAAACTGTTTACATGAATTCATTTGACCTTTGACTGCTCTCGACGATTCACGAACAATTAATTGTAAATGGATATGTGTATATATGATATATAAATATTAAATGTTTGGTAAATGACATCATATGATATATGACTATTAAATATTATATAGATAATAAGATATAATATTAACACATTAAACTTACTTATATATTAAAATATAATTACTATATCACGTACATAAATATTAATAATAATATCAGTATTAATTATATTAGTATATATAACATATAAATATGAATTTTTTTTTATGAAGAGTTGTTATATTATCATCATTATCAATTTTATTAATAACATTAATAATGTTATAATTAGTAGTGTTATTAGTTTTGCTATTAAAAATTAATATTAATGATTAATAGTAATGTTTGTATTAGTAATAATAATATGTTACTTAATAGATAAAATGTAAACCTAAATATATATATAAATATACTGATAAACAGATAGATAGATATAAAACACGAAATTGTGTATATTATATTTATATAATTATAAAATATAGAATACAGATATGTATATATATATATATATATATATATATATATATATATATATATATATATATATATATATGAATATATAAACACATTAAATATATATATATATATATAAATCTTTACTCTGTTTCAATTTGTTAAGAGGCTGTAGTAATTGATACGTTAGGATCCAATTCGTACAAATCAAGACTAAATCCATAGATAACATCCAAGAATTTGTGAGAAGTCCACATCTATCATTTTCTTCTTTTATTTCTTTTGTTGTCTGTATTTGTAAACCAAGACCCACCTTCACTATATGATTGAGCAACTAGGTAAATAATTTTTGACATTCCAATCCCTTTTCACTATCAATATCAATTATCCAATATAAAAATCGAACCACCTAAACCCACTTACTTTGTTTCGTATCCTGTCCAAACAAACAAATCACTATCTAATAATTTATATATACTTTTGCATATACAATAGATAGTTTATACAAAGATAAATACATGACAACATACACGACCATTCACGATTGCATTTTCTTCCCCATATCTTTCTTTGTCAACCACCTTTATAACTACAAAACAACCAAAACCAATTTTTGTCACCACTTAATCATTCACCTGAAATTATAATTTCCCTACAACTAGTTGTGAAATAAAGAAGAAAGAAAAGAAATGGACCAAATTCATTCTTGCAGCACTATTCTCGAACCACCATCTTGCAACCTCACCATCGAAAGCCAACATCACCTATTCAATCTCTTCTGCTACTAAACTTGAAACAACCCAGGTTTACTCAAGTTCTTTTCTGTTTTAATCAGCCCATTACGCTACCATTGAACTACCTATCTTGAATTGTTGCTACTCGACTTTCAATCACCAAAAGCCACCCCTGCAGCTGCAATGCTTCCGTTTACATTCATTAATCAAACAACCAACGAACACTACAATTGCTCGAAACTTGTTTTTTTTTATTTACTCCAAAACCCAGCCCAAACCATCACCACTTCAACAAATCAAAACCCATTTTCTTTTGCATCTGCTATACCCTCATTCCAGCTACTGCAACGCTTAAATTTTTGTTTCTGTTTAATCATCATCAACCACATCTGCCACCATCATTTATAATTCTGTTTAACCTGCAACATAAATGAAAACATTCCAAATATTACGGTACGTTTTCTATTTTAAATTGGAACAAAACATCAAGACATCCTTAATCACCAACGTATATACCAAATATTATTAACAAGAACTAAGTTATAACAAAATCCAACAAAATCATAACTATGTATATAAATTCAATTTAAACAGATTCAATCGGATTAGTAAGAACCCTAGTAAACGAATTAATTATAAGAGAATTGAGAATTGAATTACGTACATAAATCATTGATTGTATATATCGATTGAAACAGAAAATCGAATTTTGATGATGATCTGATGAGGTGGGACGAAGATGAATTGATTGGTAACGATACTGAAACGGAAGTGAAGATATGGTGATGATGATGATTGATGATCAATTATTCGAGGATGATACTCTCCTCTGTGTTTTTCTTCTTCTACTATCCTCGATCTGTTTTTAGCCGATCCCTTTCCCCTTTTTTAATTAGGTATAAAGAAGATATTTTTTTTATATATAAATTATCTATATATTTATTATTGTTATGATATTTATTATAAATATAATTAAGTCTCATTATATATTAGAAAATAGATATAGCCGGATGGTTAAGGGCATGGGTGTTAACCTAGAGGTCTCGAGTTCAATCCTTACTTGGTACAATTTTTTTTTTTAAAGGGTTTCTAAGGTAGTTTATAATTTTAAAATCAATGTTATTATTATTATTATTATTTTTGTTAAGTTAATCATTTTTATAATTATACTTATCATTATTATTATTATTATTATTATTACTATTATTAGTATTATCCTTAAAAATTACTAATTTTGAAATTATTATTATTAACAAAAGTAATTTTTATGAAAATTATCATTTTCATTATCATTATAAGTATTATTATTATTATTATTATTATTATTTTATCATTATTATTAAAATTATCTTATTATTAAAATTTAAAAGTATCATTATTGATAATATTAGTATTACATTTACTTTTATTATTACTTTTAACATTATTATTTTTATTATCATTATTATGATTATTATCATATCTTTTCATAAAATTATCATTTTTATTATTATTATTATTATTATTATTATTATTATTATTATTATTATTATTATTATTATTATTATTATTATTATTTTTATTATTATTTTTATTTTTATTTAGTACTATTATAATTATTGATTTTACAAACAAAAGAGTTTTTATATATAAAGGGATATTACATATTACATAATATATTTTTGCTAACTATAATAATAACTAAATTACATCTAGTGTATAAATATATCTTAAAATATTATAAGTAATAATAACACATATATAAAAATAAATATTAAATTAAATACATTATGATAAGTTATAATGTAATAATATATAATGAAATATGTATATATGACACATATAAATTATATCACTAATAATTATAAGTCCAATTACAAATATACGTGTTAATATATATAATTGATATAGGTTCGTGAGTCCGAGGCCAACCCTGCATTGTTCAATGTCATCATGTGTATTTTTACTACAAAATACAGTAGTGAGAGTTTCATTTGCTCCCTTTTACTCTTTACATTTTTGGGACTGAGAATACATGCGCTGTTTTTACAATTGCTTTATAAAACCTGCATGTATTCTCATCCCAAAAATATTAGATTTTAAAAGTGGGACTATAACTCACTTTCACAGATTTTTACTTCGTCGGGAAGTAAGACTTGGCCACTGGTTGATTCACGAACCTATAACAATATATACATATATATCAAAGTATGTTCAAAATATATTTTGATAAGGATCAATGGATCCGTTGAAAGACAAACGCTCTTCGCAATAAATGATTAAAACACAAACGTGAATTAATCGTTAAATATTCACGTCAATACTTAACGTAAATAAGAAACAGAGTATCAAACTCAAATAATAACTTTTTATTAATTCAAAGAGATGGATATATCGATCCTTTTGAGTTACATGATACGAACTATATATATGCACAAACAAACCGACTATGACTCTTAACACCTAAGATTATAATATCTAAATATTTAAATATTAAAACATGATAATCTAAATAAGTAATTAAATATAAACTTAATAATAAAATACGTGGTCTTTTGCCTTGCCAGGAATCTTCAAGCCCACTTTGACCTTTTTAACTTGGGTCCCACATCAGTCTTCCCCACCTGAAAAGAACTCGCCCTCGAGTTCGAATTAAAATAAGACGATATACCCGGGTCAAAGATAAACCAATCAATGACAACTCGGTGAACAAAGATAAACCAATCAATGACAACTCGGTGAACAGCGCGACTCAAATAAAATGATATGACCGGTTCAAATACAAACACACCAATTACAAATCCATCATTGTCATTCCAAATAAGTTTGCGACGACCTCTTGAAAAAGTATTATACTCTAAAATTCTTTGACCCTTCTCCCCTTCTTGAAAAGAACTCGATCTCGAGTTCTCAATGCTAAACACAAGAAAATCTCCTTTATTAATCCTCTTGCTTGCGTCCAGGGAGTTATTCATAGAAGCAATTAAAATCTTATTTCCTCCGTTATCTTTTGAAACTGTTACGTCGTCACTTTTAGTAACGATACATTCGGAACTCGCGACTACTTTACATATGGCTAAATTCTCCTCTTCTTTACCTTCGTCAATACTAATAACAACTTCATCACTCTCCGCCTCCTTGACTTCATCTTGAGCGATAATATTTAATTCATCAACTATATTGCCAACTGAAGTTAGTTGTAGTGGCGACAACTCATCTTCATTGACAATTTGTGATTCATGTAATTGTTCATGCTCATTAGAAATCGGGTTTAAATCTCCATCTTGTGTTACTGGAGTAGGAACATCTGCATTCAATAATTGTTCAACTTTTAGTTCTTCTTCCGAAACTCCTGGAAGCACATCATTTGAAGATGATTCGTCTTCATCATTTAAATCGTACAATGGTGATGATACTTCCGGCTCATAAGGGAGCTCATAAGGGATGTGATCTTCGTTGTAAATATCTTGAAATTCATAGTTTGAGTATGAATAATCATCACATAAGCGACGATGATGATGTGTTGGTCGTCGGATTCGTCGGGGTGGTTGTTGGTAGAGTTGTGGTTGATAGTATGGTTGATAGTAGGGCAGTGGTGGATAGTATGGTTGATGGTAGGGTTGTGGCTAATAGTAAACAGGGCATTGGTGGTATTGAGGTACACCATATTGGTAGTCTTGTTGTGATTCGACCCAAGCATCATAAGTAGCACTTCGGGTTTCTTCTTCAAGCCATCGTTGTTTTGCACGTTCATAGGATTTGTTAACTATATCTAACGTGTTCTTGAGTCTTTTTAGGGCGGTAGCGAGATCGCGACTTTGATTACCCTTATCGGCCATTGAACAAGAAAAGAAAAAAAAAATTTGGATGAACAGTACCAAATAGTAAAATTCTGATGCGTGAACAGTACTTTCTGACGGATTAACAGTACGGCGTGAACAGTGATTTCGGATAATTTTTTTTTTTATAGATAAGATATCAAAACCCAAATGTGGGAGAGACCCAACTAATCGAATTAAGATATGGTGGGTAGGTTATCAAAAATCCAAACGTGGGAGAGACCCAACTAATCGAATTGATGATAGGGTGGATCGATTGCTCTGATACCAAATGATAAGGATCAATGGATCCGTTGAAAGACAAACGCTCTTCGCAACAAATGATTAAAACACAAACGTGAATTAATCGATAAATATTCACGTCAATACTTAACGTAAATAAGAAACAGAGTATCAAACTCAAATAATAACTTTTTATTAATTCAAAGAGATGGATATATCAATCCTTTTGAGTTACATGATACGAACTATATATATGCACAAACAAACCGACTATGACTCTTAACACCTAAGATTATAATATCTAAATATTTAAATATTAAAACATGATAATCTAAATAAGTAAATAAATATAAACTTAATAATAAAATACGTGGTCTTTTGCCTTGCCAGGAATCTTCAAGCCCACTTTGACCTTTTTAACTTGGGTCCCACATCATATTTACAACACTTTTAATATATTTTGATGTTTTAAGTTTATTAAGTCAGCTGTCCTCGTTAGTAACCTACAACTAGTTGTCCACAGTTAGATGTACAGAAATAAATCGATAAATATTATCTTGAATCAATCCATGACCCAGTGTATATGTATCTCAGTATTGATCACAACTCAAACTATATATATTTTGGAATCAACCTCAACCCTGTATAGCTAACTCCAACATTCACATATAAAGTGTCTATGGTTGTTCCGAAATATATATAGATGTGTCGACATGATAGGTCGAAACATTGTATACGTGTCTATGGTATCTCAAAATTACATAATATACAATACAAGTTGATTAAGTTATGGTTGGAATAGAATTGTTATCAATTTTCACGTAGCAAAAATGAGAAAAATTATCCAATCTTGTTTTACCCATAACTTCTTCATTTTAAATCCGTTTTGAGTGAATCAAATTGCTATGGTTTCATATTGAACTCTATTTTATGAATCTAAACAGAAAAAGTATAGGTTTATAGTCGGAAAAATAAGTTACAAGTCGTTTTTGTAAAGGTAGTCATTTCAGTCGAAAGAACGACGTCTAGATGACCATTTTAGAAAACATACTTCCACTTTGAGTTTAACCATAATTTTTGGATATAGTTTCATGTTCATAATAAAAATCATTTTCCCAGAATAACAACTTTTAAATCAAAGTTTATCATAGTTTTTAATTAACTAACCCAAAACAGCCCGCGGTGTTACTACGACGGCGTAAATCCGGTTTTACGGTGTTTTTCGTGTTTCCAGGATTTAAATCATTAAGTTAGCATATCATATAGATATAGAACACGTGTTTAGTTGATTTTAAAAGTCAGTTAGAAGGATTAACTTTTATTTGCGAACAAGTTTAGAATTAACTAAACTATGTTCTAGTGATTACAAGTTTAAACCTTCGAATAAGATAGCTTCATATGTATGAATCGAATGATGTTATGAACATCATTACTACCTCAAGTTCCTTGGATAAACCTACTGGAAATGAGAAAAATAGATCTAGCTTCAAAGGATCCTTGGATGGCTTGAAAGTTCTTGAAGCAGAATCATGACACGAAAACAATTTCAAGTAAGATTTCCACTCGAAATAAGATTGTTATAGTTATAGAAATTGAATTAAAGTTTGAATATGATTATTACCTTGTATTAGAAAGATAACCTACTGTAAGTAACAAAGGTTTCTTGATCTTGGATGATTACTTGGAATGGATTTAGAAAACTTGGAAGTAAACTTGCAATCTTGGAAGTATTCTTGATTTTATGAAACTAGAACTTTTGGAATTTATGAAGAACACTTAGAACTTGAAGATAGAACTTGAGAAAGATCAATTAGATGAAGAAAATTGAAGAATGAAAGTGTTTGTAGGTGTTTTTGGTCGTTGGTATATGGATTAAATATAAAGGATATGTAATTTTATTTTCATGTAAATAAGTCATGAATGATTACTCATATTTTTATAATTTTATGAGATATTTCATGCTAGTTGCCAAATGATGGTTCCCACATGTGTTAGGTGACTCACATGGGCTGCTAAGAGCTGATCATTGGAGTGTATATACCAATAGTACATACATCTAAAAGTTGTGTATTGTACGAGTACGAATACGGGTGCATACGAGTAGAATTGTTGATGAAACTGAACGAGGATGTAATTGTAAGCATTTTTGTTAATTAGAAGTATTTTGATAAGTGTCTTGAAGTCTTTCAAAATTGTATGAATACATATTAAAATACTACATGTATATACATTTTAACTGAGTCGTTAAGTCATCGTTAGTCATTACATGTAAATGTTATTTTGAAACCTTTAGGTTAACGATCTTGTTGAATATTGTTAACTCATTGTTTATTATAACAAATGAGATGTTAAATTGTTATATTATTATGATATTATGATATATAATATATCTTAGTATGATATATATACAGTTAAATATCGTTACAATGATAATCGTTACATATATGTCTCGTTTCGAAATCATTAAGTTAGTAGTCTTATTTTTACATATGTATTTCATTGTTAATACACTTAATAATATATTTACTTATCATTTAACATAATTAACCAAGTGTATCAATATCTTAATATGATTCATATGTACCTAGTAAGACGTTGTTATAACGATAATCGTTATATATATCGTTTTCGAGTTTCTTAAATTAATAGTCTCATTTTTATGTATATAACTCATTGTTAAAATACCTAATGAGATACATACTTATAATAAAATCATGTTAACTATATATATAACTATATATATGTCATCGTATAGTTTTTACAAGTTTTAACGTTCGTGAATCACCGGTCAACTTGGGTGGTCAATTGTCTATATGAAACCTATTTCAATTAATCAAGTCTTAACAAGTTTGATTGCTTAACATGTTGGAAACACTTAATCATGTAAATAACAATTTCATTTAATATATATATAAACATGGAAAAGTTCGGGTCACTACAGTACCTACCCGTTAAATAAATTTCGTCCCGAAATTTTAAGCAGTTGGAGGTGTTGACGTATCTTCTGGAAATAAATGCGGGTATTTCTTCTTCATCTGATCTTCACACTCCCAGGTGAACTCGGGTCCTCTACGAGCATTCCATCGAACCTTAACAATCGGTATCTTGTTTTGTTTAAGTCTCTTAACCTCACGATCCATTATTTCGACGGGTTCTTCAATGAATTGAAGTTTTTCATTGATTTGGATTTCTTCCAACGGAATAGTGAGATCTTCTTTAGCAAAACATTTCTTCAAATTTGAGACGTGGAAAGTGTTATGTACAGCCGCGAGTTGTTGAGGTAGCTCCAGTTGGTAAGCTACTGGTCCGACACGATCTATAATCTTGAATGGTCCAATGTACCTTGGATTTAGTTTCCCCCGTTTACCAAATCGAACAACGCCTTTCCAAGGTGAAACCTTAAGCATGACCATTTCTCCAATTTCAAACTCTATATCTTTTCTTTTACTGTCCGCGTAGCTCTTTTGTCGACTCTGGGCGGTTTTCAATCTTTGTTGAATTTGGATGATTTTCTCGGTAGTTTCTTGTATTATCTCCGGACCCGTAATCTGTCTATCCCCCACTTCACTCCAACAAATCGGAGACCTGCACTTTCTACCATAAAGTGCTTCAAACGGCGCCATCTCAATGCTTGAATGGTAGCTGTTGTTGTAGGAAAATTTTGCTAACGGTAGATGTCGATCCCAACTGTTTCCGAAATCAATAACACAAGCTCGTAGCATGTATTCAAGCGTTTGTATCGTCCTTTCGCTCTGCCCATCAGTTTGTGGATGATAGGCAGTACTCATGTCTAGACGAGTTCCCAATGCTTGCTGTAATGTCTGCCAGAATCTTGAAATAAATCTGCCATCCCTATCATAGATAATAGAGATTGGTATTCCATGTCTGGAAACGACTTCCTTCAAATACAGTCGTGCTAACTTCTCCATCTTGTCATCTTCTCTTATTGGCAGGAAGTGTGCTGACTTGGTGAGACGATCGACTATTACCCAAATAGTATCATAACCACTTGCAGTCCTTGGCAATTTAGTAATGAAATCCATGGTAATGTTTTCCCATTTCCATTCCGGGATTTCAGGTTGTTGTAGTAGACCTGATGGTTTCTGATGTTCAGCTTTGACCTTAGAACATGTCAAACATTCTCCTACATATTTAGCAATATCGGCTTTCATACCTGGCCACCAAAAATGTTTCTTAAGATCCTTGTACATCTTCCCCGTTCCAGGATATATTGAGTATATGGTTTTATGAGCTTCTCTAAGTACCATTTCTCTCATATCTCCAAATTTTGGTACCCAAATTCTTTCAGCCCTATACCGGGTTCTGTCTTCCCGAATATTAAGATGCTTCTCCGATCCTTTGGGTATTTCATCCTTTAAATTTCCCTCTTTTAAAACTCCTTGTTGCGCCTCCTTTATTTGAGTAGTAAGGTTAGTGTGAATCATTATATTCATAGATTTTACTCGAATAGGTTCTCTGTCCTTTCTGCTCAAGGCGTCGGCTACCACATTTGCCTTCCCCGGGTGGTAACGAATCTGAAATTCGTAATCATTCAATAATTCAATCCACCTACGCTGCCTCATATTCAGTTGTTTCTGATTAAATATGTGTTGAAGACTTTTGTGGTCGGTATATATAATACTTTTGACCCCATATAAGTAGTGCCTCCAAGTCTTTAATGCAAAAACAACCGCACCTAATTCCAAATCATGCGTCGTATAATTTTGCTCGTGAATCTTCAATTGTCTAGACGCATAAGCAATCACCTTCGTCCGTTGCATTAATACACAACCGAGACCTTGCTTTGATGCGTCACAATAAATCACAAAATCATCATTCCCTTCAGGCAATGACAATATAGGTGCCGTAGTTAGCTTTTTCTTCAATAATTGAAACGCCTTCTCTTGTTCATCCTTCCATTCAAATTTCTTCCCTTTATGCGTTAATGCAGTCAAGGGTTTTGCTATTTTGGAGAAATCTTGGATGAATCTTCTGTAGTAACCAGCCAATCCTAAAAATTGACGTATATGCTTCGGAGTTTTTGGGGTTTCCCACTTTTCAACGGTTTCGATCTTTGCCGGGTCCACCTGGATACCTTCTTTGTTCACTATGTGACCGAGGAATTGAACTTCTTCCAACCAAAATGCACACTTTGAAAATTTAGCGTACAGTTTTTCTTTCCTCAATACTTCTAGCACTTTTCTCAAATGTTCTTCGTGCTCTTGATCATTCTTTGAGTAAATAAGTATGTCATCGATGAAAACAATGACAAACTTGTCAAGATATGGCCCACACACTCGGTTCATAAGGTCCATGAACACAGCTGGTGCGTTAGTCAATCCAAACGGCATAACCATAAACTCGTAATGACCATAACGCGTCCTAAAAGCAGTTTTTGGAATATCATCCTCCTTTACTCGCATTTGATGATATACAGAACATAAATCGATCTTCGAATAAACCGACTTGCCTTGTAGTTGATCAAATAAGTCGTCAATTCTCGGCAGTGGATAACGGTTTTTGATGGTAAGTTTGTTCAACTCTCTGTAGTCAATACACAACCTAAATGTACCATCCTTCTTCTTGACAAACAAAACAGGAGCTCCCCATGGTGATGTGCTTGGTCGAATGAAACCACGTTCTAATAGTTCTTGCAGTTAGCTTTGCAGTTCTTTCATCTTGCTGGGTGCGAGTCTATAAGGAGCACGAGCTATTGGTGCAGCTCCTGGTACAAGATCTATTTGAAATTCAACAGATCGATGTGGAGGTAGTCCCGGTAATTCTTTCGGAAATACATCGGGAAATTCTTTTGTGACGGGAACATCATTGATGCTCTTTTCTTCAGTTTGTACTTTCTCGACGTGTGCAAGAACAGCATAGCAACCTTTTCTTATTAGTTTTTGTGCCTTCAAATTACTAATAAGATGTAGCTTCATGTTGCCCTTTTCTCCGTACACCATTAAGGGTTCTCCTTCTTCTCGTACAATGCGAATTGCATTTTTATAACATACGATCTATGCTTTCACCTTCTTCAGCCAGTCCATGCCAACTATTACATCAAAACTCCCTAACTCTACTGGTATCAAATCAATCTTAAATATTTCGCTACCCAGTTTAATTTCTCGATTTCGGCATATATTATCTGCTGAAATTAATTTACCGTTTGCTAATTCGAGTAAAAATTTACTATCCAATGGCGTCAATGGACAACTTAATTTAGCACAAAAATCTCTACTCATATAGCTTCTATCCGCACCCGAATCAAATAAAACGTAAGCAGATTTATTGTCAATAAGAAACGTACCCGTAACAAGCTCCGGGTCTTCCTGTGCCTCTGCCGCATTAATATTGAAAACTCTTCCGCGGCCTTGTCCATTCGTGTTCTCCTGGTTTGGGCAATTTCTAATAATGTGGCCCGATTTTCCACATTTATAACAAACTACATTGGCATAACTTGCTCCGACACTACTTGCTCCGCCATTACTCGTTCCGACACCATTTGTTCCTTTCGTTCTGTTAACCCCTGGTCTGTAGACCTCACACTTCACCGCGCTATGACCATTTCTTTTACACTTGTTGCAAAATTTGGTGCAGAACCCCGAGTGATACTTTTCACACCTTTGGCATAGCTGCTTCTGATTGTTGTTGTTGTTGCGGTTGTTATTGTTGTTGGGATGATTGTTGTAGTTGCTGTTGTTGTTGTTGTTGTTGTTGTGGTTGTTGTTGTTGTTGTTGTTGTTGTTGGGCCGTTTGTTGTAGTTGTGATTGATGTTGCGATTGTTGGGATAATTGTTGCGATTATTATTGTAATTGCTGTTGTTGTTGTTGTATTGGTGATTCTTATCACCGTTTTCCTCCCACTTTCTTTTGACTTGCTTCACATTGGCCTCTTCAGCCGTCTGTCTTTAATTCTTTCCTCAATCTGATTCACTAGTTTGTGAGCCATTTTACATGCCTGTTGTATGGAGGCGGGCTCGTGTGAACTTATATCTTCTTGGATTCTTTCCGGTAATCCTTTCACAAACGCGTCAATCTTCTGTTCCTCAACTTCGAACGCTCCCAGACACAATAGGCACAATTCTGTGAATCGTCTTTCGTACGTGGTAATATCAAATCCTTGGGTTCGTAACCCTCTAAGTTATATCTTGAGCTTATTGACCTCGGTTCTGGGACGGTACTTCTCGTTCATCATGTGCTCGAATGCTGACCACGGTAGTGCGTACGCATCATCTTGTCCCACTTGCTCTAGATAGGTATTCCACCATGTTAAAGCAGAACCTGTGAAGGTATGCGTAGCGTACTTCACTTTGTCCTCTTCAGTACACTTACTTATGGCAAACACCGATTCGACCTTCTCGGTCCACCGTTTCAATCCGATCGGTCCTTCGGTTCCATCAAATTCCAAAGGTTTGCAAGCAGTGAATTCTTTGTAGGTGCATCCTACACAATTTCCTGTACTGCTAGATCCAAGGTTATTGTTGGTATGTAGCGCAGCCTGTACTGCGGCTATGTTTGAAGCTAGAAAAGTACGGAATTCCTCTTCATTCATATTCACGGTGTGTCGAGTAGTCGGTGCCATTTTCTTCAAAATAGTCAAATGGAACAAGTTAATCATACAGAATATTAAGAGTAGTTAATAGTATTTCGTAGCATAATATGAACTCATTTATGAAAGCTTTTTCTTCATATTAGCGTTTTATAAGTTTAAATTCGGGTAGTACCTACCCGTTAAGTTCATACTTAGTAGCTAATATACAATTCAACTACTACAATTCTATATGAAAAACTGATTATAATAATATTTCGCGTTCAAACTTTTATACAATATTTTACAAACTTACAATACCGCTTATTTTACATAAAGCATGAAATATAGCACACAATAACTTTGATACAAGATAGTTGTGAAGATAATTTTAGCTAGTACACAAGTCGTTCAGCAAAGGCAATAAAGACACGTAATTCATACGTCCAGAAACAAGTCATGCATTCTGGTTTTACTAGGACTACTTCCCATCCTTGGTCTTGTGGAACATAACCGTTATGGCCGTTGATAAGACAGCGTGTTGTAACGTCGTCAAAGGGACGAGGGTTACGTAATGACCAACAGTCTCGTAATAACCTAAAAACCTCATTTCTTACCCCAATTACCGACTCCGTCACTTGTGGGAACGTTTTGTTTAATAGTTGTAGCCCGATGTTCTTTTTCTCACTTTGGTGAGAAGCGAACATTACTAACCCGTAAGCATAGCATGCTTCTTTATGTTGCATGTTAGCCGCTTTTTCTAAATCATGAAGTCCTATATTCGGATACATTGAGTCAAAATAATTTCTTAACCCGTTGCGTAAAATAGCATTTGGGTTCCCCGCAATATATGCATCAAAGTAAACACATCGTAATTTATGGGTTTCCCAATGTGATATCCCCCATCTTTCAAACGAAAGTCTCTTATAAACCAAGACATTCTTGGAACGTTCTTCGAATGTCTTACAAACTGATTTCGCCGTAAATAGTTGTGCTGAAGAATTCTGACCGACTCTAGACAAGATTTCATCAATCATGTCTCCGGGTAGGTCTCTTAAAATATTGGGTTGTCTATCCATTTTGTATTTTTATACTGTAAAATAGACAAGAGTTAGATTCATAAAAAAATACTTATTAATACAAGCAATTTTTACATATATCATAAAGCATAAGCACACTATATTACATATATTACACCACACGAATACAACTATCTTATTCCGACTCGCTCGTTTCTTCTTCTTCGGTTTTGGTTCGTTTTGCCAAGTTTCTAGGGATATATGATGTTCCCCTAATACGAGCTGTCGTTTTCCACAACGGTTTAGAAAAACCTGGTGGTTTAGAGGTTCCCGGGTCATTGTTACAACTTAAGGGCTTCGGGGGTTGACGATACATATAAAGTTCATCGGGGTTGGAATTAGATTTCTCTATTTTTATGCCCTTTCCCTTATTATTTTCTTTTGCCTTTTTAAATTCAGTTGGGGTAATTTCTATAACATCATCGGAATTCTCGTCGAAATCCGATTCATCGGAGAATTGGTAATCCTCCCAATATTTTGCTTCCTTGGCGAAAACACCATTGACCATAATTAACCTTGGTCGGTTGGTTGAGGATTTTCTTTTACTTAATCGTTTTATTATTTCCCCCACCGGTTCTATTTCCTCCTCCGGTTCCTCCTCTTCCGGTTCTGATTCTTCTTCCGGTTCTGATTCTTCTTCCGGTTCTTCTTCGGGAACTTGTGAATCAGTCCAATATATATTCGACTCTTCGTTATTATTAGGTGAGGCAATGGGATGTGTGCTAGAGGTAGACATCTATCACACAATATCAAACATGTTAAGAGATTAATATATCACATAATATATACATGTTAATAATATATAGTTTCAAACAAAAATGTTAAGCAATCATTTTTAAAGAAAACACGGTCGAAGTCCAGACTCACTAATGCATCCTAACAAACTCGATAAGACACACTAATGCAAATTTCTGGTTCTCTAAGACCAACGCTCGGATACCAACTGAAATGTCCCGTTCTTATTGATTTAAAACATTCCATATTAATTGATTTCGTTGCGAGGTTTTGACCTCTATATGAGACGTTTTTCAAAGACTGCATTCATTTTTAAAACAAACCATAACCTTTATTTCATAAATAAAGGTTTAAAAAGCTTTATGTAGATTATCAAATAATGATAATCTAAAATATCCTGTTTACACACGACCATTACATAATGGTTTACAATACAAATATGTTACATCGAAATCAGTTTCTTGAATGCAGTTTTTACACAATATCATACAAACATGGACTCCAAATCTTGTCCTTATTTTAGTATGCAATAGCGGAAGCTCTTAGTATTCACCTGAGAATAAACATGCTTTAAACGTCAACAAAAATGTTGGTGAGTTATAGGTTTAACCTATATATATATCAAATTGTAACAATAGACCACAAGATTTCATATTTCAATACACATCCCATACATAGAGATAAAAATCATTCATATGGTGAACACCTGGTAACCGACATTAACAAGATGCATATATAAGAATATCCCCATCATTCCGGGACACCCTTCGGATATGATATAAATTTCAAAGTACTAAAGCATCCGGTACTTTGGATGAGGTTTGTTAGGCCCAATAGATCTATCTTTAGGATTCGCGTCAATTAGGGTGTTTGTTCCCTAATTCTTAGATTACCAGACTTAATAAAAAGGGGCATATTCGATTTCGATAATTCAACCATAGAATGTAGTTTCACATACTTGTGTCTATTTTGTAAATCATTTATAAAACCTGCATGTATTCTCATCCCAAAAATATTAGATTTTAAAAGTGGGACTATAACTCACTTTCACAGATTTTTACTTCGTCGGGAAGTAAGACTTGGCCACTGGTTGATTCACGAACCTATAACAATATATACATATATATCAAAGTATGTTCAAAATATATTTACAACACTTTTAATATATTTTGATGTTTTAAGTTTATTAAGTCAGCTGTCCTCGTTAGTAACCTACAACTAGTTGTCCACAGTTAGATGTACAGAAATAAATCGATAAATATTATCTTGAATCAATCCACGACCCAGTGTATACGTATCTCAGTATTGATCACAACTCAAACTATATATATTTTGGAATCAACCTCAACCCTGTATAGCTAACTCCAACATTCACATATAGAGTGTCTATGGTTGTTCCGAAATATATATAGATGTGTCGACATGATAGGTCGAAACATTGTACACGTGTCTATGGTATCTCAAGATTACATAATATACAATACAAGTTGATTAAGTTATAGTTGGAATAGATTTGTTACCAATTTTCACGTAGCTAAAATGAGAAAAATTATCCAATCTTGTTTTACCCATAACTTCTTCATTTTAAATCCGTTTTGAGTGAATCAAATTGCTATGGTTTCATATTGAACTCTATTTTATGAATCTAAACAGAAAAAGTATAGGTTTATAGTCGGAAAAATAAGTTACAAGTCATTTTTATAAAGGTAGTCATTTCAGTCGAAAGAACGACGTCTAGATGACCATTTTAGAAAACATACTTCCACTTTGAGTTTAACCATAATTTTTGGATATAGATTCATGTTCATAATAAAAATCATTTTCCTAGAATAACAACTTTTAAATCAAAGTTTATCATAGTTTTTAATTAACTAACCCAAAACAGCCCGCGGTGTTACTACGACGGCGTAAATCCGGTTTTACGGTGTTTTTCGTGTTTCTGGGTTTTAAATCATTAAGTTAGCATATCATATAGATATAGAACATGTGTTTAGTTGATTTTAAAAGTCAAGTTAGAAGGATTAACTTTTATTTGCGAACAAGTTTAGAATTAACTAAACTATATTCTAGTGATAACAAGTTTAAACCTTCGAATAAGATAGCTTTATATGTATGAATCGAATGATGTTATGAACATCATTACTACCTCAAGTTCCTTAGATAAACCTACTGGAAATGAGAAAAATAGATCTAGCTTCAAAGGATCCTTGGATGGCTTGAAAGTTCTTGAAGCAGAATCATGACACGAAAACAATTTCAAGTAAGATTTCCACTCGAAATAAGATTGTTATAGTTATAGAAATTGAATTTAAGTTTGAATATGATTATTAGTTTGTATTAGAAAGATAACCTACTGTAAGTAACAAAGGTTTCTTGATCTTGGATGATTACTTGGAATGGATTTAGAAAACTTGGAAGTAAACTTGCAATCTTGGAAGTATTCTTGATTTTATGAAACTAGAACTTTTGGAATTTATGAAGAACACTTAGAACTTGAAGATAGAACTTGAGAGAGATTAATTAAATGAAGAAAATTGAAGAATGAAAGTGTTTGTAGGTGTTTTTGGTCGTTGGTGTATGGATTAGATATAAAGGATATGTAATTTTGTTTTCATGTAAATAAGTCATGAATGATTACTCATATTTTTGTAATTTTATGAGATATTTCATGCTAGTTGCCAAATGATGGTTCCCACATGTGTTAGGTGACTCACATGAGCTACTAAGAGCTGATCATTGGAGTGTATATACCAATAGTACATACATCTAAAAGCTGTGTATTGTACGAGTACGAATACGGGTGCATACGAGTAGAATTGTTGATGAAACTGAACGAGGATGTAATTGTAAGCATTTTTGTTAAGTAGAAGTATTTTGATAAGTGTCTTGAAGTCTTTCAAAAGTGTATGAATACATATTAAAACACTACATGTATATACATTTTAACTGAGTCGTTAAGTCATCGTTAGTCGTTACATGTAAATGTTGTTTTGAAACCTTTAGGTTAACGATCTTGTTGAATGTTGTTAACCCATTGTTTATTATAAAAAATGAGATGTTAAATTATTATATTATCATGATATTATGATATATAATATATCTTAGTATTATATATATACAGTTAAATGTCATTACAACGATAATCGTTACATATATGTCTCGTTTCGAAATCATTAAGTTAGTAGTCTTATTTTTACATATGTATTTCATTGTTAATACACTTAATAATATATTTACTTATCATTTAACATAATTAACCAAGTGTATCAATATATTAATATGATTCATATGTACCTAGTAAGACGTTGTTATAACGATAATCGTTATATATATCGTTTTCGAGTTTCTTAAATTACTAGTCTCATTTTTATGTATATAACTCATTGTTAAAATACCTAATGAGATACATACTTATAATAAAATCATGTTAACTATATATATAACCATATATATGTCATCGTATAGTTTTTACAAGTTTTAACGTTCGTGAATCACCGGTCAACTTGGGTGGTCAATTGTCTATATGAAACCTATTTCAATTAATCAAGTCTTAACAAGTTTGATTGCTTAACATGTTGGAAACACTTAATCATGTAAATAACAATTTCATTTAATATATATATAAACATGGAAAAGTTTGGGTCACTACAATAATTGCCACCATTGAATTATGTGGACATGATAATTACCACCAACTGATATGAATGTTATGTATCGAGAGAATGATTTTATACACAGGTTATGTGTATGTTATTTTTGTGCACGAGATATGTGTATGGTTAATAAGTTTTAAGAAAGATGATTTCGTACACGAGAAAGGTGTACTGTATTTAAAAGATATCGCATGTACATTACAGGTGGGTATAGGATTCGGGCCCATTTGTACCATACAGGATTTAAATCTTGTGGTCTATTAAAATGATGAATTTTATTGTTTTATGATAAACTTATGAACTCACCAACCTTTTGGTTGACACTTTAAAGCATGTTTATTCTCAGGTATGAAAGAAATCTTTCGCTGTGCATTTGCTCAAATTACATGGAGTCGTTCATGGCATATAGAGGTCAGAACCTCGCAATGGGACCAACTGTTGAAGACTTCGTCCAGATGGATTAGGATGGGGTATTTCAGCTTATGCCTCTCTACAATTAAAGGAAAACGAAATGAGATATCCGACTCATGATCTTGAGTTGGCGGCGATTGTGCATGCGTTGAAAATTTGGCGCCATTATTTGTACGGTGTCAAGTGTATGATTTATTCGGATCATAAGAGCTTAAAACATCTTTTTGATCAATGAGATTTGAATTATCGTCAACGTAGATGGATGGATGTAGTAAAGGACTATGATTGTGAAATACTTTATCATCCGGGCAAGGCGAATGTGGTCGCGGATGCGTTGAGTCGAAAGAGTCAACATCCGGCTATACGAGTAGGATCGTTACGCGTGATTATTACAAACGATTTTCTTATAAAGCTTGGTGAGATTCAAATTGAAGCTTTTGTTAATAATAAGTATGAAGAACGATTTGTGGGATAAACGGAGTTTATTACCTTAGGTCTGCATGGTTTGTTGTCCTTTCAAGGACGAGTGTGAGTGCCTAGAATGGGAGATTTTCGACGAGTGCTACTTGATGAAGCATATAAGTCAAAGTATTCCATTCATCCGGGCGCGACGAAAATGTATCTTGATTTAAGGAAGGAGTATTGGTGGCCGGGCATGAAACGTGATGTTGTAAGTATGTTGAACAATGCGTCACGTGTTTGCAAGTTAAAGCCGAACACCAAAAGTCGTATGGTATGTTGAAACCGTTAGAAATTCTGAAATGGAAATGGGAGCACATTACCATGGATTTCATCACAAAGTTACCAAAGACGGCGAGAACCCAATTTGACTCGATTTGGATAATAGTTGATCGATTGATGAAAAGTGCCTTGTTTCTTCCCATCCGGGAAGCGATATCGTCGGAGACCTTGGCTAAGTTGTTTATCAAGGAAGTGATATCGAGACACGGGGTTCCTATATCTATTATTTTGGATCGAGATACTCGTTTCACATCTCGGTTTTGGGAAACGTTTCATGAAGATATGGGTACACAATTGAAATTGAGCACGGCGTATCATCCTCAAACGGACGGTCAAACCGAACGTACGAATCAAACTTTGGAGGATATGTTACGGGCATGTATTATCGATTTTGGTGGTAGTTGGGATGAGCACTTACCTTTGGTGGAATTCTCGTACAACAATAGCTATCATGCTAGTATTGAAATTCCACCGTATGAGATGCTTTATGGACATCGGTGTCGAACTCCTATATGTTGGGGTGAGGTGGGTCAAAGAAAAATCGAGAGTACCGATTTGGTTTTAGAGATGAATAGTAAAATTGAGATGATTCGGGCTCATTTGAAAAAGGCTCAAGATAGACAAAAGTCGTATGCCGACAAACGAAGGCGACCGATTGAGTTTCTAGAAGGCGACATGGTGATGCTTAAAGTTTCGCCATGGAAAGGTGTTATTCGGTTTTGAAAACGAGGAAAGTTAGCTCCTCGGTTTATTGGGCCATTTAAAATTTTAGCTCGTGTTGGTGAAGTTGCGTATCATTTGGAATTACCCGAAAAGCTTGCGGGAATCCATAATACATTTCATGTTTCCCATCTCCGTAAGTGTCTTGCGGATGATTCTTCATGGGTGCCTTTAGACGAGATTGAACTAAACAATAAGTTAGAGTATATTGAGGAGCCGATTGCTATACTCGATGAGAAGGTCAAAAGGTTGAGATATAAAGAGGTGAGAACTTTTAAAGTTCAATGGAGTCGTAGTAAAGGTTCCGAGTTTACATGGGAACCCGAAGAGTTTGTATTGGTGTATCTTCCGGCTTGTCATACTGCTTGAATCGCGAGGACGGGCTCTGATTCAAGTGGGGGAGAGTTGTAACACCCCGTTTTCCTCATACATAGACTAAAGGTACGTATTTTACCTTATAAACGTTTATTGTTAACCGCAAATGATTTTGTATTGTTTAAATGTTAGGAAATGTTAGGAAATGTTGAAAATGGTGTGATCAGGCCTCTTGTCGCGTTTGGGGTCTATGTATCGCGTTTCAGCTCGTCGCGATACGCGACAAACCAGGCTGGAACGCGACAGGTTAAAATTCTGCAACTGCCCTGTGACGACCCGAAAATTTCTGACCAAATTTAAACTTTAATCTTTATATTATTCCGACACGATAAGCAAAGTTTGTTAAGTTAAATCTCAAGAATTTTAAACTGTGTTCATACATTCATTATAACCTCGATCAAATTCCGACGATTCACGAACCGTTATATATAAATAGATATGTATATGTATATGTATATATATATATATATATATATATATATATATATATATTATAACTTGAGAATATTAATAAAGTATTAAACGTATAATAATTTACACGAACGTATTTGTTTCAATATGATTTTCGACGAAATTAAAAAAAATATATATTAAATGATTGAATTATCAGAAACATTGAATTATGATTACAAGTCTCTGTTGAGAGGTCCACTATGATTTGAGAAAATCTATTCCTCTTAACGATATTCAAAATAATTTGTAAAGCTATTCATAAATAAAAACAAAAAGTGTCATTTACGAAAGTTAGACAAAAGTTAGTGGAGAATTGGTTTTCATAATATTCTATTAATCTATTTTCAAATGTACAAAGACGTTTTCAGTTTAAAAAAGAATTTTATTATTAAAACGTATATAACTTTTATAAATATCTAGAATCACTTTTGACAACTCATTACTTAACCAGTATAATAAATATAACGATATTTATATTTTATTTCATTAAATATATATAACGATTTAAATTAATATTATATATATTTATACGCGTATTATACATACATAGTTTTTATACTTTTACTATACTTTAACTTTACCTTTACTTTACTTTTACTTTACTTTTACTTTATTAATTCACTTTAATAATTCATACTTTAATAATTAACTTTAATAATTCATACTTTAATAATTCACTTTAATAATTCATACTTTAATAATTCACTTTAATAATTTATATTTTAATAATTCACTTTAATAATTTATACTTTAATAATTCACTTTAATAATTCATACTTTAATAATTCACTTTAATAATTCAAAAATCTATTATAAATAGAATTCAATAGGTTTCATTATTTCATAGAAACTTAAAAATATATTTCTCTAAACTCTCTCAATCGATTTATATATATATATATATATATATATATATATATATATATATATATATATATATATATATATATATATATATATATATATATATTGCTCTGTATTATTTCAAGATATTATTAGTATACATAAAATATTACGACGGAGTGCTGTCCGAGTGATTTCAAAATAGTTTTTTTTTTGAATGAGTCGAAGCTAAGGAAATTATGGGTTATAGCTATGGAGGTGATGGGTATGGTTCATGGGTATGCTCGTGAGGTCAATCTAGTATTTATCATCTCCGTTGCGTCTACGTACTTTCCTGCAATATTGAATCTCAATATTGATACGTTCGTGAATCCGAGGCCAACCTTGCACTTGTTAAATGACGTTATATGTATTTTTACTACGAAATACAGTATTGTGAGTTTCATTTGCTCCCTTTTATATATATTTTTGGGACTGAGAATACATGCGCTGTTTTTATAAATGTTTTACGAAATAGGCACAAGTACTAAAACTAATTCTACGTGGGTTTAAACCAGAAATATACCCTTAGCTTGGTAACATTAAACTACTTGTCTATGTACGGTAGGCGCGAATCCTAAAGATAGATCTATTGGGCCTGACAAACCCCATCCTGACTATGGGATGCTTTAGTACTTCGAGGTTATTTTAAACACACCTGATCTGGTGTACTTCAGAGGGTAAAACATGAACGTTAAGGCTTGTTACCGGGTGCCTACAACTTATAGAATACTTGTATACACTTGCGAGTGTACATATATTTATAAACGAAAATATTGTGGTCTATTAATATATTGAAATGATTGTTATGATAAACCTATGAACTCACCAACCTTTTGGTTGACACTTTAAAGCATGTTTATTCTCAGGTATTAAAGAAATCTTCCGCTGTGCATTAGCTCATTTTAAGGATATTACTTAGAGTCATTCATGGCATATTTTGAAAGACGTTGCATTCGAGTCATTGAGTTCATCAAGATTATTATTATGTCAATTATAGTTGGATGTATTATGAAATGGTGTGCATGCCGTCAACTTTCGTTGTAAAGAAAGTTTGTCTTTTAAAAACGAATGCAATGTTTGTAAAATGTATCATATAGAGGTCAAATACCTAGCGATGTAATCAACTACTGTGAATCGTTTATAATGTATATGAACGGGTGCTTTCAGTTGGTATCAGAGCGGTGGTCTTAGCGAACCAGGTCTGCATTAGTGTGTCTAACTGATAGTCGTTAGGATGCATTAGTGAGTCTGGACTTCGACCGTGTCTGCATGTCAAAAGTTTTGCTCATCATTTTTGTCGGAAATTACCTGCTTATCATTCTTAGTCTAGACGCATCTTATTGCATTGATTGCATGAATAGTGTATAGACAAAATTCATATCTTAGCGAATCTGCTAATTCATATCTTAGCGTATCTGTTACTGTAAACTTTGCCTGACATATTCCGTAAATTCCTCCGTAATCTACGAAACCTTTTGCTCTATATAATTAGAATACCACCAGATAGCCAGAAAATCATTTCATATCGAAAAATTCTTTATTCAATCGTACGAAATGGAATTCATCATTAGTTCAAGTCCCTCGGATTCCGAAATGGAATCCCACTCAAGTTTCGAAAGCAGTGTGACCGGAATGGATCAACCAATTAGTCATCATCTATTCAGGATGAATTGGGGATGGGTTCGTAGCCTCCTTAATTATTGGAGACAAGAAGAAGGTGATCCCTTCCATCCACCACATTGCCCTCTTGGCGAAGAACCTGAAGCACTTACCGGCGAACCTATCCGAAACACCATTTTCTCTCTTATTTCTAGAGTATCTCGTCACGATTACATACTACACCAAATTCTAGATTTTATTTATCCGCTCGTCCGAACCAACAATCACCCCGGTGTAATAGAAGAAGTCAACGAGCTTCGCGCTCGGGTAGTGGCTTTGGAGAATATGGTGCAAAGGTTACAAACACCAGCAGCAGCACCAGCAGCATAAACAGTACCACCATCAGCAACACCAACAGTACCATCACCACCACCAACAACAACATCCACATCCCACACCGCAACATCACAATCTGTATCTCAAACATCAATGTCATACGCCCTGTAAATATCCAGGAATATCAACAACAACAAACGATGAAGTATTAATTCATAAACTTCATTGAAGAGATATCTCTGCGGCAGTTATGTAATCTCCAAAATCTTAGAGATTATTTAATTCTGACCGTAAATCGGATGAGTGAACGGAGATGGTAGAGTAGAAACTTTGATCAAAAATGGTGTACGATTTACAAGCTAGAATTGTTTTACCAACAGCATCAACAGGACCGTAGCATCATCAACACAGTCAGTGCCGTCAGTATCATCAGAATCAACAGCACCTGTAACATCACAAACTCTGTCAGTTCAAGAATCATTGTGGACATCATTACGAATCAACAACAAATATATTGTATCAACGAGTTACGAAGTATTAACTCATTTCCAATCGAAAGATTTATATGTATATTTTATATGTATAAATTTTTAAACCATAATAAATCTTCCCGTACTAAGCTATTATGTGTGAATCTTAACTACTCAGTTAATTCATATTACAAATATGCAATGATGTACGTCCTTCGTTCGCAACTTAACCATCGTTAATTACAATCTCTGTCTCAATTCAATAAAAATCCAATTCATAATAAATCAAGTGTATTATTTGAATATATGTTTGATTTTACACTTTCATCATCGATGTACTCGAAACTTTTCAAATAACATCATTCGTACCTTGCGAAGTTCACAAGAATTTCACAAAAACCAACAAATAACAAAGTAATGATTCATAATTTCAATATTATTGAAGAAATACTTATGCAATTTATAAAGTTTTAGGGATTACTCAATTCTAGTTCCAATCATAAAATAAATGAGTTTAATTTAATATTAACTCATTAAATCTATATTACATCTAAAGAAAATATACACTTATATTTTCATAAAGAATGTAATAAACTTCTTTTGTACAAAATATTAATTGTGAAAATTTTTTTAACGGGTAGGTAATACCCGAGAGATATATAAATTCACAATTAATATATTACATAACTGATTCAGCAATCATCAACTATACTCCCTACTTTCACAACAATATCCATTCTTTCATATAAATCAAAACAATCATACTCATTCAAATTCAATTACATATTCTGATTTTGAAATCGCATAATTCAATTCGAAATATAACCAGTATCATCACTCTTAGATTCCTATATCTTTAAAAGCTATACTTTGACTTCAAAACTGTGTTAGAACATCATATGTATTAACGATTACAATATGTGCTCAAACCCTTCGAAATTCCTGAAGACACTTCAACTAAGGAACAATCGAGATGATGATCCAACCACATGTTACCCACAGTTATACACCTGAAAAACTCTCAAAACCCAAGTCATAGTTCGATACGTATCCATGTTAGACCCTTTGGCATTTACTAGCTAAAATAACTTTTCAATTCCATTTCAAAATAGACAGTTTTGTCACAGCTCCAGCAAGTCAACTTCGACTTCTCAATCAAAACAGTCTTATTATAACCTCGATAGATACGTTGCCCTTTCGCCAATGTTACCGGGGAATCGTTTATAATCACCACATTAGCAATAAACTTACCAACAACTTCACTGATCTTTGACTTTCCAAAAAAAAAAATCATTATAATTATCGAAACCCTGTCATATACTCATTCGTACCTTATGACAAGAATTGCCATACCAATTATTGAGAATCAGCAATCAGTATTTTGAAACCTCGCAGCATGTCTACATCAACAATTACATATACACACAACGTCTACCTCCAAGACTTACATTCTTTGAATGAGAAATTTCTGAAAAACACCCTAAACTGCGAACCAGTTCTCGAAATTTTGAAAAATGCTGATGAAGCAGCAAAAACTGTAAACGACCTTAACAGTAAAAAGTTGGATGATAAAGGATGGTATATTAGCAAAGCTCAGTAAAAGAGAAGCTTTGGAACTGGAAAACGGATTGAGCAAAGTATGAAGGAGGCTGTGGACAAATCACAAAGGCTGAACCTGCCTTCAAAGAATCCAAATGATTCAGTACTTTCTGAAGTCATTAACGAATACCTTGCTCCTGACTCTAAACCCCTGCGGACAATATCCTTCATCATCCTCTGATATTAGACATTCTAAGATATCATCGTATCTTTCATTATAAATATCATCCATACTTCTGAAGATATTTTTATAATTATTCTTATCTGAAATCATTTACCTCTTCGCGCTATCTTTATTATATCATAAAAGAAACTATTTTAGTTTCTAAATTCTGAAACATTCGAGTTTAAAATAGGAATATTCTTAAAGAAGTGTTGGGAGCTGAAGCATGAGTTAGTATAATATAATGACACTTGATCAACGTGATTATATTATAGTAATTCATGCTGAGTTTCTAAATGGAATATGATGATTCACAGATCATAACGTCATCATGTGCTATGTTACACGACTCTTGTATTCTCTTCGATCTCTAAATATCAAGAAAATATTTCTTGATGATTCGGCCTTTTCCGAGGTATTCTGGTAATTTGACAAGTCAAAATCGTGCCATTACAATTTCCTTCCTAGAACATTAACAATGTTCATTCCGAAATTTATATCTGCGAATTCTGGTCCATTACAAGCGGTGCTTAATCGCAAGAAGAAGAAACGAAAGGACAAAGCTCCGAACTAGAAATGGGAGTATAAATCATAGCAAATAAAAGAGAGCATTAACTGTGGATGATAATGATTATAGAAAAAGCAAGGACTTTGAAATATAAGGGAAGATATAAAACCCAACAACAACCCAAAAATCACAAACTGTATATATCAATGCATATAGCAATATAAAGACACGGGAGAACTAAAAACACTATAAAACCAAGAGTATAGTAGAAGTAAATAGATTCTTCTGGAGGCAGATGAAAAAGAAGAGCGACAGATATGAAAGTGAGGAGTATATCAAGAATCAGCACTGGATGAAGCATATTGACAAATACTTTAAAATATGAGTTGAGAAGGTGTGAGTTGTAAGAAAACAAATGAGGTGAATTTATAGTGAAATATCCGACCGAGAAATCAAAATGGATTATCGCATTAATTCGAAGAGGATCATAATTTCCTTAATCGCCGAATAATCAAATCCAATATAGATTACAAAGATTTTCTTTTCGGAGATCAATCGTGATGACGTCAAAAGATACGACGAATCACTATTATCTTATTTCATTCATTTACGATAACTTCACTCACACGCTTCGAGTAATCAAATTATTTTATCCATTCTTCTTGAACATGATAAAACTCTATAATCGTTATAATAACATTCTCATTGTTAGTCATGACGACCTCTATCAAATTTCGGGGACGAAATTTCTTTAACGGGTAGGTACTGTGACGACCCGGAAATTTCCGACCAAATTTAAACTTTAATCTTTATATTATTCCGACACGATAAGCAAAGTTTTTTAAGTTAAATCTCAAGAATTTTAAACTGTGTTCATACATTCATTATAACCTCGACCAAATTCCGACGATTCACGAACCGTTATATATAAATAGATATGTATATGTATATGTATATGTATATATATATATTATAACTTGAGAATATTAATAAAGTATTAAACGTATAATACTTTACACGAACGTATTTGTTTCAATATGATTTTCGACGAAATTAAAAAAAAATATATATTAAATGATTGAATTATCAGAAACATTGAATTATGATTACAAGTCTCTGTTGAGAGGTCCACTATGATTTGAGAAAATCTATTCCTCTTAACGATATTCAGAATAATTTGTAAAGCTATTCATAAATAAAAACAAAAAGTGTCATTTACGAAAGTTAGACAAAAGTTAGTGGAGAATTGGTTTCCATAATATTCTATTAATCTATTTTCAAACGTACAAAGACGTTTTCAGTTTAAAAAAGAATTTTATTATTAAAACGTATATAACTTTTATAAATATCTAGAATCACTTTTGACAACTCATTACTTAACCAGTATAATAAATATAACGATATTTATATTTTATTTCATTAAATATATATATAACGATTTAAATTAATATTATATATATTTATACGCGTATTATACATACATAGTTTTTATACTTTTACTATACTTTAACTTTACCTTTACTTTACTTTTACTTTACTTTAACTTTAATAATTCACTTTAATAATTCATACTTTAATAATTCACTTTAATAATTCATACTTTAATAATTCACTTTAATAATTCATACTTTAATAATTCACTTTAATAATTCATACTTTAATAATTCACTTTAATAATTTATACTTTAATAATTAACTTTAATAATTCATACTTTAATAATTCACTTTAATAATTCAAAAATCTATTATAAATAGAATTCAATAGGTTTCATTATTTCATAGAAACTTGAAAATATATTTCTCTAAACTCTCTCAATCGATTTATATATATATATATATTTGCTCTGTATTATTTCAAGATATTATTAGTATACATAAAATATTACGACGGAGTGCTGTCCGAGTGATTTCAAAATAGTTTTTTTTGAATGAGTCGAAGCTAAGGAAATTATGGGTTATAGCTATGGATGTGATGGGTATGGTTCATGGGTATGCTCGTGAGGTCAATCTAGTATTTATCATCTCCGTTGCGTCTACGTACTTTCCTGCAATATTGAATCTCAATATTGATACGTTCGTGAATCCGAGGCCAACCTTGCACTTGTTAAATGACGTTATATGTATTTTTACTACGAAATACAGTATTGTGAGTTTTATTTGCTCCCTTTTATATATATTTTTGGGACTGAGAATACATGCGCTGTTTTTATAAATGTTTTACGAAATAGGCACAAGTACTAAAACTAATTCCACGTGGGTTTAAACCAGAAATATACCCTTAGCTTGGTAACATTTGTCATAACCCGTCCTTAACCATAAGAACGCGTTAGATAACGTATGATTTCATTGCGAGGTATTGACCTCTATATGAGACATTTTTGAAAGAAAACTGCATATATTATACATTACAAACCATAACCATTATTTTTGTTACAAGCTTAAGACAATAAAAAGAAGATTAACGTTTAGCGATAATCTTCGACTTACAAACTTTACAAATGATGACAACAACACGGTTTCTAGCATATTTTACAATACAACATCTCGGATATGCAGTTTTATTTTTGACACAAACATGCGTACGCAAGATCCTGGTTAGATCCAACATGATGCAGCGGAAGCTTTAGAAATCACCTGAGAATAGACATGTTTTAAAAAGGTCAACATAAAGTTGGTGAGATATAGGTTTAATGCCGGCAGCAATATATATATAGACCACAAGATTTCGTATATAAACAGTTTAATAAAAGTATTCTAAGTGGTTGAGCACTTGGTAACCATACTTAACATTTTCACGTCGCATATTCCCTTTAATATGAAATCTTACTACACCGTACCAAGTGTAGTCACAAAACGAAGTACTGTGCAACCGTTGAATACTGGTCGTCCAGTCCGGTTGGGGTTGTCAGGCCCGATAGATCTATCAACAGGATTCGCGTTTACAATACCGCTGTAAATATTAGTTACCAAGCTACAGGGAAGTATGCCAGTGGTACAACTCAACGTAGAACATATTTTTCAGTTACTTGTGTCCATAACGTAAAACATAAAATACATGTATTCTCATCCCGAAATATTTAGAGTTTAGAAGTGGGACTATATACTCACGTTCGTCTTGAAGATATATATATTTTTGACTTGGTCTTCCGGTTGATATCACAAACCTATCCATATATAATATATCAATACCTTTTCTTTTTAAACAAACGTCACATATATATACTTGTTATACTTTTAATACTTTGAATAATTCCTTAGTCCGTAGTTAGCAGTTCGTTGTTAGTAATTCAATTTTAATGGTTCATTTTTAGATGTTTAATATACCCGCAATGAAATAAATAAAACCCCCAACGAAATAAATAAAACCCCATCGTATATGTATTGGTCGAGATTAATCTTGACCCATGGTACCGGTGTTGTCAAATGACGTGTTGCGTACAATCATGGGATCTTATGATTAATCTTCTCGTGTTGCTTACGGGTGATCCTGAACCATATGAAATTGAATTATGAGTACATATATATAAAATATCATGTTATCTTATAAAGATGTGATTTTATGTAAATTTTTCCAATGAATCCCGAAGTCAATTAAGTCTTGGATAACCAATTTTGTTTCGGTCATAGTTTCTTCGTTACAAGTCCGTTTTCGTTGATTCAAATTGCCATCTTCTTGGATCGAGTTCTTCTTTAAGACTATGATCTGTAAATACCTTGGTTTGTATTCAAAATCATACGGCATAGGTGAAAGTTTAGTGAAACATATGAAGTTAAACATTTTTGTTACAATAAAATCATTTAATGACCATTTTTCCAAAAATACTTATACTTTGAAAAACCAAGTTTTACCTTGTTAAATTAGCATATACATAAGTTATATTACAGGTCTTGAAGTATTTTAAAAGTTAAGTTAGAAGGATCTATTTAGTTTGCAAACAAGTTTGAAAACATTCAAACTATGTTCTTGTTGTTAAACTTTTGTACCACAAAATAAGATAGCTATATATATATGAATCGAATAAGGTTATGAACATAGTTACTACCTCAAGTTCCTTGGATGAAGTTGCTGTAAAAGAGAAGTAAGAAGCTAGAATCAAAAGGGTGATGGAAGTGGATGAAAGATTGGAAGTAAGTTGGTGTTCTTGGAAGGTTTTCTTGAAGTGTTTTTGTATGGTTTTCTTATGGTATTTTAGTATGGTTTTTGAAGCTAGATCTTTATGGAACTTTGCTGGATTGTTATGGAGTTTAGAGAGTAAGAAAGAGTGTGTGTTTTTAGTTAAGAGATTGAAGTAAAAATGAATCAAAAATGATGATACATATATACTCCTAAAAATGTGATCTTTAAGGATAACATGACAAAATTCTAGTTTGTATTTTTGTAATTAGTCTTGCAATGATTCAAAAGTAATTACCTTATACATAAGGCATGAATAAGGGCTGGTTAGGTGGTGATTTGATGTGTATATACCAATAGTAAATACGTATAGAAGCTTGGTATGATACGAGTACAAATACTCTAGGTATACGTATAGAAATTTTGTGAAAAATGGAATGAGGATTCAAATATAGCTATCTTTTGTGAATACACTTATATGATTTTATGTATTTAAGTTCTTAAAAGTGATTAAATACATTACTTATACAATATATGTATAAACATTATATGTCTTAAGTATTTATGTCAAATAACGTTACGTATAGTTATCGTTTTGAAAACTTAAGTTAGTAGTTTCAAAATACACATATAACTTGTTGTTATTAATATAAAATGAGGTATTAAAACATTTATTAATCATGTTAAATATGTATATATACATTTATATAAACAAACGTATAATTATCATATATTGTATAGTTCGTGATATCATCGGTCAAACTAGACGGTCAAACGTTGTGTAAAACTCTTTTCGGAAATATAAGTCTCGACAATTTGGATTGCTTATCATGTTGGCAAGGTTTAATTTATGTAAATATTAATCTTATAAGTATAGAATGATCGAAAAAGTGCGGGTCATTACATTACCTCCCCGTTAAATAAATTTCGTCCCGAAATTTTAAAATTGTACCTATTTTGCGTCATCGAGAAACAAGTGCGGATACTTTCATTTCATTTGATCCTCTCGTTCCCACGTAAACTCGGGACCTCTTCTAGCATTCCAACGAACCTTAACAATCGGTATATTGCTCTGTTTGAGCTGTTTAACTTCACGGTCCATGATTTCGATTGGTTCTTCGACGAATTGTAGTTTCTCGTCGACATGGATTTCTTCAAGAGGAATGGTGAGGTCTTCCTTTGCAAGACACTTCTTAAGGTTTGAGACGTGAAAGGTATTATGTACTCCAGCGAGTTGTTGCGGTAACTCGAGCCGATAAGCTACCGGTCCAATGCGTTCGATGATCTTAAACGGGCCTACGTACCTTGGGTTCAGTTTACCCCTTTTTCCAAAACGTATCACACCTTTCCAAGGTGACACCTTTAGCATAACCATGTCCCCGACCTGAAACTCTAATGGTTTCCTTCGGACATCGGCGTAGCTCTTTTGGCGACTGCGGGCTGTTTTCAATCTCTCCTTGATTTGTACTATCTTCTCGGTCGTTTCGTGTATGATCTCGGGACCAGTTAAATGCCGATCTCCTACTTCATTCCAACAGATAGGAGATCTACACTTCCTTCCATACAATGCTTCGAATGGTGCAGCTCCAATGCTCGCATGATAACTATTATTATACGAGAATTCTGCTAACGGTAGATACTTATCCCATCCGTTTCCAAAATCGATCACACATGCCCTGAGCATATCTTCAAGAGTCTGAATTGTTCTTTCACTCTGCCCATCGGTCTGCGGATGATATGCGGTACTCATATCCAAACGAGTTCCTAGTGCCTCCTGTAGTGATTGCCAAAATTTTGAAGTAAATCTACTATCACGATCGGATATAATGGAAATAGGTATTCCATGCCTTGAAACTATTTCCTTTATATACAATCGTAATAGTTTCTCCATTCTATCTGTTTCCTTTATAGGCAAGAAATGTGCAGACTTGGTGAGACGATCAACAATCACCCAAATGGTGTCGTATCCCCAGGCAGTCTTTGGTAACTTCGTGATGAAATCCATGGTAATACCATCCCATTTCCATTCTGGGATTTCTGGTTGTTGAAGTAACCCTGACGGCTTTTGATGTTCTGCTTTGACTTTGGAACAAGTCAAACATTCCCCAACATATGTTGCAACGTCGGTCTTTAAGTTAGGCCACCAATAACGTGTCTTAAGATCTTGATACATCTTTCCAACTCCAGGATGTATCGAGTATCTTGTCTTATGTGCCTCGTTCAATATCAACTTCCTTAATCCACCCAACTTCGGTACCCAAATACGATTTGCAAAATATCTAATTCCGTCTTCCCGTATAACGAGTTGCTTCTCATACTTCTTCATTATTTCATTCTTTATGTTTTCTTTATTGAGTGCTTCTTGTTGAACTTCTTTGATTTGTGAGTTGAGATTCATGCGAATTTTTATGTTCATTGCTCGTACTCGAATTGGTTCTCGTTCCTTTCTGCTTAAAGCGTCAGCCACCACATTCGCTTTCCCGGGATGATAACGAATTTCACAATCATAGTCGTTTATTAACTCGACCCACCTACGTTGCCTCATGTTCAGCTGTTTTTGATCGAAAATATGTTGAAGGCTTTTATGATCAGTAAACACAGTGCATTTAACCCCATACAAGTAGTGTCTCCATATCTTCAATGCAAACACGACTGCTCCCAGTTCTAGATCATGCGTCGTATAATTCCGCTCGTGAATCTTTAATTGTCGGGATGCATATGCAATAACTTTCTTCCGTTGCATAAGAACGCAACCAAAACCTTGTCGCGAAGCGTCACAATATATTTCAAAATCATCGTTCCCTTCTGGTAATGATAAAATAGGCGCCGTAGTCAACTTCTTTTTCAGTATTTGAAATGCGTTCTCCTGCTCCGAGGTCCATTCATATTTCTTCCCTTTTTGCGTTAACGCTGTCAACGGCTTAGCTATTCGGGAAAAATCTTGAATAAACCTTCTATAATAACCGGCTAAACCCAAAAATTGACGTATCTGCGTTGGTGTCTTAGGAGTCTCCCATTTTTCAATAGCTTCAGTTTTTGCTGGATCAACCTGAATTCCTTCGCTATTAACAACGTGACCAAGAAATTGCACTTCTTTCAACCAGAAAGCACACTTAGAAAATTTAGCATAAAGTTGTTCTTTTCTTAACAACTCCAGTATCAACCTTAAATGCTCTTCATGCTCTTGCTCACTCTTGGAATAGATAAGAATATCATCAATGAAAACGATAACAAACTTATCTAAGTACGGACTACAAACTCGATTCATGAGGTCCATGAATACAGCTGGCGCATTCGTCAATCCAAACGGCATGACCAAAAATTCATAATGACCATAACGTGTCCGAAAAGCAGTTTTCGGAATGTCCTCTTCTTTAACGCGTAGTTGATGATAGCCCGATCTTAAGTCGATTTTCGAATAAACACATGATCCTTGCAATTGATCAAATAAGTCATCAATTCTCGGTAGTGGATATCGATTCTTGATAGTTAACTTATTTAATTCACGATAGTCTATACACATCCTAAAATATCCATCTTTCTTCTTAACAAACAAAATTGGAGCTCCCCACGGTGAAGTACTCGGTCGTATGAATCCACGGTCCAGTAATTCTTTTAACTGACTTTGAAGTTCTTTTAACTCGGACGGTGCAAGTCTATATGGAGCACGACCCACTGGTGCAGCTCCTGATACTAAATCTATTTGAAATTCTACCGATCTAAATGGAGGTAATCCCGGCAATTCTTCCGGAAAAACTTCAGGAAAATCTCTTGCCACAGGCACGTCGTTGATGCACTTTTCTTTCTTTTCGACTTTATTAACATGTGCTAAAATAGCGTAACATCCCTTTTCTAAACACTTCTTGGCTTTCAAACAGCTAATGAGTTTTAGCTTTGAATTACCCTTCTCTCCATAAATCATCACCGGTATTTTATCCTTACCAGGAATACGAATTGCCTTCTTAGCACAAACAACTTCCGCTCCTATTTTGGACATCCAGTCCATGCCGACTATTACATCAAAACCTCCTAATTCTACGGGTATTAAGTCGATTTTAAACGTTTCTCCGGCTAGATTTATTTCACAACCACGACAAATTTTATCGGCTTTAATTAGTTTACCATTAGCTAACTCAATCAAGTACTTAGCATCTAGAGGTAATGATGAACAATTCAGTTTAGTGTAAAAATTTCTACACACGTAACTTCTATCGGCGCCAGTATCAAATAAAATAGATGCTGATAAGTTATTGATGGTAAACGTACCCGTAACAAGCTCCGGGTCTTCTCGTGCCTCTCTAGCATTAATAACAAACGCTCTTCCACGTGCAGGTCCGCCATTCTGATTCGGGCACTGGCTCTTATAATGACCTTGTTTTCCACACCCAAAACAAGTAATGTTAGCCAAAGCAGTTCTATTTGCGTTGGTAGCAGGAGTCTTGTTACCATTTGTAACGAGAGCCTTACAATCTTCAGCAAGATGTCCCTGTCGATTGCATTTGGTGCACAACACACTACAGTAACCAAAGTGATGTTTGTGACAACGGTTGCATAAAGGACTTTGTCCTTTGTAACCAAAGCCTGAACCGCTACCCGCACCTTTCGGGGTTTCTGGTTTCTTAAAAGATTGCTGTTGGTAACCTCGATCATAATTTCCGTTCCACTTCCTTTTGTTACTCGATACCTTCACCTCAGTAGTGAATGCTTTCTTATCCAGAATGACCTGATCCATTAACTCGTTCGCCATGGTTATAGCTTCATGAATTGTTTTAGGTTTCGATGCCGTAACATTTGCCTTGACCTTTTTGGGCAAACCACCTTTGTACATTTCAATCTTCCGTGCTTCGGTTGGAACCAATTCAGGACATAGTAAAACCAATTCCATGAATCGCTGATTGTAGTTGGTGATTTCAGTACCAACCACCTTCAAACTTCGTAACTCATCTTCTAACTTAATAACCTCATTCCTTGGACAATACTCGGTGATTATCATTGCTTTGAATTCTTCCCACGGAGTATCATAAGCTACATCTCCTCCTACAGCCTTCACATAATTTTTCCACCACGTGAGTGCACTATCTTGTAAAGTGCACGATGCGTATTTGGTCATGTCCTTTTCAACACAACCACTGATTTTGAACACAGTTTCCATCTTTTCTATCCACCGGGTTAAACCGATCGGTCCTTCTGTTCCACTGAATGATGATGGCTTGCAAGCTTGGAACGTCTTGTAGGAGCATCCTACACGAGGATTTGGATTAACTGCAGCAGCTCTTGCAGCTTCAACCCATAACATTCTGTCGTTCACTCGCTGGTTGATGAGTTCCTCGAGTTCTTGTTCCGTCATTCGATTCAATCGCGCCATTTCCTAATGAAAGAAAATAATTATTCACATGGAATATTATAGATGTAGTGTGTATTTATAGTACATTTATAGCTTGTTAATAATATGAACCAGGTATTATTATAAAAGCCTTTTCTTCTTATTAGCGTTTTATAATTATATCTTGGGTAGTACCTACCCGTTAATGTTCATACTTAATAGCTTAGTACAGAATCAATTACTACAATCTAAATAATACTTAACCATGGAAAATTATTGCATTTCATACTTCGCTATTTTACATATGCTTACATCAAACTTTAAACAAACCACTCTAATAATATTATACAAAACATTATGTGATTCCAAGGTTTAATATGGTAGCGCATCATTTGGTCTATTTCCCAAAACATTTATGTCCAGGGAATCCCCCAACGCGAATCCTAGCTGTCTCCCTACGTTTTGGCTGAGGTGCCGAGGAACTAGATGCGGGGATAGCACTAATAGGAATAGCGGGGATAGGGGTGGTAGTGTCTAGTGGAGTTGGTGCCACATCATCCTTATCAAACTCAGGATTTGAATTTTCTAATTCATTAGCCTTTCGTTTCTTTCCTAGTTCGAACTCTTCTTTTGTAATTTCGTGTATTTCTTCCTCGGGTTCACTTTCCTCCTCGGGTTCACTTTCCTCCTCGGGTTCACTTTCCTCCTCGGGTTCACTTTCCGGGTTCTCTATAGTCGGTTCATCCGGAATTTGTGAGTCTTCCCCAAAGATATTATTTTCGTCATCGGATATGTTAATGACTGAAACACAATCTGAAGGTTCTGATTCGGAGTCGCTGAATGTGATAATAAGTTTCGAGCCCGACATCTATCACATAACAACTAACCCATTAGTACTTACATAATATTTACATATAAATTTTTAACCAACAGTGATAAGCAATGGTTTTTAAAATCAGACCCGGTCAAAGTCCAGACTTTACTAATGTATCCTAACGACTTCTTGGTTAGACACACTAATGCAAACCTGGTTCGCTAAGACCAACGCTCTGATACCACATGTCATAACCCGTCCTTAACCATAAGAACGCGTTAGATAACGTATGATTTCATTGCGAGGTATTGACCTCTATATGAGACATTTTTGAAAGAAAACTGCATATATTATACATTACAAACCATAACCATTATTTTTGTTACAAGCTTAAGACAATAAAAAGAAGATTAACGTTTAGCGATAATCTTCGACTTACAAACTTTACAAATGATGACAACAACACGGTTTCTAGCATATTTTACAATACAACATCTCGGATATGCAGTTTTATTTTTGACACAAACATGCGTACGCAAGATCCTGGTTAGATCCAACATGATGCAGCGGAAGCTTTAGAAATCACCTGAGAATAGACATGTTTTAAAAAGGTCAACATAAAGTTGGTGAGATATAGGTTTAATGCCGGCAGCAATATATATATAGACCACAAGATTTCGTATATAAACAGTTTAATAAAAGTATTCTAAGTGGTTGAGCACTTGGTAACCATACTTAACATTTTCACGTCGCATATTCCCTTTAATATGAAATCTTACTACACCGTACCAAGTGTAGTCACAAAACGAAGTACTGTGCAACCGTTGAATACTGGTCGTCCAGTCCGGTTGGGGTTGTCAGGCCCGATAGATCTATCAACAGGATTCGCGTTTACAATACCGCTGTAAATATTAGTTACCAAGCTACAGGGAAGTATGCCAGTGGTACAACTCAACGTAGAACATATTTTTCAGTTACTTGTGTCCATAACGTAAAACATAAAATACATGTATTCTCATCCCGAAATATTTAGAGTTTAGAAGTGGGACTATATACTCACGTTCGTCTTGAAGATATATATATTTTTGACTTGGTCTTCCGGTTGATATCACAAACCTATCCATATATAATATATCAATACCTTTTCTTTTTAAACAAACGTCACATATATATACTTGTTATACTTTTAATACTTTGAATAATTCCTTAGTCCGTAGTTAGCAGTTCGTTGTTAGTAATTCAATTTTAATGGTTCATTTTTAGATGTTTAATATACCCGCAATGAAATAAATAAAACCCCCAACGAAATAAATAAAACCCCATCGTATATGTATTGGTCGAGATTAATCTTGACCCATGGTACCGGTGTTGTCAAATGACGTGTTGCGTACAATCATGGGATCTTATGATTAATCTTCTCGTGTTGCTTACGGGTGATCCTGAACCATATGAAATTGAATTATGAGTACATATATATAAAATATCATGTTATCTTATAAAGATGTGATTTTATGTAAATTTTTCCAATGAATCCCGAAGTCAATTAAGTCTTGGATAACCAATTTTGTTTCGGTCATAGTTTCTTCGTTACAAGTCCGTTTTCGTTGATTCAAATTGCCATCTTCTTGGATCGAGTTCTTCTTTAAGACTATGATCTGTAAATACCTTGGTTTGTATTCAAAATCATACGGCATAGGTGAAAGTTTAGTGAAACATATGAAGTTAAACATTTTTGTTACAACAAAATCATTTAATGACCATTTTTCCAAAAATACTTATACTTTGAAAAACCAAGTTTTACCTTGTTAAATTAGCATATACATAAGTTATATTACAGGTCTTGAAGTATTTTAAAAGTTAAGTTAGAAGGATCTATTTAGTTTGCAAACAAGTTTGAAAACATTCAAACTATGTTCTTGTTGTTAAACTTTTGTACCACAAAATAAGATAGCTATATATATATGAATCGAATAAGGTTATGAACATAGTTACTACCTCAAGTTCCTTGGATGAAGTTGCTGTAAAAGAGAAGTAAGAAGCTAGAATCAAAAGGGTGATGGAAGTGGATGAAAGATTGGAAGTAAGTTGGTGTTCTTGGAAGGTTTTCTTGAAGTGTTTTTGTATGGTTTTCTTATGGTGTTTTAGTATGGTTTTTGAAGCTAGATCTTTATGGAACTTTGCTGGATTGTTATGGAGTTTAGAGAGTAAGAAAGAGTGTGTGTTTTTAGTTAAGAGATTGAAGTAAAAATGAATCAAAAATGATGATACATATATACTCCTAAAAATGTGATCTTTAAGGATAACATGACAAAATTCTAGTTTGTATTTTTGTAATTAGTCTTGCAATGATTCAAAAGTAATTACCTTATACATAAGGCATGTATAAGGGCTGGTTAGGTGGTGATTTTATGTGTATATACCAATAGTAAATACGTATAGAAGCTTGGTATGATACGAGTACAAATACTCTAGGTATACGTATAGAAATTTTGTGAAAAATGGAATGAGGATTCAAATATAGCTATCTTTTGTGAATACACTTATATGATTTTATGTATTTAAGTTCTTAAAAGTGATTAAATACATTACTTATACAATATATGTATAAACATTATATGTCTTAAGTATTTATGTCAAATAACGTTACGTATAGTTATCGTTTTGAAAACTTAAGTTAGTAGTTTCAAAATACACATATAACTTGTTGTTATTAATATAAAATGAGGTATTAAAACATTTATTAATCATGTTAAATATGTATATATACATTTATATAAACAAACGTATAATTATCATATATTGTATAGTTCGTGATATCATCGGTCAAACTAGACGGTCAAACGTTGTGTAAAACTCTTTTCGGAAATATAAGTCTCGACAATTTGGATTGCTTATCATGTTGGCAAGGTTTAATTTATGTAAATATTAATCTTATAAGTATAGAATGATCGAAAAAGTGCGGGTCGTTACAACATTAAACTACTTGTCTATGTACAGTAGGCGCGAATCCTAAAGATAGATCTATTAGGCCTGACAAACCCCATCCTGACTATGGGATGCTTTAGTACTTCGAGGTTATTTTAAACACACCTGATCTGGTGTACTTCAGAGGGTAAAACATGAACGTTAAGGCTTGTTACCGGGTGCCTACAACTTATAGAATACTTGTATACACTTGCGAGTGTACATATATTTATAAACGGAAATCTTGTAGTCTATTAATATATTGAAATGATTGTTATGATAAACCTATGAACTCACCAACCTTTTGGTTGACACTTTAAAGCGTGTTTATTCTCAGGTATTAAAGAAATCTTCCGCTATGCATTAGCTCATTTTAAGGATATTACTTGGAGTCATTCATGGCATATTTTGAAAGACGTTGCATTCGAGTCATTGAGTTCATCAAGATTATTATTATGTCAATTATAGTTGGATGTATTATGAAATGGTGTGCATGCCGTCAACTTTCGTTGTAAAGAAAGTTTGTCTTTTAAAAACGAATGCAATGTTTGTAAAATGTATCATATAGAGGTCAAATACCTCGCGATGTAATCAACTACTGTGAATCGTTTATAATGTATATGAACGGGTCCTTTCAGTTGGTATCAGAGCGGTGGTCTTAGCGAACCAGGTCTGCATTAGTGTGTCTAACAAACCCACATATTAATAACCCAAAATATTAATTAATCAAAGCGTACCAAAATATGTAGTTTAAAATAACCCAACATATTAATTAATCAAAGTTGACACAAAACATTGCCAACAAACCCACAAATTTAATTTATCCAAAAACAGAATGCAAGCTTAAGTTTCACAATTGTTTCATAAAATCTGCCCAAATGCATGCAGACTCTTCTAAACACAGCGGAAGCATCACATAAACTCAAGTACCTGTGAAAACATGCGAGTAAACTGTCAACACAAAGGTTGAGTGAATTATAGGTTTAAATAATTGAATAAACTTTAGACCACAAGATTTAAAAATGTTAGAAAACATTAAACATTATTCCATTATCAATGAGCCACCTGGTAACCACTTAACCCTTTATTTACCCTCGCCAAACACAATAAATGATATACACTGGACAATGTATCTACAACAAAATACGAAGTACTAAACATTCCGATTATAAATTGCTAGCGCGACTAGCTCGAAATGGGGTTGTCAAACCCGATAGATCTATCCGTAGGATTCACGTTCACCAGTAGAAACCAGTGATTACAGTTACCAGACTAGGGAATATTTTTGTCCAACTCACAATGAATAATTTAAATTTAATTGTCACTTGTGTCTAAACGTGGAATAAAATGCATGTAATCACATCCCAAAAAAAATATACTTTAAATAGTATGTAAAAACGGGACTATAACTCACCTTAATAGTAACGAAGTAACCAACACAAATAAGCGAACAGTAAATGAGAACAGTGATCAGGAATGATCACAACGCCGACCTATAAATAAAGCAGGTCGATATAAATAACTAACTTATGTCAAGTCTTAGTATGATAGCTATTGTACATGTTGCAAGTAGACATAGAACAATACTCAGCATGCATTGGTTTGATCGGAACAGTGTACGGACACACACTTTCTATTTTTAGAAAGTTTCTATTTTTAGCAGGTTTCCATTTTTAGAAAGTTTTTTATTTTTGGAAAGTTTCTATTTTTGGAAAGTTTCTATTTTTGGAAAGTTTCCAAATTTAGAAAGTTTCTATTTTTGGAAAGTTTATAAGTTAGGAAAGTTTCCTTAATTAGAAAGTCAACAAAAGTCAACTAAAAGTCAAAGTCAACCGAAAGTCAACTCAAAAGTCAACCTTGGTCAAACATAGTCAACGTTAATTTTAAAAGTGTAAGTTATAATAATAATGTAAGTTATAATGTTTATTAAAGTTAAATATGTATAATTATGTCATAACATAAGTTTTATTAAATTAAAATGAATTATTAAAGTTAATATAAGTTTAAATGATATAATTAATATAACATAAGTATTTAATTAATTAATTAAATATTAGTCATACTATAAGTATTATTAATTAATAATAAATTTTAAATCATATCATAAGTATTATTAATTAATAATGAATTATTAATCATATTACTACGTATAAGTTTCTAATTATAATCATTAAATCATAAGTATTTAATAATTAAATTATAATTAAATAATAACTAAGCCTTATAATAATTAAATAATTAATTAATCCTTATTATAAGTCTTATAATATAAGTTTAATAATTATCATAAGTATTTTCCATTAATAATAAAAGTATTATTAATCATAAGTTTAATTAAAATGTTAATTAAATCATAAGTAATAATTAAATGATATAATAAATATATATCATAAGTCTTAAATTATAATAATTACTTTTTATATCATAAGTAATTTAATAATAATGAAAATCATTATTTATATCATAAGTTTTAATTATTAACCATAAGTTTTAAATCAAAAGTTCTTCGGGTCATATCTTGAGCCCCGGGTGTCGGTTTTCGGCGAGCCTTATATATATCTCCGCCTAATCAAACCACCCGATTCATTGGTGCAATCAAGAACACACCAAGAACAGTACCCAAGTCGTGATGATCAGCCATTACACCACTTGGAACTTCAATTCATTCAAAAAAACGTGTTTTAGTCATAACGGGTGATCCGTGGCTCTGATTTAGATGACCCGAACATGAAAGTTCATCCCATCCTCAATCCTAACACACTAGTACACCCTAAACACTCTAAAAGTGGTCACAAAGTCAGACCAAACCTGGTTTAATTCGTTTTCATAATTCAATCTTAACAAAACACCATTTCAATCCTATCTAGAGCTCCGGGAATCGAAAAGACATGAATCCGGAGTCTAAAATTAATGTCTTGATGAGAGGAACTTATCTAGATACTTAAATTTCACTTTTATAATAGTTACAATATCAGAAATGATCGAAAAAGCTGCTGTCCCAATCAAATCAAACCGAATACATATGTATTTGAGCAATTCTACGCATACAATCATCATTACAATAATGAGTAATCATCATACTATTAAAATAAACATCAAAAACAGAACAGTAATGAAAAATTAAAAATTCTAGGGTTAGGGTTTATACCCTAATCGAGAAACAAGTAGTATAATCGAGTAGAGGATGATTAGTAGAACGCGTTGATGTTAATTACTTCTTGATCCAAGCTAGTTTGAATGATGATGATGATGATGATGTTGTTGGTGATGTGCGACAGCCAAGCAAGGAGGAAAAGGGAGAGAGCAAAATGAATCTTAGGTTTAGGTTTCTAATTTGGTGAATTGAAAAAATGAAATGAGAAAAAGTGGAAAAACAAGGGAGTAATCCCTCCTCCCTTATGGTTCAGCCAATGGGGGGTCATGGAGTGGGCCCCAGGGCCCAATTTTGCTAAATGTTTAATTACTTATGGCCCGAAAGCCCGAACGAAACCCGAAACGCGAAAACACGCTTACGCGATTGAAAATTCGGAGAGATAACAAATGTGCGACGAAAAATAAATATAAATACTATATATAATCATATGACCTTAAAATATCATATTTAAAATATTTAGGACTTAAAAATCCCAAAAGCTCGACCGTTGGTTTAAAAACCGAAAAGATTCGCCGGATAGAAATCCGCGACACGTAGAAACGTATAACTTAAAAATATGAATACAAATATTCACATAACACGAAATAATATATATATATATATATATATATATATATATATATATATATATATATATATTATTACAAAAATAATAATATAGGTCATAGAGATGACGTGGCACGAATAACAGTTAATGGTCGTTAAATAATTAACGGTAAAAGATAACGGAAAAAGTAGGGTCGTGAGAACAGGTTGTCGCAAAACGCGACAGATGTCGCTGTTTGACAATTTTAGCCATTTTAAATGGCATCTTTTGGGGGTGTAATGGTCTTTTCACTTATGGCCGGTTTTGGGAGTCTAAAAGTGTGACGACCCGGAAATTTCTGACCAAATTTAAAGTTTATCTTTAAAATGATTTAATGTTTTCGACACGATAAGCAAAGTCTGTAATGTTGAGTCTCAAGTTTTGGAACTATATTCATGTAATCAATTATTCTTTGACTGTTCTCGAAGATTCACGAACAATATATATATATATATATATATATATATATATATATATATATATATATATATATATATATATAACTTAATGTGCATATATATATATATATATATATATATATATGATTTCAAGTTATTTAGTAAACGATATTAACATTCGATTATTGATTCGATTGATATTTAGATAAGTTAACTAAAACGTTTAAGATGAACCAGTAAAACACTAATTTGCTACAGTATTTTCGAATTTCTACAGTACCCGAAAAGCTACAGTGTTTTCGAAAATCACTATTTGCTACAGTAACTTCGCTACAGTAAAACACATTTTAAAATGAAAATGTATATATGTATATGTATATACTACGAGATGATGATTTATAGAAGCAAATAACCAAAACACTTAATTGATTGAAGCTACACTTCGAGTGACATAGTTTATCAATGATTAAGTTTAATTTTTGATAAAGGTACACGTCGCGTAAAGAAAAGTACTAGTTTTCTAAGCGTACGAAAATGCATTCGAGAAACCGGAACCGGGATATAAGTAGAGTGACAACGTACGAGTCAACGGACCAAAAATTACAAGTCAACTATGCACGTGAATATAATATAATATATAATTAATTATGTAAATTAAATATATTATATATATAATATTTAAATATGTCGACAAGCAACACGATAAAACGAATCTGAGCTGGAAAAAGAGGCCTTGCGATCGCATGGCCAGTGTGCCTCAGACCCATGCGATCGCATGGGAAGGCTGGGCAGGCAACATCTATAAATTCAGTCGATTTCTGTTTTTGCACACACACATCTCTCAATATCTCTATCAATTACTCGTATAATTATTATTTATATTATATATTATTATTATTATTATTATTATTATTATTATTATTAAGATTATTATTATTATTATTATTAATCTTATTATTATTATTAGAATTATTATACATAAAATACTACGACGAGGTCATGAGCGGGTCACTTTTGAAATGGGTTTTCGAGCGGGATAGAGCTAAGGAAACTATGGGTTATAGCTATGGAGGTTATGGGTAACGTTCATGGGTATTGTTCGCAAGTCAGACCTAGTATTTATCATCTCTGTTGCGTCTACATACTTTCCTACAATATTGAATCACAATATTGATACGTGAGCATTCATATCTTATCTTTTGTATATTAATTGTGTATTCATGTCTAGTGCTCGAGTATATATATTTATGCATGCTTGTATGCTAAATTTTGTCATTAAATAGTTTATAATAAATCACGAATTAAATACATATATTACTGGTAAAAGGTATATGATATACATGTTTTTGGAAAGCTGGCGAAAAATCAATAACTTTTCATTTAGAAATCGCGTAATTTCGATGAACGAATCAAAAGATATGGTCAACTGAATTATGATTGACGTTAATTGGAATTGCTTTTGAATCTACAATTAATATTTAAAACAACTTGTTTGTAAGATTGATAAACTGGATTTTTGAATATTATCAACCGAGTAAATGAATCCTTATATAAGGTACGTCTCGTTTTGTTGAACTATTGTCAAAATTGACTTTTTGAAATGACTTTGGATAACTTTTGTATGTCGATCTCGAGCATTAGGATTGTGATACACTATGACCTGACCTAGATTGATAGACATTTATTGACCAACATATGTTCTCTAGGTTGAGATCTATGGTTATTTGGTAATCCGAGTTTCGGTCACATTTTGGTGAACGACTTTATATGCTGCTAAGGTGAGTTTCATTTGCTCCCTTTTTAATTGCCTTTGCAATCTATATATTTGGGCTAAGAATACATGCACTTTATTTTAAATGCAATGGATACAAGTACATACTAAATTCTACACCGAGTTTGAACCGAAAATCCCTTAGCTTAAGTAACTAGTAACTGCCAGTTATAAGAACTGGTGGGCGCGAATAGTTGTATATGGATCCATAGGGCTTGACATCCCCGTCTGTTCCAGGTATAGAAACCCTAACCTGAACTATAAAATAGATGTATGCTATTTGAGTGTAGTACATGTTAGTTTGCGTGTATTGTACATGTTGGTTGCATGTATGTTAAAACAGGGGTACTTATTATAATGTTAAAGCTTAGTTACCAGAGTGCTCAATCTTGTAGAATATTTTGATAAACATTTCTGGATGAAACAACTGAAATCTTGTGATCCACCTTTATGTACAGATTATGCAAAACATTAAAACTATGAACTCACCAACCTTTGTGTTGACACTTGTTAGCATGTTTATTCTCAGGTTCCCTAGAAGTCTTCCGCTGTTTGCTTATATGTTATGTGCACGGAGTCTTACATGGCATATTTTTTAAGGAAACGTTGCATTCACCAAATCATCACCATGTATCTTATTTTGACTGTATTGTCAACGGAAGTACTATTGTAAACTATTATTTACGGTGATTGTCTATATGTAGAAATCATCAGATATCGAAAACCTTTGATTTAAATATTCATTTATGGTGAGCCTTTTCAAAAGAATGCAATGTTTACAAAACGTATCATATAGAGGTCAAATACCTCGCAATGAAATCTATGAATGACGTGTTCGTCCATATGGATTTGGAGCGATCGTCACAGTTGGTATCAGAGCGTTGGTCCTAGTGAACCAGGTCTTGCATTAGTGTGTCTAACTGATAGTTGTTAGGATGCATTCGTACATCTGGACTTCGACCGTGTCTGCATGTTAAAAGTTTTGCTTATCATTTCTTGTCGGAAATTACATGCTTATCATTCTTAAGTCTAGACACGTTTTCCTGCATTTATTGCATAAATAGTGTATAGACAAAAATTCATATCTTAGCGTATCTGTTACTGTAAACTTTTCCTGACACCTTCCGAAAATTTCTCCGTGATTTATGGAATTTGGTATTATATATACATATGTAAATTATGTATTGAAGAATACTAAACTAAATTCTATAATCTAATTCATATCAAAAAATCATCTCCCTAATTATACAAGATGGATCCCGTATCTAGTTCAAATTCCTTAAACTCCGACAGCTATTCCGATATGGATATTCACCTGAATTCCGAAGATAGTATAACCGGAATGGATCAACCAATCAGCCATCACCTATTCTGGATGAATTGGGGATGGGTTCGTAGCCTGCTTAGTCATTGGAGACAAGAAGAAGGTGATCCCTTCCATCCACCACATTGCCCTCTTGGCGAAGAACCTGAAGCACTTACCGGCGAACCTATCCGAGACACCATTTTCTCTCTCATTTCCAGAGTGTCTCATCACGATTATATATTATCTCAAATTCTAGATCTTATTCGTCCACTCGTCCGAACCGACAATCACCCCGGTGTAATAGAAGAAGTCAACGAGCTTCGCGCTCGGAGTGTGGCTTTGGAGAATGTGGTGCAACGGTTACAAGCACCAGCAGCAACAGTACCACAATCAGCAACACCAACAGTACCATCACCACCACCAACAACAACATCCGCATCCCACACCTCAACATCACAATCTGTACCTCGAACATCAACGTCATACGCACCATAGATACTAAGGAATACCAACAACAACAAACGATGAAGTATTGATTCATAACTTCATCGAAGAAATATTTTTCAGAGAATATGTAGTTTCTAAAAGTTTTAGAGATTATATATTCTAGTCCTAGTCGAAAACCAGATGAGATTAATATTATATTAACTCATTAAATCCATGATTACATCTAAGGAAAATATATATGTAGGTATTTTTTCATAAAGATTGTAATTAAGAAAATTCTTTTGTACAAACTGTTAATGGTGAGAATATTTTAACGGGTAGGTAATACTCGAGAGATATATAAATTCACAATTAATATGTTACATTCTTCGATTCTGATTCAACTAATCATCAACTATACTCACTACTTTCACAACAATAAATATTCTTTTATAAAAATCAAAGCAATCATCCTCATCCAAATTTGATTACATATTTTGATTTTGACAAATCAAAATCCAAGTCAAGATTTAACAAAAGACATCATTCTTAGATTCCTACATTTTTCGAAGCTATACTTTGACTTCAAAACTGTGCTAGAACATCATAGAACCCAGAAAAGTATTTGTATCATTCAAATTCCTAGAACATCATATGAATATTAACGATTACAATCTATGTTCAAATTCCTAGAAATTCCTGAAGACACTTCAAATAATGAATCATCGAGATGATGATCCAACCACATGTTACCGCAGTCTTATACCTGAAAAACCCTCGAAATCAAAGTCATAGTTTAACACGTATCCGTGTCAGACCCTTTGGCATTTATTAGCTAAAATAACTTTTCAATCCCTTTTCAAAATAGACAGTTTTGTCACCACTCCAGCAAAATCACCTTCAATTGTTCATTCGAATAAGCCTTATTATAACGATTACCCCTTCATCATTGTTACCGGGGAACCTTTCATATTCCACCACATTAGCAGTAAACTTATCAACAACTTCATTGATCTGTGACCTTCCGAAAAATCATTATACTCATTGAAACCCCATCATGTACTCACCTACATCTTGTAACAATAATTTCCATACCAACTACTGGGAATTAGCAATCAGTATTTCGAATTTCGCAGCAATTCTACGCCAACAGTTATATATATATATATATATATATATATATATATATATATATATATATATATATATATATATATATATATATATATATATATATATATATATATATATATATATATAATGTCTATCTTTTAGACTTACATACTTCGAATGTGAAGTTTCTGAAAAACACCCCAAACTACGAAACTAGTTCTCCGAATTTCGGAAAAATACTGAAGAAGCAGCAAAAACTGTAAACGACCTTAACAGTCAAAAGTTTGATGATAAAGAATAGTATGGTGGTAAAGCTGAGAAAAGAGAAGGTTTGGAACTGGAAAACGGATTAAGCAGACCATGAAGGAGGCTGTGGACAAATCACAAAGACGAAATCTACCTTCAAAGAATACAAATGATTCAGTGTCTGCTGAAATCCTTAGCAAATACCTTGCTCCTTACTCTAAAACCCTTGCGGACAATATTCTTCATCATCATCTTATCTTAAATATTCTAAGATATCATCGTATCTTCCATTTTAAATATCCTCCATATTTCTGAAGATATTTTCATAATTATTCTTATCTGAAACCATTCATCTCTTCGCGCTATCTGTGTTACATCATAGAAGAAACTATTTTAGTTTCAAAAATCTGAAAAATTCGAAAAATGGATGTTTTAAAGTAATGTTGGAAATTGAAGCATGAGTTAGTATAATATAATGACACTTGATCAACGTGATTATATTACAGTAAGTCATGCTGAGTTTCTAATGGAACGTGATAAAGGTTCACAGATCATACCCTCATCATGAACCATGTTACATAACTCTTTCATTCTATTTAATCTCTAAATATATCAAGAAAATACTTTTCTTGATGATTCGGTCTTCCCAGATATTCTGGTAATTTGACAAATCAAGATCGTACCATTACAATTTATTTCTTAGAACATTAACTATGTTCATTCCGAAATGTATAGCTACGAATTCTGGACCATTATTCGCTTGACTTGAAGTCTGGAAGGAAAAATGAAAGCATGGAGCTCCTAAATATAAGGGAAAATATAAAGCCTGACAACAACACATATATTACAAACCGTGTATATCAATGCGTATAGCAATATAAAGACACGGGAGAATGAAAAATACTATAACTCCAAGGTAATAGTAGAAGAAAATAACTTCCTCTGGTGGCAGATGAAAAAGAAGAATGAAGGTTACGATAGCCAAGAAAATATCAAGAATCAGAACTGGATTAAGCATTTCACAATCTTTTGAAAGTATGAAATAAGGAAGAAGATGTAGGTGTGGTGAAAATAATGAAACGGAAGTGGTTAATTTATAGCAAAATATCAGACATAGCAATCGAGGCAGATTACGCATTTAAAGGAAATCTTAATTTTCTAAAATTTCGAAGAACCGAATCTTATTTAGATTATGAAGATTTTCTATTTCTTAAATTCCGGAAATCAATCGTAACTACGTCAAAAGTTAAGACGAATCTCTATTCTTTCATTTCACTCTTTTACAATAACTTCTCTCATACGCTTCGAGAAATCGGATTGTTTTATCCATATTATTCAATGGTGATAAAATTCTATTTACCAACTCATATTCGTCATGAAAACATTTTTATTGTTAGCAATGACGACCTCACTCAAATTTCAGTACGAAATTTCTTTAACAGGTAGGTATTGTGACGACCCGGAAATTTCTGACCAAATTTAAACTTTATCATTAAAATGATTTAATGTTTTCGACACGATAAGCAAAGTCTGTAATGTTGATTCTCAAGTTTTGGAACTATATTCATGTAATCAATTATTCTTTGACTGTTCTCGAAGATTCACGAACAATATATATATAACTTAATGTGCATATATATATATATATATATATATATATATATATATATATATATATATATATATATATATATATATATATATATATATATATATATGATTTCAAGTTATTTAGTAAACGATAGTAACATTCGATTATTGATTCGATTGATATTTAGATAAGTTAACTAAAACGTTTAAGATGAACCAGTAAAACACTAATTTGCTACAGTATTTTCGAATTTCTACAGTACCCGAAAAGCTACAGTGTTTTCGAAAATCACTATTTGCTACAGTAAAAAAAACTTTGCTACTGTAACTTTGCTACAGTAAAACACTATTTTAAAATGAAAATGTATATATGTATATGTATATACTACGAGACGATGATTTATAGAAGCAAATAACCAAAACACTTAATTGATTGAAGCTACACTTCGAGTGACATAGTTATCAATGATTAAGTTTAATTTTTGATAAAGGTACACGTCGCGTAAAGAAAAGTACTAGTTTTCTAAGCGTACGAAAATGCATTCGAGAAACCGGAACCGAGATATAAGTCGAGTGACAACGTACGAGTCAACGGACCAAAAATTACAAGTCAACTATGCACGTGAATATAATATAATATATAATTAATTATATAAATTAAATATATTATATATATAAAATTTAAATATGTCGACAAGCAACACGATAAAACGAATCTGAGCTGGAAAAATAGGCCATGTGATCGCATGGCCATTGTGCCTCAGACCCATGCGATCGCATGGGAAGGCTGGGTAGGCAACATCTATAAATTCAGTCGATTTCTGTTTTTGCACACACACATCTCTCAATATCTCTATCAATTACTCGTATAATTATTATTTATATTATATATTATTATTATTATTATTATTATTATTATTATTATTATTATTATTATTATTATTAAGATTAATATTATTATTATTATTAATCTTATTATTATTATTAGAAATATTATACATAAAATACTACGACGAGGTCATGAGCGGGTCACTTTTGAAATGGGTTTTCGAGCGGGATAGAGCTAAGGAAACTATGGGTTATAGCTATGGAGGTTATGGGTAACGTTCATGGGTATTGTTCGCAAGTCAGACCTAGTGTTTATCATCTCTGTTGTGTCTACGTACTTTCCTACAATATTGAATCACAATATTGATACATGAGCATTCATATCTTATATTTTGTATATTAATTGTGTATCCATGTCTAGTGCTCGAGTATATATATTTATGCATGCTTGTATGCTAAATTTTGTCGTTAAACAGTTTATGATGAATCACGAATTAAATACATATTACTGGTAAAAGGTATATGATATACATGTTTTTGGAAAGCTGGCAAAAAATCAATAACTTTTCATTTAGAAATCGCGTAATTTCGATGAACGAATCAAAAGATATGGTCAACTAAATTATGATTGACGTTAATTGGAATTGCTTTTGAATCTGCAATTAATATTTAAAACAACTTGTTTGTAATATTGATAAATTGGATTTTTGAATATTACCAACTGAGTAAATGAATCCTTATATAAGGTACGTCTCGTTTTGTTGAACTATTGTCAAAATTGACTTTTTGAAACGACTTTGGATAACTTTTGTATGTCGATCTCGAGCATTAGGATTGTGATACACTATGACCTGACCTAGCTTGATAGACATTTATTGACCAACATATGTTCTCTAGGTTGAGATCTATGGTTATTTGGTAATCCGAGTTTCGGTCACATTTTGGTGAACGACTTTATATGGTGCTAAGGTGAGTTTCATTTGCTCCCTTTTTAATTGCCTTTGCAATCTATATTTTTGGGCTGAGAATACATGCACTTTATTTTAAACGCAATGGATACAAGTACATACTAAATTCTACACCGAGTTTGAACCGAAAATCCCTTAGCTTTGGTAACTAGTAACTGCCAGTTATAAGAACTGGTGGGCGCGAATAGTTGTATATGGATCCATAGGGCTTGACATCCCCGTCTGTTCCAGGTATAGAAACCCTAGCCTGAACTATAAAACAGACGTATGCTATTTGAGTGTAGTACATGTTGGTTTGCGTGTATTGTACATGTTAGTTGCATGTATGTTAAAACATGGGTACTTATTATAACGTTAAAGCTTAGTTACCAGGGTGCTCAATCTTGTAGAATATTTTGATAAACGTTTCTGAATGAAACAACTGAAATCTTGTGATCCACCTTTATGTACAGATTATGCAAAACATTAAAACTATGAACTCACCAACCTTTGTGTTGACACTTGTTAGCGTGTTTATTCTCAGGTTCCCTAGAAGTCTTCCACTGTTTGCTTATATGTTAGACAAGCTATGTGCATGGAGTCTTACATGGCATATTTTGCAAGGAAACGTTGCATTCACCAAATCATCACCATGTATCTTATTTTGACTGTATTGTCAACGGAAGTACTATTGTAAACTATTATTTACGGTGATTGTCTATATGTAGAAATCATCAGATATCGAAAACCTTTGATTTAAATATTCATTTATGGTGAGCCTTTTCAAAAGAATGCAATGTTTACAAAACGTATCATATAGAGGTCAAATACCTCGTAATAAAATCGATGAATGACGTGTTCGTTCATATGGATTTGGAGCGATCGTCACAAAAAGATGATTCAAGCTTATCCTAACACATTAAACACTTATTCAACTTTATCTCATTCAATTTTAGAGAGAGAGAGTTAGGGTTTAGTGAGAGAGAGCTCACTTGGAGAAGAAGGAGACCAAATCTCACCCAAGTCCAAGTTTTAAAGTTGTTCCCTACGTCTCTAGCTACGATTTGATAGTGTTGGTAAGTCTTAACTCTGTGTTTTGAGTTTTAATTGGTTTATGGCTAGGGTTTTGTTTACTTGAGACTTGTAAGACCCATTTAGGTGTTAAATGGGTGAATTTGGGTTATATTGATGTAAGGAAAACCCTAATGGCTATAATCTAGGGTTTGGTCATGAAAATTGAGATTTGTAAGTGTTAATTGTGTTGTTAGTCACTAATACACTTGTTTAATGATGAAAGATTTGTTAATGGGTTTAAGTTTGACCAAAGTTAAAAGTCTATGTGTTAAGATGGGTCAAATGGGCAATTGTTGGCCTAGTTGGGCGAGATGGGTATGAAATACCCATAAATTGTGTTAGTTAGTGTTAGTAGACCCTAATCACTAGCTTTTAGTGATTTATGACGAGTCATAGCCATTAATGGGCGGTTTTGGTGGATGTGAGTCATTTAATGCTTTTAGGACATTAAATGCCTAAGGGAAAAGTATTGGTGGTTAGTCCACTAGAGTTGTATGTTAATTAAATGCATAATGTGATAGGTGCATTACATTGAAGGTTGCGAGCTTGATTCCTAGTTCACCAAAGGCGATAAGGTGAGTGGAATAATTATATATGTATGTATACGATTTATTTGCTTGTGGGGTATGGGTTAAATTTCGATGTTGACGATACCATATCCTAGAGTATATTGTTTGATTGTTTAGTTGAGGGTTAAAGTTCGATGTTGACGATACCTCAAGTATGGATTTAAAGTTCGATGTTGACGAAGCCATACCACTATTGTAGTGACATTTGTTTGATGAGGGTTTAAGTTCGATGTTGACGACACCTCATATGTGAGTTAAGTTCGATGTTGACGATACCACATTTATTGGGACGAATGGGGATTAAGTTCGATGTTGACGATACCATTCGTAGGGCTAGCCTTGGGATTTGAATACTAATGGATGTTGTGAACATCAATGATGTGTATTGTGTTGTAGCATATTGTATTGTTTGCGTTATATGCTATTGTTATACTAGCTTATGTTATCAAGGATTTAGCGTTATACATTTTGAAGGTATGCTAATTATATTGCTAGTATGTATGCGGATTTGGTATAAGTGTTTGCAAGTAAGTAAGTTATATATGTATATGTATAATTATTGCATTCACTAAGCTTTGCTTACCCCTCTCGTTGTTTACTTTTTAGGTACGAATGCGGATAAGGGAAAAGGGGTTGCCGGGAATTAGATATTCCCATTTTGATGCTTGTGGAAGCTTTTGGAAGTCGACCTAGGTGTTTTGGGTAGTTTAGCCCCAAACCATGCTCGAGTGTCGTTTGGTTTAAAACTATCAATTATGGGTCGAACTTGTATTACTTTTGATTAAGGGCCTTCGTGCCCATGATGTAAACTTTAAACATATCGTACGTTTAAATGGGTTGTATGAAGTGGTTTACATTGGCGATTATTCGAATGGCGTGTTATCGATAAAAAAAATTAGTTGGTTGAATGCGGATTGGGTTGTTTCACGACGAAAATGTATCTTGATTTGAAGAAAGAGTATTGGTGGTCGGGCATGAAACGTGATGTTGTTAAGTATGTTGAGCAATGCGTCACGTGTTTGCAAGTTAAGGCCGAGCAACAAAAGCCGTATGGTATGTTACAACCGTTAGAAATTCCAAAATGGAAATGGTAGCACATTACCATGGATTTCATTACAAAGTTACCAAAGACGGTAAGAACCCAATTGGATACGATTTGGGTGATAGTTGCTCGGTTGACGAAAAGTGCTTTGTTTCTTCCCATTCGGGAAACGATATCGTCGGAGACTTTGTCAAAGTTGTTTATCAAGGAGGTGATATCGAGACACGGGGTTCCTATATCTATTATTTCGGATCGGGATACTCGTTTCACATCTCGGTTTTAGGAAAAGTTTCATGAAGATATGGGTACACAATTGAGAATGAGCACGGCGTACCATCCTCAAACGGACGGTCAAACCGAACGTACGAATCAAACATTGGAGGATATGTTACGGGCGTGTATTATAAATTTCGGTGGTAGTTGGGATGAGCACTTGCCCTTGGTGGACTTCTCGTACAACAATAGTTATCATGCTAGTATTGGAATGCCACCTTATGAGATGCTTTATGGGCGAAGGTATCGAACTCCAATTTGTTGGGGTGAAGTGGGACAAAGGGAAATCGGGAGTACCGATTTAGTTTTAGAGACGAATAGTAAGATTGAGATGATTCGGACTCATTTGAAAGCGGCTCAAGATAGACAAAAGTCGTATGCCGATAAGCGTAGACGGCCGATTGAATTCCAAGAAGGTGACATGGTGATGCTTAAGGTTTCATCATGGAAAGGTATTATTCGGTTCCGAAACGGGGAAAGTTAGCTCCTCGGTTTATTGGACCATTTAAAATTTTAGCTCGTGTTGGTGAAGTTGCGTATCGTTTAGAATTACCCGAAGAGCTTGCGGGGATCCATAATACATTTCATGTTTCTCATCTCCGTAAGTGTCTTGCGGATGATTCTTCATGGGTGCCATTAGACGAGATTGAGCTAAACAACAAGTTAGAGTATGTTGAGGAGCCGATTGCTATACTCGATGAAAAGGTGAAAAGGTTGAGAAATAAAGAGGTGAGAACTTTTAAAGTTCAATGGCGTCGTAGTAAAGGTTCCGAGTTTAAGTGGGAGGCCGAAGAGTTTGTGTTGGTTAGTTATTTACTAGCACACCTAGATATTAAATGAATGGGTGTTATTTGGGTATGTTGGTGACCCAAATGGGTGTGTTGACTTTGAAATGGGTCAAATGAGTCTTGGGTGACCTAAGTTGTCTAATGAGTGTGAAAATGCGATAACTTTGTGTTAAAAAGTGTATTTAAGACCACAATCGAATTAATGTTAGGGGTTTGGCGTAATCCCGACCTAGTGTTAGAGTTAATGGTGCAAACGGGTCACATTTGCACTACGGGTCAAAATGACACTTGGATGGTGAGTGAGTTGGTCCACAAACTTGAATGTATGATTGATATATGTGCATAATGTAATAGGTACGTTATTTTGAAGTTTGCGAGCTTGGTTTATCATTTAACCGAAGGCGTTAAGGTGAGTGGGATATTTATGCACGTATGTATATGGTATATTTATTTTGTATGATATGGCATGACCCACGAAGCCGGAAGTGCCATAGTGCGTGTGAGTGTGCTATGATGTGAACCACGGAGCCGGTGGCATCATGGTACGTGTGTGAGATGTAAACCACGGAGCCGGTAACATCAAGTGTGAACCATAGAGCCGGTAGCACTATAAAATGGGGTGTGAACCACGGAGGCGGTAACACCGAAGTGTGAACCATGGAGCCGGTAGCACTATAAAAGAGTATGACTCAAATGTGTAGTGACGTGAACCAAGGAGCCGGTAGTGTCATAGTATTTCGTATGGTGTGAACCACGGAGCCGGTATCACCATGACGCGTGTATGGTTAACCATATAGTTTGTGTATGCATTGTAGTGTAGCATATTATATTTTGGAGTATATGCTATTGTTTATGCTAGTTACGGTATTGGAGGTTATTAGCTTTATACTTGGAGTTCGTATGTTAATATTATATTGCTAGCATGTTTGTGATATGTGAGTAGGCGGTTGCAAGTAGGTATATTATATATGCATGTGTATACTTATTGCACTCACTAAGCGTTAGCTTACCCTCTCGTTGTTTACCTTTTTAGGCTCCGGCGCGGACAAGGGCAAAGGTATCCGTTTGGATTAGTAGTGGCTCTCGAGGGTTTAGCTTTTGGAAGATCGACCAAGATTTGGGTAGTTTAACCCCCAAACACCATGCTCAAAGTGTTGTTTGGAATTTAAACTAATGTGGTCGAAACTTATATTTTGTACGAAACTCGTATTTTGGCATATGTGGGCCCGGTTTCGTAAAACTTGTTTTATTATTGAAACGTGCTAGTTTTAACTATTATAATGTGATGTGAAAAGTGTTTCGTCTAAAAGTGTCGGGAAGTGGGAGATCTTTAAGTGAAAAATGGCAAAACCGGACAGAAGCTGCCAGGCAGCCTGCGCGCCGCGCACAGGCTGGGCTGCGCGCCGCGCACCCAGTCTAGGCAGTGCAGTTTTAAATTTTTTTTTTTTATGGTTTGTTTTCGGTTGGTTAACGGATTGGGTTGTTACACTAAATCATATTAATATTTATTAAATCAATGTATCGGTTTAATATATATTTAAATTTATTATTATATTATTTATTTTATTATATGACTAATTTTTAAATCGTTATAATAAAAGAAATATTTATTGTTTGAAAAAAGATAGTTCAAATATTCTCTAAAACACTTTCATAATTATAGTATTATATATAATATATTATTAATATAATTATAATATCTATCGTTAGTTAATATTAATATATTATTATAAATTATATGGTAATATAATATAATATTTTAGGTAGTGAAATTGTATATTAAATCTAAATTAGTAAATCTAATAATTCAATTAATATATGAAAATAATTTATAGACTGGCACATGGCATGAGTAAATGAGGAGTTTACACGTGACAGAAATTAACACGTAGGATTATTTTCACGCGCTTTATATAATGTATAGATGGATATATAAATGTGAAAAAGTCACGCAGTTCTAATTAGGTTTGCTTTCAAAATAAATTATGAGTGGTCTCTAGTTTGAGCCTCTAAACAAACATTTTTTTAACCTTTATTTACCTCGTATTCATTCAAATTTTGAACTATAAATTTGTAAGTTGAGGTCACACGTATATTAGAATCATTCATATATGCGAGCGTCCGCTAAAGTTTTACACAAAAGAATTACCGTTCATTCATTCATTAATAACTGATAATATGTATTTTCGGTCAGCGACTAATAGGTAACAGAGCTTGTCAAAAACTCCTTAGCAGGGTGGATTGCTGACTAAGATGAAGAAAGAGTTGTTGTCTGACTCTATTCGTTTATTTTCTTTTAAATGGTTACGTAAGTAATCTCCTTTGGGACAACTGGCTCATGAAGCCCGCATAATTCCGTTGTTGTGTTTTTCCTAGTTTCTAGTTTCTCGTTTCTCGCTAGGGGTGTAAACGAGTCGAGTCCAGCTCGGCCAGGCTCGAGCTCGGCTCGTTTAAATTTCATAGATCTCGAGTTCGAGTTCGGCTCGTTTAATATTTTACAAGTTCAAGCTCGGCTCGAGCTCGACTCGAGCTCGACTCGTGAATTACATATTCTTGTTTTTCTTTATAAAATTTAAATTTATTATACTATATATTTATTGTTTTTGTAATTTTTTTCACACATAATAAGATTTACAAATATTCTTTCAACTATTATTGATACAATAGTAATTATAATATAATTATATATATGATATTTTAAAAAAAATTAAATTTGTGTTTATAAATGAAAAACTCGTTTAGACTCGCAAGCTTGTTCGAGTTCGAGATATGAAGCTCGGGCTCAAGCTCGTTTATTAAACGAGTGATATGTGATATCGTACCTTAAAATATCTTGCTAAAAACTTAACAATTATCACACAATTAAAGGCAACTATAACCTAATCATGCAGTAATCTATAAGTAATTTGACCAGTTCGTTCCACAGAGAGCAGTTTAATCAAGATCTTAAAACTGTTAATTATCCTAGAGATTTGATTAAGAGATTTGGTTTGTATTTCAATTCACGCAATCAACGTGAAACAAATGAAATGAATAAATAGTTAAGATAAAACAGTGTCCACTTGAATAATTCACTATTGATATGGATTGTTCTTGCAATTATTGCCGATTATTATGTTTTTAATATAGTTATAGGACTTCTCACAAAGTTCTAATCAATCAAAGTGAGTAAACTCACATAAACACACTTCAAAAGATTAAACTATATTTTGATAGAAATCAATGAGACTTGATTTGGACTAAAGTCACATAAAATCCTAATTATAACAATCACTTGCAATAATTACACTATTATGTAGTTCACAAGCCTTTCAATTACCAATTAAATCAATGACACAATCACTTGAAATCATTTCTCTAATTGTCTAGATCACCTAAGTGTTGAAGCATAGATTGCATCTCAATTTAACTCACATTAAACGAATAACAACCTATGTAATTGAATTAAGAACATAGAACATGCATAATAGTGGATCTTTAATCAAACACGGTCAATTTCAATCACAAAACATTAAATTCAAATGATAGAACAATCCAATATTCATAGTTTCACATTCAAGCAAACACTAAGCTGACTTAGCCTAGCATATTAAAGTAGCAAGAAACAAATAAACAATAAAAACTAAGAGTATTCATGATTACAATGATAAACTAATGATAAAACAAGTACCGAAAGTTATGATTAATCGAATGGAAGTAAAAGTTGAGCAAGTCTTCAATGGTAGGATTGAGGTCTTCAAAGAACTCTTCTTTTCGTAACTGGGAAACTGCACACCCCTTTAGGGTTAAAAACCGCGACTATTTATAATTGCTCAAAAAGTCACCTGACCGGGCCCGCTTCGCGACCGGGATAGACCAATCGCGACCGGGATCATACTTTTGCATCGCGACCGCGATGCCTGAGTCGCGACCATGATTTGTCTGTTTTCGATTTGTTCAACTTCTGTCAATGTATTACGGTCGGGATTCAATCAGTTGCGGCCGTGATCAGCTCCAGACTCAGTAAAACTTCAATTTCTCGCGTTCAAACATACTTTGAGCTTAAATATAACCAATACTCAACAGAAAACAACCAAAACATTAAACCAAAGACCTCTGGAGCTAGTATTACCATTTTATCTCAAATAACCACAAAAGTCTTCACATTTCCGCAAATAAATAACAATAAAGGACCGATATCGCGATGTAATATATGTATAATTTGAGCGATATCAACGAGCTTTGAATTAAGTTCAAGCACGGGCTCTCGTATAGGCTCGGCACAAATCGTGCTTATAACGAGTCGAGCTCGAGTAGCTCGCGAGTAGCTAGGTTCAGTTACAGCCCTATTCTAGCATTTTCTAATAAAAGATAGTTGTGTCGTTCACAAAGAAAATATCGACATGTTTTATCATAATTGTCACCCTACCGAACCAAAATAGCCAAACAATAACTTGTTGATTACAAACCACTCATACTTGCAACATGTCAAAAGGCTGGCACTCACATAAATATTTCATCTTCCACAATATTTGGAAGTTGCATATTCGTCTAAAAGAAAGGTACATGCCTTTTACATTTTTACAAAAACCATTTAATAATGGGTGATGATATGTACAAAACTACTTTTTACACATACACAATCAAACATGTTTTACAGTGTTGTACAGTACAACACTATAAAGCATATTTGGTTGTGTATGTATAAAAAGTGGTTGTGTACATATCACTCATCTTTAATAACGGCATACTCAATAAACATAGGGAGTATGTTTTTGACTTTTTTCTATTCAGATCACCAGAAGAGTGCAATAAACATATGGAGTATGACATTCTTACCAATACCATTTAGTTGACATAATAAACATACGGAGTATGTTTTTTTCTGTTCATATTACCGGAAGAGTGCTATACATGGGCGGATCTAATATGGAATGAGTGGTTGCACGGGACACCAATGAAATATGTAATGTAGTGGATTTTTTTTTTTTTTAACTAGCAATACCACTAGATAGTGTTAATTTTTTAGTGACACCGTTAAAATAAGTTATATAATAAAACATTTTTAAAATATTTTAACTAGTGATACCGGTAAGTACCATTTCAAAATCCGCCGCTAGTGCAATAAATGGCTTAACAAAATCTTTTTGACTATTTTGACCATTTTCTTACTAGTCTCCGGTAAAATTGGTATCTTGTATTCTTGTGTAACTATGTAAGCTAGTGATGTGTGAAAACAAACACACGGATGGATCAACCTAGCTAGCTACCCAGTGAGACCTCATTAAACCTAAGTGAAAACAAGGTATGGCCATTTTAAAATGGGAACTAAAAGGAAGCTGATCATAGTACACAAGAGACCAGTCTATTTTATTTTATCTATCTATAGGTACATGCTCAACAATCCATGTGCTTTAAGTAACTCATAGACCCGCCCATTCATGGACCACAATTTCATGAGCACGTAACGATAAAATCCCAGAAATATAAATGTAAGAGATAAAAAGATTGTTGCAAAGTAGTTACACATTGACTTATTTTAGATGAAAGTTGTCTATGTAGGGTTGAGGGTGATGGGTTTGTACTAGATGGTGAGGTAGGGGGCACCATGAGTCGAATGTGGAGCGAACATATGTACACGAAAAGGTGTCGAAAGTTGGAAAAGTCCGAGCAATAAATGGATTCGTCAATCTATTTTAGCATAAACAAATAAAACGCAAATAGTTATACAATCGTGGTTTCCTCAGTAGGATTATAACAGTATAGATTGGAAAACGATGTCTCTAACTCTCAAACACGTTGAGAATTTATAAGATTAACAGTTGAAAACAGAGGTGGTTTACCTGATAATTTATTGAACGGGACAAACAATTCGTTATGGAGATCGATGAGTCTAACCATAAAAGTATCTAGTATTTATAACAGACTGTAAAACATAATTCTATGTTACTAACTTACTATGAGCTGAGTATGGAAATGGTAGGTGAAAGAAGAGTATCTATATATCCAAAACCTTAATGGCATTAATAAGTTACAATTCACTTTCTGACTTGGTTGCTTTTCCCCTCTCACATGGTTTCAATAACTACCAGTGTAACTAACCTTCAATTAAAGCATCAATCTAACAACTGTACTTGATAAGTGTTTGAAGAAAGAAAACAGAAATATAAATAATTACCAAAATATGTAAGATGAAGCAACAATCTAAGTTGTGTACAGAGATGTACCAAATATAAGTATCAACATTAGGAAAGATGAGTTCGATCTGAAAGCAAATTTTAATATGCAAGAATCACTTAAGAGTTAAGACAACCTGGGCAAGTCAACATGTTAAGATTCATTAGCACGTCTTCAGTTAACGTTAACTGTAGTAAACGATAGATAATATAATGACGGTGAATACTTTTCAGCAAATTTTACATAGAAATGTTTAATTTGGGCTATACTTGTAAAACAGGTCAAACATGTATTAAACTTACGTCAAATGGGGTAAAATGGGTCGAACGTGATTTGAAGTGTATATATCTCTTTAGTCCTATCACATTTTGATATATTAATATTATTAATTAATATTTCTTAATAACATCCAGGAACCAAAAAAAAAAAAAAGATGCTGGTGGGTTTAGCCCATCCCGACTTACCCATTTCGACCCATTACACAGCGTCACAGCTTGCGTATTAGGCAATCTCTACCTCAAGTTTCCAATTGGATACATGACACTGAAGAAATGTTAATGGTCCAAATCATACTCTATAACCAATAAGGATTGCAAGCTAACTTTGGTATCACTGGTATTGTAACGGTACATATTTCTATAAACCAAAGCGCTATAAATAAGGAATTAAAGTTCAATGAGAAAGTAGTACGGAGTAATAGATAATCCGAAATCAATAAGGGACTACAAAAGTTGCATGTCGATAAGATAGAGCTATTTAAGTACATGATTACATGAGAAGATCAACTTGAGCTATTTGGTTTGTCATTCAAGATACTTAGCCGCACCGTAGACAACGGTTCCGGCAACAAACAAGAACACTGTTGGTGTAAATGAAGGATAAAGATACTTGACAAACAAAGCGTCCAATTCTTCAGGAAGAAAACCTGCTCACACAGAATATTTTAATCAAGCACAGAACATAAATAGTGATATAACAAAATCTTGCTATATGATCGGAAATATAAGCATTATATCTACATGAAATACAGTCTAAAGTTAAACGGTCCTGTGGTTTGATTCATTAATAATTCATTGTTCAAAAAGAATACTTTTTGGGAATGAAGTATTCAACAGGATGAGGAATAGCTGTAAAAGTTGCACCTTTATATATAATTTAAGGTGGAAATTTTGACCCATTCACTAATAAATAGAGCGATTTGGGTTATGTTTGATGATTTAATCTCTATCAGGTCAACTGTGTAAGGTAGACGGAGTTAGCTTAAAAAGAAAAAATGGCAAATGAGTTGAAAGTCACCTTAAATAAAGTTAATTATAATGAATATAACCTTGTAGGTAGCTTTATCGATAAATTCCTATTATATTATAGAGTTTAATACTGTAATCATATTTCACACACAAACTATATGTAGACCAAAAAGTTCAAAATAGACAATCTTTTTACAGTCAACCCAAGCCTTACAACAAATAACCATTTAACTCGTTACCCACCAGATCCAACTTTCATCCCTAATATCAGATAGTTAATTACATACAGTTATCTAGCTACAGTATCATTTAGCAACAGGTTTAACCTACTTTAAAACTTACTTTTATCTGTCTTTACCTGCATCTACCTTGCCCTTAAGTAACTGCCTTTGATACACACCCAATTGCACGTTTCTACATGGGCCTTGATTTCAATAACTACGAATATGTCATTACTTATGTACAACCATTGTAGCCCTAATCTAATAGATATCTTCCAAAGTTTCTTCATATTACCATAGTTCTCAAATCGCAGCTAGATTCTAAACACAAATCTCTTTACAAAACATCAATAACTAAATGCAGATCATTCGGACGTAAACTTAAAACAATCATTTGATTCCTTGCTTTAACAACAAATCATAACATAGTTATATTTACAATGATGTCGTTGCCTACTAAGCTTCACAGTACGATTTAGGAGTAACTATATAATCTGCTTTACTACTAATTGGAACCTTGTAAGCACTATGAGGCTAATTCCTATCCAATCTCTAAATTGATTCTTTCATTACCTAGTAAATCTTCAGTTAATGAAGCAGATTAGTATTTTCTTCAATCCAAATTATCCTTATATCGTACTCAAGAACACACAAACATAAAATTTGAATCAAAACCAAACCTCACTAATTATTATATATTTAAATTAAAAATTCAATATCAATGAATAAAGTATGGACGCCTTATCTGGTTGCTTGCGTCTTTCATTATCGTGATTCGGAATTTCTAGATGACTTCTTATTCAATTACATATGGACGCCTTATCTCGTTGCTTTATCCCAGTTCATCATATTTTGTTACAGTTCTTCGCCATCATATGCAAGCAGATGATTACTCTGTGATGTATGTTGAAAGACGAAAGTTTGATTGTTTGTGTCATTTTAATTGTTTGTTGGCGTTTCAATTGTTTGTTGGTTTCAATTAGATCACTGAATCTTATCAAATAGATTGTTTAGTGTGTATCAATTCGTACATCTCTTGGAGGCACCTCTAATCTATAGGTCAAAGAGTGCTTTTTGCACCAATACACACCGTTACTCATAGTATAATGCAAGTTAGGTTTTATTTCAAAATCCGGCTCCCGGTCTTTGGACCCTTGACGAGCTTCGAAGAGTACAATTTTTCTAACAGAGAGATTGGAGTAGCTGACGGGACACCATCAAAGAAGCTTCCACCGCCCGATCATATCCGTTTTATATCTCAAGAATGTTCTAACGAACAACTGTCATAGGACAGGCTCTTCGTGTAGTTACTCTTGGAAAGCACCCCTAACAACTGCCATCAGACAGCGATGCGTCAAGAGAACTCCATAACCAACTGTATGGCAAATGTGTTATCAAATTCCGGGCGAGACTCGATTTCGAGAACTCACAGATACTCAGAAGGCCAGCAGTGCCTTTAGCTAATGGTCAAAGATATATCCTGATTTAATTTATTATTTATAGAAAAAATAAATAAATAGAAATTGAATTTTGGAACTCAAGCTTCTACCACCACAAGTTAATGTGAAGCCCTAAAACACTGGTGAACTACTGAACTACATGTCCAACAACAATATCCATTTGATGAAAATCGAGCTCCATGGCCATTCTTATTTTGCCGTGCATTCCTACTACTTTGTTATCACCGCAAAATCGTCGTAGCTCAGTTTACATTAATACCGTCCGACGTACATCTCCGGCCACCGTAAAATGCTCGACTTCAAATTCAATTACCACTGGCGGTGGCGCTGCTGTCGTTTGGTACAAAAATGATCTTCGTGTAGATGATCATCTAGGTTTAATTTCTGCATCATCATCGCAACATTCAACGGTTATTCCTCTTTATGTTTTCGATCACCGGATTCTTAACAGTAAGTTTCTTCAAAATAGCTTTATATGTAACACGCTTTGGATTATAGTATTTAAAGCTATTGAAATGAATTGAACTATTAACATATTGTAGTTACTTTGTGAGGAAACCCGGCCCAATCCGAGGGCATGAGCGGTAAAACCCCCTCCCCACTGACTCCGCAACGCTATGTGCGGAATGCACCCTTGGGTGGAATTCAAGGGTTAAGGGGAAACCTTGTGTGCAATGCTGCACCCCACGGGAGTCGAACTCCTGGCCACCATCACGTGAGCTACAAAACAAGGTTATTGGAGCTCATTATATTTGTATCTTATGCAGATTTCACTGAGGAAATGCTTGAGCTGCTTCTGTTTGCTGTGAAGGATTTGAGGCAGTCGTTGAAGGATTTGGGATCGGATTTGATGATCAGGTTGGGGAAGTCGGAATCTGTTATTCAAGATCTTGTAAAAGAGGTTGTTACCTTGTGATTTTACTTGATAACTGAAATTGAAAGATGGAAATTTTGAGTATCGAAATGACACATAATGAATTTGTCACCTAGGGTTGGAACAGGTCAGAGTTTCAAACATATATACACAAGAAGAGGTGGAATATGACTTACGGTTAGTAATTGAAAACGTTAAAGAAAAAACGTGTGACAGGAATTTTGAAGAAGACGGTCCTAAATTCTTTCTATGGAGCACTCCTTTTTATGATATGAAGGTATATTTTTGGTTCACTAGTGTTGGATTGTATTTCTTCTGTCATGCTGATGTAATGTAATATTTCTAGAACATCGTGGACCTTCCTTTGTCATATAATGAATTTCAAGGATTAAATCTGCAAGTGCATTCACCTCTTTCAGCCCCAAAATTACCTTGCGTACCGACAGACTTTGCTTGGGGTAAGTACTAGAGTATTTTTTTTGGAATCTAATATGTGGTTTTACATTGAAATTGATATTTTTTTAACGATCCAGGTCCTATGCCAACGCTCGATGAATTAAAGGAATTCATGGATGAGAACCCGTATAAACTGAAAGATAGTTGGAGTTCGATTAAGAGGAGTTCTGCTGAATATGTATTGCAGAGTGCTAGGATAAAAATGTCAAATGGTGTGACTAATAGTCAAAGCAATTGGGATTCTGTTACTTCTCGGATTAAGAAGAAGAGATTGAAAAAAACAGCATTTATAACAAAACAAGGAAACTTTGTTGGAGGCGGAACTGGTGACGTGCTTAATGCATTGTCTGCGTATTTAAAATATTTGGAGGGTACTTCACGGGATGATTGGCAAGAGTACGTACCTCATGTGGTTTTTGATTATATTACTTATTGTGATTTTGAGACTGAATTATGTTTCAATTTGGGTGCTTATTGTGGTAGGGTGCATGAAAGATTACGTGATGCTGAAACCCGAGAAGGAGCTTCGTTTGGTGTTATTTTTGGACCTGCCCTTCAGCTTGGTATTGTATCCCGAAGGAGAGTATATTACGAGACCCTAAAGTATGAGAAAGAGCGAAATGGTGGTTTTTTGTCACCTTTTGGCTACTCAGCTGTTACTATAGCTGCTGCAGCTGATCATGTTTGTTCAAGAGAGGTGTGCTTTTCCATATTGGCAACATACAAATACAAATTTGTTCTTATTAACAACTGCAAACTCTTTGCGACCCCCTCTAGCTTTTCCAAAGGGTGACAAATTGGGTGGGCTGGGAAACGGGTCACAACAGTTTTGGATACAATGAGCAATTTCTTTGAAGCTCTTGTGTGTGAGCGTGTCTATGTGATTAGTGTGTACAATATGACTAAAGATTACAGTATTTCAGTAATAATCCACTTATTAATAAGGTGATTTATAATATTTTTTGCATTTAAATACATTTCGGATTACTTTCAGCCTGTCTAACCAGTTCAGACTCTATCCTAGTCGATCCATTTCTATAAACGGGAGATTCCACTTCTACTTTTTCTAAATGGTGGGTGGATGGAGGCGGTCATGATGGTGGATAGAATGTTATTTTAACTCAATAATATCTTTTATTTTTTATTTTTGTGTGCTACAGTGGTATCGTCTTTTGGCTTCAAAGAGTCTAGTGGATTTCACAAATAAATATTCTACTCGGTACTGGAGGTGGAAAGGTCATCTGATACAGGTTGGTCTAAGAAAATAATGTCACTTAAATTTATAGATGGAAGAACCAATTTCAGTCAAGATATGAATTTATTTATTTGTTTTTGTTTTCAGTATGCTGTTATGGGTTGTGAAGGTCCTGCTATCCTTCTTGTACACGGTTTTGGTGCTTTTTTGGAGCACTACCGTGACAATATAAACGACATAGTTAAAGGTGGCAACCGTGTTTGGGCCATCACACTTGTAGGATTTGGAAGATCAGAGAAACCAAATATCGTATACACTGAACTCATGTGGGCTGAGTTAGTCAGAAATTTTGTAGTGGATGTTGTTGGGGAACCCGTTCACCTTGTTGGGAACTCGTTTGGAGGTTTGAATATATATTTTTATTATTATAAACCACCCTATCTCTAAACTCGTTTATAGTAAGATGCAGAGGAAGTATAGGAATTTACATCTTTAATCACTGTCTCTAGGTTATTTTGTGTCTATTGTTGCTGGCTTGTGGCCTACTTTAGCTAAGTCTGTATTGCTCTTGAACAGTGCGGGCCATTACATTCCAGGATACTCTTCTGTACCTTCTTCCAAGGTAAGAACGCATAAAACGATAATCGAACGATTTCTTTTCTTCAAGAAAGAATTTGACTTTTCAGATGCATTTGACTATATTATTTCAGGAAAGGAAAAGTACAGGAATTGCATGGTTTGGTGCCAGGGGGCTTTCGTTCTACCTGAGGCTGAGCTTTAGGAACTTGGTGAAGCGTTGCTACCCAACTGTAACTATCTGTTCATATACTTGTCACCGTATCCATCTGAAACTTTATGGATTATTACATTTTACTTGTTAATTAATTATATAATTATCTGCAGAGAACAGCTCGTGCTGACGAAGGGCTCCTGAATGAGATGGTACGGGCAGTATCCTTTTAGAACGTTGACACATTTTATCTGATAATTACTCTTCTAACAAATTATAGACAGATACACTGTGTAATATCTGGATTCCTTAACGAACGTTAGTCATATGATCCTGGTGTGCTGGTGGTTCTCGAAAGTATTTTCACATTTGATCCTTCAATTCCTCTTAATTATCTTCTCAAAGGGTTTGAGAGTAAGGTCCTCATTATCCAGGTAAAAAATGTGATGGGCAAGGAATTCTTGCTCTTTGTTTATATTGTTTTAATCTGCTACAATGTAAAATTATTTCACGTGTAATCAGGGCATGAAAGACCCGATCTCTGACTCCCGAACGAAAGTAAGTGTAGTCAAGAGACACTTTAAAGAAATCGTAATCAAGGAGCTGGATGCAGGTAATTCATTTACTCTGCTACTAATTTGTTTATAGAGGTTGAAATTTCAAATAAGTTAGAGGTGGCAGATTTTCTGATAGATGGTTTTATATAATATACATGAGATGGGAATCAAGTATTTGAGCCCGATTCTGAAGCGTTACTCAAACTGGTTGACCCTCCCATTTTGCCACATCTAGAACGTATAAGACCATGTATAACAAGGGCGTGCTCAGGCTTGTGTGCCACCAACACATCAAGGCGTGTTGGAGGTCTTCAATGTCGGCGTGTGTGCCAGGAGCACGGGGAAGAAAGAAGGCGTGCAGGGATTTTCCTTTTTTTGATTGGTTCAATTTTCTTTTTTAGTTATTTTTTATCCTCTTTTTCACCCAATTTCCAATCAGATTTTAACACATCACCCAATATGCCACTCAACACGTCACCCCATTATTTCCCAGTTTACTAGCACGCCCGCCAAGCACCCCACCCCTACCCATCAACAGGCCCATTTTTCCCGCCATGGTTAAAGATGGTCTAAGTTATCTCACGTTGTCTTAAATGGTATAATCTCAGGCCACTGTCCCCATGATGAGGTACCAGAGGAAGTCAACTCTATTATCCGAGAATGGGTAGTCAATATCGAAAGCAGACGTGATACCTTGAAAACCACACTCAAGGATGGAAGCAGAATGGCAGCCTGAGTGAGTGAGTGACTAATGAGAAAACATTAACATGACGTTGGGTGTTCCAAACCCCATAGCTGAACAATGCAAGCGCCATGTCTTGTCATATACTCGTAACTGGGTTTGCTAAAAACTTCATTATTGTAAAGACAAGCTATGTAGACGGTTATGTTATATAAGCAAATACTCGACGAGAGAAATACAATGGTGGCCTGCGCAGCTAAAGTAATTATACACAGTTTTTGACTACAGTATTTATATTTATATTTATTTCCTATATGTTGTTTATCAAATAGTGTTGGAGAAGAAAAACATAAGTATTTTATCTTTCAGTTATTCAAGCACCTGATAACCCTACTTCCTCTAATTGGATAGTTTCTTCTCACTTTTCTTAAGTTGGTTGATAACTGAATTATTTCTTATCATTTCCTCACGTCCATTTTATTAGAAAGGCTTGTAAATTGTAATATCATGAGCTAATACCTCCATTTTGGTACCTTGTAATCCCAAATCTCCAGCAAGGTAATTAAATACGTTGCAGAACTTCGGTTCAAAACTCCAACCTCTGATACTGATGTCTACGAAGATGACCTTTATCTTCACCTCTTAATGAGAGGCAATCGGTACTTTTGTTTCTTCAAAAATTATGCGGATGGTCCACGTGGTTTGTAGCAAATTACTAGTATGCTCTATTATGCTTATTATGACGTGGATGGTGTTTGTAATTTTCTATTGTTACGTTGCTAGTCCCTATCTTTAATGCCCCTTGAAAATTTTTGTTAACCCCCCCTTGTGCCAGGCATGTTGGGTAGTATTGTCATTTTACATAATCATTTTTTTTAACAGTAAACCCCTCATGTATATAACGAGTACAAAAAGCCCGCGTTTTGCTGCAAGGTGGTTTTCGTCGGTTATCGTTCGAATAATCGAACGTTTAAAACAAAGAGTGAATAGTCGGGCAATTAAACGGTAAAAAGAATAAAGGAAGGAAAAAAGGATGTAGGATAAAGTTTTTTAAAAAATAACTTCGTTGCAGGATTTTTTTTCCCGGTTAACGGTCGGTTGAATTTACATTTTAAAACAAACCTGTTAACGATCAGTTAACTTAACGTTTAAAAATGAATGAAAAAGCAACAGGGAAAAAGGAAATAAAAAATGTTGTACAAAAAATTAATGAAAGAAAAAACAAAAAATAAAAATAAAGGGCCGGCTCAACTGGGTTGGGTTAAACCAACCGGGTTGAATCCACCCGGTACTGTTCACAATCTTATCAAAATTAGTATTATAATATAATATAATATAATATAATATAATATAATGTGAGGTGATTCAGTGATTTTTTTTACATCATCACTTTTTCGCTATATACTACAAAATACGATTTAATAATTACGATTTCACCATTTACTACAAAATACGATTTAATAATTACGATTTAAACTATTGTACTGTACAACATTCTACTGCACATTTAATGATGTATGCGTAAAAATGGTGGTGCACCTCCGTTTTTTTAACGTTAGTAAAAACTAGTTGTGGAGCCCTCGGTTCGCGCCGGGGGCTCCGTTTTGAATGCAAGTTAAAAAAAAAATCTTGATATATTTTGTAAAAAAGAATTTTTTTTTTCGACATCTAACATTAAAGGGTTGTTCCTTTTGTGAAAGTTGCTTATTTTTGCGTTAAACTTAGTTGATCTATTTTGTAAAAAAGAATGTTTTCCGACATCTTTTGGTAGCATTGAAGGGTTGTTCTTTTTAAGAAATTTGTTTCTTTTATCGTTGGAGACAAAAAAAAAAATGTAGCACAGTAGTGGACCTATGTGGGTCCTACTGTTTGAGCGCAGTGTAGAAGTTGGTAAAGCGTGGTGGGTGTTACGGAGTATTATTCAGTATTTTTGGTTTGTGATGAGATAAATAATAATTTAGAATATAGGTATAAAGTGGGGAGTTCATTTGTATTTTAATGAAAGTTAGGGGGTTAGGTTTGTGAAAAGTGAAAAACTGAATAATACTATTCATAATTAATAAGACAAATTTTGTCTATTAATTATATTGGTAAATGCTTGCACTGAGTACTATGTGGTAACCCGACTCCCACTTGATTTTGAGTTTTTGACATATACATAACAATACTAACACAGTAAATAGTAGCCATTCTGTTCTAAAAATAAATAAATAATCTCAGCAACCGGAGCTGGAGCAGCAGCACCTGTAGTTGGCCTTTACATCACATGAAGTCAAAGATTTATTATCAGATCAAAAGCAAACGGAACGGGCCAAGGGCAAATGGTACAAACGTAGTTATTCAATTCCAAGGATGAGAGAACAGTTTGATGGAAAAGTCAAGTAAACGTAGTTATGGTGAAAAATAACCCGATTCAATTGCTGCTACTTCTACAGTTCTACTGCTGTTTCTTCTTCAATAAATCTATGATCTGTTTGCGATAGCTGCAAGATAGAGAACAAGTTGGATGCCTGTTCAAGTTTGGTAATTTTGACTTGGGAATTGCTAGAATTTTAGAGTGCCCACCAGGTGTTTGTTAAAAGTCCCCTGTGGGTTTTATCTTGGCTTCATGGTTTTAATTATGTTACTGTGTTTGGGGATTTTGCATCTGTCATTTTTGCTATGCACTACAACTACAGGTTGTGTGTAGCTATGTCGCATGCCGCTGTGAAGTTTCATTGCCCCTTTGTGGGTCTTAGTGGCTGTCAAAATGGGAGTGGAAATGGGCTAGTTAGAAGTTCTCTTATCAAGCATCTTAGTGATCGTCATTGTGGTATCGATGCGCGGGATATCACTCGACATTCTCTTACTTCTAATTTGGATGTTTATACTGAGGCTGATGTTACTTTTAGGCGTATGGGGATTTGGTTATGTGGTGTTTGCTACAAAACACACACGGTACGTGCTAAGTGCCGTCATGGTAGGGGCCCGGATGTGCCGCCCCCCGATGAGGGAAATGGTGTTGTTCGTTTTGTGCTTCATAATTTTACCAAGCCAATAGCTCCCTCTTCTCCTGCTCGACTTTGTATTGAGGATGGTTCGGTGCGTGATCATAATTGATAATGCTAAAAACGAACATATATTTCATAGCATTATTCCTCAAGAAAGACAAGCTTTTAGTTGCAATTGTTCTATTTACAAGTGATATTCGTTTAAATAATAAAAGGTGAAGACAAAAGACAGATTCGACGATTTGAAGACGCAAACGACCAAAAAGCTCAAAAGAACAAAAGACAATCAAAAAGGTTCAAATTATTGATAAGAAACGTCTCGAAATCACAAGAGTACAAGATTCAAAACACAAAGTACAAGATATTAAATTGTACGCAAGGACGTTCGAAAAACCGGAACCGGGACCAGAGTCAACTCTTAACGCTCGACGCAACGGACTAAAAATTACAAGTTAACTATGTATATAAATATAATATAATATATAATTAATTATATTAATTATATATATATTATATATATATATTATTAAAACCGTCGGCAGCCAGAAACTCCAAGGGTGTGAAATGAAAATACCTCTCCGCGACTCGCGGAGTTTGAAGGCCATTTTGCCGCGAGTCGCGGAGCCCCAAAAATCAATTCTGGCTATAAATCAACCCGAATTCTGATCAAAAACATCATCTTTTTTCTCAATCTCTCTCAATATATACGTAATATATTTATATTTATAATTTATATTTTAATTTTAATTATAATTCTAATAATAAGGGTATGTTAGCGAATGTTGTAAGGGTGTAAGTCGAAATTCTGTCCGTGTAACGCTACGCTATTTTAATCATTGTAAGTTATGTTCAACCTTTTTATATTAATGTCTCGTAGCTAAGTTATTATTATGCTTGTTTAAAACGAAGTAATCATGATGTTGGGCTAATTATTAAAATTGGGTAATTGGGCTTTGTACCATAATTGGGGTTTGGACAAAAGAACGACACTTGTGGAAACTAGGCTATGGGCTATTAATGGGCTTTATATTTGTTTAACTAAATGAAAGTTTGTTAATGTTAATATAAAGATTTACAATTGGGCGTCCCTATAAATTACCATATACACTCGATCGGACACGATGGGCGGGGTATTTATATGTACGAATAATCGTTCATTTAACCGGACACGGGAATGGATTAATAGCCACTAGAATAATTAAAACAGGGGTGAAATTACATTCAAGGGTAATTGGTGTAATTGTTAACAAAGTAGTAAAACCTTGGTTTACACGCAGTCGATAACCTGGTGTATTCATTAAACAAAGTATTAAAACCTTGTTACAATTCGAATCCCCAATTAGTTGGAATATTTATCTTCGGGTATAATAATAATTTGACAAGGACACTTGCAATTTATATTTATGACTGATGGACTGTTATGGACAAAAACCAGACGGACATATTGAATAATCCAGGACAAAGGACAATTAACCCATGGGCATAAAACTAAAATCAACACGTCAAACATCATGATTACGGAAGTTTAAATAAGCATAATTCTTTTATTTCATATTTAATTTCCTTTATTTTATATTTAATTGCACTTCTAATTATCGCACTTTTATTTATTGTTATTTTATTTTATCGCACTTTTAATTATCGTACTTTTAATTATCGCAATTTTATTTGATCGCATTTTTATTATTCGCAATTTCATTATCGTTATTTATTTTAAGCTTTAATTTAAGTCTTGTATTTATTTTATATTTTACATTAGGTTTTAACTGCGACTAAAGTTTTAAAATCGACAAACCGGTCATTAAACGGTAAAAACCCCCCTTTATAATAATAATATCACTTATATATATATTTGTATTTTTATAAAAGTAAACTAATATAGCGTTGAGCTTTGCTTAAAGATCTCCCTGTGGAACGAACCGGACTTACTAAAAACTACACTACTGTACGATTAGGTACACTGCCTATAAGTGTTGTAGCAAGGTTTAAGTATATCCATTCTATAAATAAATAAATATCTTGTGTAAAATTGTATCGTATTTAATAGTATTTTCTGCGTAAAATATAAGCTATTTTATATACACCTCGCGAAACAACCAAGTATTTTTGGCGCCGCTGCCGGGGAACTTACATCTTAAAAGCCGGAAGCGCAACGCTAATAAAGAAAAAAAAAAAAAAGATTTTTATTTACTTTTATTAAAAGTCGTTTTTGTAAAAATTACGTTTTAATCATTCAAAAATAGAAAAAGAAAAACAAAAATATTAGTATTTTTAAGATTTTGTTAAATATCTAAGTTTTATAAGTTTCTTTATTTTTATTTTAATTTATAAAAATATAAATTTTATTAAAAATCGTTTATTTAAATTAAAAACAGAAAACAGAAAAATAAATAAAAAAAAAAAAGAAAAACGCGTAAAAAGTACTACCTGTCAACAGAATTCCTGAACCCCGCGACTTGCGGGGTTTTACTCTTTATTTGCCGCGACTCGCGGAGGGTTTCTGACACACGGACAAAACCCTAATCACGGGTTTTAATTTATTATTATTATTATTAATTACTTAATAATTATTATTATTATTATTAATTTTAGTTTTATTTTTACTTTTTACTTTATATTTATGTATTTTGTTTAATTAGTTTTTATTAAATTGTAAAATTAGTAGTTTTTATTAAATAAATAATATAAAAATAATATTTTTTTATAAAAATTGTACTTTTTACAACTTTTTGTATATTTTTATATTTTGTACCTTTTTAATCGTTGTAGCGTAACTTTTGTATTTTTAGCTCATAATTAATTTTAAAATTAGTTTTTGCTATAGTTATTTTTACTCCTATATTTTTAGGCTTTGCCGTAGAATTCCTTAAGTGCTTTTTCTTTAGACTAAGATTTAGGTGCTTTAGAATTTTGCGACGCCTTTTTAAGTTTTAGTTTCTTTTTAAGTTATTTCCATTTGGGATTTAGTTTTTCTTGTAAGCTTTAATATTTTTAGACACCTTTTTACTATGTATCAATTATCATTCCAATTAATAATTTCAATTTGCGATTATAATTTTAAGTTAGTTGTAGTAATAAGGTTAAATTAGTTAAGTATTTTTAAGTTTTTATAAGTTTCTTTTATTTTTTTTCCGTCACTTTTTATTTTTCAACCATATTTTTTTCTTTTTCGACATTTTTCGACGCGCAATCTTTTTCTTTCTTATTTCTCGCCATTCTAGTTTTTAGGACTTAGAATTTTTTTTCTACTTCTTCTCTAAATTTCTTAAAATTACGAAAATTTATTTTAAGTGGTTAAATTAATAGACATCAAAATTTTCTGGTTCGTAGTAATAGTTGGATTTGTACGTGGACCGGGTTATTGGAGCCAAACAGTCCTCAATTATATTGAGACCAAACGAATCCTGCCCCTCTGCTGCATCTTTTGGCTATTCGAAACGTGGGCAAAATCAGAAAAGTCTATTGATTGGATAACTTATTATAATTTTTCTTTCCTTTTAAAAACTAATAGGATAATCTGTGAATGCACCGAGCAAGACGTTCATCACCTTTTGTACGTTCACCACCTGTAACTCGATCAAGACATCGTTTAACAAATATAACCGCCGTTGATTTTTCTTTAGAATCGTCATCAAGTCGACCAAGTACTTCAGTTCAAATTTCCGATAATCCAGTTTTTGAAACAAACCTCACAATTGAGAATCCAGAAAATATTCAGGAACGGTTCATAGATCCTGAACCATTAAACTTTCCTCCGGAACCACCAATCATCCAAACAGAGATTGTTGAGGAACGAACTATTAAATCAGAATCATCTAGTGATACCGAGTCAACAAATTCAATTATGGAGAATCTGGAACCTTTAAGTATGGAAGACCGAATGAGAGCTAAACGCACTGGCCAAGGTCACGCAATTACTCATCCAGACATTAATGCGCCAGATTATGAAATCAAAGGACAAATTCTACACATGGTGACTAATCAATGCCAATTTAGTGGTGCGCCGAAGGAAGATCCAAATGAACATCTACGTACCTTTAATAGGATCTGCACACTATTTAAAATCCGAGAAGTGGAGGATGAACAGATATATCTCATGTTATTTCCCTGGACTTTAAAGGGAGAAGCCAAAGATTGGTTGGAATCGTTACCTGAAGGGGCGATCGATACATGGGACGTTTTAATTGATAAGTTTCTTAAACAATTTTTTCCTGCATCTAAAGCCGTAAGACTTCAAGCAGAAATTGTTACGTTCACACAGAAGCCAAATGAAACTCTATATGAGGCGTGGACAAGATATGGAAAGTTATTAAGAGGATGTCCGCAACATGGTTTAGACACCTGTCAAATAGTACAAATATTTTACCAAGGATGCGACATCACTACAAGAAAAGACATAGATATAGCAGCTGGTGGTTCGATTATGAAGAAAACCGAAACTGATGCTTACAAAATTATTGATAACACTGCTTCCCACTCACATGAGTGGCACCAAGAAAAAGATATCATTAGATCATCTAAAGCAGCTAGAGCCGATTCTAGCCATGACTTAGATTCCATTTCCGCAAAGATAGATGCTTTCGAGAGACGAATGGAAAAGATGACTAAAGATATTCATGCTATACGAATTAGTTGTGAGCAGTGTGGAGGACCACATTTGACAAAAGATTGTCTTAGTATTGAATTAACAATGGAACAAAGAGAGAATATTTCATACATAAACCAAAGGCCTGGAAATAATTATCAGAATAATTATCAACCGCCAAGACCTATTTACAACCAAAACCAGAATTATAACCGAAATATTCCATACAATAACCAACAAGGTCCTAGCAATCAACAAGTATCCAATAATACTTACAATCAGCAAAGACCGAATTTTCAAAACAAACCACCACAACAAACCGATGATAAAAAGCCAAATTTAGAAGATATGATGACGAAGCTAGTTGAAACTCAAACGCAGTTTTTCACATCTCAAAAACAAACCAATGAACAAAATGCTCAAGCATTTAGAAATCAACAAGCTTCTATTCAAAATCTGGAACAAGAAGTAAGTAACCTAGCAAGGTTAATAGGTGAAAGAAAACCGGGAAGTCTACCAAGCGATACAAACGCTAACCCCCGGAATGAAACAGCTAAAGCTATTACCACAAGAAGTGGTACAACACTTAAACCACCTGAAATACCTGTAACCTCTGATGAAACTATTCCTACTCCACAAGAACCACAACCTGATCAAGATAAGGAAAAAGAACCGGTAGTTGAAAAGATTAATGAAAATAACACAGTTAAGGATAAACCTTATGTTAAACCATACCAACCACCACTTCCTTATCCGAGTAAAATGAAGAAAGAAAAACTTGAAGCCGAGCAATCCAAATTCTTGGATATGTTTAAACAGATAAATGTAAATCTTCCTTTCATTGATGTGATTTCAGGAATGCCAAGGTATGCTAAATTCTTGAAAGATCTAATCACGAATAGAAAGAAAATGGAAGAACTCTCGGCTGTTACTATGAATGCTAATTGTTCAGCAGTGCTGTTGAATAAGATACCAGAAAAACTATCTGATCCAGGAAGTTTCACAATTCCATGTTTTCTGGGTAGTCTTAGTTCAATAGAAGCATTAGCAGATTTAGGTGCTAGTATAAATTTAATGCCGTATTCACTATACGCTAAACTAGACCTTGGAGAATTGAAACCAACCAGAATAAGCATACAACTAGCCGATCGATCAATAAAATATCCTAGAGGGATAATGGAGAACATGCTAGTTAAAGTTGGTACTTTAGTATTCCCAGTAGATTTTGTTGTTCTGGACATGGAAGAAGATTCTCAAGTTCCTCTCATATTAGGAAGACCATTCTTAAACACGGCTAAAGCAATGATAGACGTGTTCGGTAAGAAACTGACCCTAAGTATAGAGGATGAGAGTGTTACCTTTTCAGTGGATAGAGCCATGCAACAACCACAATCTGCAGATGATACATGTTATTATATTCAAACTATAGATGCACATGCAGAATTATTAGAAGAATTTCCAGAATTACAAGGAACAGGAGAATGTTCTTTGGGAGAAAGTAATGAACCAATTGATGAAGCTGAAATGTTAGCTACACTTATAGCTAATGGATATGAACCAACAACAGAAGAAATTCAAATGCTAAAAGAAGAAGACAGATATCGATATAAATCATCGATAGAAGAACCTCCGAAATTAGAGTTAAAGCCACTTCCAAACCATTTGGAATACGCTTATTTACATGGTGAATCTGAATTACCTGTAATAATATCGTCTTCTCTTACTGAAAATGAGAAATCACAGCTCATTTCTGTGTTGAAAGCTCATAAACCAGCCATTGCATGGAAGATTCATGATATTAAAGGAATAAGTCCTTCGTATTGCACACATAAAATCCTTATGGAAGAAGGTCATAAAACGTATGTGCAACGCCAACGAAGACTAAATCCTAATATGCAAGATGTAGTTAAGAAAGAGATTATTAAACTGCTAGATGCAGGTTTGATATATCCAATTTCTGATAGTCCATGGGTAAGCCCAGTTCAATGCGTACCTAAGAAGGGTGGCATGACTGTCATCACAAATGAGAAAAATGAGCTTATTCCTACTAGGACTGTAACAGGATGGCGTGTATGTATTGATTATAGAAAATTAAATGACGCCACCAGAAAAGATCACTTTCCCTTACCTTTCATAGATCAAATGTTGGAAAGATTAGCCGGAAATAGTTACTACTGTTTTCTAGATGGATTTTCCGGATATTTTCAAATTCCAATAGCACCCGAAGATCAAGAGAAAACCACATTCACGTGCCCTTATGGTACTTTTGCTTACAAACGCATGCCATTTGGACTTTGTAACGCCCCTGCAACCTTTCAAAGGTGCATGATGGCAATTTTTCATGACATGATAGAAGAATGCATGGAAGTATTCATGGATGACTTTTCAGTCTTCGGTGATACATTTAAATCATGTCTAGTTAATCTGGAACGAATGCTAATTAGATGCGAAAAATCAAATCTAGTACTTAATTGGGAGAAATGCCATTTCATGGTTAAAGAAGGCATCGTTCTTGGACATAAAATTTCAAAAGAAGGAATTGAAGTGGATAGAGCTAAAGTAGATGTAATTGCTAAACTTCCACATCCCACAAATGTTAGAGGAGTTAGGAGTTTTCTAGGGCATGCCGGTTTTTACCGACGTTTTATAAAAGATTTTTCTAAAATTGCCACTCCTATGAATAAACTCCTAGAAAAGGATGCGCCATTCATCTTTTCAGATGAATGTATCAAATCTTTTAATATACTTAAAGAAAAACTCACTAATGCGCCGATCATGATAACACCAAATTGGAATCTACCATTTGAACTAATGTGCGATGCAAGTGATTTTGCAATGGGAGCCGTTTTAGGACAAAGGATTGAAAAACGATTTCAACCTATATATTATGCTAGTAAGACATTACAAGGAGCACAAACGAACTATACAACTACTGAAAAAGAACTCCTTGCTATTGTCTTTGCTTTTGACAAATTTCGATCATATCTCGTTCTAGCAAAAACGGTGGTCTATACCGACCATTCTGCTCTTAGATACCTATTTTCAAAACAAGATGCTAAACCAAGATTAATCCGTTGGATCTTACTCTTACAAGAGTTTGATATTGAAATCCGAGATAAAAAAGGAGCAGAAAATCTCGCCGCTGATCATCTTTCTCGTCTTGAAAATCCCGAATTAGAAGTTCTGAATGAATCGGCCATACAAGACAACTTTCCTGATGAATATCTATTGAAGATAGATTATAAAGAAATCCCATGGTTTGCAGACTATGCAAACTACTTAGTTTGTGGATTCCTTGAAAAAGGATTATCATACCAAAGACGAAAGAAATTCTTCAGTGATATAAAACACTATTTCTGGGAAGATCCACATCTGTTTAAAAGTTGTCCCGATGGAATAATACGCCGATGTGTATTTGGAGATGAAGCTAGTAAAATTTTAAACCATTGTCACACAGGACCAACAGGAGGGCATTATGGGCCTCAACTAACAGCAAGAAAAGTTTATGAAGCTGGATTCTATTGGCCTACAATTTACAAAGACGCACACCTTCTTTGCAAATCCTGTGATGCATGTCAAAGGGCCGGAAAAATAAGTCAACGTGATGAAATGCCACAAAATGTCATCCAAGTATGTGAAGTATTTGACATTTGGGGTATTGACTTTATGGGTCCATTTCCAAAATCTCATAATAATCTATATATACTCGTAGCCATTGATTATGTATCTAAATGGGCGGAAGCACAAGCTCTCCCAACTAACGATGCACGAGTTGTAGTCAACTTTTTAAAACGTCTTTTTGCAAGGTTTGGAACACCGAAAGCTTTAATAAGTGATCGGGGTACTCATTTCTGTAATAATCAACTTGAGAAAGTTCTTAAAAGATATGGAGTAACTCATAAAATCTCCACCGCATATCATCCACAAACAAGTGGACAAGTTGAAAATACAAACCGAGCTTTAAAACGTATTCTTGAGAAAACCGTAGGATCAAATCCAAAGGAATGGTCCTTTAAATTGGAGGATGCACTCTGGGCTTTTAGAACAGCCTACAAAACTCCAATTGGAACCACACCTTTTAGACTTGTTTATGGAAAAGCATGTCATCTTCCAGTAGAAATTGAACACAAAGCATTTTGGGCTTTGAAGACATGTAATCTTGATTTACATGAAGCTGGACGTCTACGATTAAGTCAACTAAACGAATTAGAAGAATTAAGACATGAAGCATACGAAAATTCGTTAATCTATAAAGAAAGAACGAAGAAATGGCATGATAAAAGAATCAGAAGTTCAAAAGAATTCAAAGAAGGAGACAGAGTTCTTCTTTTCAATTCACGATTCAAGCTATTTCCTGGAAAATTGAAATCAAGATGGTCTGGACCATTCATAGTAAAAAGAGTTTTCCCATACGGAACGATAGAATTGATAAATTCAAATGGGATTGAATTTAAAGTTAATGGTCACAGAGTTAAACATTACATACATGGTCCGATGGAAGTCGACAACGAAGTTAATCACAATTTCGACACCACAGCTAACTAAGTGTGGGGAGAATCAAGTCTTTAAAAGATAATATGTATTTCTGTTAGAGTTAGATTGTCTGTTTTCGTGTAGTTCTCGAAAATGGAACACGTATGGTCTTTCCCTAGCAGACCCTAAAGAACTAGTCTTCTCCCCCCATTCTGAATTTTTATTTTTTTAGGTTTTTACAAAATGAAGACTGCCTGTGAATTAAACCATGGTCTAATGCTACACGCTTTGATCACTAAACGTAATAATGACATACTACCGAGTGAATTAGTATCAGTAATCAGAGAAAGAATGGACGGAGTTAGAAAAGGATCCAGATGCGAAGATAATAAGTTACAATTTGGTAAAGGAAAATCAAAATCCGCAGCAAAAAGAAGAGCACGACACCTAGAAAAATGTCACAAATGCGGAAAATGGTCACATGGAGGTAAATGTTCAAATAATCAAACCTATTCAAATACCGAATTTGTTACTTTATGCAGAGACGGACCGTTCATATGTTTAGAAGAAAAGACAATGAATGCTCGAGGTTACGCCTATGCAGCCATGGAAGACCAATTAAACCGACTATCTTATGAATATAATAGATCATATAACTAAGAAATCTATTTCACAGGTATGTCTGTACAGTTTTTATTTTTATTTTTATTTTTAACCTTTTGATAATAAACGCTAATTTGTTCGCTAAAAAGTATTAAATTGGTATTAAATAAAATTAGGTTTGGCGACCGAAATTATTGATATTGTTCAAAAATTTATTACATCACTGCGAAATTTAACGTTTATTCTTAAGGTATAAATATCTTTAATCAATCAACCCAAAATATTTTAAAAATTCGTCATGAGTTAAATTAGGTCTTGGAACCGAAATTACTTTACCGAAAAGAGGGGCGCATATTTTTGATAATATTTGATTGATTAAAGTGGGATAAAAAGACAAAAAGATTTATAATTTTATTTTTTTTACCATGTTTTTAAAATTAATATTTAAATCTTAAATTAATATTGTAAACTTTGTAAAAACAATATTTTTAAAATTGTAAATATTTGAAAAATTAATATAAGTTTGGTATGAATTTATAATATGAATTTTTAAATTAAGTTTGGTGTGAAGTTTTAATTTTTAAAGTATGAATTTTAATTTTATGCATTTCAAATTTTAAGTTTGGTGTGAATTTTTAATTTTTAATTTTTTAATTTTGAATTTATTATTTAAGTTGTGTGAATTTAAAAACAAAAATTTTCTTTATCTCATTAAGTTAAAAATATGATTTTTAAAATTCGTCGTAAGTTGAAGACTAGGTCTTTGAACCGAAATTGCTTTACCCGAGGGAGGGACGAGAACTTTTATTATCATTATTTTTAATCTTGTTGATTTAAAGTATGCCAAAAACATTAAAAAACCCAAAAATCTTAGCTTTTAAAAATCGCTACAAAAAGACAAATTTTAAAAATTTTGTCGAGGGACGGACTAGGACATCGATCCGAAACGACCTCGTCCTAAATAACAAGGGAAACAAAATTTTAAAATTAATTTCTTAATTGTTTTATAAGTTAAAGATTATAAAAAAAAAAAAAAAAAAAAAAAAAAAAAAAAAAAAATATAATAACTCCGCGACTCGCGGAGTTTTAAGTGAAAACCTCCGCGACTCGCGGAGGGACAAAATTACAGAAAAAAAAAAATATAACCAGCTGCACGATCTGTACACACAACACACACAAACATACTGCATAAACACTCGGAAAAACCCGAAAAAACCCACAAAAATCATCCCAAAAACTCGATTTTTCACCGTTAATCTTCAAATTTTTCACTACAATCATGTTGAGAAGGATGATATCTAGGAACTACTCAAGAAAACAGGTACAATTACACCCCAAATCACCTTTAAATCCGAATTTTAGTGTGTTCTTGAGCATATTTTCATAATTTGAATTTTGTTAATTTTTAGTGTAATTAGTGTTAAATTGTTAGTATATTATGCATGTATAACCTAGATTGATGCTTGTTAACATGATTTGAAGCCAAAAACTTCAAAATCTTTAGAATCTAGGGTTTGTGTTCTTGAGCAATTTGGGGCTTTTTGATATAAACAGGTTATGGCCGATTTTTGTCATGAATTGTTGCTAAATTGAGTAGTGTAACATGTCTAGGTAGTTAAATGATCAAAACTTTGAGCCTAAACATGATTTTGAGAATTAAAGTGGACTTTTTCAAGTCCAAAATTCATGAACTTGATTTTTGAAAGATAATGCCATTTGAGACTTGTTTATTTGCTAGTAATGATTATTTTGACATGTTATTTGAGTTGAATGCTTATGAACTTGACGAAAATTTTCGTATATGCTTATTTGAAAAAGTGTAGATTTGATAAAAATGTGAAAATAAGCTTAAGTTTGATATAAATTGATAATGTCATTGTAATTATTTTGATTGATGATTTTGCTGACACTAATGCATATTTGGATGCACAAAATTTGTGTTTGATGTGTTTTGCAGAATGAAAGGGGTGAATCTTCATCCCAAGCCCGTCATGCTCCTGCTGAGAACTTGGAACAACAGGAGGTAGATAACTACTACAAGCAGGATGTACCTCATCCAGTCATGACCTTTTCAGATATGCACTTGGAACAGTTGCACCCGAACCTGCGATTTGACAGACTTTGGATAGATTATCCAAAATATCAACGGGGATTGCATACTCTTCATTCCAAGGTTGTTGAGGTACCAAGGGTCATAGAATGGGGACCCTTGGAAGCTGTAGAATTGGCCGGGCCAATTAGGGAATTACTGGTACAGAGGTATGGTAATTCTTCTTTTAATGACTGGATATGTTTATTCACCATACGCAGACCTGTATATAAAGTATGGTGTGAAGAGTTGTTATGTAGTATAGAGTTGAATGATCGGGTAGCTAGTTTAACCGATCGTTCTTTTATTAGATTTTTGTTAGGCGGTTCGATGCGCCACATGTCTTTACTGGACATGGCTCAGGCTTTACGTATATATACGCCTGAGGAATTAGCGTCTGCCGATTGTAGAGGATTGATACTAAACGGTAGGAAAATAGATGAGAATTTTGATACACACGGTGTGTGGAGTCAAATGACAAGCCATCACCGTTTTAAAGGGGGAAACTACTCTTATTTGGATATAGATAGAGCCGAATTAAGAGTAATACATAGGTTTTTAGCTAACTCGATTACACAAAGGGGTAAAAACAAAGAAAAGGTAAATGAACAAGATTTGTTTTACCATATGTGTATTCGAGACCCACACAGCGCTGTAAGTATACCATATTGTGTGGGTTATTATTTATCAGCTATGGTTCGAGGGATGCGTCCACATAGCATAATAGGAGGTGGTATTTTTATTACTTTGATTGGTGAATATCTCGGTGTGGATATAAGTCGGGGGGGATTATTAGTAGAAGAGCCGGAACCCCGCGACACTATAGGTTTAAATGTATACCATGGTGCGAAAGTGTTGAAGCGGCGAAATAACGCCGCAGTACGATACAATGGTAGACATCCACAGGTAGAGAGAAACCAGGAACAAGGTAATGTAGGAGGGGGGAACCAGATGCAAGAAATGCAAAGGTTTATAGCTTCTCAGGAATACGAAAATGCTAGACAGAGAGCATTTGAAGATTGGCAAGTTCATCAGAACCAGATCATAGCGCATTGCCAACACATAGGTAGAAACTATATTCCTACACCGAAACCCGTCTTCCCTCCTTGGTCGATAGAGATGCAGCCACCATATCCTACGTATGACCCTGCCGAGGCATTCTATAGCACTTATGGTTATGCGTGGAACCCCTATTGGTACCAATATCATCCTTAGTTTACTTATTTTTATTTTTATTTTGTAATTTGTAATTATTGATATGTTTAATATTTTTTGTTAATATTGTAATCATTTTTATATTTATCTAACTTTTATTCTTAGATTTTAATAATTTTTGAATGTGGGGTAATAAACCAAACTTCAAAAATATGTATATATGTTTGCAGTTTATCTTATGTACACAACAGGGTAAAACAACGCATTTTCAAAGACTGGCATTAAGTTCAGCAAAAGCAAGTAATTTTGACGACAATGATGCAAAATACATGTGAAATAACAACAAGACGGAATGAACAAATGACGTGCACCATTTATCATTCAGCAAACAAACGCCAATATATTTGGAAACTTTGGTAAAAATTTAATCATTTTCACACAAATCACCCTCAATAATTTAAATTGTTACTGATTTCTTGCAAATGAGGGCATTGCAAGATCTTAAGTGTGGGAAGGGGTTAAATTCTTTCGGATTTTAAAATTTTTATATTAAACACTTGGTTACCATTAAAAATACTAGTAAAGCAGTAGTTGTATTAGAATCTAGTGCTCTCTGATAAAAAAGAACAGCCCTAGTCTTATATACTGACTACCCAATTCTAGTAAAATTTTTCAAAATTTTCAATTAAATGAATTCAAAATCATGTTTATACATATTTATGAACGATAAAACTAGGTTTTAACACCGAAATTATTGTTACCTCGGAAAGGACATAAATTGAGAAACAAACTAAAATGTTAAAATTCATTTAAAATGGAATAGAGGACGATAAAAAGAAAAATAAAAAGCCAAGTGTGGGAAAATTTACCAAGTTATTTTAAACATATGCCACATATATTTGTAACAAATAACTGAAAATACTTTTGCTTTGAACTAAACTAAACTGTTTTACCCAATGAAAGAAAAGAAGAGATGGATCTACACGATGAATCAATTCCATCATTAAAAGGAAGTAAAGTCTTCCGAAAAAGAAACGCGCTTCTTGATTTAGGTCATGAAGTTGTCGTCCAGACCAGCTGTAGGTTGACGAAAAATCTAGAAAAGTCATCACTAAAATCAGCAGGAAATCCACGGACCTCAGCATTAAACAGGGTCGCCAAGTGGTCAGATTTATCCTAACCATGAGAAGGATTTATCTCGTACAATGGGGGGGCACCGTGCAAATTAGCTTGATAAGACTAATGAATCAGATCCCCAGAAAGGATAATCTCCTTAAAGATTAAAAATCAGCTTTTAAGCCTGATATTACTCAATCCTTGAGATTGACCTTAAAGATTGAGAATTACAAACTCATGGAATTCAATGATATCTAAACTCGAGCTTAAACGAAAAAATATTTTGATCAAAATTATAAACCGATTTGTTTTCTGAAAACCCTATTTTCAATGCGTTCATTACCATTGAACGTAAAATCCTAGGAATTCACCTGGAATTCATTAGGTCACCTGAACCAAATCGGGTGTCAACCGTAAGAACGGTGGTTGCATAGCATGGTCGAAGACAGGACCTTGTGCCAGACCGAAAAACTATAGGGTGATCTTTACTATTGCTCCTACAAAGGATAGTATTGCATCCGACACGTTATAGACCATAATCAAAAGCATGTCACGGGACATTGCCTAAACAGTTGCTTGTTCAACGCTTTCCTTTACAACCGGACGGTAGTTTGCCGAAAGGTAATATACGGAACAAGTAAACTGGACGTGTTGCTTTCCAAATACAAGGTTAGCAAGTGGGTGACACAAAACCGCAAGTTTTGAGCTAAAATTTTCAAATCTGAAACCCACCAAACCCACAAAAATATTTTGCAAACACCGGTAAAGGGTTATTCCGGAAAACTTATCTAGGGTAAAAACTAGATTTAATTTTCAAAAGATCAAATGTTTTCATAAAGATCCAATTTCCTTAATGGATCTAAATTTTTATAGTCATGTGGGACTGTAAACCATATCGTTACTACCATTGTTTATACCGCCGTATAGAAATCACTGATGTACAAAGTGTGAAGAATAAAGAAGTGATTCTAGTATTTCAAGACAATATTGCTTGAGGACAAGCAACGCTCAAGTGTGGGAATATTTGATAATGCTAAAAACGAACATATATTTCATAGCATTATTCCTCAAGAAAGACAAGCTTTTAGTTGCAATTGTTCTATTTACAAGTGATATTCGTTTAAATAATAAAAGGTGAAGACAAAAGACAGATTCGACGATTTGAAGACGCAAACGACCAAAAAGCTCAAAAGAACAAAAGACAATCAAAAAGGTTCAAATTATTGATAAGAAACGTCTCGAAATCACAAGAGTACAAGATTCAAAACACAAAGTACAAGATATTAAATTGTACGCAAGGACGTTCGAAAAACCGGAACCGGGACCAGAGTCAACTCTTAACGCTCGACGCAACGGACTAAAAATTACAAGTTAACTATGTATATAAATATAATATAATATATAATTAATTATATTAATTATATATATATTATATATATATATTATTAAAACCGTCGGCAGCCAGAAACTCCAAGGGTGTGAAATGAAAATACCTCTCCGCGACTCGCGGAGTTTGAAGGCCATTTTGCCGCGAGTCGCGGAGCCCCAAAAATCAATTCTGGCTATAAATCAACCCGAATTCTGATCAAAAACATCATCTTTTTTCTCAATCTCTCTCAATATATACGTAATATATTTATATTTATAATTTATATTTTAATTTTAATTATAATTCTAATAATAAGGGTATGTTAGCGAATGTTGTAAGGGTGTAAGTCGAAATTCTGTCCGTGTAACGCTACGCTATTTTAATCATTGTAAGTTATGTTCAACCTTTTTATATTAATGTCTCGTAGCTAAGTTATTATTATGCTTGTTTAAAACGAAGTAATCATGATGTTGGGCTAATTATTAAAATTGGGTAATTGGGCTTTGTACCATAATTGGGGTTTGGACAAAAGAACGACACTTGTGGAAACTAGGCTATGGGCTATTAATGGGCTTTATATTTGTTTAACTAAATGAAAGTTTGTTAATGTTAATATAAAGATTTACAATTGGGCGTCCCTATAAATTACCATATACACTCGATCGGACACGATGGGCGGGGTATTTATATGTACGAATAATCGTTCATTTAACCGGACACGGGAATGGATTAATAGCCACTAGAATAATTAAAACAGGGGTGAAATTACATTCAAGGGTAATTGGTGTAATTGTTAACAAAGTAGTAAAACCTTGGTTTACACGCAGTCGATAACCTGGTGTATTCATTAAACAAAGTATTAAAACCTTGTTACAATTCGAATCCCCAATTAGTTGGAATATTTATCTTCGGGTATAATAATAATTTGACAAGGACACTTGCAATTTATATTTATGACTGATGGACTGTTATGGACAAAAACCAGACGGACATATTGAATAATCCAGGACAAAGGACAATTAACCCATGGGCATAAAACTAAAATCAACACGTCAAACATCATGATTACGGAAGTTTAAATAAGCATAATTCTTTTATTTCATATTTAATTTCCTTTATTTTATATTTAATTGCACTTCTAATTATCGCACTTTTATTTATTGTTATTTTATTTTATCGCACTTTTAATTATCGTACTTTTAATTATCGCAATTTTATTTGATCGCATTTTTATTATTCGCAATTTCATTATCGTTATTTATTTTAAGCTTTAATTTAAGTCTTGTATTTATTTTATATTTTACATTAGGTTTTAACTGCGACTAAAGTTTTAAAATCGACAAACCGGTCATTAAACGGTAAAAACCCCCCTTTATAATAATAATATCACTTATATATATATTTGTATTTTTATAAAAGTAAACTAATATAGCGTTGAGCTTTGCTTAAAGATCTCCCTGTGGAACGAACCGGACTTACTAAAAACTACACTACTGTACGATTAGGTACACTGCCTATAAGTGTTGTAGCAAGGTTTAAGTATATCCATTCTATAAATAAATAAATATCTTGTGTAAAATTGTATCGTATTTAATAGTATTTTCTGCGTAAAATATAAGCTATTTTATATACACCTCGCGAAACATCAATAATGATGGTTTTGACGTGGCTCTCCTTGATCGTTTGTTCTCTAAGGGGTTTCTCACGGTTAAGTCTATCCCTCCCAAGTGTCGTTTGGGGTTTTCTCGGATTTTGAAAGGTGCTCTTGATAAGGTGATCTCTAAGCCTGATGACATTTCTTGTTGGGTCTCTTTGTTGGTGTTACCCCTTTGTACCCTTAAAACCTTTCGGCCACGGAGTAGTCGTGAGTCTAGGTCTTCGGTAAAGCGTCGGCATCAGGAAGAGAATATTTCCCGTGCTATTTGCTCTTGGGGGACAGCGAGTGGAAGTTTACAGCTTGTGAGGGAGTATTTGGCAGAGGATTCTCCTATGTTGTCAGTGGTTGATGATGAGGTCCTTGATTTGGAAGAGCGTAATATTAAGCAGTGTGATTGTGATGGCCATTACACCGCTGCAGCTCGTGTTCTTTCTTCATCAGGCGTTGCTCCTTATAATGACGCCACACTGGCGGACTTGCTGTCTAAGCACCCTTCTTCTTTAGCTCCATCCTTGCCTGATATGCCGGTTGATCGGCTTCACCTCGTTACGACTTCTGCTGTTGTTTTGGGCCAGATTAAAAGTTTTCCTCGGGGCACATCATGTGGTAGGGATGGTTTACGTGCACAACACCTTATGGATTGCTTGAGTGGTGCTGCTGTGGCAGTCTCGGATGAGTTGGTTGGCTCTATTACCGGGGTCGTTAATCTCTTTCTAGCTGGAAGGTGCCCTATGGAATTAGGAGAGTATATAGCTAGTGCTCCCCTCACACCGCTTGTCAAGCCCGGCGGTGGTCTTCGTCCTATAGCTGTGGGTACTGTTTGGTGACGTCTTGTTTCGAAGGTTGGCGCTGCTATGGTTGGCCAGTCTTTGGGAAGTTACTTCGGTGGTCTTCAATTTGGTGTTGGTGTTTCTTCAGGTGGTGAGGCAATTCTTCATGCTGTGAATCGGTTGATTGAGGATCGTGGCTCTGATGTTGGCCTCTCTATGTTATTAGTTGATTTTCAAAATGCATTCAATCTAGTTGATCGTACGGTAATGTTGCGTGAAGTTCGCCGCCTTTATCCAAGCATTTCTCGGTGGGTTGAATTTTGCTACTCTAATCCAGCCAGATTGTATTATGGGAACCACACCTTATGGTCTTCTCAGGGGGTGCAACAGGGTGATCCCCTTGGTCCGCTGCTTTTTTCTTTGGTCTTACAACCCTTGGTTTCTAAAATTAGAGATAATTTTGAGGTTTATCTTCAGGCGTGGTATTTGGATGATGGCACTATTATTGGGGACACTTTGGTGGTGGGGAAGGTTTTGCATTTGATTATGGAGGATGGGCCTCGTTTTGGGCTACATCTCAACGTGGAAAAAACAGAAATTTTCTGGCCTACGGAGGACCCTCGCAGCAGGCAAGTAGGTGTCTTTCCTCCTAATATTGCCCGACCTTTAAATGGTGTTAAGTTGCTTGGGGCCCCCGCAAGTTCCGATCCTGGTTTTAGTAGTGAACTGGTGATGCAAAGGGTGACCAAGTCCATTGCGCTTATGGATAAGGTTGCTAAGCTTGATGATCCTCAGTGTGAGTTGTTGTTGCTTAGGGCATGTACGGGAGTTTCTAAACTCTACTTTTTCTTGCGTACTTGTCCTCCTAGTATATTTGAGGCGGCTCAACGCGCTTTCGATGGAGCCCTTCGATCTTCCTTGGAGCGTATTGTTACTGCTTTCGGGCCTGGGTTTGGTGATTGGCAGTGGCGGCTTGCCATTTGCTTTTGGAGGGCTTGGTGTTTATTCTGCGGGAGATGTTCGTCATTATGCTTTTGTGGCTTCTCGATTACAGTCTGCTGGGTTGCAGACCAAGCTCCTACGTCATGCGAGTATTGTTGGTCTTGGTCGTGCTTTTGAAGATGCATTGGGTCTGTTTAATAAAACGGTTGGGTTTGATATTTTAGGTAATCCGAGTGAGGTCGCTGCCCCAATACTCATGAAGAAATTGGCAGATGTTTATTTCACAAAGGTTACAGCTTCTGCAGAATCCACTTTTTCGTTATCTCCCCGACAATGGCCTTATGGAAATCACAGCAGGGTGATCACACCTCTGCTTGGCTAAGGGCAGTCCCTATTTTGGGGTTGGGTCAGACGATGAACGCAAAGACTTACCGATGTGTGTTGTGCTACCGGTTGGGTGTTCCATTGTTCTCTATCTCGACGGCATGCTCTGCCTGTTCAAGGGTTTTTACTGGGGATATTTTCGGGGATCACGCGGTGTCTTGTGCTGGTATGGTGGGTATTATGCATCGACATAATGTTGTTCGGGATTCCCTTGTTGATGTTTGTTACCGATCTGGGATTTCAGCAAGAAAGGAGGTTGACATTGGGTTGTCTGGAGGGAACGACAGGGCCCTCAGACCTGCAGATGTGTTAATTTATTCCTGGGAGTGTGGTCGCGATGTTTGTGTTGACTTGACAGGGTCTTCTCCTTTGACACAGTCTGGGCTTTCTGACTTTGTCCCTGGACGTGCTGTGGTTGATGCGGCTCGTCGGAAGCGGGTCAAGTACGAATCTAGCTGTCAGGCGATTGGTTATGGTTTCATTCCTTTCTCATTTTCTTCCCTTGGGGAATTAGAGAAGGAGGATGTTTCTTTGCTAAAGCGGGTGCAGAAGAGTTCGATGGCCCAAGATATTGGTGCCGGTGCTGCTGCTCATATTTTTACTAGGATAGGTTTTGCTATTGCTAGAGGTGTGGGGCTCAGATTGTCTCTAGACTTCCCACTAATTTTTTGTAAGTTTTAAAACTTTTAAGTTTATTATTATTATTATTATTATTATTATTATTATTATTATTATTATTATAATAATAATAATAATAATAATAATAATAATAATAATAATAATAATAATAATAATAATAATAATAATAATAATAATAATAATAATAATAATAATAATAATAATAATAATAAATAAATAAATAAATAAATAAATAAATAAATAAATAAATAAATAAATAAATAATAAAGGTTGCAGCTCCATCCTCCGTTTCCCGCGAATATCTCTCTCAAATTGTTTTCCCTACCTTCTATTTTCTGGTAATTCAACAAATTTTGTATGGATCCAAAAATTCCTGTCTTAAAATCATAAATAATACTCACACTTTGAAAAAAAGATAAAGTTATGTAATGTCAATTCCACCGCCATCATCACCATCATCATCATCAACATCATCATCATTAGAATCCGAACAAAGTTCTCACGATTCAATCGATAATGTCTACAAAAACCTTCATCAAAATTGTCAAACCTCTCATTCAATCCTAAAACTGCGTAAAATTCCCCCAATTCCGATCCGGCAAAGCCATAGTATGGCTGAAATGTCCGAAAACAACGACGGCATTTGCAGTGATAATGACGACGCCGACGATGATAGCAATCACGATGATGACGACGACGATGATGATGATGATGTAATTTATGATCGGCAGATGGAAGAAAATTACATACTTCATCCTTCAACCCTAGGTCTTAATCATATTCGAACTTGTTCTGTTCCTTCGCCTCTTCGCGGTGTTTCTACGGCTATTACGTGTTCAAATCTAGGTCTTAACCTCGATAACAATAATAACAATGATGTGAATAATGATACGAATATTGTGACGCCCCCTCGCGGAGAAATGTATGTGAACCAATTTTCGAGATGTATTGAACCAGGTCAGCTGATTCCTTGCCATCAATTTATTTACTCATTGCTGTAAAAAAAAATGTGAATTAATGCTTATTTATTAATTAGTGTTACAATTTAGGATTCGTGTTGCAGTAATTTGGATTGCTTTATTTTGATGGCTTAGTGTTTGAATCATTTGAACATCATAATTTTGTTTTGATTAGCTTATGGACTTATAGCTTATATATAATCATTGGCTTATTTTGGCTTTTTTACAACTTTAGCTAATAAGCTAATAATTTAAACCAAACACTCAAAGGTGCTTATAAGCTCAAATAACGTGTAATTTAGTTTGATTTGAAGTTTGATCCACAATTTTGACATTTTTATTATTTGGTTTTGGTTATTTGTAGGGAAGAAGGTATCATGGAGTCAATCTAAATCGTTACGAGTCCTTCTACCACCTCTTGGTGGACTGGAGGTAATTTGCAAGAGCTATTACTGAACAATAATAAGATTATTATTAATATTGGATTAATTATTAGATCTGTTTGTGTTGTGACTGGTTGCAGGGAAATGCGGCTCTTTCGAAAGAAATGCAATCCCCAAGGTTTCAAGCTATACTGCGTGCAACAAGTCGTAAAAAGCGAGTCCCCGATCTCAAAAGTTTCTCGCAAGATCTAAGCGCTAAAGGGGTAAGGCCTCTGCCTTTTTGGAAATCCCGAGGATTTGGTCGTGTGGAGGTATCTTATTGTTCGTTCTCATAATAGGGTTCATCATCTTTTGACTCAAGTTTATAGACTTTTTTTGCGCCAGGGGTCCCTCGTTTATACATATGTCATTTTTTTAGCTCCGGTGGTCCCTCGATTTTACAAATGTTGCTTTGGTGGTTCCTCGGTCTATTTTTCATTAAAAAGATCCGTTAAGTGTCATCACGTGATACGTGATGTTATTTAAGGACGTTTAATTTATCTTAAACGACATCACTTGATGGCACTTAACGGACATTTCTAACGAAAAATAGACGGAGGGATCACCAAGGTAACATTTGTAAAATCAAGGGACCACCGGAGCTAAAAAAGGACAGATGGATAAACGATGGACCCCTGGCGCAAAAAAGTCAAAGTTTATATTTTCTTCATTTAACCTCCTTAATCTGTTGCACAATGCATCAAATTCAGGAGATTTTGGCGATGCTAAGGGGAAAGTTCGATAAGTTGAAGGAAGAAGTCAATGTTGATTTGTGTATCTTCGCTGGAGATTTGGTGGGCATACTCAAAGAAACATCAATCTCTCACCCAGAATGGCAGGAAAATTTGGAGGATTTGTTAATTATAGCTAGAAAGTGCGCAAAAATGCCGTCAGAAGAGTTTTGGTTAAAATGTGAAAGCATTGTTCAGATTTTAGATGATCGTCGTCAGGATTTACCCACTGGTATACTGAAACAAGTCCATACACGTCTCTTATTTATACTTTCTAGATGCACACGGCTCGTGCAGTTCCATAAAGAGTGTGGTTACGATGAAGGCCATACTCACCATAACTTGGGTCTTCACCAGTTAAGTGATCTTAGTAGGTACGAAAAGGTTATTAAATCTACGTACCAAACGTTTAGTAGTTCGTTAGGCGAAACACGTGTCAGTGAAGAACATATTGACCGGGAACAAAATCAAGAAAAACTAAATTTAGATGGAGGATTTGATAATGTGGAGGTTGTTAGTACAGAAAATAGTGTTGATTTGAACACCTGGAAGAAATTTTCATCTTCAGTGGAGAAGAATCTTAAAAACCTTGGTGATGTTAACACCCCAAAATCAGATGTTTCAGACCAATTTGAACCAAAGGACAAACATGTCTTAAATGTCGAAATACCTGTCTGCCATCATGAAGACTTGGAGACACCGTCGGATCTAACGAGAGTTACGTCTGTAGACTCAGTTACTCAAAATCATTTAGCTTACGAGAGTTCATTGATCTGTCGTATATGTGAAGTTGAAATACCTACTGTTCATGTGGAAGAGCATTCACGGATATGTACGATTGCTGATAGATGTGATTTAAAAGGTTTAACAGTTAACGAAAGACTATATAGAGTTGCAGAAACACTTGAACGGATCGTTGATGCATGTGCACCAAAGAGTGCAAGTTTTTCGGTCGATAGTGGGAGAATATCGTCATCTAGTACGACAGATGATTCTGATGAATCGTCACCGAGGAAATCACGGTTTTCGTGTCGATGTTCTCAAGAGATGCTTGAATGCGTTCATGAAGCTGGGACTGGTTATGTGATGGACAAACTATGCAGTTTACCTGAAATTTCTACCGAAACACGTGGAACGTTGACGCCCATTATATGTTCATCGGGTGGAAGCTTGACTCCCAGATCACCGTTACTTACACCGAGGACGAATCAGATTGAAGTTTTCCTGAGTGAAAGGAAGACCACAACTGAGCATGAAAATTGGCAACAGGTATTCAGCAATCTCTTTTAGTCTTTTTATTTGTTAACTTGGTCAAACTTGGTCATACTCAGTCAAACTCGGTCGAACTTGGTCAAACTTAGTCAAACTCAGTCAAAACTCTGGATTACTCGGAATATAGGTAAAAAACGGCCAAAAACTCGGGATTATCGGAAAATCGGTTAAAGTCAAACTTGGTCAACATTTTGAGTACTCCCCGAGTTTCCCAGTACTCCTTAAATGCATATTTATATGTGCACAGATAATAAATACATAGTACATGATACATACATATACACACACATTCACACTCATATAATACATGATACATACATATAGGCATCAACAGACGTAGGCATATATCCATGTGTGTGCAGATATATGTATGCTTGTCGTCTCTTTTTTGAGTCACCAGTTTTGTTCTGACATATTGGTGTAAAAATGGCAGATACACAAGCTTTTGGAAATTGCTCGATCTGTGGCTAATATAAACACTAATGAGTACAGTGCACTGGAGATCATGCTTGATCATTTAACCGACCTAAAGTTTGCTATCCAAGATAGAAAGGCGGACGCCCTTGTTGTTGAAACATTCGGTAGACGTATAGAAAAACTGATACAGTAAGTAATTAATAATAACATATCTGAAAGTGAAGATTACTAGCTGCAGTTGTTATCAGGATGAAGTTGGTTATATTATTTCAGCTACTGATATTATAGTATATCTGTAAACAGGGAGAAATATGTACTTCTTTGTGGGCAGATAGATGATGATAAGATAGATTCATCAAGTAACATGGGCAATGAAGATAGTTCAGTAGAAGATGATACAATTCGTAGTCTACGTGCCAGTCCTGTTAATACATTCTCTAAGGATAGAACATCTATTGAAGATTTTGAGATAATTAAACCAATCAGCAGAGGTGCATTTGGACGAGTTTTTTTGGCCAAGAAAAGGGCAACTGGTGATGTTTTTGCCATAAAGGTAAAGGCTTTAAACTCTCTAATGTAATCAGTTGTCATCAATTTAATTATCTTACTTGAAACCATATTCCCAGTGCACCTTTTTACATTACTTTATCAGAATTTTGTTAAAATAAACCGTGATTCAGTTACTAAGTGTTAAAGGAAGTTGATTTATTGCAGGTTTTGAAGAAGGCTGATATGATACGTAAAAATGCGGTTGAAAGTATTTTGGCTGAGCGTGATATCCTGATATCAGTGCGCAATCCTTTCGTGGTGAGAAGCATATAAAAGAAAATTCAAGCCAGAGTTGACTTTTCCATAGTGTAACCTCATTAACTTGGTTGACTTCTGACATGAACAGGTTCGATTTTTCTACTCGTTCACTTGCAAAGAGAACCTATATCTGGTTATGGAGTTTTTAAATGGAGGAGATCTTTTCTCTATGTTGAGAAATCTAGGTTCCTTAGAAGAAGACATGGCTCGTGTATATATTGCGGAACTCGTAAGTTGTTTGACTTTATTTTCTCCTTCATTTTCAGACTTAAACCCTTTAATGTCAATATTTGAATATATATATCCTGACCGAGTAATTTCAGGTTCTTGCATTGGAGTATCTACATTCATTAAATATCATTCATAGAGACCTGAAACCGGACAACTTGTTAATTGGTCCACATGGACACATCAAGGTCACAATGACTATTTAGTTATATTTGATGTAATTTCAACTAAAACACCATTTAAACGATCTCACGGTTACATTTTTGTTATGACAGTTGTCAGATTTTGGGCTATCTAAGGTGGGTCTAATTAACAGCACAGAGGATTTATCAGGGACATCAGACAGCAGGAGTCCTATTTACATGGAAAATGAAGTCACAACAGGTCCAAACGAACATCGTGAAAAACATTCAGTTGTTGGTACTCCTGACTATTTGGCTCCCGAGATCCTTCTTGGCGTGGGACATGGTTGGAATTTACAATAATACCCTTTATTGAATATTTGAATGTTGTTCATCTGCGTACTCATCTTGCAATACTTTTCTTCTTGTAGGTGCGACTGCTGATTGGTGGTCTGTTGGTGTTATTCTTTTTGAACTACTTGTGGGCATTCCACCTTTTAATGCTGAATCTCCTCAAGTATGTAAAAAAGAAAAGATGTTTGTGATACTTTAAAAACAAAAATATGTTATTTTTATGTGATTGCACAATTATAAAAATACATTTGAAGACTAATAGTTATGTTTTGGTGCAGCAAGTTTTTGCCAATATCATGAACAGAGACATACCATGGCCCAAAATTCCTGAGGAAATGAGCTATGAAGCCTATGATCTGATTAACAAGTAAGTTTAATTAACTAATTTATCATCTTATAAAAGAAGTTGGCATAATTTTACTACTTACTCAAAACATTAACATTTTGCTTTTGTTCAGGCTACTGACCGAAAATCCAAGTCACCGTCTTGGTAATAAAGGGACGGGAGAGGTAACTTTTTTTTATTTTATTTAAATTATGATATTGTTGTGATAGAAAATGCCCAGGAATTCATAAATCATCTGTCACTTTTTTTATAAAAAACAGGTAAAGACACACCAGTTCTTTAGGAATATCCACTGGGACACACTTGCAAGGCAAAAGGTACTCTAATTGTTGATATCCATACTTTGTGGAAGCTTAATAACTCACTTGATCTATCATATATGATCATATGAGTATTTGGTTGCAGGCCACATTTATACCATCTGAAGGACTTGACGCCGAGTATTTTGAGAGTCGATATATATGGAATCCAGAAGATGAGCATGTTGACGGAGGTAGTGACTTTGATGAGATGTCTGATACTGGAAGCACATGTGGTGAAAGCTCCTACGGCAACACACTAGATGAAGAGGTACATTCATATTGTCCACCTCTCATTTTAGATCAAAATGGGTCAATTATTGCTTTACTTTATTATAAGTGGATCAAAATGGGTCAATTATTGTTTTAAATTGCTTTTTGTTTGTTGAAGCAGGGTGATGAATGTGGTAACCTAGCAGAATTTGGTTCTTCAACTCTCAATGTGGATTACTCATTCAGTAATTTCTCATTTAAGGTAACACATTTGCCACCTCTAATACTTAACGAGGCAACGAAAAGTTAAGTACGTAATTAAAAATTTGTGTTATGGTGATCAGAACTTGTCTCAGCTGGCTTCTATCAATTATGACGTGCTTGTAAGAAGCGCTCAAGATTCGGTAGAAAGTTCAAAACAAACAGTCGCATGACAAGCAAATTGAGGAATCCATTGCTTTGGCTTTGTTGACCTGAATGAATGCTGCGGTTGTTCGTTCGACATCCACATTTTGCATCCATGACGCATATATTGCTCGACCACTCAAAGGAACACGATTGAGCTCGTGATCAATGCAACACACCATTAACCAAAACTCATGAGATTGATAGGCATTAATCTTGTACATGATAGGATTCAACCCCTTTTAATTTTAGTGGTAGAAAAAGTGTATATGTTTTCAAAGAAAACATATTGTTTTGTACATACCTTGTTGTATATATATCTTGTATATATCTTCTTTTATATGTTTTCTTTTTATACAAGTATAAATAATCCAAAATTGAACTAACTGGACTCTTGACTAATGTGCACAATTCACCGGGTTATGGGTCTCGTCGCTCGGGGAGATCGTCACCCAGGGGGTTTTACTCGCTAGTGGGGACCCAATGTGGTTGTTGCTAGAGAGGTTTCATCTTCTAACAAAAAAAAGTAACCATGAATTAATTATGAAGTTGGGTTTGTAGTAGACTGGTGGGTGTTATGATTAACCTAGATATAAGTGATCGGAGTTAACCTAACGACAACACCGAAAAGCTATGAACAAGAACAAGCTTTGGAGCCAAATTGTTTATTGAATGAATACATAGTACAAGAGAGAAATGAGTTTTACACAAATCATGAATAAATGATTACACAATTACATATGAGCTTAGAGCGGTGGGAGTGGAGGGTGTCACTTACCCCGTCCCACACCTCGTTCCCAGTCGCCCCACTCCCCATCCCTTGATCGATGTTCAGTCACGGCCTCGTCAGTCGCCCAGGCGACGGAAATTTGGGGTTCGGTTTATTAAAAAAAAAAAAATAATAAAAAAATACATCTAACGGCTCTATATTGGACCGTTGGCTTTTTTTATTTTTTTTTCTTTTTTAATGCTATATATACACAACACATATACAAACACAAACACAAACAAATATCATTTTACATCCATTTTACTCAACATATACTCCCTTAATCAAATCCAAATTCTATCATCTAAATAAAAATATTTCTTTAAAAATGAGTAGTTCCGACGAAGAAAGTTTGGTTAACGCAATGAAAAGTATATTTGCCTATCGAAATAACGTGGTAATACGTAGAGAGGTCGAGGAACAAAATGAGGCTCAAAGCTCAAGACGAAAACGTCGCTACATTCATCGTGATCGTGTAGAAGCGCACAATCGTTTGATGAAAGATTATTTTGTTCAAGATCCGAAGTATCCCCCTGAATATTTCAAAAGGCGTTATCGAATGTCACAAAGTCTTCTTGAAAAAATAATTGAAGGTATACTTTCTTACTCTACTCGTCCCAATGCACCAAAGTGGTTTACTTATTTTCAACAATGTCCCGATGCACGTGGTGTTCTCGGAGTATCTACTATTTTAAAAGTCACTTCTGCCATTCGTCAACTAGCATACGGTGATTCACCGGATCTATTTGACGAATATTTACAAATTTCAGAGAGAACATCACGTGAGTCTTTGCAAAATTTTACAAGATGTATTATAGACTTGTATGGTAATGTATACATGAGAGAACTGACCGAGGACGATATTGATGGGAAAATAGGTCACAACGAGCAATCTACACAGCGGAAACTAACTCGTTTGACAAACATTTCCCGACCCGTATGAAACCGTGAGGATGCTAACAAACAAGCTATATCAAATCCAACCCAAATCAGTCCCCAAATCAGTAGCTAAACAATAATCAAGCACACACTAAATACACGAGACTTTTTACGTGGAAAACCCCTCAAAATCGAGAGTAAAAACCACGGGACTCGTAAGCCACTTAAATTCCACTATCATCAAATAAAGAGAGCAATACAATAATCCTTCTCTAGATCAAATAGAGGCATACAACATCATCATACTCTTGAACAACAATAATCAACAAGTATATGAAACAATTAAAGACAAAAGAAGAATTTCATCACCCAAAATTCTGCTACTGTTCGACATGCTGTAACTCGAGCTACAGACCACTTGAGACGAATTCAATGATTGAAAATGTTAGCACTGATGTCAGGAAGACACAGCCCAAAAATGAAGAAGATTCAACGGTCGGATCTCCGGGGATCGAAGGTTTTCTGGCCTGCTGTCACTGTAGACGGGAATTGGGGTTTTCACTCTATTTCTTGATTTATCTCTCTGATCTCTCTGCTTTTTGATAATGAAAACCAGCTGCACACTTGGAGTTTAAAATGCCTAGGATGCTTGACCAAGTCAACAAGCATTTTAGGCCTAAATTTGTTGGGCTTGGAACATTGGGCTAAAAACTTCCACATAAATGGAAACCAAATAAAAAACCCAACAAATCTCCCCCTTTCCAATTATGAGGAAGGGATCGCCATCCCGGGGATCGAGCAACATACCTTAAGCTTCTCACTTGCTAAAGCCTTTGTGAACATGTCGGAAACATTTTCATCGGTATGAACTTTCTCAAGTTCAAACAAACCATCTTCAAGACGTTCTCTAATCCAATGATGCCGCACATCAATATGTTTTGTCCGCTTATGATACATAGAATTTCTAGCCAAATGAATCGCACTCTCATTATCACGAAGAACCACATATCGTGATTGCTTAAACCCAAGGTCTTGTAGAAACCTTTTCATCCACAATAGTTCTTTGCACGCTTCTGTTGCTGCCATATACTCAGCCTCGGTCGTAGACAATGCAACACACTTTTGTAACCTTGATTGCCATGAAACCGCTCCCCCTGCGAAAGTCATCAAATATCCAGAAGTGAACTTCATGTTATCTTTGTTTCCTACCATATCTGAGTCTGTATAACCAACAAGCATCGGCTCTCCATTTCCAAATGTGATACTCAACTTTGAAGTACCTCGTAAGTATCTCATAATCCATTTAACTGCTTCCCAATGCTTCTTACCCGGATTTGACATAAACCGACTAACAACATGTAGTGACCCGAAATTTTCCATGTTTATATATATTAATTGAGATTGATATTTACATGATTAAATGTTTCCAACATGTTAAGCAATCAAACTTGTTAAGACTTGATTAATTGAAATATGTTTCATATAGACAATTGACCACCCAAGTTGATCGGTGATTCACGAACGTTAAAACTTGTAAAAACTATATGATGACATATATATGGATATATATATATATATAGTTAACATGATACTATGATAAGAAAACATATCATAAAGTATATTAACAATGAACTACATATGTAAAAACAAGACTACTAACTTAATGATTTTTAAACGAGACATATATGTAACGATTATCGTTGTAAAGACATTTAATGTATATATATCATATTAAGAGATATTCATACATGATAATATCATGATAATATAATAATTTAAAATCTCATTTGATATTATAAACATTGGGTTAACAACATTTAACAAGATCGTTAACCTAAAGGTTTCAAAACAACACTTACATGTAACGACTAACGATGACTTAACGACTCAGTTAAAATGTATATACATGTAGTGTTTTAATATGTATTTATACACTTTTGAAAGACTTCAATACACTTATCAAAATACTTCTACTTAACAAAAATGCTTACAATTACATCCTCGTTCAGTTTCATCAACAATTCTACTCGTATGCACCCGTATTCGTACTCGTACAATACACAGCTTTTAGATGTATGTACTATTGGTATATACACTCCAATGATCAGCTCTTAGCAGCCCATGTGAGTCACCTAACACATGTGGGAACCATCATTTGGCAACTAGCATGAAATATCTCATAAAATTACAAAAATATGAGTAATCATTCATGACTTATTTACATGAAAACAAAATTACATATCCTTTATATCTAATCCATACACCAACGACCAAAAACACCTACAAACACTTTCATTCTTCAATTTTCTTCATCTAATTGATCTCTCTCAAGTTCTATCTTCAAGTTCTAAGTGTTCTTCATAAATTCCAAAAGTTATAGTTTCATAAAATCAAGAATACTTTCAAGTTTGCTAGCTCACTTTCAATCTTGTAAGGTGATCATCCAACCTCAAGAAATCTTTGTTTCTTACATTAGGTTATCATTCTAATACAAGGTAATAATCATATTCAAACTTTGGTTCAATTTCTATAACTATAACAATCTTATTTCAAGTGATGATCTTACTTGAACTTGTTTTCGTGTCATGATTCTGCTTCAAGAACTTCGAGCCATCCAAGGATCCATTGAAGCTAGATCCATTTTTCTCTTTTCCAGTAGGTTTATCCAAGGAAATTAAGGTAGTAATGATGTTCATAACATCATTCAATTCATACATATAAAGCTATCTTATTCGAAGGTTTAAACTTGTAATCACTAGAACATAGTTTAGTTAATTCTAAACTTGTTCGCAAACAAAAGTTAATCCTTCTAACTTGACTTTTAAAATCAACTAAACACATGTTCTATATCTATATGATATTCTAACTTAATGATTTAAAACCTGGAAACACGAAAAACACCGTAAAACCGGATTTATGCCGTCGTAGTAACACCGCGGGCTGTTTTGGGTTAGTTAATTAAAAACTATGATAAATTTTGATTTAAAAGTTGTTATTCTGAGAAAATGATTTTTATTATGAACATGAAACTATATCCAAAAATTATGGTTAAACTCAAAGTGGAAGTATGTTTTCTAAAATGGTCATCTAGACGTCGTTCTTTCGACTGAAATGACTACCTTTACAAAAACGACGTGTAACTTATTTTTCCGACTATAAACCTATACTTTTTCTGTTTAGATTCATAAAATAGAGTTCAATATGAAACCATAGCAATTTGATTCACTCAAAACGGATTTAAAATGAAGAAGTTATGGGTAAAACAAGATTGGATAATTTTTCTCATTTTAGCTACGTGAAAATTGGTAACAAATCTATTCCAACCATAACTTAATCAACTTGTATTGTATATTATGTAATTTTGAGATACCGTAGACACGTATACAATGTTTCGACCTATCATGTCGACACATCTATATATATTTCGGAACAACCATAGACACTCTATATGTGAATGTTGGAGTTAGCTATACAGGGTTGAGGTTGATTCCAAAATATATATAGTTTGAGTTGTGATCAATACTGAGATACGTATACACTGGGTCGTGGATTGATTCAAGATAATATTTATCGATTTATTTCTGTACATCTAACTGTGGACAACTAGTTATAGGTTACTAACGAGGACAGCTGACTTAATAAACTTAAAACATCAAAATATATTAAAAGTGTTGTAAATATATTTTGAACATACTTTAATATATATGTATATATTGTTATAGGTTCGTGAATCAACAGTGGCCAAGTCTTACTTCCCGACGAAGTAAAAATCTGTGAAAGTGAGTTATAGTCCCACTTTTAAAATCTAATATTTTTGGGATGAGAATACATGCAGGTTTTATAAATGATTTACAAAATAGACACAAGTACGTGAAACTACATTCTATGGTTGAATTATCGAAATCGAATATGCCCCTTTTTATTAAGTCTGGTAATCTAAGAATTAGGGAACAGACACCCTAATTGACGCGAATCCTAAAGATAGATCTATTGGGCCTAACAAACCCCATCCAAAGTACCGGATGCTTTAGTACTTCGAAATTTATATCATATCCGAAGGGTGTCCCGGAATGATGGGGATATTCTTATATATGCATCTTGTTATTGTCGGTTACCAGGTGTTCACCATATGAATGATTTTTATCTCTATGTATGGGATGTGTATTGAAATATGAAATCTTGTGGTCTATTGTTACGATTTGATATATATAGGTTAAACCTATAACTCACCAACATTTTTTGTTGACGTTTAAAGCATGTTTATTCTCAGGTGAATATTAAGAGCTTCCGCTGTTGCATACTAAAATAAGGACAAGATTTGGAGTCCATGTTTGTATGATATTGTGTAAAAACTGCATTCAAGAAACAGATTTCGATGTAACATATTTGTATTGTAAACCATTATGTAGTGGTCGTGTGTAAACAGGATATTTTAGATTATCATTATTTGATAATCTACGTAAAGCTTTTTAAACCTTTATTTATGAAATAAAGGTTATGGTTTGTTTTAAAAATGAATGCAGTCTTTGAAAAACGTCTCATATAGAGGTCAAAACCTCGCAACGAAATCAATTAATATGGAACGTTTTTAATCAATAAGAACGGGACATTTCAGTTGGTATCCGAGCGTTGGTCTTAGAGAACCAGAAAATTTGCATTAGTGTGTCTTATCGAGTTTGTTAGGATGCATTAGTGAGTCTGGACTTCGACCGTGTTTTCTTTAAAAATGATTGCTTAACATTTTTGTTGGAAACTATATATTTTTTAACATATGAATATTATGTGATATATTAATCTCTTAACGTGTTTGATATTATGTGATAGATGTCTACCTCTAGAACAAGTCCCATTGACTCACCTAATAATAATGAAGAGTCAAATGTAAATTGGAATGATTTGTGGACTGATTCACAAGTTCCCGAAGAGGAACCGGAAGAAGAGTCGGAACCGGAAGAAGAATCGGAACCGGAAGAAGAATCGGAACCGGATGAAGAAATAGAACCGGTGGGGGAAATAATAAAACGGTTAAGTAAAAGAAAATCCTCAACCAACCGACCAAAGTTAATTATGGTCAATGGTGTTTCCGCCAAGGAAGCAAAATATTGGGAGGATTACCAATTCTCCGATGAATCGGATTCCGACGAGAATTCCGATGATGTTATAGAAATTACCCCAACTGAATTTAAAAAGGCAAAAGAAAATAATAAGGGAAAGGGCATAAAAATAGAGAAATCTAATTCCAACCCCGATGAACTTTATATGTATCGTCAACCCCCGAAGTCCTTAAGTTGTAACAATGACCCGGGAACCTCTAAACCACCAGGTTTTTCTAAACCAATGTGGACAACGACGGCTCGTATTAGGGGAACATCATATATCCCTAGAAACTTGGCAAAACGAACCAAAACCGAAGAAGAAGAAACGAGCGAGTCGGAATAAGATAGTTGTATTCGTGTGGTGTAATATATGTAATATAGTGTTCTTATGCTTTATGATATATGTAAAAATTGCTTGTATTAATAAGTATTTTTTTTATGAATCTAACTCTTGTCTATTTTACAGTTTAAAAACACAAAATGGATAGACAACCCAATATTTTAAGAGACCTACCCGGAGACATGATTGATGAAATCTTGTCTAGAGTCGGCCAGAATTCTTCGGCACAACTATTTAAGGCGAGATCAGTTTGTAAGACATTCGAAGAACGTTCCAAGAATGTCTTGGTTTATAAGAGACTTTCGTTTGAAATATGGGGGATATCACATTGGGAAACCCATAAGTTACGATGTGTTTACTTTGACGCATATATTGCGGGGAACCCAAATGCTATTTTACGCAACGGGTTAAGAAATTATTTTGACTCAATATATCCGAATATTGGACTTCGTGATTTAGAAAAAGCGGCTAACATGCAACATAAAGAAGCATGTTATGCTTACGGATTAGTAATGTTCGCTTCTCACCAAAGTGAGAACAAGAACATCGGGCTACAACTATTAAACAAAACGTTTCCACAAGTGACGGAATCGGTAATTGGGGTAAGAAATGAGGTTTTTAGATTATTACGGGACTGTTGGACATTACGTAACCCTCGTCCCTTTGATGACGTTACAACACGCTGTCTTATCAACGGCCATAACGGTTATGTTGCACAAGACCAAGGATGGGAAGTAGTCCTAGTAAAACCAGAATGCATGACTTGTTTCTGGACGTATGAATTACGTGTCTTTATTGCCTTTGCTGAACGACTTGTGTACTAGCTAGAATTGTCTTCACAACTATCTTGTATCAAAGTTATTGTGTGCTATATTTCATGCTTTATGTAAAATAAGCGGTATTGTAAGTTTGTAAAATATTGTATAAAAGTTTGAACGCGAAATATTATTATAATCAGTTTTTCATATAGAATTGTAGTAGTTGAATTGTATATTAGCTACTAAGTATGAACTTAACGGGTAGGTACTACCCGAATTTAAACTTATAAAACGCTAATATGAAGAAAAAGCTTTTATAAATGAGTTCATATTATGCTACGAAATACTATTAACTACTCTTAATATTCTGTATGATTAACTTGTTCCATTTAACTATTTTGAAGGAAATGGCACCGACTACTCGACACACCGTGAATATGAATGAAGAGGAATTCCGTACTTTTCTAGCTTCAAACATAGCCGCAGTACAGGCTGCGCTACATACCAACAATAACCTTGGATCTAGCAGTACAGGAAATCGTGTAGGATGCACCTACAAAGAATTCACTGCCTGCAAACCTTTGGAATTTGATGGAACCGAAGGACCGATCGGATTGAAACGGTGGACCGAGAAGGTTGAATCGGTGTTTGCCATAAGTAAGTGTACTGAAGAGGACAAAGTGAAGTACGCTACGCATACCTTCACAGGTTCTGCGTTAACATGGTGGAATACCTATCTAGAGCAAGTGGGACAAGATGATGCGTACGCACTACCGTGGTCAGCATTCAAGCACTTGATGAACGAGAAGTACCGTCCCAGAACCGAGGTCAATAAGCTCAAGACAGAACTTAGAGGGTTACGAACCCAAGGATTTGATATTACCACGTACGAAAGACGATTCACAGAATTGTGCCTATTGTGTCCGGGAGCATTCGAAGATGAGGAAGAGAAGATCGACGCGTTTGTGAAAGGATTACCGGAAAGAATCCAAGAAGACATAAGTTCACACGAGCCCGCCTCCATACAACAGGCATGTAGAATGGCTCACAAACTAGTGAACCAGATTGAAGAAAGAATTAAAGAACAGACTGCTGAAGAGGCCAATGTGAAGCAAGTCAAAAGAAAGTGGGAGGAAAACGGTGATAAGAATCACCAATACAACAACAACAGCAATTACAACAATAATCGCAACAATTATCCCAACAATCGCAACATCAATCGCAACTACAACAAACGGCTCAACAACAACAACAACAACAACAACAGCAACTACAACAATCATCCCAACAACAATAATAACCGCAACAACAACAACAATCAGAAGCAGCTATGCCAAAGGTGTGAAAAGAATCACTCGGGGTTCTGCACCAAATTTTGCAACAAGTGTAAAAGAAATGGTCATAGCGCGGCGAAGTGTGAGGTCTACGGACTAGGGGTTAATAGAACAAAAGGAACAAATGGTGTCGGAACGAGTAATGGCGAAGCAAGTAGTGTCGGAGCAAGTTATGCCAATGTAGTTTGTTATAAATATGGAAAACCAGGCCACATTATTAGAAATTGCCCGAACCAGGAGAACACGAATGGACAAGGCCGTGGAAGAGTTTTCAATATTAATGCGGTAGAGGCACAGGAAGACCCAGAGCTTGTTACGGGTACGTTTCTTATTGACAATAAATCTGCTTATGTTTTATTTGATTCGGGTGCGGATAGAAGCTATATGAGTAGAGATTTTTGTGCTAAATTAAGTTGTCCATTGACGCCTTTGGATAGTAAATTTTTACTCGAATTAGCAAATGGTAAATTAATTTCAGCAGATAATATATGCCGGAATCGAGAAATTAAACTGGTTAGCGAAACATTTAAGATTGATTTGATACCAGTAGAGTTAGGGAGTTTTGATGTGATAATCGGTATGGACTGGTTGAAAGAAGTGAAAGCGGAGATCGTTTGTTACAAAAATGCAATTCACATTATACGAGAAAAAGGAAAACCCTTAATGGTGTACGGAGAAAAGGGCAACACGAAGCTACATCTTATTAGTAATTTGAAGGCACAAAAACTAATAAGAAAAGGTTGCTATGCTGTTCTAGCACACGTCGAGAAAGTACAAACTGAAGAAAAGAGCATCAATGATGTTCCCATTGCAAAAGAATTTCCCGATGTATTTCCGAAAGAATTACCGGGATTACCCCCACATCGATCCGTTGAATTTCAAATAGATCTTGTACCAGGAGCTGCACCAATAGCTCGTGCTCCTTACAGACTCGCACCCAGCGAGATGAAAGAACTACAAAGCCAATTACAAGAACTTTTAGAGCGTGGTTTCATTCGACCAAGCACATCACCGTGGGGAGCTCCTGTTTTATTTGTCAAGAAGAAAGATGGTACATTCAGGTTGTGTATCGACTACCGAGAGTTGAACAAACTTACCATCAAGAACCGCTACCCACTACCGAGAATCGACGACTTATTTGATCAACTACAAGGCTCGTCTGTTTATTCAAAGATTGACTTACGTTCCGGGTATCATCAAATGCGGGTGAAAGAAGATGATATTCCAAAGACTGCTTTCAGAACACGTTACGGTCATTACGAGTTTATGGTCATGCCGTTTGGTTTAACTAATGCACCAGCTGTGTTCATGGACCTTATGAACCGAGTGTGTGGACCATACCTTGACAAGTTTGTCATTGTTTTCATTGATGACATACTTATTTACTCAAAGAATGACCAAGAACACAGTGAACATTTGAGAAAGGTGTTAGAAGTATTGAGGAAGGAAGAATTGTACGCTAAGTTTTCAAAGTGTGCATTTTGGTTGGAAGAAGTTCAATTCCTCGGTCACATAGTGAACAAAGAAGGTATTAAGGTGGATCCGGCAAAGATAGAAACTGTTGAAAAGTGGGAAACCCCGAAAACTCCGAAACACATACGCCAGTTTTTAGGACTAGCTGGTTACTACAGAAGGTTCATCCAAGACTTTTCCAGAATAGCAAAACCCTTGACTGCATTAACGCATAAAGGGAAGAAAGTTGAATGGAATGATGAACAAGAGAAAGCGTTTCAGTTATTGAAGAAAAAGCTAACTACGGCACCTATATTGTCATTGCCTGAAGGGAATGATGATTTTGTGATTTATTGTGATGCATCAAAGCAAGGTCTCGGTTGTGTATTAATGCAACGAACGAAGGTGATTGCTTATGCGTCTAGACAATTGAAGATTCACGAACAAAATTATACGACGCATGATTTGGAATTAGGCGCGATTGTTTTTGCATTAAAGACTTGGAGGCACTACTTATATGGGGTCAAAAGTATTATATATACCGACCACAAAAGTCTTCAACACATATTTAATCAGAAACAACTGAATATGAGGCAGCGTAGGTGGATTGAATTATTGAATGATTACGACTTTGAGATTCGTTACCACCCGGGGAAGGCAAATGTGGTAGCCGATGCCTTGAGCAGGAAGGACAGAGAACCCATTCGAGTAAAATCTATGAATATAATGATTCATAATAACATTACTACTCAAATAAAGGAGGCGCAACAAGGAATTTTAAAAGAGGGAAATTTAAAGGATGAAATACCCAAAGGATCGGAGAAGCATCTTAATATTCGGGAAGACGGAACCCGGTATAGGGCTGAAAGGATTTGGGTACCAAAATTTGGAGATATGAGAGAAATGGTACTTAGAGAAGCTCATAAAACCAGATACTCAATACATCCTGGAACGGGGAAGATGTACAAGGATCTCAAGAAACATTTTTGGTGGCCGGGTATGAAAGCCGATGTTGCTAAATACGTAGGAGAATGTTTGACGTGTTCTAAGGTCAAAGCTGAGCATCAGAAACCATCAGGTCTACTTCAACAACCCGAAATCCCGGAATGGAAATGGGAAAACATTACCATGGATTTCATCACTAAATTGCCAAGGACTGCAAGTGGTTTTGATACTATTTGGGTAATAGTTGATCGTCTCACCAAATCAGCACACTTCCTACCAATAAGAGAAGATGACAAGATGGAGAAGTTAGCACGACTGTATTTGAAGGAAGTCGTCTCCAGACATGGAATACCAATCTCTATTATCTCTGATAGGGATGGCAGATTTATTTCAAGATTCTGGCAGACATTACAGCAAGCATTAGGAACTCGTCTAGACATGAGTACTGCCTATCATCCACAAACTGATGGGCAGAGTGAAAGGACGATACAAATGCTTGAAGACATGCTACGAGCATGTGTTATTGATTTCGGAAACAGTTGGGATCGACATCTACCGTTAGCAGAATTTTCCTACAACAACAGCTACCATTCAAGCATTGAGATGGCGCCGTTTGAAGCACTTTATGGTAGAAAGTGCAGGTCTCTGATTTGTTGGAGTGAAGTGGGGGATAGACAGATTACGGGTCCGGAGATTATACAAGAAACTACCGAGAAGATCATCCAAATTCAACAACGGTTGAAAACCGCCCAAAGTCGACAAAAGAGCTACGCTGACATTAAAAGAAAAGATATAGAATTTGAAATTGGAGAGATGGTCATGCTTAAAGTTGCACCTTGGAAAGGCGTTGTTCGATTTGGTAAATGAGGGAAATTAAATCCAAGGTATATTGGACCATTCAAGATTATTGATCGTGTCGGACCAGTAGCTTACCGACTAGAGTTACCTCAACAACTCGCGGCTGTACATAACACTTTCCACGTATCGAATTTAAAGAAATGTTTTGCTAAAGAAGATCTCACTATTCCGTTAGATGAAATCCAAATCAACGAAAAACTTCAATTCATCGAAGAACCCGTCGAAATAATGGATCGTGAGGTTAAAAGACTTAAGCAAAACAAGATACCAATTGTTAAGGTTCGATGGAATGCTCGTAGAGGACCCGAGTTCACCTGGGAGCGTAAAGATCAGATGAAGAAGAAATACCCGCATCTATTTCCAGAAGATTCGTCAACACCTTCAACAGCTTAAAATTTCGGGACGAAATTTATTTAACGGGTAGGTACTGTAGTGACCCGAACTTTTCCATGTTTATATATATTAATTGAGATTGATATTTACATGATTAAATGTTTCCAACATGTTAAGCAATCAAACTTGTTAAGACTTGATTAATTGAAATATGTTTCATATAGACAATTGACCACCCAAGTTGATCGGTGATTCACGAACGTTAAAACTTGTAAAAACTATATGATGACATATATATGGATATATATATATATTGTTAACATGATACTATGATAAGAAAACATATCATAAAGTATATTAACAATGAACTACATATGTAAAAACAAGACTACTAACTTAATGATTTTTAAACGAGACATATATGTAACGATTATCGTTGTAAAGACATTTAATGTATATATATCATATTAAGAGATATTCATACATGATAATATCATGATAATATAATAATTTAAAATCTCATTTGATATTATAAACATTGGGTTAACAACATTTAACAAGATCGTTAACCTAAAGGTTTCAAAACAACACTTACATGTAACGACTAACGATGACTTAACGACTCAGTTAAAATGTATATACATGTAGTGTTTTAATATGTATTTATACACTTTTGAAAGACTTCAATACACTTATCAAAATACTTCTACTTAACAAAAATGCTTACAATTACATCCTCGTTCAGTTTCATCAACAATTCTACTCGTATGCACCCGTATTCGTACTCGTACAATACACAGCTTTTAGATGTATGTACTATTGGTATATACACTCCAATGATCAGCTCTTAGCAGCCCATGTGAGTCACCTAACACATGTGGGAACCATCATTTGGCAACTAGCATGAAATATCTCATAAAATTACAAAAATATGAGTAATCATTCATGACTTATTTACATGAAAACAAAATTACATATCCTTTATATCTAATCCATACACCAACGACCAAAAACACCTACAAACACTTTCATTCTTCAATTTTCTTCATCTAATTGATCTCTCTCAAGTTCTATCTTCAATTTCTAAGTGTTCTTCATAAATTCCAAAAGTTATAGTTTCATAAAATCAAGAATACTTTCAAGTTTGCTAGCTCACTTCCAATCTTGTAAGGTGATCATCCAACCTCAAGAAATCTTTGTTTCTTACAGTAGGTTATCATTCTAATACAAGGTAATAATCATATTCAAACTTTGGTTCAATTTCTATAACTATAACAATCTTATTTCAAGTGATGATCTTACTTGAACTTGTTTTCGTGTCATGATTCTGCTTCAAGAACTTCGAGCCATCCAAGGATCCATTGAAGCTAGATCCATTTTTCTCTTTTCCAGTAGGTTTATCCAAGGAAATTAAGGTAGTAATGATGCTCATAACATCATTCAATTCATACATATAAAGCTATCTTATTCGAAGGTTTAAACTTGTAATCACTAGAACATAGTTTAGTTAATTCTAAACTTGTTCGCAAACAAAAGTTAATCCTTCTAACTTGACTTTTAAAATCAACTAAACACATGTTCTATATCTATATGATATTCTAACTTAATGATTTAAAACCTGGAAACACGAAAAACACCGTAAAACCGGATTTATGCCGTCGTAGTAACACCGCGGGCTGTTTTGGGTTAGTTAATTAAAAACTATGATAAATTTTGATTTAAAAGTTGTTATTCTGAGAAAATGATTTTTATTATGAACATGAAACTATATCCAAAAATTATGGTTAAACTCAAAGTGGAAGTATGTTTTCTAAAATGGTCATCTAGACGTCGTTCTTTCGACTGAAATGACTACCTTTACAAAAATGACTTGTAACTTATTTTTCCGACTATAAACCTATACTTTTTCTGTTTAGATTCATAAAATATAGTTCAATATGAAACCATAGCAATTTGATTCACTCAAAACGGATTTAAAATGAAGAAGTTATGGGTAAAACAAGATTGGATAATTTTTCTCATTTTAGCTACGTGAAAATTGGTAACAAATCTATTCCAACCATAACTTAATCAACTTGTATTGTATATTATGTAATTTTGAGATACCATAGACACGTATACAATGTTTCGACCTATCATGTCGACACATCTATATATATTTCGGAACAACCATAGACACTCTATATGTGAATGTTGGAGTTAGCTATACAGGGTTGAGGTTGATTCCAAAATATATATAGTTTGAGTTGTGATCAATACTGAGATACGTATACACTGGGTCGTGGATTGATTCAAGATAATATTTATCGATTTATTTCTGTACATCTAACTGTGGACAACTAGTTATAGGTTACTAACGAGGACAGCTGACTTAATAAACTTAAAACATCAAAATATATTAAAAGTGTTGTAAATATATTTTGAACATACTTTAATATATATGTATATATTGTTATAGGTTCGTGAATCAACAGTGGCCAAGTCTTACTTCCCGACGAAGTAAAAATCTGTGAAAGTGAGTTATAGTCCCACTTTTAAAATCTAATATTTTTGGGATGAGAATACATGCAGGTTTTATAAATGATTTACAAAATAGACACAAGGACGTGAAACTACATTCTATGGTTGAATTATCGAAATCGAATATGCCCCTTTTTATTAAGTCTGGTAATCTAAGAATTAGGGAACAGACACCCTAATTGACGCGAATCCTAAAGATAGATCTATTGGGCCTAACAAACCCCATCCAAAGTACCGGATGCTTTAGTACTTCGAAATTTATATCATATCCGAAGGGTGTCCCGGAATGATGGGGATATTCTTATATATGCATCTTGTTATTGTCGGTTACCAGGTGTTCACCATATGAATGATTTTTATCTCTATGTATGGGATGTGTATTGAAATATGAAATCTTGTGGTCTATTGTTACGATTTGATATATATAGGTTAAACCTATAACTCACCAACATTTTTTGTTGACGTTTAAAGCATGTTTATTCTCAGGTGAATATTAAGAGCTTCCGCTGTTGCATACTAAAATAAGGACAAGATTTGGAGTCCATGTTTGTATGATATTGTGTAAAAACTGCATTCAAGAAACAGATTTCGATGTAACATATTTGTATTGTAAACCATTATGTAGTGGTCGTGTGTAAACAGGATATTTTAGATTATCATTATTTGATAATCTACGTAAAGCTTTTTAAACCTTTATTTATGAAATAAAGGTTATGGTTTGTTTTAAAAATGAATGCAGTCTTTGAAAAACGTCTCATATAGAGGTCAAAACCTCGCAACGAAATCAATTAATATGGAACGTTTTTAATCAATAAGAACGGGACATTTCACAACACCTACCGCATGAGCTATATCAGGCCTAGTACACACCATAGCATACATCAAGCTACCAACCGCTGAAGCATATGGAACTTTGTCCATCTCCTCAACATCATCCTTTGAAGTAGGGCAATCTCTATCTGTTAGCTTAAAGTTGTTAGTAAGAGGAGAACTAACCACTTTAGCATTCTCCATGTTGAATCTACTAAGCACCTTTTAAATGTATTGCTCTTGTGATATATGTAACGTCTTAGCACCTCTATCTCTAGAAATCCGAATGCCAAGAATCTGTTTTGATGGCCCCAAGTCTTTCATAGCAAAAGACTTGCTCAATTCTCGCTTCAACTGCGCAATTCTTTTAATATTTTTACCAACAATCAACATATCATCAACGTATAACAACAATATGATGAAATCATCATCACCAAACCTCTGAAAGAAAACACAATGATCTGAAGTTGTCTTTCGGTAGCCTTGCTTTCCTATAACCGACTCAAACTTCTTATACCACTGTCTCGGTGCTTGCTTCAACCCATATAGACTTTTCTGAAGTCTACAAACATAATTTTCTTTACCCTTAACCCGAAAACCTTCAGGTTGCATCATGTAGATTTCCTTATCCAAATCACCGTGAAGAAAAGCAGTCTTGACATCCATCTGTTCAACCTCAAGATCAAGACTAGCAGCTAACCCAAGAACCACTAGAATAGATCCTATCTTCACGACCGGAGAGAAAATCTCATCAAAATCAATACCCTTTTTCTGGCTGAATCCTTTAACAACTAACCTAGCTTTGTACCTTGGTTGTGAAGTAAGCTCATCTGTCTTCACTTTGAACACCCATTTGTTTCTCAAAGCTCTCTTGCCTTTAGGTAACTTCACCAACTCATAAGTATTGTTCTCATGTAAGGAATTCATTTCATCTTGCATGGCTTCACCCCACTCTTTCTTATGCCCATATTTCATAGCTTCTGCATAACACTCTGGCTCTCCCCCATCAGTGAGTAATACATACTCATCAGCAGAATATCTAACAGAAGGATGACGGTCTCGGGTAGACCGCCTAAGTGGGACAAATGGGGGCACATCTGGTACTGAAATCTCTACCTGCTCTGGAGCATAATCATCATCAGTACCATGTTCATCATTATGAACATCATCTCCAACATGTTGTGGAGTAACTGGATCCAAATCAACAAGATCAGCACTAGGTTGAGGAACTGAATCTGTCTTATCAACATCTTTTAACATCTGATCTTCTGTAAACACAACATCTCGGCTTCGTACGAGTTTCTTCTTAACTGGATCATATAACCTATACCCAAAATCATCTTCACCATAACCTAGGAATACACATGGCTTAGTCTTCATATCAAGCTTTGACCTTTCATCTTTGTGAACATGAACAAATACTTTACATCCAAAGACTCATAAATGACGGTAAGAAACATCTTTGCCGCTCCAAACCCTGTTAGGAACATCAAAACGCAAAGGAACACAAGGGGTTAGATTAATAATATGAACTGCCGTATTTAAAGCCTCACCCCAAAAGGAATCGGACAACCCTGCATGTGAAAGCAAACATCTAACTCTCTCAACCAAAGTTCTGTTCATCCTCTCTGCTAAGCCATTCAACTGAGGTGTCTTTGGTGGAGTCTTTTGATGCCGAATACCATTCTCCTTACAGTAAGCATCAAATCTGCCAATGTATTCACCGCCATTATCAGTCCGAATACACTTGAGTTTCTTCCCCTTTTACCTTTCAACTAGTGCATGAAATTCCTTAAACTTCTCAAATACTTGATCTTTTGACTTTAAGGTGTAAACCCACACCTTCCTGGAATGATCATCAATGAATGTAACAAAGTAGGAACATCTACCAAGTGTTCTAGTCTTCATAGGTCCACAAACATTCGAATGAACTAGATCAAGTACGTTCTCCATTCGAAAAGAAGAATGACTCTTAAACACAACTCTGGTCTGTTTCCCTGCCAAACAGTGATAACACTTACTCAAATCAATACCACTAACACCCGACAACACATTCTTCTTGAACAAGATAGACATCCCCTTTTCACTCATGTGGCCAAGTCTTTTATGCCACAACTCAGTAGAATCAACATTGTCCACTGCGTTAACAATGTTCTGGATGATCTTCGGACGCGTGATGTATAATCTTGAGTCTTTCTTGCCTCTTCCCACTATCATAGAACCAAGAGTTAGTTTCCAAATACCATTACCAAAACCGTTATAATAACCATCGTCATCAAGAATGCCTGTTGAAATAACATTAAGTCTCATATCCGGAACATGTTTTACATTATGCAAAACTAACTCCATTCCCGTGTCAAATTTCAAACAAACATCTCCAATACCAACGATCTTTGATAACCCGGCATTACCCATCCTAGCAAATTCATAGTCACCTGGAGTGTAAGATGAGAAGTGATCTCTACAAATTGCAACATGACATGTAGCACCACTATCAACAATCCAACTCGTGTCATCATGAGTAAGATTGATCATATCATAATCAATACAAACAAAGAACTCATCTGTGATAGCGTTAACTTCAACCTTATCATCATCACCACCATCACTTTTCTTTTGTTTATTCTTGTCATATGCCTTTTTCTTCTCATTCTTCAACTTTGGACAATACCACTTTGTGTGCCCCTTTTCATGACAATTATAACACTCAACATTAGCAAATTTGCCTTTGCGTGAGCTGCTACGATGATTGCCTCTTTTACCCTGACCTCTACTATGACTTCTCCCCCGCGTTTCTGTGACCAAGATATCTGACTGTGAAGAGGAACCTTGTGACTTTCTTCTCATCTCTTCATTCAAAATACTAGCCAATTCCATGGTGATAGTACCATTCGGTGCAGAGTTGGACAAAGATGTCCTAAAAGTCTCTCAAGAGTCCGGTAATGTACCAAGTAACCAGAGACCCTGAATCTCATCCTCAAACTTGATACCCATACCTGCAAGCTGATTTATAATACCCTGATATGCATTTAGGTGATCTGTAATAGAAGTTCCATCATGATACTTCAAAGCCATCATCTGCTTAATTAAGAACAACTTGTTATTCCCAGTCTTTCGTTCATATAACTGCTCAAGCTTTTTCCATAAGGCTTTAGCATCAGTCTCCCCAGTAATATGATTTACAACATTATCATCAACCCACTGCCGAATATACCCACATACTTGTCTATGCAAAATTTTCCATTGAGCATCAGATTTTTTCTCAGGTTTATCCTCAGTAAAAACAGGCAAATAATAATATTTCACATAAAGAAGATCCTCCATCTTGCCTTTCCAAACATGATAATTTGAACCATTTAAACTAATCATTTTACTTGTATTAGCTTCCATCTTTCACACAAGTCAAATCAAATAACCTAGCTCTTGATACCAATTTGATGGGAAAATAGGTCACAACGAGCACTCTACACAGCGGAAACTAACCCGTTTGACAAACATTTCCCGACCCGTATGAAACCGTGAGGATGCTAACAAACAAGCTATATCAAATCCAACCCAAATCAGTCCCCAAATCAGTAGCTTAACAATAATCAAGCACACACTAAATACACGAGACTTTTTACGTGGAAAACCCCTCAAAATCGAGAGTAAAAACCACGGGACTCGTAAGCCACTTAAATTCCACTATCATCAACAAAGAGAGCAATACAATAATCCTTCTCTAGATCAACTAGAGGCATACAACATCATCATACTCTTGAACAACAATAATCAACAAGTATATGAAACAATTAAAGGCAAAAGAAGAATTTCATCACCCAAAATTCTGCTACTGTTCGACCTGCTGTAACTCGAGCTACAGACCACTTGAGATGAATTCAACGGTTGAAAATGTTGGCACTGATGTCAGGAAGACACAGCCCAAAAATGAAGAAGATTCAACGGTCGGACCTCCGGGGATCGAAGGTTTTCTGGCCTGCTGTCATTGTAGACGGGAATTGAGGTTTTCACTCTATTTCTTGATTTATCTCTCTGATCTCTCTGCTTTTTGATAATGAAAATCAGCTGCACACTTGGAGTTTAAAATGCCTAGGATGCTTGACCAAGTCAACAAGCATTTTAGGCCTAAATTTGTTGGGCTTGGAACATTGAGCTAAAAACTTTCACATAAATGGAAACCAAATAAAAAATCCAACAGATATACGTCGTTTGTATCATAAACATGAAGAACTTCACGGCTTTCCTGGAATGCTTGGAAGCATTGATTGTATGCATTGGGCTTGGGGTAAATGTCCAAATGCATGGAAAGGGCATTTCACCCGAGGCGATCACGGTTACCCCACAATCATGTTGGAAGCCGTTGCATTGTATGACAATTGGATTTGGCATGCATATTTTGGAATGGCCGATTTGAACAATGACTTGTATGTCCTTAATGCATCTCCATTGTTTGATAGTTTACTAACTGACACGGCTCCTCAAGTTCCATACGAAATTGGGGACGTTGATTTTGATCGAGGCTACTATCTTGCCGATGGGATTTACCCTTCGTGGTATTCTTTCGTTAAGGGATTCTCAAGTGTTGTTGACGCAAAAAGGAAATACTTTACAAAGAAACAATCTACAGCTCGTAAAGACGTTGAGAGGACATTTGGAATTTTGCAAGGTCGTTGGGGTATTTTAAGACAACCAGCTAGGGCATATAGTGTAAACGCAATCAAAAGAATCATGTATGGTTGCATCATATTGCACAACATGATAATTGAAGACAATGGTTTTAACATCGCTGAAAATAAATCTTACTACTTGCCTGTCAACAACCTACAAGGATCAACTTGGTACGAAAGGTGTGATGTATATGCCGAGAAGACAAAAGAGCTGCGTGACAAAGACGAGCATGAGTATCTTCGACATACTCTAGTTTCGCATCTATGGCATAATCACGATGACCAAATAGTTAACGAATTGTAACTTTTTAATCGCGATAACGTATTGTTTTTTTTTTTAATTTTTAGGAAATGTAATGTTTTTTTTTTATAGGAATTGTAATGTTTTATTTTTATTTTAATGGAAGTTATTTTTATTTTTGTTAATTTTTTATAATTATATTCATTTATGTTATATTTAAAATCATAAAAAAAAATAATAAAAATATAAACTGACATGCCTAACTGACAGAGGTCACCACTCTCCACTTTTTCTGACTCAGCAAGTTAGACCTGACATGCCAAGTGACCTCAGTCACCACTCCCAGTGCTCTTGAAACTGAAACTGGTGCCAAAAGTTGTTTAAACTGTTGTTATATCGCGTGCATAGCACGTGACACCCATGACGTTCCCTTCCTCTTGAAAACACTCTTGACCTCAAGAATGAATGAGTAGAACACATCAAAACTAGGAAAACGTAACATTAATTCTTCCAATGGCTCTTATGTTGCATCAGTTTGCATAACAAATTATTTTTCAAAATTTGGAAGAGCTAACACAGGAGCTTGTTGCATATGTTGCTTGAGTGTCTGAAAAGAAATCGTAGCATCTTCAATCCAAAAGAATGAGTCTTTCTTTAATAGCTTGGTCAATGGTTCACAAATATTTTATATTTACATAACCTTGTATGAATCTTCTGTAATATCCCCTTAAACCCAAAAATTCCCTCGATTGCTTAACATTTTTGGGTTGTGGTCAGTTGATCAATGCCTCTATCTTAGTCATATCTGTTGCCACACCTTTCGCCGAACATGACCTAAATATTCAACCTTTTCAGTAGCAAAAGTACATTTTGATTTTTTTGGATATAGTGTGTGATGCCTCATCACTTCTAATACCAATTTCAAATGTCTGATGTGAGCTTCCATGTTTGGAAATAGTCTTTCGTGGGAAACCCGAATTCGTCAAATTCAATCAAAACATTGTTATTACGTGTAAACTCTCTGACATAAACGAGGTTTTTAATAATGGTGCAAATAAGCTAGGCGCATACACAAATTAAAATGGGTTAACGGGCTAACAATGAATAATGGGCTGAATATATGCTAACATAAAGTACTTTTTAATTTCTAAATACGGAGTACGATTTTACGTTATGTTTCATAGTAAGTTTAAGTAGTTTTCTCTCTTTGGGTATATGTTTGACATGAATTTTTTTGGAGCTTTTATAAACTTATAGCTTTTAACTTTAAAAAAAAAAAAAAAAAATTCTCCTATCAAGTAAAAAACTTGGTTTGCTTACAAAGGTTTAAAACTTTTTGAGGGAGATAAAAAGTTAAAAGCTAATTGAAATAGCGTTTGAGAAAAAGTTTATAACTTTTTGTCATTTTACTATTTATTGTAATAGTTAGCTACTCTGTCAAATACTTAACATATAAAAAAAATAACAAGTACCAGCTAAAAATTAACAACTATAACAATTATTATTTACTATTTATTGTAATAGTTAGCTACTCTGTCAAATACTTAAATACATATAAAAAAAATAACAGGCGTGCGATGTACGCCTGTCTCACGTTGTAATTCCCGTTGAAGATGTTTTGTTATATGAGTTTTTGTCATTTTAGACAAAAAAAAAAAAAAAAATGTATTTATGTCTCATTTTTATTACTTTAATTGATTGATGGTACTTTGTGAGCTTACTAAAATGGTACGTTTGTTTTCGTTTATAGATTTACCATGAATGGAGCTTAGTAAGGGTAGGGGAGGGGCTTTGGCACACGTAACAAAAATAAAAGTTGTAGCCCTTTAAGTTACGAGCGTTTATGCTTTTGAATAAACTAAACGAGATTTTGTATGAAGAAGATATGATGAAAACGGTGAAATCTTGCATATTCAACAAACCTTAACTACAATAAATGTAAGTTACAAAAAACAAATAAACAATTGGTATATATGTAATTTAAAAAGAAGAAGAAGAAAAAACGTTGAAGGTGGATGGTGGTCACGTGGTGTGGTTTAAGCACGAGGGGCGATTTCGTAGTTATACATATATTAGTTGGACATAATTGGCTATAAACAAAAAAAGGAACTGAAAACAAAAATTTGAAAAGACAAATTTGGACATACATGAAGAGTAATCATGAATGAATTTTAGTAGGATGAGTATAATAATGTACAAAACAGAATAAGATATATAGTTAGCATTAATATTTACGAGAGTATATATACAGGTAGTTATAGTTATAATTGGATATATGTTTAACCATCCGGGCTTAGCTTGGATGGCCACTGAGTTGCTCCACCCTGCAACCCACCCGGGTTCGAGTCTGGCTTCGGTCGCTCGTTCAAAATGGGAGGTTGTTGTGAGGAGTGCCTTCACATGCAATTCACCAGGTAGCGTGTCTGGCGCTCAGCAGGCTCGTTCCCCCAGGTTTACCCTCTGCGGGGGAGTCCAAAGGATTCGTTCGTAGGGGGGTTCCCGAGTCACCAAAAAAAAAAAAAATATGTTTTTACAGAGTAGAATAGTACTCGTACTTAGCATTATATAATATTTCGCCTGTTATATATCTCAAAACTTACACTCTTTAGTTCATTCGATACTAGAAATGTTTTAAAAGTGTTGAACATTTTACTACAACTTGCTAGGAAACAGGAGGAATTAAAAACATACGGAAACTAATTATTAAACATCATAATCATAATTAACTTAAAAAGTTCGTAAACGATAACACACGGAAATTAATGTCTTAAACGATAACACACGGAAATTATTGTCTTAAACGATAAACCACGGAATCCAATTATTATATTGTTAAACATAACTGAAAATTGGATGCTACTACCGCCGATCCCCGACCATGACTAATCCTTCTTGATGTCCAATTCCACCATTTTGTTACGGTACTTACCTAGCCTTACTGATAGCTCCCCCTTTTCGACCCTCGCCTCGAAGTCATCTTTTGCAAACTCCCCGAATGGTTCGGGTAAAAACAACTCAGCCTTAATCTCGGTGGATGTATCACCCGCAACATCCATCCCTTTCCGTATTCCGTGGACCTTTAACTTTTGTTTTCGGACGGTCAAACGCCAATTGTCGGAGTTGTCAAAACCCCCAACAGGAACTTTAAACCACATGTTCCCATCTTTTTCGAACCTCGTTATGCGAGGTGGAAGAATGTATCTTCCACCTTCACACACCTCCTCAACATCATCATCATTGTGCTTTTCAAAAAAAAAAAAAAAAACATCATCATCATTGTTGCCTTTAGTTTGTTTGCCCTTCCACTCCATCTTACCAACTTGGCTCTTCCATTTTAATTTGCTCTTCTCCCCCATTGTCTTCATCCAGTCTCTGAATCCTGATTAATTAAAATTGAGGTGCATGTACGTGAATAAGAGTTGCATATAGCTAACTAGCTAGACAAGACAATAACAAGTTATATAATGTATAGATATAGATATATGGATGCAAAATACATTGTGGAAAATAAATCCCAATCCCAATACTTTATTAATTATTACTAGAATTTCAAAAACATATATAATATAATGTGATGTATCTATTCTAGCTAGTCCGATAAGCATATATAATTCTTAGAACAATTCGACAGTGTTAGTATGAAGATGGGTTATGAACTTATGATTGCTATTATCTCTATAAATTGGGTTTGAGTTGTAATCGCATGGTGGTTTTTGTTCATAAGTTGGATACACTTAAAATGTAGAGGTATATGTTTTATTAAGAATTAAATGGTTAGTTTGTTTGGATTAGAATCAGTTTTGGGCTTGAAAGGATAAAAAGATATATTGGGCTGTTGTTATGGTTGGTGAATATGGGCCTATAACAATGTTTTGTAGTTTGAGTTGGATGTTAGATAAATAGATCAAGTTGTGGCAACAATAATGCAGTGATATTATCTGTTTGAAGATTATGGGCCCATAGTTTAAGATGAAAGTAAAACTATTATAAAGATCAAATTTTTCTATACTTTTAAGATCAAATTTTTCTGTACTTTTAAGATCAAAGTAAAACTATTACTATGTTTATTTATGGATGCTACATGAGTAATTTTTACTTTTTAGCTTTCAAGAGTCATCATATCATATCATATTGTATAATAAATAATAATTACTAGTCCGTATATGTTTATACGGAGTAATTTCACAAAAACAAATTGCACCGTACATTAACTAAAGACTGATAATTAATGACATAATATAATTACTACAATCATCATCATATACATCAATAGATAACAGATCAGATAGTAACAAAAATGATCTCACAGACATGCATGTTTTTGTTTTGCACACCAGTTAATACATACATCTTACGCACATATGGTAAAAAAAATTCGACAAGTAATTACACACGTACAGTTGCCATTTACAGTAATCATTTTAAAAATATAAAAGATCTTAAATTTTTTTTATTTTATTATTTTTTTATTTTTTTTTTTAATAAAAGATCTTAAAATTAATAAAATATATAATGAAAAAAGGAAAGAAAAAAAAAAGAAAGAAAGAAAGTGTAGTTAATACAAATAACTTACGTTTTAGACGATCATTTTCACCACCGTAGCTGGAATCTGATCCTTTCTCCTCACTGTTTGAATCACCTTTTTTTTCATCACCGCTACTATCTACTTCTACCTTCAGTTTCTCTTCCTTCTTGTAGCTTTCATTATCACGCCCAGGTTTTGTTGCAAACGTTTCAGTAAAAAGCTTTAAACTAGCAGTAACCGGCACAATGTTGCCGGAGCCGGAGTAGAACCTCCCGGAAAGTTTCAAAACCCGCCCGTACGTAACCACATCCGTTGCTGCTCCACCGTACGGCACTGCTACTAGAGCCTTCGAACAGACTCTGGATGATGAACAAGAAAATTGATGAAATTAGCTGCCATAATTTTCTTCTTTTTTCTTCTTCTTTTTTTTTTTTTTTTTTTTTTTTTTTTTTTTTTTTTTTAATCTTCAGTTTTTGTAATATTTGGTAAGTTTAAATGGTAATGGTAAACCGACCAATATATATAACAGAATGTCCAGGGGACAATTCAACAATAAAGTGTACGTACGTACAACAAATACAGTAGTGCCGCACGAGGGAGGGGGACATTTTGTAACATTAGCAATTCCGTACAACTATTTATCTTAATATCCATCCGTAGAGGGGGGCATTTTGTAACATTAGCAACTATGTACAACCATTTATCTTAATATCCATACGGCCCAATAGTATGTACATTGTGTACATTTATACAGGGCCCATGAATTTTAGGGCCCAAAAATTATTTTGGAACTAGGCATTGTACACTTAAGGCCCAAAAGGAATTATAGAACTAGGGCCAAAAAAAAAAAACAGACGGTTCACTTCAATCATACGGAATAAGCTACCTGACATACGTCATTCGTGATACGTCGCTCGAAATTTGCTTCATCTTTCATCGAATTTCAGTTGGTTCTTTTGGACTTTGCTTCATCGATCTGTTATGTGTATGTAAGTATAAACTAAACATTATACTATTATCAATTATTCAATTAATCAATTTATGTTTAGTTGGGAGTAATTGAATGAAAAGAATTGAATGTAATAACCGTAATCGTATAGCTTCTTTTTAATTGAACGTTTTATCACCTCAATTCTTTTTGATGAGTATACTTGAGTTTATTACAATTATTCAATTAATCAATTAATCAATTTAATGTTTGTCAGTTTCGATCAATAAAATAATTAAGTCCTTACTGTTATGATACATTGATTATTGATACACTCTTATCAATTTAATTATTTAAATATTTAATGTTCACTTAATGAATTCAAGAGAACTAGTATAACTCGAGTCTCGAGAGATATACGAACAAAGAATTGAATTAATATATGAATTGAATTAAACTAGTATAATTGACAGAGCAGTTTTTTTTATATGGCTAACTTTTCAATTTTGATTTATATGTTGAATTAATAAATGATTTGAATTATTATATGTTGTTCTATTTTTATAATAAGACTCAAGTTTTGTCGTTTTTTTTTAAACAACTTATATTATTCGTTAAGGTATTAGGGCCTTTTTTCCGCCTCGCACGGGGCATTCAATTTCTCGGGACCGGCCCTGTCCATCCATACGGCTATTTAAAAATAATTTAAATATTTCATGTAAACGATAATCTGATAATCAATCATCATTTCTACTATAACTAGTATTATTATTATTAACTACGACCGTCACCTACAACTATCAGGACAAAAAAATAAATAATAAATAAATAAATAAATAAATAAAAATAAAAAATAAATCAACTAAAATAAAAATCCTAAAAAACAGATTTGTATAAAAATCAAATAAAATTACGATAATTTAATGTTATTTCAACAAAATAATCGAATAACCAAACTTACATAGGCCACCACAGTGATGGCAACGGTTGGAGTTTTAGCGCCTAAAACCCTAATCTTTACTTCAAATCAACAATCGATTTTAGAAAAACCTGAAAGAAGAAATAATCCTTCATGACGCTTAACGGATTAAAGGTCGAAACAATCGCTCGAAGCAGACACAAATTGCTAGAAGCACAAAGAAACTTGTTGAAGAAATAGTTGTGGAGAAGAAAATGAGCGAGGGTAACAAAAACCCTAAAAAGGTGAAGTCTACAGGCCATAATTTTACTGATTTTTGATACAAAAAAAGATTAATTTTTAACAGATACATTAATTGTTTTTTCATTGCAACATAGTATTTGTTTTAATCACAACAAATTACTTGCAAATGTTAATTAATGCACATATTATTAACAAACATATGTTCATTAGTTCAAATTACATGTTAAATTGTTAATCATATGAAACTGTTCACATGTTCGAAAACAAATACGCACATGTGAACAAGATCCTATATATTTAATTAAATAGGTAAAATATAAGTGTTTTTCAACTATTATATGTTTATTCATACTCTTCATCAAGGTTTATGTGTGATTCAATCTTGTTACATGTGAAAATCTTTATAAATCAAAAGTTCTCGCAGTTCTGCCTTTTTTATGGTTCTCGTTTAAACTTTCGACAATATATATATATATATATATATATATATATATATATATATATATATATATATATATATATATATATGAATAAGTTTAATAATTAACAAATGTACATAGTAGCTCATGTTCACAATACACTTGTTATTAATAAATAGAAATACAAGTAAAATATGTACCGGTTTCAATATAATTGAACAAGTTTTGGGAGGTCAACCGCATTTCGCTAAGATCGAAGTACTGTTGATCATGTAAGAGCTTGTCGATTTTTGAAAAATTCGTATTTAAAAAAGATACAAAAATAAAAGAATCTACCATGACTCGAACAAGCGACCTCTTGCTTGTAGGTACGCAAACCAAACCATTCAGCCACTAATACATTTTTATTTTATTGTACATCTGTAAGTTTATATTTGTTCGAAAAAAATCTTAAATTGAAACTGAGTTAAAAATTACTGTTCATAAATTTTCTAATTATATATATATATATATATATATATATATATATATATATATATATATATATAGGGGCATGATCAATGGGGAAGTAACCATTCGGGGGGAAGCGGGGGGAAGCAAAAAAATAAAAAATTCATTTTTTTTGAATTTTTTTTTCCGGCATTAAGATCAAACGAAAATATGAACATTTAGAAGAGACACTTCGTGATGAATGTTATTATTTAGGCGGGAAAACGATCGACAAAAATAACATTCAAGATAATATTGTTCGTGAAGAATATGAACGTTTTTTTTTCTATGTTTTGTGAAGTAAAATTTAGCCCGATTTAGAGTTTAGGGTTTAGGGTTTAGGGTTTGGTGTTTTGGGTTTATTCCATAAACCCAAAACACCAAACCCTAAACCCTAAACCCTAAACTCTAAACCGTTCGTGTTAAAAACTCAATCTAAATCCTAAATCTAAACCCTAAATCTAAACCCTAAACCCTAAATTTCTAAACCCTAATATCTAAACCCTATAAACCCTAATATCTAAACCCCAATAGCTAAAACCTCAACATACGCTCGAAAAACACGATAATTGTTATATATTACTTCTTCGAGCGTTTTCCCGCCAAAATAAAAACATTTATCACAAAGTGTCTCTACTAAATGTTCATATTTTCATCCCATCTATAATGTTCGTGAACAAAGTTTTTTCAAAAAACGAAAAAAAAAAGTTTTTGCTTCCCCCCGCTTTCCCCCGATTGGTTACTTCTCTCTTGATCCTACCACTATATATATATATATATATATATATATATATATATATATATATATATATATATATATATATATATATATATATATATAATTACGTGGATATAATTATGTGGCTACTAGCTGAGTGGAAAAAAGCCTCATGTTGTTTGGCAGACCTGTATCCGTAAAAAATTAAGTGCATGTTTGCATCATTGAGGGAGAGTTTTTCTCCAGGGTTCTGTTGTGGTGACAATGTGCATTTCGTAAGGCACTCGATTTAACTCAAAGTACACCGGGTACACATGAGGAGTTACTTCTAATGTGTGAATCAGTAACATATGATCGCGAAGATGGTTAATATTCCTCAATACTACCATTTAGGAAAAAGATATAAAAAAGAAAAAAACAAAACTAACTATTCACATTCACTTAATATGATATATTTTAGTAGATTGGATAAACTTATGCCTCAAAACTAGGTTGGGCCTTTTGGTGTTGCACAAGATAAACACCCTTATAACCTGGTTTACGTTTATATTTATATTTAGACATTTTTGTTCTATAGATCCCTTAGTTATAACGCATTTTGCATAATCTTACAAATGTTGCGTGAATGATCCCTTCGACTAACTTTCGTTAAAAAAAAAAACTGTTAAATCCCTTCATCTTACATAGCCTGCCCAGAGGCGATTGTAAGGTAAGAGCAATGGGGTCCAAGGACCCCACTAAGTTTTATTATTATTTTTTTTAATAAAGTATAAGTTAAATTGTATAGAATACCATTAAATTTAAAGATATGACCCCATATATTTGTTAAATTTGTGATATTTTGAAAGAAAATACTTGATTTTTAGAAAATTTTTTTACAAAGTACAACTCAAATTGTATAACACCCTATGCGATTTTGATTCTAAAATCGCAAGTGAGCCTGCCAATTTTACCTTTTTTCTTCTGTTCCTCTATCCCCTTCATTTTCGATTTTCAATAAACCAAATCAAAATCAAAATGACTACAAATCAAAATCAATGACAAACCAAATAAAAAACCTCAACTAAATCAATGTAACAAACCCTAAATGCTCCGTTTTTATTACAAAAAAAACTTACAAATATGAGCATCATTCGGAGTTCTACGCAAAAAAATAAGTAAAATAATAACAATGGTAATCTAATATATACGGAGTAATTCAATTAAGCATCATTTCTCCAACGGAGTAATATATAGTTCATTATTTTTGCACGCAAAAAAAATTACTTCCCCATTAAAAGCTAAACAACGATCAGAACAAAGATGAACAAAAAATCACTTCCCCATTACCTCCGCCGCAAACCACCACAGTTGTTTCAACTGGATTTGGCCGGAGTTGCAGTGGTTGTGAGTCACCTTCTTTGAAGTACAAAAATTCAGATCTAGGGAAGAAGCACAAGATGGATATTTCAGATCCGTGACTGGGTAATTCGATTTCTACTACTGGATAATTCGAATTTGTGAAGGTACCACCGGCGGCGGCGGTTGCTGGTGGTGGTAGTGGTGGGTTTTCAAGATCAGAGTTTGAATAAGATAAAGCGCTAATTTTCAAGTCGTAATTTACCTTGCGGGTAGGTTAGTAACATGAAGTAGAAGAAAAGAAAATAGGGAAGTAGGTGAAGAAAAAGGGAAGAAGCAAAATGACTATTATACCCTCACATGCAATATGCACATGTTAAGATTTAACGAATTTTTAACGAAAGTTAGCTGAAAGGACCATCCATGCAACATTTGTAAAAATAAGGGATCAAGTTTGCTAAAAAAACATAGAGACGCAGCATGCAAAACGGTTTAGATCCAAAAAAGCAACGGAGCTAAAAAGTCTTATATTTATGTTTAATGTTTATATTTATTTAATCAACATTGCGAATAAAACATAACATTAATTGTCAGAGCATTCGTATTGGAGCATTGAATAACGAAGTTTAAAATAGGGGAGAGCATGGTGCTGGTTGGGGCGGTTTGAGGCCAAAATCACATCCATAACCATTATTGCCGTTAACTAGTTTTTTTAACCATTGGGTTCGGTTAAAAGCGGTTTGGTTAATTTGGTTAAACTGGTTAACGATTGATTATAAAACAGTTAATTTGGTTAACCGTTTACGAAAAAAAAAATTAATAAGTTTGTTTCTATACTACATAGAATAAAATTTTAATATGAGACTAGGTCATTGTCTCATATTTAATCGAAAATAAAATAGATCAATGTCGTTATTACAATTCAAGATGATGCAAAAGCGCATAAATAATTAGACAAAACATAAGTTCACGTAAATTTCTTTAAACATAAACTTTCCTTCAAACTTTATTCTCCCTCCATCCGAGAGTCATAAATCAAAGTGTCTTTCATTGGTGTCTTTCCCTTTGGTATAATTTATATGTATGCTTATTTGTTCCAACTTAAAAGTCAAAATAATGTTACACATTGATCTACAAGGTTTAATATTTTAACATGTTGACTATCTGTAGTAAAAATGATCATATAGAAAATACTAAATGGTGCGGGTGCGATTAATTCGGCGCGGGTACCTATTATTTCCATAACCGACCCACAAAGTGAGGTTATTTAAAAGTGTTAACCAAACCCGCGGTTATCCATTTGATGCTCATAGATCAAAGTGTTAATTTGATGATGTTTTATCGGTTAATATGGTTAAGGTTCGATTAATGCGGTTTTTTGCTCATCCCTAGTTTTAAAATCTAATTCAAAATGATACTAATTATCTTTTTTATATATAATAACAAAAACTAAAATAGGTCATTTTAGAGAGTCACAATTAATCTTAGCCACCCATTAAAATAACCATCTTTGATCTTAACCCTTGATTCTTCCTAATGACCTCATAATCCCAAGTTTTAATTGTTTGATTACACAAATGCCCTTTTGAGCAAAAAGTAGCGGCCTTTCTTTCAAAAAAAAAATAGGGGTTTCAATTGACTCGCTATTTGAGTGGCGACACACACCAAAAAAACCCTAAATTCCTCTCGAACTTTACACCCAATGGTAATCGATAATTTCAATTTAAATCGTCTTGAATTCAATAAATCGTTAGTGTTCAATCGTTTCAGATATTCATTGTTTCATAAGGCGGCAATCATGGATGTAACTAAAACCCTAATTGATTTGTATACAATTCGTGATCAAATGACCAAATTCCTACTATTCGATGTCATCGGTTGCTGGACATGTACAAAATTCGACAACCAAGGATCTATATTAAATTAAACAGACGTTTGTTACGGTGCATATCAGGTATGATTACATTGAATTTTCTGTGTTAAGCTTTTACATAGTTTATGATATTAATACTAATGTTGCATACAACGACATAGCATTTGAGTATTGATTAGTAAATTAGTAATTTATTTGATGTATATATTCCATTAAATTATGCTGATGCTGATGTTATATGTTATAAATGGTACCTATGAATTCACCTTTCAATATGAAAGAAAACCATGTTACACTTGCTGATGCTCTACCATTAGTTAGACCTAATCTTATATTTGTAACAGTGACTGCCGATAAGGAGATCGATTCATGAAAGTTAGGATTTCACAGAAGTATGAGGAACCATTCATTCAGGTAACTCAGACTTCACAAGTTAGAATTTTGAGATGAATTAGTGACATTTTGTGTTCTTACTTTTGAATCTTCACAACGTGCAGAGAATATACAAAGAACTGGAAGGCTATTTTTTGAAAAACACACAAGTTAGGACTTCAAGTAACATAATCTGTTTTTGTAGTGTGAATGTATTGATATGATTTTTACATACTCATAAGATAAAGAAGTTTGTATTACATACAAACTATCCAGGTCACGCAGATTTCAGCACATACATTAAGTGCAATTTTGTTATCCATTCCACAAACTGTAAGTAATTTCATTACATAAGAGCTTTGTCAGATTAAGGTTTTGTGAATTGATAAGGTTAGGGGTTAAATGGTGATTATTGAGTGCATGTAAGGTGTTCGATGAAATGTCTGAGACAAAAAGAGAACATGGTATGAATTATAAATTGCCTCCGTATCTTTTTAGCCAAATTGTTCATGATGGTCGTGTTGAATTCCTTAATTTAGATTTATCTGGGAAGCTTTATAAGTGAAAGAATGTATGTTAGTTTTATCTGTATATGTTCAAGTTACATTGAAGTGGTATAGAGCCCAACATTTAACTTACTTAAATAATGCTTTTCAGGTAGACATGATTAGCCTAACCATCAAGAATGGCCAAAATTTGAGAGCTATGATGGAATCATGGAAATGAGTAATTACGATATACGCAACGATTATGTCGTTGATAACCTTATGAAGTGGAGATCCATCCACTGGAATCACAACTGTAAACTAATGTTTACCTGCATATTAGCTGTTACTCATGTACCAACATTGAACTGGACTGGCCCGAATGGGTTTAGTTTGGTTCATTCAACAATTTAAAAAACAAATCGTTGGTAGATGGTGTTACATTGGCAAATGGTGTTACTGTCGGTTAGTAGTCATCAAACTATTTTATTAGTTACTTGATGTATAACAGTATTTACTTACGTTTTAATTGATGTTTTATTTTATATTTTTTTTTTCAAAACATGCCATTGTAGGGTTTAATATTTTGGTCCACTCAACCATTATAGGAGATGTGAAGAGCTGAAATCCAAATATATATAGTTATATACGTTAATTTGATTGATTTAGAGTAAGTCATATTTTTTTTTCAAATGATATTAGTTTGCTACCATTTGTACTCACTAACTTTGTGTTGTGTATACTACTATTAGTGGTGTGATAGTTGCTTGTGCATTCACACTTAAATTTCATGAATATAAGTCTCTAAAAAAGGACACTGTGTTGATTACTTATGTAACCATGACAATAATTGACTCAATTTCTTCTCATGACATTGCAGTATAGGTGCGAATCTTATTGATGGTAAGTGATTTTTTTGGACCGAATGCTTATGAAGACTAAAGCAGACACTTAAACCAGTGGGTAATTAGTCCTGCTTTTTGCCATTTTTAAGTTGGTACAAATGCATATGAAAACTACTTCTCGATTGATAATTTGCTACAAAATGTGATTATTACCTGCTTTTTATCCATTATTAATTTGTGATTATAACCTCATCTTTAATTTAGCAAGGATGGTATTATCTTTAGTTAACTATTCAGATATTTATCAACATGATTCAACCATATGTTTAATGTTTGTAACGAGGTTTGATGAAGTTTAGCCATTAGCAATAACCATTAGATCAAGAAAGCAACAAGAAATAACCATTAGACTCTAATGTATAGATAAATTTCTTTTATTTTCTTACTATCTGCTGTATTTGTGAATTTTAAATTGACATTGAACCATTTGAACTTGCTGTTAGTTATTGAGGACCACTAAACGCTTGAAATTAAGAGTTCTATATCACTGATGTTTTATAAGTTTTCATTTGCTACTATTCTTGAATCTTTTGTTTTGATGGGTGTTATTGCATCAGTAATTATATTTGTGTACTAAACATTTCTAACGTAAATGGATATTTGATTGATAGTTTAAAGATATGTCATGTTGTTACTTGTGTAGGTACAACAAGAACCATGCAACAATTTAAGTTAGATGAATAATAGGTTTGACACAAGTTGTAGCAGTGTATGGGTTGTCTTAAGCATTTTACCTAATCTATATATGCCTAATATCAGAAAAGGGTACCGACTATAACCCATCCAAGTGTAAGCAATTTGTTTTTCTTATGTGTTTTGATTAATTGGAAGAAGTAAAATTGTGATCAATTTGTTTTGTTTCTTGTGTTTAATAGGTTGCATCTGATTGATTAATTTGGAAAAGAAATATTAATTTCTTGTGTTAACTGATTTGGTATATTTATCTTAAACTTGTGGGATCTTGCAGAAGGAACATGTTATATATTATGCACTTCAAAAGAGAGATGTTAAGCTTGTACCTTTGGGTTGTGCTTTGTTCTCAGTTCTCACATGGTATTCTTTTTTTCTCTCCTTTTTAAATTTGAATATTCAATTTTTATAATATGTTTTTGCCTACTGTAGCAACATCTTTAATTGCAAAATCATATGAAGCATAATCTATGTTTAGAATACGTCGAAACATGCTTCACTAAAACAACTATTTAATCATGAAATTCATACAAAGTGCCATATATATGATTTAAAAGGTATGTAGTAACATTTAATTTTTCTTCTTCTCTGAAGTCGTTAAATGAGAATGCGCTAGATCAAATAGTGGTGATTATGTGTTAATTTTAGATTTTAGTTACGAAATGAGAAAATCCTTATGTGAAGATTGTCGGTGACATTTCAATCTGGAATTATATCAATTAAAAATTTTTCATTTTTTAATTTCATAGGTCATTCAAGGGCTTGTTGTGTGTGAAATTAAAGGGAGCATAGATTAGCCTGTGTAAGTATTCAGACTGCATTAGTACTCCATTTATATTTGAAATGATAATGATAATTTTGATTTTATTTTGCTATTGCAACACGTACATTCAGCATCTTAGAGAGGGTGTGCATATTTTCTTGATCCATTCACTGAAGAACTGTGTGATAGGCCCCCTGGCCACAATTGGAAGCTTGCATTAGGTTTCTTCTGCGGTGACTACTTACTTTATGTTTGGGTATACTATGAAATTAAACGGTAACCTTTCAAATTCCTTAAGTAACACACTAAGTTTGAAAGTCACATGGTATGTAAATGGATGGAAATAGGTGTGTGGTTGTGAATGTTAATGATTCACGGGGTCTTATTGACTAGATCTATTATGGCATGAGATGTGATAGCTATTGGGCTTGGAATATGATAAAACTTGTTTTAAAAATAAGATCATTTCAGGTGAACATTATTTTTCAAAAATGGATAGTAGGATTGGGGTTATAGGAAAGGATGTGAAATTATAGGAGGATTATTCATGTAGAAAATTTGTTATATTAGTGAATCAAAAGTTTTGACTACAAAGTTGTAGTTTGGATTAGTTGACTTGTGGGTTATACAATATAGGCTTAAAAAGATGATTCTTAATGTTGCAAACTGTAGTGATCATATATTGAATATAAGTCAAACAATTTGAAGTAATTTATTGGGAGGTTTGACCTTTTAAGACCATGTGGTTATAAACTGCAGTGATCATAGATGGCATTTAGTCAAACACATAAAAGTAGTTTATGGGGATGTTTGACATTTTATTATTTATTAGAAGTCATGGGAATATAGCCGATCTAGGAAAAATAAGAGGTCAACTGTTGAAATAATGAAATGATACTAATTTGAATTGGTCCATATGGTAATGAGTTAGCTTTGACTAATTTTAGTCAAATTGTGAATAATTATTGTTGAATGTATCAACGGGTATAAATATAAACAAGAGAAATAATTAAGAGTCCTTGAATAATAAGTGCATAGATGAATGGTGATTGTAGAAGAAAGCACATATGTGATTGACTTCAATAGTCAACAAGAAAGCATAATATGTGGTTGACTTTTAAAACTAGGAACAATTAACGATGAATGAAATTCATAAAAGATATCATTTTTTCCAGTGCAGTAACTTACAACACTCATTATTAGTTTAGTTAACACATGCTTTATTTAAAGTTTTATATTACTTTAAATTACAAGTAATTAGTACCATGAAGTTCTTTCATTAGTGCAACACAGCAGATTCATATTCATCTTTAATTGTTGTTTTTAATCTACAGGTTGATCTCTTAACAACAGAGCCATTTTACTTTGGTGCGAGGGTATGCTTCCTTAGCATGACATGTAATCCGGGTAATGAAACATGTGCTTTATCTTAATTCTTATATTGCATCCATAGTGATAATTTATTTTTAAAAACTTTCTTGGTACCTAACAAAAAGTCTTACAAAACAAAGTGATCAACACAATTTTAAAATGCAATTATTTTCTTTGAATACACATATTGGTAGAAAAGTCTTCTCAAAGACTTGAAATTCCTAAACCTATTGATGTAACTAAGTTGGAATCGTTTCAGTAATTAAGTGACACGTTCAGTTTTGTGGAGTTTAATTCATAAAGCAGTTGAGTTCATGTTGAAGAACACCAGATTAAATCACAACCTGCAGGTCTTCAGGTTCAGTATTTTGAAATTCGGGCAAGTATTCTTGCTGATGTAATGTATGACCTTAAATTATTTATTATTATATGTATCAGTATCGTTTCACTAATGAACAATGTAGCAGTGTTGAAGAAGTTGAATGAGCTATTTTTTTTGTCACTGAATTGTGAATTTCCTAATGTTATTTATTATTTTTCTGAATTAGTACCTATGTGGCCGTGTAAAGACTGATTTTTATTAATTGAATTAGTAACTACGTCACAAGTTCTTGCTTCTAAGCCGGTATAGATAGAATATAGTTGAGTCTCCTTATGCAATGAAGGTGACAAACTATAATAGAGCATTTTACAAAAGCGTTAAAGAATTCAATATAAAAAGGCAAGGCTTAACATATTCTGATACATCACTTGATAAATTTTTTTTATGTATAATCCCGCGAAATCGCGGGTTATAAACTACTAATTTGGCATTACAGGCTTTGACATGGTCCATGGGTCAATATGAATAATCTACTGATTTGGCAAAAAAAAAAAAAAAAAAAAAATTTGCTCAATTTGACCAAATGGGTCACAATAACACTTTCACAATACACCAAATGGGTCAGTTTCAGATTTATACTAAATGGTTCCTCATTTGTTCCACACACATGGTTCATGGGTCAATATTAGTAATCTACTCAATTGGTCCCAAAAAAAACTCATTTTAACTAAATGGGTCACAATAAACCATATGCGCATGATACATCTATATTTCTCTTAAAATGTCTTAAACTTTTAAGGTTTTTGACGGTAAATTCTGTTATAACCAAACATTACAGGCTTTGACATTTTGGGAAAATGATCTAGATGGCTAACTGTTCGTATAGACAGGACTAACAAGTTGGGTGTTCGCGATGAAGACGGGTTTTCGTGGCTGAAACGGGTCAAAGTGATTTGTTCGACTTAAATCACTTTTTACTTTTCTGTACATGATTAGATTGCCATTTTTAATTACATATTACTTTATGTAATCATATTTTTCACATTTAAGTTGCATTTTGGTGACTTTTAATGCATCCGACCCATGACGTTGGTATGTAAAATCTTTCACCAGTTGCAAGAAGATTCCTTGAAGCAACGCTCCCGTCATATTTATTCAACTTTTCGTAAATGTTGTTTTACTACACTTGATGATACAAATTTTCTATTAATCTTTTATGCACTGGATGCATGTGAGAAAGAATCTTTTACTTTAACTTGACTATAGTCAGTTAGTTGTAACCGGGTTCATGTATTAATGCTTTAAACCAACATAAAAGCCTGTTCATCCTGCTTTCTTTTCTTTATAAGACTGGAAGAGATAGAAGGCTCTTCTGTCTTTGCCCATTGATAGATTTGCCCGAAGTACCGAAACTCTCTCCCTTATGGCTCTTTTTCCGTAAGCTGGTGAGTAGTGAGAGATCTACTGAGATTGGGCCATCTTCGCTAGCCATCAGCACATCAAGAGATTTGAAGCATGAAATAACCTATGGGACAAAACCTTAGTTTAAGAATAATATATAAGACATCCTTAGACTTGTATTTATGGGTTTATTTGTTATCTTTTGCTCAACAACTATATAGCAATATTCAGCAATTGTGTCTGTTACTGAAAATCACACAAATAATATAATGTTTCACATTAAGTATTTTTTTAACTAATATTTGCTTAGTCCCATACAGCAGCCCCACGAATTCGCGGGCATTAAGCTAGTTAATATATTATTTCCAGCATAAATATTTTAAATTTTAAGTCGAATTGTGTTTATTCATATTTAATATTCTATTTGTATACAATATTTCGTTTCATTTTTCCCAATTTAAGGTCATCTTGAACTTGGGAATCTTTCATACCAAGAATTGAATATCGAATATAAAACAAGGATTGAAAGTCTGACAAGGGAAACAAAATGGTGAGCTTGCACCAGAATTTCCAGGGTCCCAACCCGCAGTGCAACTGATTGAGCATAAAAAAAAAAAAAAAAAAAAAATTATATCTGCCACAAGAGGTATCTTATAACTGCTGCAACTGTACAACATGTATGAGGTAACTTAGGACCTCAACCAACCACTGGGCTAACTTGTGATGGTTAAGGCCCGATATATATACTTTTCCAAAACTTAGAGAAGCAGACTTACTTCTTTTGAACATTCATTTGTATATCTTTCCTCTTGCACGGTTCTTCGAACCAAATCAGCTCCTCAATCACGCAGATATCTGCATGACCTGTAAAACGGACAATTTACCAATCAGCGGTCATCACGCTAGAAACATATAGATGATAAGAGGGGCAGAAAACTGATAAAAAATAAATTAACCTCTTTCCCAATCGCAACCAAAATGGACTTTGACCCGCTTGACGCACTCGTACAGTTAATCACGTGCCTTTCAACCGAACTTCATGTTTGACCTGTTTAATACTTACTGTGAATGATAGTATTCAATGGTAATGATACAGGTCTTAATAGCGACACCTAGAAATTCACCATGAAGATAGTTAAGCAATGATGTATAAATGTGAAGTAAGCATCTGAGTCGCAAAGATAGTTAAGCAGTGACGCTACATAACCTTCGAAAACAACCTCTTGATGAAATCTAAACACAATTAATTAGTATTAGATATCTTCTGTAACACAAAAGGTTTCATACATTAAATTTATATAATAGTGATCCCTTTAATATCATATCATAAGCTTATAATTACAAAATAAAAATAAAAAACACATGGTCTATGAATCAAGCACCATATCCTATTTTTTAAAATCAAATTTGCAGCATCAAAATTTGGGTTCAAGGTAATAAATTACACAGACTAACCGTAATATCTTAATCACACAAACACCAAATTTAAATAATAAAATAAACTAAATAAAGAAATGTACAAAATTTTGAAGGTAAATAGTGATTAATGTCAAATTTATTGAAAGGTTTTAAGTGACATGTGAAGATATGATTGGAAGCTTGGTGAAAAAAATAAATAAATAATATATAATGAGGTGTTAAATTTTGACTGGTTGAAAAAATTTGAACGCACCCACGCTTTTACGACGTCAGTTTTAACGCCCCGTTAGTGGCGTTAACGTGCGTTACTTTCAAACTGTTGCCAGGTTCAAATTAACATAGCAATTGTAGTTGCGAATATCGGACAAAACCGCACCTTTCAAACGCGTTATTGTTTCGCAACATCGTTTTTCGATGTTTATTTTGAGTGAAAACGCGAAGATCGGACAAAACCGCACCTTTTAAACACATTATAATTTTGAAACATCGTTTACCAATTTTAAGGTGGACTGTAACCAATATCCCAACACCGGCATCTACATCTACTTGTTATAAAAAGACAGAAGGAAACAAGATTCATCTACATCTTGATGGGAAAATAATCACAACGGACAATCTACAAAGCGGAAACAAACCCGTTTGACCAATACTTTCCCGACCCGTATGAACCCGTGAGGATGCTAACAAACAAGCTATACCAAATCCAACCCAAATAAGTAGCTAAACAATACCAAATCAGTAGCAAATCAGTAGCTAAGCAATAATCAAGCACGCACAATACACACAAGACTTTTTACGTGGAAAACCTCTCAAAATCAAGAGTAAAAACCACGGGACTCGTAAGCCACTTAAATTCCACTATCATCAACAAGAGAGCAATACAATAATCATTCTCTAGATCAACTAGAGGTATACAACATCATCATACTCTTGAACTACAATAATCAACAAGTATATGAAACAATTAAAGACAAAAGATGAATGATTTTACCCAAACACTGCAGTCTGATCCAGAAGCTATTACTCGAGCTACAGACCTCTTTAGACGAATTCAATGGTTGAAAACCTTGGCACTGATGTCAGGAGCCTAAATTTGATGAAGATCCAACAGTTAGATCTCTGGGGATCGTCGATTTTCTGGACTGCTGTCACTGTAGACGGAAATTGAAGATCGCACACTTTTTCTTGAAAACTTTCTGCTCTCTTTTTCTGGAAATTAGCTGGATAGTTGACTCAAATAATGCCCTTAGATGTTTGACCATGTCAATCTTCATCTTGGGCCTAATTTGTTGGGCTTGGGCCTTTCATCATGATTGGAAACCAATTTAAACCCAACAAATCTCCCCCTTTCCAATTATGAGGAAGGGATCGCCATCTCGGCGATCGAGCAAATGAATCGCACTCTCATTATCATAAAGAACCACATATCGTGATTGCTTAAACCCAATGTCTTGTAGAAATCTTTTCATCCACAATAGTTCTTTGCACGCTTCTGTTGCTGCCATATATTCAGCCTCGGTCGTAGACAATGCAACACACTTTTGCAACCTTGATTGCCATGAAACTGCTCCCCCTGCAAAAGTCATCAAATATCCAGAAGTAGATTTCATGTTATCTCTGTTTCCTGCCATATCTGAGTCTGTATAACCAATAAGCACCGGCTCTCCATTTCCGAATGTGATACCTAACTTTGAAGTACCTCGTAAGTATCTCATAATCCATTTAACCGCTTCCCAATGCTTCTTACCCGAATTTGACATAAACCGACTAACAACACTTACCGCATGAGCTATATCAGGCCTAGTACACACCATAGCATACATCAAACTACCAACCGCTGAAGCATATGGAACTCTGTCCATCTCCTTAACATCCTCCTTTGAAGTAGGGCAATCTCTATCTGTTAGCTTAAAGTTGGTAGTAAGAGGGGAACTAACCACTTTAGCATTCTTCATGTTGAACCTACTAAGCACATTTTCAATGTATTGCTCTTGTGATATATGTAACATCTTAGTACCTATATCTCTAGAAATTCGAATGCCAAGAATCTGTTTTGCTGGCCCCAAGTCTTTCATAGCAAAAGACTTGCTCAATTCTCGCTTCAACTGCACAATTCTTTTAATATTTTTACCAACAATCAACATATCATCAACGTATAACAACAATATGATGAAATCATCATCACCAAATCTCTGAAAGAAAACACAATGATCTGAAGTTATCTTTCGGTAGCCTAGCTTTCCTATAACCGACTCAAACTTCTTATACCACTGTCTCGGTGCTTGCTTCAACCCATATAGAATTTTCTGAAGTCTACAAACATAATTTTCTTTACCCTTAACCCGAAAACCTTCAGGTTGCATCATGTAGATTTCCTTATCCAAATCACCGTGAAGAAAAGCAGTCTTGACATCCATATATTCAACCTCAAGATCAAGACTAGCAGCTAACCCAAGAGTCACTCGAATAGATCCCATCTTCACAACCAGTGAGAAAATCTCATCAAAATCAATACCCTTTTTCTGGCTGAATCCTTTAACGACTAACCTAGCTTTGTACCTTGGTTGTGAAGTAAGCTCATATGTCTTCACTTTGAATACCCATTTGTTTCTCAAAGCTCTCTTGTCTTTAGGTAACTTCACCAGCTCATAAGTATTATTCTCTTGTAAGGAATTCGTCTCATCTTGCATGGCTTCACCCCACTCCTTCTTATGCTCATCTTTCATAGCTTCTGCATAACACTCTGGCTCTCCCCCATCAGTGAGTAATACATACTCATCAGCAGAATATCTAACAGAAGGATGACAGTCTCGGGTAGACCGCCTAAGTGGGACAAATGGGGGCACATCTGGTACTGGAATCTCTACCTGCTCCGGAGCATAATCATCATCAGTACCATGTTCATCTTTATGAACATCATCTCCAACATGTGAATCAACATCTTGTGGAGTAACTGGATCCAAATCAACAAGATTAGCACTAGGTTAAGGAACTGAATCTGTCTTATCAACATCTTTTAACATCTGATCTTCTGTAAACAACATCTCGGCTTCGTACAAGTTTCTTTTGAACTGGATCATATAACCTGTACCCAAAATCATCTTCACCATAGCCGAGAAATACACATGGCTTAGCCTTCATATCAAGATTTGACCTTTCATCTTTGGAAACATGAACAAATGCTTTACATCCAAAGACTCGTAAATGACAGTAAGAAACATCTTTGCCGCTCCAAACCCTGTTAGGAACATCAAAACGCAAAGGTACACAAGGGGTTAGATTAATAATATGAACTGTCGTATTTATAGCCTCACCCCAAAAGGAATCGGACAACCCTGCATGTGAAAGCAAACATCTAACTCTCTCAACCAAAGTTCTATTCATCCTCTCTGCTAAGCCATTCAACTGAGGTGTCTTTGGTGGAGTCTTTTGATGCCGAATACCATTCTCTTTACAATAGGCATCAAATCTGCCAATGTATTCACCGCCATTATCAGTCCAAATACACTTGAGTTTCTTTCTCGTTTGCCTTTCAACTAGTGCATGAAATTCCTTAAACTTCTCAAATACTTGATCCTTTGACTTTAAGGTATAAACCCACACCTTCCTGGAATGATCATCGATGAATGTAACAAAGTAAGAACATCCACCAAGTGTCCTAGTCTTCATAGGCCCACAAACATCCGAATGTACTAGATCAAGTACGTTCTCCATTTGAAAAGAAGAATGACTCTTAAACACAACTCTGGTCTATTTTCCTGCCAAACAGTGAGAACACTTACTCAAATTAATATCATTAACACCCGACAACACATTCTTCTTAAACAAGATAGACATCCCCTTTTCACTCATGTTGCCAAGTCTTTTATGCCACAACTCAGTAGAGTCAACATTGTCAACTGCATTGACAATGTTCTGGATGATCTTCGGACACGTGAAGTATAATCTTGAGTCTTTCTTACCCCTTCCCACTATCATAGAACCAAGAGTTAGTTTCCAAATACTATTACCAAAACCGCTATGATAACCATCATCATCAAGAATGCCTGTTGAAATGACATTAAGTCTCATATCCGGAACATGTTTTACATTATGCAAAACTAACTCCATTCTTGTGTCGAATTTCAAACAAACATCTCCAATACCAACGATCTTTGATAACCTGGCATTACCCATCCTAGCAAATCCATAGTCACCTGGAGTGTAAGATGAGAAGTGATGTGACGACCCGGAAATTTCTGACCAAATTTAAACTTGATCTTTATTTGATTTCGACACGATGAGCAAAGTCTATATAATTGAACCTCAAAATTTTTGAATTATTCAGTTACCCTGAGACTATTTTTGACGATTCACGAACCTTTAAACATAAACAAAAATGTATATGTAAATAACTACATGTAACAAATTGTACATTAAATATATGAGAGAACTATTATTGTGATTTAGTTATTGTGAAAGAAAACTTAAACTAGCTATTTAAAACATAATTAAATATGTAGTACCTTCGGAAATATATATATATATATATATATATATATATATATATATATATATATATATATATATATATATATATATATATATATATATATATATATATATATATATATATATATATATATATATATATGATTGATATACATAATTATTGATTGTATATATATTATAATATATAAAATGTATAAATATTAAACAATCAATATGTGTATTTATTTGATATATATCATATAAGTATTAAATATAAATAAATAATAATATGTAATATCAATATATTAAATTTGGGTTTCAAGTTAAAAATATAGTGTTATACTAACATTATTATTATTATTACTATTTTTATTATCATTAACGTCTTTACTAAAAATTATCATTTAGGGTTATAATTACTATCAATATCATTATTAATAATATTAATATTATTATTATTATTATTATTATTAATTATTAATATATCTATTCATTAGTATTAATATTAAATATATAATATATAAACACAGATATATGTATATACATAAATACATATACGTATAAAAAAATACTGATATATATTAATATATATATAAACATATACAGCTATATATATAAATATATATACAGTTATACATATGCAATTATACAGTTATACGTATTCTGTTTGATTTCACTATCTGACTGTGAATGATTCTTGATTTTGTCCCTAATTCGTACAAGTTGTTGCATTTTTTAATTTTTTTTTTTACTTTGTCTGATTTAGAAAGCTGAATACCCATGTTTTATATATATACTTGATCAATTCAGTTGTAAATCAGGCATTCCAATTCTTTTCCACTGCCATTATCAATTATCAATTATAAACAATCCAATTTATTGAATTAAAATCGAAAAAAAGCTGGAACCAGTCGACTATCTCTGTTTTATTCATTTTTATCAATGGCTTGAATTTGTAATGAGTTTTAAAATCTAAAAATGCAGAAACGATCCAAATCATGTCGTGATACTTTCTGTAAAGTTTCAGAATCCAATTCCTTTTATCAAATTCAAATTTCAAGGTCAAAGATTTTGAAATAAAAAGTCAAACAATGTTCTTGGATTAAATTGGAGTTTTCTCTTACGATTAAAGTGAAATTGATAATTTAGAAAGTTTATAGGAAGTATTTAAAACCTTTTTCATGTAGGAATTATGAGCTAAAACTTTTTTAAATCCAAAATCACCATTTGAGTTGTTCTTGGTCATCACGTTCAGCAGGTTTCTTTTTATTTTTATTTTTTTTAATTAACTGATCAAGTGTATCCATTGCAAGTCGTTTCTGTCTTCAATAATAAACTTAATTCCACTATTTGATTTGTTTGATTCTTTGGTTGAGTGAATGTCGTGAGTTGAAGAAGAAAAAGGGAGAAGAACAGTACGGTTTATATTTAAATTAAGGTGATTTAATTACAGAAAAATTGAAATGGCGTGATGGTTAAGTGTGTTTGAGGGTGAGCGGGAGGCCTCGGGTTCGAGCCCGGGCAGAGGAACTATATTTTTTAGGGCTATTCTTGAGAGGTATAATTTTTATTACTATATTTATTATTTCATTATTATTATTATTATTGTTTTTATTATTACTATTAAATAAATTATTAGTATTATTATTGTTATAATTGTTATGCTAAGTATTGTTATTATTAACATTAAAGATTATGATTATGATTAACATAAATATAACTTTTATTATTATTATCATAAGAATTAGTAGTATCCTTATAATTAAAACCAATATTGTTATTATCATTATTAGCATTATTATGAAAAGTAGCATTTTAGTAAAAGTATTATTTTTATTAAAAACTATTGTTATCAATATTATTAAAAATATCATTTTTAGTCAAATTATCATTTTTATCACTATTAGGATTAGTATTATTATCATTATTATTATTAGTATTGTTTTTAGAGACAATATTATTATTATTATTTTTATCAATATTATTACTATTATTACTATAATTAATATTATTACCAGTATTATTATAATTAATATTACCATTATAATCAAATACAACCTTTGTTACTATTATTGATATAAAAGTATACTTGTAGTAATATTACATATAAGTATGTATTAATCATATTAACATTTTTAACAAATTAGGTATATATATATATATATATATATATATATATATATATATATATACATTGATATAGCTATATAAATATTAATCATTTTAAATATATACACAAATTATATATATATATATATATATATATATATATATATATATATATATATATATATATATATATATATATAATACATAATTTAGGATATAATATTTAAATTCGTTCGATTACAATTATATGTGTTAATATATATATAACTGATATAGGTTCGTGAATCCGAGGCTAACCCTACACTGTTCAGTGCCGTCATATGTATTTTTACTACGAAATACAGTATCGTGAGTTTCATTTGCTCCTTTTTTAATTGCTTTTGCAATATATATTTTTGGGCTAAGAATACATGCGCTGCTTTTATGTTTGACGAAATAGACACAAGTACTTAAAATATATTCTACGTTGAGTTGTACCACTTTGCATATCTTCCCTAATAGCTTGATAACTAATATTTACATGTTGGAAGAACATGTAAGCGCGAATCCCATTGATAGATCTATCGGGTTTGACCACCCCAACTGGGCTAGTCACTCTAGTATCGTAAACGGTTGCATAGTACTTCATTTTTTCTACACTTGGTACAGTGTAGGGAGATTTCATAATAAAGAGAATATGCCACATTAATTGTTAAGTATGGTTACCGAAGCGCTCAACAACTTATAGAATACTTTTATACACTTGCGAGTGTACATATATTTATAAACGGAAATCTTGTGGTCTATTAATATATTGAAATGATTGTTATGATAAATCTATGAACTCACCAACCTTTTGGTTGACACTTGAAAGCATGTTTATTCTCAGGTATGAAAGAAATCTTCCGTTGTGCATTTGCTCATATTAGAGATACTACTTGGAGTCATTCATGGCATATTTAGGTCAGTACCTCGCAATTGGACCAGATGTTGATGACTTCGTCCAGGTGGATTAGGACGGGTTGTTAAAGTTGGTATCAGAGCATTGGTCCTAGCGAACCAGGTCTTGCATTAGTGTGTCTAACTGATAGTTGTTAGGATGCATTAGTGAGTCTGGACTTCGACCTTAGCTGCATATTATAAGTATTGTTTATCATTCCTAGTGGAAAATTTCCTGCTTATCATTCCTATGTCTAGACACGACTTCCTGCACTTATTGCATAGATAGTTTATAGATAAATTTATATCCTAGCGTATCTGTTAATGTAAACTTTGCCTGACAGTTTTCGAAAGTTCCTCCGTAATCTACGGGATCTTCTATATTATATATAGGTATTCTATGTAATTAGAATATCATCCGATATCTGAAAATCATTTCATATCGAAAATCCTCTAACCGACTGTACAAGATGGAACTCGCAACTAGTTCAAGTTCCTCGGATTCCGACAGCTATTCCGATATAGATTCCCACTCGAGCACCGAAAGCAGCGTAACCGGAATGGATCAACCACTTAACCATCACCTATTTTAGATGAAATGGGGATGGGTTCGTAGTCGACTTAATCAATGGAGACAAGAAGAAGGCGATCCTTTCCACCCACCAACCTGCAATCTTGGCGAAGAACCTGAAGCACTTACAGGCGAACCAGTTCGAAACACCATTTTTAGTCTCATATCCAGGAAAGCTCGTCACGATTATCTTCTATCTAAAATTCTAAACCTTATTCATTCGCTCGTTCCGACTAACAATCATCCAGGAATAATAGAAGAAATTAACGAACTTCGCGCTCGAGTAATCAATTTGAAGAATATGGTGCAAAACTTAACAGCTTCAGCAATATCACCGGCACCCACAGTACCATCAATAACAGCACCAGTACCATCAACAATCCATGCCTCAATATCTCATTCTGTACCTCGAGTATAATCATCGTTCTACGTACCGTTCTACATCAATTATCTTCGTTCTTCATGGTGATTATGTAATCTCTAATGTTTTAGAGATTATATATATTCTTGTTCTAACGGTAAATCAAATGAGTTTAATATCATATTGACTCGTTAAATCCATGATTACATCTGAAGAAATTATATATGTATATATGTTTTCAGAAAGGTTGTAATTAAAAATTATTTCGTACAAACTGTTAATGGTGAAAATATTTTAACAGGTAGGTAATACCCGAGGAATATTTAGATTTCACATTAATTAGTTACCCTGTACATCCTTCGAATCTGATTCAACAGTCATTTACTATCCTACTTACATCCACAGATATACGAATCCGTTCATCACAGAATAACCATTTTCATTCAATTTCATATTTGGATTGTGACTTACCAGAAATCCAACAACTGGCATAATGAAGAAAACATTGGACAAAATAAAATTTGTTAGAAACAAACAAATTAACTACGAGAAAAATTTGTTAAGAATCCACGCTAACTGTTCCTAGCTAACTGATTACGTTTTATTTATCGCAATTTAATTATCGCAATTTATATTCTCACAATTTTATTTATCGTCATTTAATTTCTGTTATTTATTTTACGCACTTTAAATATCGGGACACGTATACAAAGTTTTGACATATCATATCGACGCATCTATATATATTATTTGGAATAACCATAAACACTCTATATGCAGTAATGCTTGAGTTAGCTATACAGGGTTGAGGTTGATTCTACAATAATATATATACTTTGAGTTATGATCGAGTCTGAGACATGTACACGGATAACGATACATATTAATTAATTTGAATATTATATATTAAACTATATATGAATTATTGAATTGCTAACTGTGGACTATTAACTGTGGACTACCAACATTGAACAATTAAAATGAAGTAAAATATTGATTATAACATATGAAACTAAATATTTCTTCAAGTTTGCCACTTGATTTCATCTTAAACATTCTTTGTATCTTGATGATCACAATCAGCGTTTAATCATCTAAAAACCTTCAATATTCTTGAAAACCCTCGGTTTGATAACCGATGATCCAGATCCGTTAACTTTGAAAATGCTGACAAAGCAGCATGTTGTAGATGGTCTAAATGGCCAAAAGTTTGATAATAAAGAATGGAATGTTGGGAACGCTCGATAGAAAATTTGGTACTGAAAAACGGTTTGAGCTAACCATGAAGGAGACCAAGGACAAATACAAGGACCAAACCCTATATTCAAAGAATCCAGGTAATCCTGGATCCGATGAAACCTTCAACGAATATCTTGCTCCTTACTCATGTTAAAATCATGCGAAAAATCTTTCTTCATCAACCTTCGAACTTAGAAATTCCAAAATATCATCATAAATATCCTCAATATTTCTGAAGATATCTTCATAAATATTCTTGTCCGATATTAATTATCTCTCTGCTCTATCTGTGTTATATCATAAAAGAAAACTGTTTTAGTTTCTAAATCTCTGAAAACTTAGAGTTTGAATTATGAATAATTTTGAAATAGTGTTAGAAATTGATGCATGAGTTAGTATAATATAATGACACTTGATCAACGTGATTATATTACAGTAAGTCATGCTGAGTTTATAATGGAACATAATGATTCACAGATCATAACGTCATCATGTGCCATGTTACACTACTTTTACATTTTATCTAATCTCCAAACATATTGAGAATGTAGTGACCTGAACTTTTCCATGTTTATATATATTAAATGAAATTGATATTTACATGATTAAATATTTCCAACATGTTAAGCAATCAAAATTGTTAAGACTTGATTAACTGAAATAGGTTTCATATAGACAATTGACCACCCAAATTGACCGGCGATTCACGAACGTTACAAATTCTTAAAAACTATATGATGTTATATATATAGACATATATATGGTTAACATGAAATTATAATAAGTAAGTATCTCAATAGGTATGTTAACTATGAGTGATATACATAAAAAATGAGTTTATTGAATTAAGAAACTCGAAACGATATATATAACGATTATCGTTATAACAACGTCTTACTAAATACATATGAATCATATTAAGATATTGTTACACTATGTTTAAATATGATAAATGATAAGTAAACATATCATTAAGTGTATTAACAATGAACTACATATGTAAAAACAATACTACTAACTTAAGGATTTCAAAACGAGTCATATATGTAACGATTATCGTTGTAACGGCATTTAAATGTATATATATCATATTAAGATATATTAATACATCATAATATCATGATAATGTAATAATTTAACATCTCATTATATATTATAAATAATGGGTTAACAACATTTAACAAGATCGTTAACTTAAAGGTTTCAAAAACGACTAACGATGACTTAACGACTCAGTTAAATGTATATACATGTAGTGTATTATGTTGTAATAATACACTTTTGGAAGACTTCAAGACACATATCAAAGTACTTCTATTTAACAAAAATGCTTACAATTACATTCTCGTTCAATTTCATCAACAATTCTACTCGTATGCAACCGTATTCGTACTCGTACAATACCCAGCTCCTAGATGTATATACTATTGGTATATACACATAATAATTCAGATCTTAGCAGCCCTAGATAGTCAAAAAATATGTGGAACCAACAATTAGATAACTAGCATGACTTATGAGCAAGGAAACAAAAACAAGAACTCCTTTTAACCCCACTCACCTTCACCACTCACCACCTACTCCATTTCACTTCCAATTTCCTTCCCAATTCTCTCTCAAAACACACACACTCTTTCATGAACGTCTAAATTACTATTTTCCAGCAAAAATCATCAAATACAAGATTTGGTTATTACCTATAATCATCATAAAAACAATTACTCAAGAACACATCAAGAACACTTCCAAGTTTACAAGTTTACTTCTAAGTTTCCTAATCCATTCCAAGCAATCATCTAAGATCAAGAAACCTTTGTTATTAACAGTAGGTTATCTTTCTAAATCCAGGTAATGAAATGCCCCGTTCATATACAATATAAATGATTCACAATAGTTGATTTCATCGCGAGGTAATTGACCTCTATATGATACATTTTACAAACATTGCATTCGTTTTTAAAAGACAAACTTTCTTTACATCGAAAGTTGATGGCAAGCATACTATTTCATAATACCTCCAACTATAATTGACTTAATAATAATCTTGATGAACTCGACGACTCGAATGCAACGTCTTTTGAAATATGTCATGAATGACTCCAAGTAATATCTCTAATATGAGCAAATGCACAGCGAAAGATTTCTTTCATACCTGAGAATAAACATGCTTTCAAGTGTCAACCAAAAGGTTGGTGAGTTCATAGGTTTATCATAAAACAAAAAAAAAATTCATCATTTTGATAGAACACCTGATTTAAATCTTGCATGGTACAAATGGGCCCGAATCCTATACCCACATGTAATGTACATGCGATATCTTTTAAATACAGTACACCTTTCTCGTGTACGAAATCATCTTTCATAAATCTTAGTAACCGTACACATATCTTGTGCACAAAAATAACATACACATAACCTGTGTATAAAATCATTCTCTCGATACATAACATTCACTTTTCATTGCTTTCATAGATTGGCTTGATAACCGACCTTAACATATAATGCGCATCAATAATATCCCCAAAAACAGAACATCTCGTCTGTATAATATATAAACTTCGAAATATTAAACACCACACCCACTAGCTCTTCCGTCTAGTGAACATTCTGGGTGGGGGTGTTAAACCAGGTAGCTACCTTTAGGATTCATGTCAATTAGGTGTGCACTAATTCTCAAAATTAGTGATGTTCCCTAATTCTTAGGTTACCAAGCAATAATAATCAAGGGAAAAATATTCATATCAATTGTGGCAATTACCACGTCCACATAATTCAATGGTGGCAATTATCACGTCCACATAATTCATTCGAGGAATGTTTTGCTTTTGTCTATCTCGTCAAACATTTATAAAAGCATTTCATGTATTCGCAGTTCAAAATGTATTTCAAAAGCATTTAATAAAGCAGTTGTAAAAGTAGTGCATGTATTCTCAGTCCCAAAAATGTAAAGAGTAAAAGGGAATCAAATGAACTCACCATACTGTATTTTGTAGTAAAAATACATATAACGACATAGAACATGTGTAGGGTTGGCCTTGGATTCACGAACATATATCATTCATATATATCAATACATCTACTTGTAATCTAACAAATATATATATTATTTTTAGTGATATAATTGTTATTTTAATAAATTTTGTGTTCCATTAATAACTTAAATATATTTATTTTATATACCTTGAGTAACTAATAATATAATAATAGAGTTAGGTTATATGTATTAGATATGATTTTATATAATTAATAGTTATTTCAATAATAAGAGTGATACTTGTAATAAATAAAATGATAATAAAAATAATAATAATAATAATAATAATAATGATACTACTAATTTTTATTAATGGTAGTGTTGGTATTAATATTGATGATAATGATAATAATAATTAATAACTTACTTAAATCATAATCTTATCCATAATTTTAGTTCCATATTTCATACATATTACTTAATATTATTTATAGCAAAAACATATTTTTTTATATTCGAAGTTTGGAATTAATGTTTATAACAATACTTTTTAAATCATGATCTTTACTAAATTTTAATTATATCATGCTCAATTCATAACCTATTTATAATATTTTTAGTTCATAACACTCTTACTAATATTCTAATATCTTCATATAAGAATAATACAAATAATGCTTAGTGTTAGTACTAGTCTTAATAATAATGATAATAACAGTAATGTTTAATGAAATGAAAAGTTTATTAGTAATGATAATGAAAATAGTAACTTTTATAAATATACATAATACTAAATAATAAGCAATATTAATAATAATAGATATGTTAATCATAATCATAGTCTTCATGTTTAATTTCCAAACTAATAACTAAAGCTGCTATGACATAATTTCGTAATCCTAATCATAATGATAATAGTAATACTTATATTAATAATACTCCTAATGATAATAATATTTAGTGATAATACTAGTATTAATAAAGATAATCATATTAATTATTAGTGATAATTACAATAATACTAATAATTGTAATTTTAATCATGATAATAATAATAACAAATATCTAATACTTATTTTTGTAACAATAATAATCATTATAATTACAATATTAATTGATATTACTAGTGATAAAAATAATCAATGACAATAATAATTATAATAATAATGATAATAAATTAGCTACCTTGATGAGATAGCTCAAAAAAATGAAAACTGCCATCAGTGGGGTTCGAACCCCCGACCTCTCGTTAACCTGCTAACCCTTTAAACCAATGCTCCAGTTCCATTTTTCTGATTAAATCTATATCATATAAGTATTTAACCCATAATATTTGATTCCTATTTATTCTTCTTCTTCTTCCATAATCATACACAGCCCAATTGATTTTTAATAGCTAAATTAACTAATTGTTTTAGGATTTTTAAATACCAGAAATGATTTGAAGGATTAACTGTTAATTAAAACAGAAAGGATTTACAAAAAAAAAATGAGACAGATACTATGAACTCGTTTAAGAACTCCAAATCACATTGAAATTTTTAGGATGTTTCAGGTCACAATCCCAACATGAAAAAGATCCTAAACGTTTATTAGAATCTATCTGAAGCATCAATTGAACTTAAATCATTAAAAGGATCACGAATTTCACTATGAACACTCGTTTGACTTTTTAAGAAAAATATGTTTGACTCGAGAATTAGAATAAAAATTGTGAGCTGGGACTTTACAGATAGTTTGATTGAGAAATTCCTAACAACATTGCATTAAAACATCTTAAATTTTGTTTTGTAATCGAGGTTTTTGAAAAACGAAATAAGAACAGGGTGTTCACCTATTTTCTTCAAAATTTAGATTTAAATTCAAACAGACACTGGATGTATTAGTTTTTAATTGATAATGATAATGAAAGACTGAAAGAGTCAATTGATATCACTGCATAACTCGTTTGTTTTATAATCCATTGGTCAACAAGAATATCAAGCAGGTACCAAAACTTTATAAAAAAATTAAAAGAAGAAAGGGATTGTAAACAAATTTTGTTGGTATCTGCTGATTGAGTTTCCTGATTGGTATGATTTTGATGTCATGAAATCAATTCACAACAGCTTGACAATGATATGGAACTGATTACAGATTTCTGTGTTTATTATACGGAGTATATATATTTATTTATCATTATTTACACATGTACGTATGTATCTGTATAAATGTATGTGTATATATGTATAACAGTATTATGTATATGTATCCATATATAACTATTTATATATATATAATGATTATATATCTGTATTTATATATATATCTAATTCCTATTTTTGATAATTAACTAATATAATTATATTAATACTATTAATATTAATAATACTAATAATAATATTATTAATAATAATAATATTTTTAATTAAGACTAATAATAATAATTGACAAATAATAATATGATAATGTTAATGCTAACAATAAATGATAAATTTAACTATTTTAGTTACTAGCAATGATAATAATATAAATGATAGTAATAATCTCATTAGTTATAATAATAATATTATCATTAATGATAATAATAGTATTAATAATAATATCATCATTTATATATAAAATTTTATATACATATATGTAGTTTGTACTAGATATAATATTGTTAATAATAATAATGTTACTATTATTAATAATACTGAAAGTAATGATCATAATATTCTAAAACATTTATACTTTATCTTGAAATTACATATTTAATAACTTTTATTGAATATTTATTATTTAGAGATTTTATATATTATAATATACATATAATAATATTTATGTATAAAAATCATATATATAGGTTTATTTTATTAACAACCTTATTATATTATATATTATTTTACATATTCAATTCTACTGATTAATTGGCATTTTATTATATCTAATTATTATATACACACACACACACACATATATATATATATATATATATATATATATATATATATATATATATATATATATATATATATATATATATATATATATATATATATATATATATATATATATATATATATACACACATTTATTTATAACCAATTGTTCGTGATCATCGGGCATAGTCAAAGGTCAAATGTATACATGAACATAGTTCAAAGTTTTTGAGACTTCAACATTACAGTCTTTGCTTATCTTGTCGAAATCAAATAAAGATTAAGTTTAAATTTGGTCGGAAATTTTCGGGTCTTCACAGTACCTACCCGTTAAAGAAATTTCGTCCCGAAATTTGATTGGGATGGTCATGACTGACAATAAGTATGTTTTCATGACGCATACGAGCTGAAAAATTAGAGTTTATTACTGTTGAGTAATATGGATAAGAGAATTCGATTACTCGAGAGTACGAGTGAAGCAATCGTAAAAGAGTGAAATGAGAAAATAAAATTTCGTTATATCTTTTGACGTTGTCACGGTTGAATTCCGGAATTCAAGGGATTTAAAGAAAATTTTCAAAATCTAAAAGATTTAATTTTTCGGCGAATAAGGAAATTAAGATCTCTATAATTGAATACGGTGATCTGCTTCAATTACTCTGTCTGATATTTCCATTATAAATTAAACTCTTCCGTTCCATTATTCTCCCCATTCTTATATACTTTCTTTCTTAGTTCATACATCCAAAAGATTATGAAAATGCTTAATCCAGTTCTAATCCTTGATATTTTTCTAATTATCATTCCTGTCATCCTTCCTTTCCATCTTCCACCAGAAAAATCTTATTACTATTACCTTGGGGTGATACTATTCTTAATTCTACCGTGTCTTTATATTGCTATTTGTATTAATATCCATGGTTTGTGACCTCCGTGGTGTTATTGGGCTTTATATTTTCTCTTATATTTTGAAGCTCTTTGCCTTTTTATTCTCTTCTCGACCTCTAGTAAAGCGAGTAATGGTCCAGAATTCGTAAGTATGGAGTTTCGAATGAACTTAATGTTCTAAACAAGAAAGAACGAAATCGCACGATTTGATTTGTCAAATTACCTGAATTCAAGGAAAAAAATAGGATTATCAAGAAAATATGTTCTTGATATGGTTATAGATTAGATATAATGTAAGAGTCGTGTAACATGGCACATGATGACGTTATGATCTGTGAATCATCACGTTCCATTAGAAACTCAGCATGACTTACTGTAATATAATCACGTTGATCAAGTGTCATTATATTATACTAACTCATGCATCAATTTCCAACACTACTTCAAAATCATTCATAATTCAAACTCGAATTTTAAAGAAATTTAGAAACTAAAGTAGTTTCCTTTATGATATAATATAGATAGCATGAAGAGATAAATAATTTCGGACGAGAATATTTATGAAAATATCTTCAGAAATATCGAAGATATTTATGATGATATTTTGAAAATTTCTAAGTTCGATGGTTGATGAAGAAAGATTTTCCGCAAGATTTTAACATGAGTACGGAGCAAGATATTCGTTGAAGATTTCATCAGATCCAGAATTACCTAGTTTCTTTGAATATATGGTATGGTCCTTGTATTTGGCCTTGGTCTCCTTCATGATTTACTCAATCTGTTCTTTAGTACCAAATTTTCTATCGAGCGTTCCTAACACTCCCTTTTTTATCATCAAACTTTTGGCCGTTTAGACCATCTATAATTTTTCTGTTTCCTCTGCATTTAATGCTACGATATCTGAATCATCGGTTACCAATCCGAGGTGGTTTCAGGAGAATTGTGTTTTTAGATGATTAAACGCTGATGGTAATATGGTGGAATATAAAAGGTTCCCCGGTAACAATAAAAGAGCACGCATATATATCAAGGTTATAATAAGGTTGTTTCGAATGAAAAGTCAAAGTTGATTTGCTGGAGCTGTGACAAAATTTGCTACTTTGAAAGGAATCACCAAGTTATTTTGGGTAATAATAACACTAAAGGAATTAGCACAGATACGTGTTAAATGTTTACTCAGGTTCCGAGTATTTTCAGGTGCATAACTATATGTATCAATCTTTTCTTCCGTAGATGAAGTACGGTTGGTTCATCCTCTCGATTAAGGTGTTTTCAAGAATTATGAAAGATGTGAACGCAGATTGTAATTGTCAAGATACAAATGAGATTTAAGATAAGATCAAGTGGCAAACTTGAAGAATTGTTTAGTTTCATATATTATAATCAATATTTTAATTCATTTTAATTGTCCAATGTCGGCAGTCTACAGTCGATAGTCTACAGTTAACAGTCTAATAATTCATATATAGTTATATATATAATATTCGAATTAATTAATACGTATCGTGACCCGTGTACATGTCTCAGACTCGATCACAACTCAAAGTATATCTATTATTGTAGAATCAACCTCAACCCTGTATAGCTAACTCGGTCATTACTGCATATAGAGTGTCTATGGTTATTCCAAATAATATATATAGATGCGTCGATATGATATGTCAAAACCTTGTATACGTGTCCCGATATTTAAAGTGCATAAAATAAATAACAGAAATTAAATGACGATAAATAAAATTGCGAGAATATAAATGGCGATAAATAAATTGCGATAAATAAAATGTAACCAGTTAGCTAGGAACAGTTAGCTAGGAACAGTTAGCATGGATTCTTAACAAAATTCTTCTCATAGTTAAGTTGTTTGTTTCTAACAAATTTTATTTTGTCAAATGTTCTCTTCATTATGCCACTTGTTGGATTCTGGTAAATCAAAATCCAAATATTAAATTGGATGAAAATGGTTATTCTGCGGTGAACGAATACGTATATCGGTGGTTGTAAGTAGGATAGTAATTGATTGTTGAGTCAGATTCGAAGAATGCACAATGTAACTTATTAATGTGAAATCTAAATATTCCTCGGGTATTACCTACCCGTTAAAATATTTTCACCATTAACAGTTTGTATGAAGGAATTTTTAATTACAATCTTTATGAAAATATACTTACATATATATTTTCTTCTGATGAAATCATGGATTTAATGAGTTAATATAATATTAATCTCATTTGATTTACCGTTAAAACTAGAATACATAATCTCTAAAACATTAGAGATTACATAATCGCCATGAAGAACGAAGATAATTGATGTAGGACGATACGTAGAACGATGATTATACTCGAGGTACAGAATGAGTTGTTGAGGCATGGATTGTTGATGGTACTGTTGGTGCCGGTGATGTTGCTGAAGCTGGTACGTTTTGCACAATATTTTCCAAGGCTACAACTCGGGCGCGAAGCTCGTTGACTTCTTCTATTACACCGGGATGGTTGTCGGTTCAGACGAGCGGATGAATAAGATCTAGAATTGTGGATAGAATATAATTGTGATGAGATACTCTGAAAATGAGATAGAAAATTGTTTCTCGAACGGGTTCGCCGGTAAGTGCTTTAGGTTCATCGTTAAGAGGGTAATTTGGTTGGTGGAAATGATTGCCTTCTTCGCGTCTCCATTGATTAAGTCGACTACGAACCCATCTCCAATTCATCCAGAATAGATGATGTCTAATTGGTTGATTCATTCAGATCACACTGATTTCAGAGCTCGAGTGGAATTCCATGTCAGAATAGCTGTCGGAATAACTGTCGGAATAGCTATCGGAATCTGAGGGACTCGAACTGGTTGAGGGATTCATCTCGTACAATCAGATGAAAGATTTTTGATATGAAATAGATTATAGGATGTAGATTAGTACCCTGCAATACAAGATTTACATATGCATATATAATACTAAAATCCCATAAGTTACGGAGGAATCTACGGAAACTGTCAGGAAAGGTCTAGAGTAACATATATGCTAAGATATGAATTTTGTCTATACACTATCGATGCACTAAATGCAGTAAGACGTGTCTAGACTTAAGATGAAAAGCAAATGATTCCCTAAGAATGATAAGCAGGTAATTTTTGACACGAAATGATAAGCAAAACTTTTGACATGCAGACACGGTCGAAGTCCAGACCCACTAATGCATCTAATTAACTATCAGTTAGACACACTAATGCAAGACCTGGTTCGCTAAGACCACCGCTATGATATCAACTGAAATGCCCCGTTCATATACAATATAAACGATTCACAATAGTTGATTTCATCGCGAGGTAATTGACCTCTATATGATACATTTTACAAACATTGCATTCATTTTTAAAAGACAAACTTTCTTTACATCGAAAGTTGATGGCAAGCATACTATTTCATAATACCTCCAACTATAATTGACTTAATAATAATCTTGATGAACTCGATGACTCGAATGCAACGTCTTTTGAAATATGTCATGAATGACTCCAAGTAATATCTCTAATATGAGCAAATGCACAGCGGAAGATTTCTTTCATACCTGAGAATAAACATGCTTTCAAGTGTCAACCAAAAGGTTGGTGAGTTCATAGGTTTATCATAAAACAAAAAAAATATTCATCATTTTGATAGACCACAAGATTTAAATCCTGCATGGTACAAATGGGCCCGAATCCTATACCCACCTGTAATGTACATGCGATATCTTTTAAATACAGTACACCTTTCTCGTGTACGAAATCATCTTTCATATATCTTAGTAACCGTACACATATCTTGTGCACAAAAATAATATACACATAACCTGTGTATAAAATCATTCTCTCGATATATAACATTCACTTTTCATTGCTTTCATAGCTTGGCTTGATAACCGACCTTAACATATAATGCGCATCAATAATATCCCCAAAAACAGAACATCTCGTCTGTATAATATATAAACTTCGAAGTACTAAATACCACGCCCACTAGCTTTTCCGTCTAGTGAACATTCTGGGTGGGGGTGTTAAACCCGGTAGCTACCTTTAGGATTCGCGTCAATTAGGCGTGCACTAATTCTCAAAATTAGTGATGTTCCCTAATTCTTAAGTTACCAAGCAATAATAATCAGGGGAAAAATATTCTTATCAATTGTGGCAATTATAACGTCCACATAATTCAATAGTGGCAATTATCACGTCCACATAATTCATTCGAGGAATGTTTTGCTTTTGTCTATCTTGTCAATCATATATAAAAGCATTTCATGTATTCGCAGTTCAAAATGTATTTCAAAAGCATTTAATAAAGCAGTTGTAAAAGTAGCGCATGTATTCTCAGTCCCAAAAATGTAAAGAGTAAAAGGGAATCAAATGAACTCACCATACTGTATTTTGTAGTAAAAATACATATAACGACATAGAACAAGTGTAGGGTTGGCCTTGGATTCACGAACCTATATCATTCATATATATATCAATACATCTACTTGTAATCGAACAAATATATATATTATTTTTAGTGATATAATTGTTATTTTAATAAATTTTGTGTTCCATTAATAACTTAAATATATTTATTTTATATACCTTGAGTAACTAATAATATAATAATAGAGTTAGGTTATATGTATTAGATATGATTTTATATAATTAATAGTTATTTCAATAATAATAGTGATACTTGTAATAAATAAAATGATAATAATAATAATAATAATAATGATACTACTAATTTTTATTAATGGTAGTGTTGGTATTAATATTGATGATAATGATAATAATAATAATTAATAACTTACTTAAATCATAATCTTATCCATAATTTTTAATTCCATATTTCATACATATTACTTAATATTATTTATAGCAAAAACATATTTTTTTATATTCGAAGTTTGGAATTAATGTTTATAACAATACTTTTTAAATCCTGATCTTTACTAAATTTTAATTATATCATGCTCAATTCATAACCTATTTATAATATTTTTAGTTCATAACACTCTTACTAATATTCTAATATCTTCATATAAGAATAATACAAATAATGCTTAGTGTTAGTACTAATCTTAATTATAATGATAATAAAAGTAATGTTTAATGAAATGAAAAGTTTATTAGTAATGATAATGAAAATAGTAACTTTTATAAATATACATAATACTAAATAATAAGCAATATTAATAATAATACATATGTTAATCATAATCATAGTCTTCATGTTTAATTTCCAAACTAATAACTAAAGCTACTATGACATAATTTCGTAATCCTAATCATAATGATAATAGTAATACTTATATTAATAATACTCCTAATGATAATAATATTTAGTGATAATACTAGTATTAATAATGATAATCATATTAATTATTAGAAATAATTACAATAATACTAATAATTGTAATTTTAATCGTGATAATAATAATAACAAATAACTAATACTTATTTTTGTAACAATAATAATCATTATAATTACAATATTAATTGATATTACTAGTGATAACAATAATCAATGACAATAATAATAATATCAATAATAATAATAATAATGATAATAATGATAATAAATTAGCTACCTTGATGAGATAGCTCAAAAAAATGAAAACTGCCATCAGTGGGGTTCGAACCCCCGACCTCTCGTTAACCCGCTAACCCTTTAAACCAATGCTCCAGTTCCATTTTTCTGATTAAATCTATATCCTATAAGTATTTAACCCGTAATATTTTATTCCTATTTCTACTTCTTCTTCTTCCATAATCATACACAGCCCAATTAATTTTTAACAGCTAAATTAACTAATTATTTTAGGATTTTTAAATACCAGAAACAATTTGAAGGATTAAGTGTTAATTAAAACTGAAAGGATTTACAAAAACAAAATAAGACAGATACTATGAACTCGTTTAAGAACTCCAAATCACATTGAAATTTTTAGGATGTTTCAGGTCACAATCCCAACATGAAAAAGATCCTAAACGTTTATTAGAATCTATCTGAAGCATCAATTGAACTTAAATCATTAAAAGGATCACGAATTTCACTATGAACACTCGTTTGACTTTTTAAGAAAAATATGTTTGACTCGAGAATTAGAACACGATACTAAAAATTGTGAGCTGGGACTTTACAGATAGTTTGATTGAGAAATTCCTAACAACATTGCATTAAAACATCTTAAATTTTGTTTTGTAATCGAGGTTTTTGAAAAACAAAATAAGAACAGGGTGTTCGCCTATTTTCTTCAAAATTTATATTTAAATTCAAACAGACACTGGATGTATTAGTTTTTAATTGATAATGATAATGAAAGACTGAAAGAGTTAATTGATATCACTGCATAACTCGTTTGTTTTATAATCCATTGGTCGACAAGAATATCAAGCAGGTACCAAAACTTTATAAAAAAAATTAAAAGAAGAAAGGGATTGTAAACAGATTTTGTTGGTATCTGTTGATTGAGTTTCCTGATTGGTACGATTTTGATGTCATGAAATCAATTCACAACATCTTGACAATGATATGGAACTGATTATAGATTTATGTGTTTATTATACGGAGTATATATATTTATTTATCATTATTTACACATGTACGTATGTATCTGTATAAATGTATGTATATATATGTATAATAGTATTATGTGTATGTATCCATATATAACTATTTATATATATAATGATTATATATCTGTATTTATATATATATATATATCTAATTCCTATTTTTGATAATTAACTAATATAATTATATTAATACTATTAATATTAATAATACTAATAATAATATTATTAATAATAATAATATTTTTAATTAAGACTAATAATAATAATTGACAAATAATAATATGATAATGTTAATGCTAATGCTAACAATAAATGATACTATTTTAGTTACTAGCAATGATAATAATATAAATGATAGTAATAATCTCATTAGTTATAATAATAATATTATCATTAATGATAATAATAGTATTAATAATAATATCATCATTTATATATAAAATTTTATATACATATATGTAGTTTGTACTATATATAATATTATTAATAATAATAATGTTACTATTGTTAATAATACTGAAAGTAATGATCATAATATTCTATAACATTTATACTTTATCTTGAAATTACATATATAATAACTTTTATTGAATATTTATTATTTAGAGATTTTATATATTATAATATACATATAATGATATTTATGTATAAAAATCATATCTATAGGTCTATTTTATTAACAACCTTATTATATTATATATTATTTTACATATTCAATTCTACTGATTAATTGGCATTTTATTATATCTAATTATTATATATACACATATATTTATATATATATATATATATATATATATATATATATATATATATATATATATATATATATATATATATATACACATTTATTTATAACCAATTGTTCGTGAATCATCGGGCATAGTCAAAGGTCAAATGTATACATGAACATAGTTCAAAGTTTTTGAGACTTCAACATTACAGTCTTTGCTTATCGTGTCGAAATCAAATAAAGATTAAGTTTATATTTGGTCGAAAATTTTCGGGTAGTCACAGGTAATATTCATATTCAAGCTTTGATTCAATTTCTATAACTATAACTATCTTAATTCGAGTAATAATCTTACTTGAACTTGTTTTTGTGTCATGATTCTATTTCAAGAACTTCCAAGCCATCAAAGATCCTTTGAAGCTCAAGTTATTTTTTCATCATTTCCAGTAGGTTTACCTACTAAACTTGAGGTAGTAATAATGTTTATAACATCATTCGATTCATATATGTATAACTATCTTATTCGAAGATTTAAACATGTAATCACTAGAACATAGTTTAGTTAATTCTAAACTTGTTCGCAAACAAAGTTAATCCTTCTAACTTGACTTTTAAAATCAACTAAACACATGTTCTATATCTATATGATATGCTAACTTAATGATTTAAATTCTGGAAACACGAAAAACACCGTAAAATCGGACATACGCCGTCGTAGTAACACCGCGGGCTGTTTTGGGTTAGTTAATTAAAAACTATGATAAACTTTGATTTAAAAGTTATTCTTCTGGGAAAATGATTTTTCTTATGAACATGAAACTATATCCAAAAATCATGGTTAAACTCAAAGTGAAAGTATGTTTTTCAAAATGGTCATCAAGACGTCGTTCTTTCGACTGAAATGACTACCTTTACAAAAATGACTTGTAATTTCTATTTTCAACTATAAACTTATACTTTTTCTATTTTTATTCATAAACTTAAGTTCAATATGAAACCACAGCAACTTGAATCACTCAAAACGGATTTAAAACGAAGAAGTTATGGGTAAAACAAGATTGGATAATTTTGCTTGATGTAGCTACGTGAAAATTGGTAACAAATCTATATTAATCATATTCTAGCTAACTTATATTGTATCATAAATGTATTCAAATATATTATGTAATATTGGGATACCATAGACACATATGCGAATGTTTTGACATATCATATCGACCCATATATATATATTATTTGGAACAACCATAGACAATCTATATGCAGTAATGATTGAGTTAGCTATACAGGATTGAGGTTGATTCCAAAAATATATATACTTTGAGTTGTGATCTAGCCTGAGACGTGTGTACGCTGGGTCGTAGATTGATTCAAGATAATATATATCGATTTATTTATGTACATCTAACTGTGGACAACTAGTTGTAGGTTACTAACGAGGACAGCTGACTTAATAAACTTAAAACGTTAAAACGTATTAAAAATGTTGTAAATATATTTTGAACATACTTTGATATATATGTACATATTTGTTATTGGTTCGTGAATCGACCAGTGGCCAAGTCTTACTTCCCGACGAAGTAAAAATCTGTGAAAGTGAGTTATAGTCCCACTTTTAAAATCTATTATTTTTTTGGGATGAGAATACATGCGATTTTATAAATGTTTTACAAAATAGACACAAGTAATCGAAAATACTTTCTATGTTGGATTATCGAACCGAATATGCCCCTTTTTAGCTTGGTTGCCTAAGAATTAGGGAAATGGCCCCTAATTGACGCGAATCCTAAAGATAGATCTATTTGGCCCAACAAGCCTCATCTGAGTTACGGATGCTTTACTTCGATTTATCATATCCGATGAGAGTCCCGGAATGATGGGGATATTCTATATGCATCTTGTTAAGGTCGGTTACCAGGTATTCAACATATGAATGATTTTTATCTCTATGCAGTTTGCGAAATGCCTGATATGAGATGTGTTATAAAAATGAAATCTTGTGGTCTATTATTATGATTTGATAATATGTAGGTTAAACCTATAACTCACCAACAATTTTGTTGAAGTTTTAAGAATGTTTATTCTCAGGTGATTATTAAGAGCTTCCGCTGTTGCAAACTAAAATAAGGACAAGATTTGGAGTCCATACGTGTATGATATTGTGTAAAAACTGCATTCAAGAAACTTATTTTGATGTAATATATTCTTATTGTAAACCATTATGTAATGGTCGTGTGTAAACGGTATATTTTAGGTTATCATTATTTGATAATCTACGTAATGCTTTTTAAACCATTATCGATAAAATAAAGGTTATGGTTGTTTTAAAAATGAATGCAGACTTTGAAAAACGTCTCATATAGAGGTCAAAACCTCGCGATGAAATCAATTAATATGGAATGTTTATAATCAATATGAACGGGACATTTCAGTTGGTATCCGAGCGTTGGTCTTAGAGAACTAGAATTTTTGCATTAGTGTGTCTTACCGAGTTTGTTAGGATGCATTAGTGAGTCTGGCCTTCGACCGTGTTTTTCTTCAAAAACAATTGCTTAACATTTTTTTGTTGGAAACTATATATTATTAACATGTAAATATTATGTGATATAGTAATCTCCTAACGTGTTTGATATTGTGTGATAGATGTCTACCTCTAGTACAAATCCCATCGACTCACCTAATAATAATGAAGAGTCGAATATATTTTGGGAAGATTCACAAATTCCCGAAGAGGAACCGGAAGAAGAGGAACCGGAAGAGGAGGAACCGGAAGAAGAGGAACCGGAAGAAGAGGTTCCGGAGGAGGAAATATTAGGAACCACATAAAAATAAATAAATAAAAGAAAATCCTCAACCAATGGACCAAAGTTAATAATGGTCAATGGTGTTTCCGCCAAGGAAGCAAAATATTGGGAAGATTACCAATTTTTTGATGAATCGGATCCCGATGAGGATTCCGATGATGTTATAGAAATTACATCGACCCAATTTAATAAAGAAAAAGAAAATAATAAGCGAAAAGGTATAAAAATAGAGAAACCTGATTCCAACCCCGATGAACTTTATATGTATCGGCAACATCCGTATTTCCTAAATTGTAACAATAACCCGGGAACCTCTAAACCACCAGGTTTTTCTAAACCATTGTGGAAAATGACGACTCGTATTAGAGGAACACCATATATCCCTAAAAAATTAGGAAAACGAACCAAGTCTGAAGAAGAAGAAACCAGTGATTCAGATTAGAGGGTTGTAATCATGTTGTGTATTATATGTATTGTAGTGTGCTTGTACTTTTATGTTCTATGTAAAAATTGCTTGTATTGTTTGTTAATTATCTTTTACGAATCTAATCCTTGTCTATTTTACAGTATAAAAACACAAAATGGACGTTAAGGGTAGACAACCGAATATTTTAGAAGACCTACCAGAGGATATGAAATTAACTTGTCAAACATTTGAAAGACTTTCCAGAAATGCCTTAGTTTATAAAAGGCTTTCCTTTGATAGGTGGGATATATCACATTGGGGAGACCGTAAGTTACGCCGTGTTTTCTTTAAAGCGTTAAGTGCGGGGAACCCAAATGCAATTTTATGCTACGGGTTAAGAACCTATTTTGACTCAACATATCCCAACATAGGATTTCGTGAGTTAGAAAGGGCTTCTAACATGCAACATAAGGAAGCATGTTATGCTTACGGGTTAGTGATGTCGCTTCTCACCAAAGTGAGAAAAAGAACATCGGATTACAACTTTTAAATAAAACCTTTCCACAAGTGACGGATTCAGTAGTTGGGGCGAGAAACAAGGTTTTTAAATTATTACGGGGCAGTTGGACATTACGAAACCCTCGTCCCTTTGACGACATTACAACATGCTGTCTTGTCAATGGTCACAAAGGTTATGTTCCACAAGACCAATGATGGGCAGTAGTCTTAGTAAAACCAGAATGCATGACTTGTTTCTGGACGTATGAATTACGTGTTTTTATTGCCTTTGTTGAACGACTTGCGTATTAACGACTTGCGTCTTTATTAGCGGTATTGTAAGTTTGCAAAATATTGTATAAAAGTTTGAATGTAAAATATTATTATAATCAGTTTTTCATATAGAATTGTAGTAGTTGAATTGTATGTTAGCTACTAAGTATGAACTTAACGGGTAGGTATTACCCGAATTAAAACTTATAAAACGCTAATATGAAGAAAAAGCTTTTATAAATGAGTTCATATTATGCTACGGAATACTATTGACTACTCTTAATATAGTATATGATTAACTTAATTCTTTTGACTATTTTTGAAGGAAATGGCACCGACTACTCGTCAGAACTTGAACATGAGTGAGGAAGACTTCCATGCTTTCCTTGCAGCAAATATAGCTGCAGTACATGCTGCAATGCAAAACAACAATAACTCAGGGTCTAGCAGTGGAGTTAACTCCACAGGAAACCGTGTAGGATGCTCCTACAAGGCTTTCACTACCTGTAAACCTCTGGAATTCGATGGAACTGAAGGACCAGTCAGACTGAAATGATGGACCGAAAAGGTCAAATCTGTGTTTGTTATAAGCAAATGTGCTGAGGAAGATAAGGTAAAGTACGCCACGTATACCTTCACAGGTACTGCGTTAACATGGTGGAATACCTATCTCGAACAAGTGGGACAATATGTTGCTTACGCACTACCGTGGTCAGCATTCAAACACTTGATGAACGAGCAGTACCGTCCCAGAAACGAAGTCAATAAGCTCAAGACAGAGCTTAGAGAATTACGAACGAAGGGGTTTGATATCACCATATACGAACGACGATTCACCGAGTTGTGTTTATTGTGCCCAAGATTGTTCGAAGATGAAGAAGAGCATATCGATGCATTTGTAAAGGGGTTACCAGAGAGAATTCAGGAGGATGTGAGTTCAAGCGCGCCCACTTCAATGCAAAAGGCAAGCCGAATGGCTCACAAACTTATAAACCAGATCGAGGGAAGGATTAAAGAGCAGGCAGCCGAGGAGGCCAAAATGAAACAAGTCAAGAAAAAGTGGGAAGAACCCAGTGACAAGAGTCACAATTTCAACAATCAACACCACAATCGCACCATTTTTCGTAACAACAAACGCAACAAAAACCATTCCAACAACAACAACTACAACAATCATCCCAACAACAATACCAACCGCAACAACAAAAATCCCACAACAATCTCAATAACAACACTGGTAATCAAAATCAGAAAATTCCATGTCTAAGGTGTGAAGGGTACCATCCAACTAATTTTTGTCCAAATGTAATAGAAAGGGTCATGATGCAACGAAGTGTGAAATTTATGGACCATCGGGTAAAGGAACAAGTAATGCCCACATTATTTGTTATGGATGCGAGAAGAAGGGCCACTACAAAACTGCGTGTCCAAACCAGAGAAATAATAATGGGCAAAGCCGTGGGAGAGTTTTTAACATTAATGCAGAAGAAGCGCAGGAAGACCCGGAGCTTGTTACGGGTACGTTTCTTATCGATAAAAAACCTGCTTATGTTTTATTTGATTCGGGTGCAGATAGAAGTTATATGAGTAGAGATTTTTGTGCTAAATTATGTGGTCCATTGACGCCTATGAATAATAAATTTTTACTCGAATTAGCAAACGGTAAATTAATTTCGGCAGATAAAATATGTCAGAATCGAGAAATTAAACTGGTTAGCGAAACGTTTAAGATCGATTTGATACCAGTAGAGTTAGGGAGTTTTGATGTGATAATCGGCATGGACTGGTTGAAAAAGGAGAGAGCGGAAAACGTATGTTACAAAAATGCAATTCGCATTGTACGAGAAAAAGGAAAACCTATAATGGTGTACGGAGAAAAGAGCAACGAGAAGCTAAATCCTATTAGTAATTTGAAGGCGCAAAAACTAATAAGAAAAGGTTGCTATGCCGTTCTAGCACACATCAAAGAAGTCAAACCCGAAGAAAAGAACATCAATGATGTTCCCGTCGCAAAAGAATTTCCCGATGTATTTCCGAAAGAATTACCGGGACTACCTCCACATCGATCTGTTGAATTTCAAATAGATCTCGTACCAGGAGCTGCACCAATAGCTTGTGCTCCATACAGACTCACACCCAGTGAAATGAAAGAACTCCAAATCCAACTACAAGAACTTTTAGAGCATGGGTTTATACGACCAAGTACATCACCATGGGGAGCTCCTATTTTGTTTGTCAAAAAGAAGGATGGTACATTAAGGTTGTGTATCGATTACCGAGAGTTGAACAAACTTACCATCAAGAATCGTTATCCACTACCAAGAATCGACGACTTATTTAATCAACTACAAGGCTCGTCAGTTTATTCGAAGATTGATTTACGTGGTATCATCAGATGCGAGTGAAGGAGGATGATATTCCGAAGACTGCTTTCAGAATGCGTTACGATCATTACGAGTTTATGGTTATGCCGTTTGGGTTGACTAACGCACCAGCTGTGTTCATGGACCTCATGAACCGAGTGTGTGGACCATACCTTGACAAGATTGTCATTGTTTTTATCGATGACATACTTATTTACTCAAAGAATGATCAAGAGCACGAAGAACATTTGAGAAAAGTGCTAGAGTTGTTGAGGAAAGAAAAACTGTACGCCAAATTTTCAAAGTGTGTATTTTGGTTGGAAGAAATTCAATTCCTTGGTCACATAGTGAACAAAGAAGGTATTCAGGTAGATCCGGCAAAGATCGAAACCATTGAAAAGTGGAAAACCCCGAAAACTCCGAAGCATATACGTCAATTTTTAGGATTGGCTGGTTACTACAGAAGATTCATCCAAGATTTTTCCAAAATAGCAAAACCCTTGACTGCATTAACGCATAAAGGGAAGAAATTTGAATGGAAGGATGAGCAGGAGAAAGCGTTTAAATTGTTGAAGAAAAAGTTAACTACGGCACCTATATTGTCATTGCCAGAAGGGAATGATGATTTTGTGATATATTGTGACGCCTCAAAGCAAGGTCTTGGTTGTGTATTAATGCAACGAACGAAAGTAATTGCTTATGCGTCTAGACAATTGAAGATTCATGTGCAAAATTATACGACACACGATTTAGAATTAGGCGCTGTTGTTTTTGCATTAAAGACTTGGAGGCACTACTTATATGGGGTCAAAAGTATTATATATACCGACCACAAAAGTCTCCAACACATATTTAATCAGAAACAATTGAACATGAGGCAGCGTAGGTGGATTGAATTGTTGAATGATTACGACTTTGAGATTCGTTACCACCCGGGGAAGGCGAATGTGGTAGCCGACGCTTTGAGTAGAAAGGACGGAGAACCTATGCGGGTAAAAGCTATGAATATAATTATTCGTACTAACCTTACTACTCAAATAAAGGAGGCGCAGCAGGGAGTTGTAAAAGAAGAAAAGTTGAAGAATGAAATACCCAAAATATCGGAGAAACATCTTAATATTCGGGAAGACGGAACCCGGTATAGGGCTGAAAGAATTTGGGTACCAAAGTTTGGAGATGTGAGAGAAAAGGTACTTAAGGAAGCACATAAAACTAGATATTCAATACATTCCAGAGCGGGGAAGATGTACAAAGATCTCAAGAAACACTTTTGGTGGCCGGGTATGAAAGCCGATATTGCTAAATACGTAGGAGAATGTTTGACGTGTTCTAAGGTCAAATCTGAACATTAGAAACCATCAGGTCTACTTCAACAACCTAAAATCCCGGAATGGAAATGGGAAAACATTACCATGGATTTCATTACTAAATTGCCAAGGACCGCAAGTGGTTATGATACAATTTGGGTAATAGTCGATCATCTTAACAAGTCAGCACACATTCTGCCAATGAGAGAAGATAATAAAATGTAGAAGTTGGCGCGATTATACTTGAAGGAAGTTGTCTCCAGACATGGAATACCAGTCTTTATTATCTCAGATAGGGATGGCAGATTTGTTTCAAGATTTTGGCAGACATTGCAACAAGCATTGGGGACTCGTCTAGACATGAGTACTGCTTATATCCACAAACTGATAGGAAAAGTGAAAGGACGATACAGACCCTTGAAAACATGCTACGAGCATGTGTTATCAATTTCAAAAATAGTTGGGATCGACACCTACCGTTAGCAGAATTTTCCTACAACAACAACTACCATTCAAGCATTGAGATGGCGCCGTTTAAAGCACTTTATGTTAGAAAGTGCAGGTCTTCGATTTGTTGGAGTCAAGTGGGGGATAGACAGATTATGGGTCCGGAGATAATTCAAGAAACTACCGAGAAGATCATCCAAATTCAACAACGGTTGAAAACCGCCCAAAGTCGACAAAAGAGTTACGCGGACACTAAAAGAAAAGACATAGAATTTGAAGTTGGAGAGATGGTCATGCTTAAGGTTTCACCTTGGAAAGGCGTTGTTCGATTTGGTAAACAGGGGAAACTAAATCCAAGGTACATTGGACCATTCAAGATTATTGATCGTGTCGGACCAGTAGCTTACCGACTTGAGTTACCACAACAACTCGCGGCTGTACATAACACTTTCCACGTCTCGAATTTGAAGAAATATTTTGCTAAAGAAGATCTCACTATTCCATTAGACGAAATTCAAATCAATGAAAAACTTCAATTCATCGAAGAACCCGTCGAAATAATGGATCATGAGGTTAAAAGACTTAAGCAAAACAAGATACCAATTGTTAAGGTTTGATGGAATGCTCGTAGAGGACCCAAGTTCACCTGGGAGCGTGAAGACCAGATGAAGAAGAAATACCCGCACTTATTTCTAAAAGATTCGTCAACACCTTCAACAGCTTAAAATTTCGGGACGAAATTTATGTAGCGACCCGACCAAATCATGTTTGACGGCGCCGTCTACTTAGGTCCCGTTACGTGGTCATAAGTCTTTAAGACAAAGTTTGACCAAAATATGTCGCCTTCATTTCAAAATAAAGATTGTTCCCAAAGTTTACAAGAATTGTTCAACCAATAGTTAAGTTACAACGTTATAATACGAATGAAATCTAGGCGACACGGTTTAAAGTAAAGTCAAAAGACGCTCCATGAAATGCACATATACTCGACATCCAATGCAAGTATCAAATAATGAGCGGAAGCATGTATCATGTATCGTTCAAGGACCTGAGAAAAACATAGAAATCTGTCAACGAAAACGTTGGTGAAATCATAGGTTTAAGTAAGTAAGTACAAGTGAACCACAAGATTTGCATCAATGAAATAATAGTAATACATTCCAAAAGTTTGTTTCACGAGCACCCAATTATCAATGCTTAACATTTCCTTCCATTGAACCCCATCACTTAGTGCTAGAACATACACTGTTTCTCGAAAATATATTTCATTCGTAAACGGTAGCGAACCGTTTGAATGAGGGTTTGTCAAACCCATATGGATCCATACAACATAAGTTCTCGCTTACACCCGGCAAGTGTAACTAATGATAATCGAATTGAGGATTTTGTTCTAAACTCGTATGTAGAATGTTTGTTTTCCTGTACTTGTGTTCACTTAGTTCAAAAGAATCGTTTATGTTTTCTCATCCCAATATAAGTTCAAAAAGAGTAAAAGTGGGACTATGATCTCACCTTGAGTGCACGAGTAGTAAAGTACTTCGACAAGTAAACGTGTGCAAAGAACAATGCTAGTCTTGACCTAAACAATAGGTTTGTATCAACAACGGTAAACACGATAGGTCAAAGATGTTCAATTAGTCCTATGGCTCGTTACGACTCGATTATGTAGCATGTGAATCAACTAGTCAAGTTTCATGCACGATACAAGTAACTAAGCATGTTAGAACGATCGTATAATTGTTTGGTTAAGTTTGACTAAAAGTCAAACTTGGTCAAAGTCAAAGTCAACGGGGTCGGATCGGGTATCCGACAATTTTCCCATGATGAGAAATCATTTATGAGCAGAATGGCCAAGTTTCATGTTAATCGGAGTTACGGTTAAGCGGGAAACATTTTGTGAAAGGAAAAATAAAAACAAAAATGAGCTGGGCATATGCGCGGCGCGCAAAGGGTTGCGCGGCGCGCACCCAAGTGTAAATCCTGGTCAGAGCTTAACCAAAGGGGGTAAATATCTGGGATTTCTGTTTTGCGCGGCGCGCGGGTATATGCGCGGCGCGCAATACCTGGGAAACATGCAGTTTGCAGAAAAAGACCAAGTCACGAACCAAAACTCAAATTAACCTATTTTATGAACCGAAAACATCCAAAATGCATACTATATATCGTCGGAAAGGTAATTTGACAAGGAAAACAACTAAACACGTTTCATCAAACAAAAACATCAATTTCAATAACCGATTTTCCGTCAAGTGATCATTAAGAATCCATTTTCAAAGTTTCAAGTTCATCAAATGCATTTTAAGTTTCGGGAATCCAATTCACACATATGATATGCCGTTTTGAAGGTAATCAAACACACATTGCAACAAAACACTTAACAACAATATCTCATAGCATTTGACGCATCAAAAGTTCATGTAAAGCTCATCAAACCCTAATCCAAGTTCACAAAATCATTAATCATGTTCTTGGAGTTTCCTTAATCAACCTATACATCAAAACGAAGCTAATGATACTAGTAACACTTTTAAAACATGCACTTTAACAATCTAACAACATTTGATCATCCAAAATTCAAGAACAACACACCAAAATTCAAGTTCATGCTAGTTACACTAAAACAACGAGATCGAGCATATAAATCATATATTCATGTTAGACTTGAGCCATAGACACTAATTAACACTTTTATAAGTTAAAAACATCAAGAACACAAAATCTAGTGATTTTAGAAAGTTACCCAAATGAGATGAAGTTGGTACCAAAATGGAGAGGATGAAGAGAGGATCACGAATATGTAATTTATTTGGTTGCTAGCTCCCTAATCCGGATTTAGATGATGAATGAATGAATATGGTTTTTGGGTGTGTGTGTTCTTGCTAGAGAGAAAGAGAGAGAGATGGAGGTGGAAATGAATGGGTGAAAGGGGTTGACCCTTTGACCTAGTCAAGGGTTTGATCCCTTGTCAAGTTTAGTCCCTCAACTTTCGCTCGGGTGCGGGAATTACCTAAACGAGATAATTTAAAACGCGTATCAACGGGAGATGTTATAAACATATAGCGGACTTTATATTAGTATAACGGAAAAGTAAACGGAAAAAGGCGGGATGTTACATTTTATTTAACGGGTAGGTACTGTAGTGACCCGAACTTTTTCATGTTTATATATATTAAATGAAATTGATATTTACATGATTAAATATTTCCAACATGTTAAGAAATCAAACTTGTTAAGACTTGATTAATTGAAATAGGTTTCATATAGACAATTGACCACCCAAATCGACCGGCGATTCACGAACGTTACAAATTCGTAAAAACTATATGAGGTTATATATATAGACATATATATGGTTAAAATGAAATTATGATAAGTAATTATCTAAATAGGCATGTTAACAATGAGTGATATACATAAAAAATGAGTTTATTGAATTAAGAAACTCGAAACGATATATATAACGATTATCGTTATAACAACGTCTTACTAAATACATATGAATCATATTAAGATATTGTTACACTATGTTTAAATATGATAAATGATAAGTAAACATATCATTAAGTGTATTAACAATGAACTACATATGTAAAAACAAGACTACTAACTTACGGATTTCGAAACGAGTCATATATGTAACGATTATCGTTGTAACGACATTTAAATGTATATATATCATAATACATCATAATATCATGATAATGTAATAATTTAACATCTCATTAGATATTATAAACAATGGGTTAACAACATTTAACAAGATCGTTAACTTAAAGGTTTCAAAACAACACTTACATGTAACGACTAACGATGACTTAACGACTCAGTTAAATGTATATATGTAATGACCCGGAATTTTCTGACCAAATTATACTTATGAGATTAATATTTACATAAATTAAACCATACCAACAGGATAAGCAATCCAAATTGTTGAGACTTGTGTTTTTGAAAAGAGTTTTACACAACGTTTGACCGTCCAATATGACTGATGATATCACGAACTATATAACATACGATAATTATACGTTTGTGTATATATATATGTATTTATATATATTTAACATGATCTAAGGATGGTTTAACATCTCATTGTGTACTAATGATAATGAGTTATAAGTATATTTTGAAACTACTAACTTAAGTTTTCAAAACGAAAACTATACGTAACATTCTTTTATATATATACTTATAATATATAATGCTTATACATGTATCGTATATATAATGTATTTAATCACTTTTTAAGGACTTAAATACATAAAACAATATAAGTATATTCACAAAAGATAGCTATATTTGAATTCTCGTTCCGTTTCCTCAAGATTTCTATACGTATATCTAGGGTATATGTACCCGTATCATACCCAGCTTCTATACGTATTTAATATTGGTATATACACATCAAATCAACATCCTAATCAACATTATTACTGCCCTAGATATGAGGTAACTAGAATTTCTCAAGTAGTATGAATTATTAGTAAGAAAATAAAATTAGGAATCCTTTTCTTTCTTTATAAACTAAAAACGTTTTTATAAATGAACACCATTTCTTCACTCCATTTTCTCATACCTACACCCTCATTTCTCTCTAAAAATACTCCTAACTTCATACTTGATCATCTCCAAGCATCTTCCCCATCATTTAGCTTCAATTACAAGCCTTAAACACCATAAGAAAACTCTTTCAAGAACATATCAAAATAACCACCCATTTGAAGAAGTTTACTTCCAACCTTTTGATCTAACTCCACCACTCTTTGATTCCAAGATTATTTCTTATCTTTTGTAGTAACTTTGTCCAAGTAACTTGAGGTAGTAACCTTGTTCATAATCTTATTCAATTCATATTCATATAGCTATCTTATTTTGTGGTATAAAATTTTAACAACAAGAATATAGTTTGAATGATTTCAAACTTGTTCACAAACTAAATAGATCCTTCTAACTTGAATTTTAAAACACTTCAAGACCTGTAATATATCATAATGATATGCTAACATAACAAGATATAACTTGGTTTTACAAAGAACATCTTAAAAACTGAATCTACGTCGTCGGAGTGCAACCGGGGGCTGTTTTGGGTTGGATAATTAAAAACCATCTTGAACTTTGAATTGGAAGTTCATGTTCTAGAAAAATGATATTTCTTATGAATATGTTAACACATAAAAATTTCATGGTTTAACTCAAAGTGTAAGTATTTTTAGAAAAATGATCATTAAATGTTGTTTTTATGATGGAAAATGATCACTTTCATAAGTTTCACCAAAGTTTGACCTATAACCTATGATTTCGAATACAAACTAAGGTATTTTCAGTTCATATTCTTAAAATTTGACTCGATCTAAGGAAGTGGCAAGTTGAACCAACAAAAACGGAGTTGTAATGAAGAAACTACGACTAAAACAAGATTGGGTATCCGAAGCTAGTTTAGCTACGAAAATATTTGGAGAAAAAGTAAATTAATCATATCTTTTCCAATTAATATGATATTTTATATATAATTACTTATGAGTTGATTTTATATATTTCAGTACCACCCGTAAACAACACGAGAAGATTAATCATAAGACCTCATGATTGTACGCAACACGTCATTTGACAACACGGTACTTTATGTACGCAACACGTCATTTGACAACATGGTACCATGGGTCGAGATTAATTCTGATCAATACGAATACGATGGGGTCTTTATTTATTTTATTTAAGCAACTAATTGTGGACCACTAACATCGGACTGCTAATTACGGACTAAGAAAATATTAAAAGTATTAAAAGTATATATATATGTAACGATTACTTAAAAAGAAAATATGTTGATATATTATATATATGGTTAGGTTCGTGATATCTATCGGAGACCAAGTCGAATTAAATACCTTCAAGGCAAAAGTGAGTTTCATTTGCTCCTTTTTTAATTGCTTTTGCAATATATATTTTTGGGCTGAGAATACATGCGCTGCTTTTATAAATGTTTACAAAATAGACACAAGTACTTAAAAATATATTCTACGTTGAGTTGTACCACTGGCATATTTCCCTGTAGCTTGGTAACTACTATTTACATGGATATTGTAAACGCGAATCCTGTTGATAGATCTATCGGGCCTGACAACCCCAACCGGACTGGACGACCAGTATTTAACGGTTGCACAGTACTTCGTTTTGGTGACTACACTTGGTACGGTGTAGTGAGATTTCATAATAAAGGGAATATGCGACGTTGATTAAATGTTAAGTATGGTTACCAAGTGCTCAACCACTTAGAATGCTTTACATACACTTGCGAGTGTATTATGTTTATGATTATGAAATCTTGTGGTCTATTAACATATTGAAATGATTGTTATGATAAACCTATGAACTCACCAACATTTTGGTTGACACTTTAAAGCATGTTTATTCTCAGGTACGAATTAAGTCTTCCGCTGTGCATTTGCTCAATATAAGGACATTACTTGGAGCCGATCATCGCAATGGGACCAAATGTTGATGACTTCGTCCAGGTGGATTAGGACGGGTCCTTTCAGTTGGTATCAGAGCGGTGGTCGTAGCGAACCAGGTCTTGCATTAGTGTGTCTAACTAGTAGTTGTTAGGATGCATTAATGAGTCTGGACTTCGACCGTGTCTACATGTCAAAAGTTTTGCTTATCATTTCTAGTTGGAAATCATCTGCTTATCATCCTTAGGAAATTACCTGCTTATCATTCATAAGTCTAGACACGTTTTACTGCATTTACTGCATTGATAGTGTAGAGACGAATTCTTATCTTAGCATATCTGTTATTGCGAACTTTGACTGATATCTTTTCAAAGATTCTCCGTAATTTATGGGATTTTGGTATTATATATACATATGTAAATTATGTATTGAAGAGTACCAAATCTAACTCCTATAATCTATTCCATACCAAAAATTCATTTTCCCCATTATACAAGATGGATTCCGCATCTAGTTCGAATTCTTCAGATTCCGACAGTTATGCCGATATGGATTTCCATTCGGGCTCAGAAAGCAGCGTCACCAGAATGGATCAACCAATTTCCCATCATCTATTCTGGATGAATTGGGGATGGGTTCGTAATATACTAAATCACTGGAGACAAGAAGAAGGTGATCCATTACATCCACCAAATTGCCCTCTTGGCGATGAACCTGAAGCACTTACCGGCGAACCTATTCGAAACACCATTTTCTCTCTCATTTCTAGAGTATCTCGTCACAATTATATACTATCCCATATTAAAAATCTTGTTCATTCGCTCGCTCCAACCGCCAATCATCCCGGTGTACTAGCAGAAGTTAAGGAACTTCGCGCTCGCGTGACGGCTTTGGAGAACATGGTGCGAAGGTTGCAAACACCAGCAGCAGCACCAGCAGCATAATCAGCACCACCATCAATAACATTAACAATACCATCATCACCACTAACAAACAACATCCGCATCACACGTCTCGACATCATAATCTGTCCCACAAACATCAACATCATACGCACCATAGATACTAAGGAGTACCAACAATAATGAACGATGAAGTATTGATCCATAACTTCATTGATATTCTGCGAAGAATATGTGGTTTCAAAAAGTTTTAGAGATTTCTTATTCTAGCTCAAACCAAAAAGTAAATGAGATTAATATCATATTAACTCATTAAATTCATGATTTCATCTGAAGAAAATATATATGTATATATGTTTTCATAAAGATTGTAATTAAAAGTTCTTTTGTACAAAATATTAATGGTGAAATTTTTTTTATAACAGGTAGGTAATACCCGAGGAATAATTAGATTTCATCTTAATAAGTTACATTGTACATTCGTCGAAGCTGATTCAACAGTCATTTACTATCCTACTTACAACCACCGATATACATATCCGTTCACCGCAGAATAACCATTTTCATTCAATTTCATATTTGGATTTTGACTTCCCAGAATCCAACAAGTGGCATATGAAGAAAACATATGACAAAATAAAATCTGTTAGAAACAAACAAATTAACTATGAAAAATTTTGTTAAGAATCCACGCTAACTGTTCCAGCTAACTGTTCCTAGCTAACTGATTACATTTTATTTATCGCAGTTTATTTATCGCAATTTAATTATCGCACTTTTATTTATCGTCATTTAATTTTTGTAATTATTTTACGCACTTTAAATATCGGGACACGTATACAATGTTTTGACATATCATATCGACGCATCTATATATATTATTTGGAATCACCATAGACACTCTATATGCAGTAATGATCGAGTTCTCTATACAGGGTTGAGGTTGATTCTACAATAATATATATAGTTTGAGTTGTGATCGAGTCTGAGAGGTATACGGGTCACGACACGTATTAATTAATTTGTATATTATATATTAAACTATATATGAATTATTGGACTGTTACTGTGGACTATCGACTGTGGACTAATGACATTGGACAATTAAAATGAATTAAAATATTGATTATAACATATGAAACTAAACATTTCTTCAAGATTTCCACTTGATTTCATCTTAAACCTCATTGTATCTCGACGATTACAATCAGCGTTCAAATCTATCATGATTCTTAAAAACACCTCAATCGAGAGGATAAACCAACCGTACTTCATCTACGGAAGAAAAGATTGATGCATATAGTTATGCACCTGAAAAACCCTCGGAAACTGAGTAAACGTTTGACACGTATCTGTTCTAGTTCCTTTGACATTGTTATTACCGAAGATCGTTTTGCAATCCCTTTCCAAAGTAGCTAATTTTATCACAGCTCCAGCAAGTCAACTCCGACTTTTCATCCGAAACAATTTTATTATAACAGCGATATATATGCGTACTCTTTATTGTTACTGGGGAACCTTTTATGTTCCACAATATTACCATCATCGATTAATCATTCTAAAAACACAATTCTCCTGAAACTACCTCGGTTTGATAACCGATGACCCAGATCAGTTAACTTTGAAAATGCTGACGAAGCAGCATGTTGTAGATGATCTTAATGGCCAAAAGTTTGATGATAAAGAAAGGAGTGTTAGGAACGCTCGATAGAAAATTTAGTACTGAAAAGCAGATTATGTGAAACTATGAAGAAAGCCGTGGACAAATCACAAAGAATAAGTTTGCCTTCAAAGAATCCAAATGATTCTGTGACTGCTGAAATCGTTAGCAAACATCTTATTTCTCATTCTAAACCTTCACAGACAAATCTTCTTCATCATCCATTGATATTAGAAATTCTAAGATATTCTCATATGTTCTATTATAAATAACCTCCATATTTCTGGCGATATTTTCACAACTATTCTTATCTGAGATCATTTATCTCTCCGTAATATCTGCAACATAAAAGAAACTGTGTTAGTTTCTAAATTCTGAAACCTTCAAGTTTAAAATATGAATGTTTTGAAGTAGTGTTGGGAACTGAAGCATGGTTAGTATAATATAATGACACTTGATCAACGTCATTATATTACAGTAAGTCATGCTGAATTTCTAATGAAGCATGATGATTCACAGTACCGTCATCATGTGCCATTTACACGACTCTTACATTCTATCTAATCTCTAAACATATCAAGAGAATATTTTTCTGGATGACTCGGTCTTCTCCAGGGTATTCTGGTAATTTAACAAATCAAAATCATTCTATTACCATTTTCTTCTTAGAGCATTAGCTATGTTCATTCTGAATTTCATATCTACGAATTCCGGACCATTACTCGCTTGACTCGAAGTCGAGAAGAGAAAACGAAAGCATGAAGCTCCGAAAAATAATGAAGAATATAAACTTCGATAATAACCCCGAAATTTCAAACCGTGTATATCGATGCAGATAGCAATATAGAGACACGGGAGAATTAGAAACACTATAAACACAAGAGTATAGTAGAAGTAAATAGATTCTTCTGGTGGTAGATGAAAAAGAAGAATGACAGATATAAAAGTTAGGAGTATATCAAGAATCAGGACTGGATGGAGCATATTGATGAATGCTTTAAAGTAAGAATCAAGGGAGAAAGAATAGAAGGTGTGAGTCGTGGAAAATAAGGAAACGAAGGGATGAATTTATAGTGAAATATCCGACAGAGCAATCGAAACAGATTATTGCATATAATCAAAGAAGATCCTGATTTCCTTAATCACCAAAGAACCAAATCTTATTACGTAAGATTCTCTTTAAATCCCTTAAATTCTGAAAATCAATCATAACTACGTCATCGGTTAAGACGAATATATTTTACTCATCTCACTCTTTTACGATAGTCTCATTTATATTCTTCGCATAATCGAATTGTTTTATCTACATTACTCAATGATGATAAAACTCCATTATCACCTTATATTTGTCATGAAAACCTTCTTATTGTTATCCATAACAACCTCTATCAAATTTCGGGGACGAAATTTCCTTAACGGGTAGGTACTGTAATGACCAGGAATTTTCCGACCAAATTATACTTATGAGATTAATATTTATATAAATTAAACCATACCAACAGGATAAGCAATCCAAATTGTTGAGACTTGTGTTTTTGAAAAGAGTTTTACACAACGTTTGACCGTCCAATATAACCGATGATATCACGAACTATATAACATACGATAATTATACGTTTGTGTATATATATGTATTTATATATATTTAACATGATCTAAGGATGGTTTAACATCTCATTGTGTACTAATGACAATGAGTTATAAGTATATTTTGAAACTACTAACTTAAGTTTTCAAAACGATAACTATACGTAACATTCTTTTATATATATATACTTATAATATATAATGCTTATACATGTATCGTATATATAATGTATTTAATCACTTTTAAGGATTTAAATACATAAAACAATATAAGTATATTCACAAAAGATAGCTATATTTGAATTCTCGTTCCGTTTCCTCAAGATTTCTATACGTATATCTAGGATATATGTACCCGTATCATACCCAGCTTCTATACGTATTTACTATTGGTATATACACATCAAATCAACATACTAATCAACATTATTACTGCCCTAGATATGAGGTAACTAGAATTTGTCAAGTAGTATGAATTATTAGTAAGAAACAAAATTAGGAATCCTTTTTCTTTCTTTATAAACTAAAAATGTTTTTATAAATGAACACCATTTCTTCACTCCAATTTCTCATACCTACACTCTCATTTCTCTCTCAAAATACTCCTAACTTCATACTTGATCATCTCCAAGCATTTCCCCCATCATTTAGCTTCAATTACAAGCCTTAAACACCATAAGAAAACTCTTTCAAGAACATATCAAAATAACCACCCATTTGAAGAAGTTTACTTCCAACCTTTTGATCTAACTCCACCACTCTTTGATTCCAAGATTATTTCTTATCTTTTGCAGTAACTTTGTCCAAGTAACTTGAGGTAGTAACCTTGTTCATAATCTTATTCAATTCATATTCATATAGCTATCTTATTTTGTGGTATAAAATTTTAACAACAAGAACATAGTTTGAATGATTTCAAACTTGTTCGCAAACTAAATAGATCCTTCTAACTTGACTTTTAAAACACTTCAAGACCTGTAATATATCATAATGATATGCTAACCTAACAAGATATAACTTGGTTTTACAAAGAACATCTTAAAAACTGAATCTACGTCGTCGGAGTGCAACCGGGGGGCTGTTTTGGGTTGGATAATTAAAAACCATCTTGAACTTTGAATTGGAAGTTCATGTTCTAGAAAAATGATATTTCTTATGAATATGTTAACACATAAAAATTTCATGGTTTAACTCAAAGTGTAAGTATTTTTAGAAAAATGATCATTAAATGTTGTTTTTATGATGGAAAATGATCACTTTCATAAGTTTCACCAAAGTTTGACCTATAATCTATGATTTCGAATACAAACTAAGGTATTTTCAGTTCAAATTCTTAAAATTTGACTCGATCTAAGGAAGTGGCAAGTTGAACCAACAAAAACGGAGTTGTAATGAAGAAACTACGACTAAAACAAGATTGGGTATCCGAAGCTAGTTTAGCTACGAAAATATTTGGAGAAAAAGTAAATTAATCATATCTTTTCTAATTAATATGATATTTTATATATAATTACTTATGAGTTGATTTTATATATTTCAGTACCACCCGTAAACAACACGAGAAGATTAATCATAAGACCTCATGATTGTACGCCACACGTCATTTGACAACACGGTACTTTATGTACGCAACACGTCATTTGACAACATGGTACCATGGGTCGAGATTAATTCTGATCAATACGAATACGATGGGGTCTTTATTTATTTTATTTAAGCAACTAATTGTGGACCACTAACATCGGACTGTTAACTACGGACTAAGAAAATATTAAAAGTATTAAAAGTATATATATATGTAACGATTACTTAAAAAGAAAATATGTTGATATATTATATATATGGTTAGGTTCGTGATATCTATCGGAGACCAAGTCGAATTAAATACCTTCAAGGCAAAAGTGAGTTTCATTTGCTCCTTTTTTAATTGCTTTTCCAATATATATTTTTGGGCTGAGAATACATGCGCTGCTTTTATAAATGTTTATAAAATAGACACAAGTACTTAAAAATATATTCTACGTTGAGTTATACCACTGGCATATTTCCCTGTAGCTTGGTAACTACTATTTACATGGGTATTGTAAACGCGAATCCTGTTGATAGATCTATCGGGCCTGACAACCCCAACCGGACTGGACGACCAGTATTTAACGGTTGCACAGTACTTTGTTTTGGTGACTACACTTGGTACGGTGTAGTGAGATTTCATACTAAAGGGAATATGCGACGTTGATTAAATGTTAAGTATGGTTACCAAGTGCTCAACCACTTAGAATCCTTTACATACACTTGCGAGTGTATTATGTTTATGATTATGAAATCTTGTGGTCTATTAACATATTGAAATGATTGTTATGATAAACCTATGAACTCACCAATCTTTTGGTTGACACTTTAAAGCATGTTTATTCTCAGGTACGAATTAAGTCTTCCGCTGTGCATTTGCTCAATATAAGGACATTACTTGGAGCCGATCATCGCAATGGGACCAAATGTTGATGACTTCATCCAGGTGGATTAGGATGGGTCCTTTCAATATACATGTAGTGTATTATGTTGTAATAATACACTTTTGGAAGACTTCAAGACACATATTAAAGTACTTCTATTTAACAAAAATGCTTACAATTACATTCTCGTTCAATTTCATCAACAATTCTACTCGTATGCAACCGTATTCGTACTCGTACAATACCCAGCTCCTAGACATATATACTATTGGTATATACATATAATAATTCAGCTCTTAGCAGCCCTAGATAGTCAACAAATATGTGGAACCAACAATTAGATAACTATCATGACTTATGAGCAAGGAAACAAAAACAAGAACTCCTTTTAACCCCACTCACATTCACCACTCACCACCTACTCCATTTCACTTCCAATTTCCTTCCCAATTCTCTCTCAAAACACACACACTCTTCCATGAACGTCTAAATTACTATTTTTCCAGAAAAAATCATCAAATACAAGCTTTGGTTATTACCTATAATCATCATAAAAACAATTACTCAAGAACACATCAAGAACACTTCCAAGTTTACAAGTTTACTTCCAAGTTTCCTAATCCATTCCAAGCAATCATCTAAGATCAAGAAACCTTTGTTATTTATAGTAGATTATCTTTCTAAATCAAGGTAATATTCATATTCAAGCTTTGATTCAATTTCTATAACTATAACTATCTTAATTCGAGTAATAATCTTACTTGAACTTGTTTTTGTGTCATGATTCTATTTCAAGAACTTCCAAGCCATCAAAGATCCTTTGAAGCTCAAGTTATTTTTTCATCATTTCCAGTAGGTTTACATACTAAAATTTAGGTAGTAATGATGTTCATAACATCATTCGATTCATATATGTATAACTATCTTATTCGAAAATTTGAATATGTAATCACTATAACACAGTTTAGTTAATTCTAAACTTGTTCGCAAACAAAGTTAATCCTTCTAACTTGACTTTTAAAATCAATTAAACACATGTTCTATATCTATATGTTATGCTAACTTAATGATTTAAGATCTGGAAACATGAAAAACACCGTAAAACCTGACATACGCCGTCGTAGTAACACCGCGGGCTGTTTTGGGTTAGTTAATTAAAAACTATGATAAACTTTGATTTAAAAGTTGTTCTTCTGGGAAAATGATTTTTCTTATGAACATGAAACTATATCCAAAAATCATGGTTAAACTCAAAGTGAAAGTATGTTTTTCAAAATGGTCATCAAGACGTCGTTCTTTCAACTAAAATGACTACCTTTATAAAAATGACTTGTAATCTATATTTCTGACCATAAACTTATACTTTTTCTGTTTTGCTTCATAAACTTAAGTTCAATATGAAACCATAGCAACTTGAATCACTCAAAACGGATTTAAAACTAAGAAGTTATGGGTAAAACAAGATTGGATAATTTTGCTTGATGTAGCTACGTGAAAATTGGTAACAAATCTATATTAATCATATCCTAGCTAACTTATATTGTATCATACATGTATTCTAATATATTATGTAATCTTGGGATACCATAGACACGTATGCAAATGTTTTGACATATTATATCGACCCATGTGTATATATTATTTGGAACAACCATAGACACTCTATATGCAGTAATGATTGAGTTAGCTATACAAGGTTGAGGTTGATTCCAAAAATATATATACTTTGAGTTGTGATCTAGCCTGAGACGTATATACACTGGGTCGTGGATTGATTCAAGATAATATATATCGATTTATTTCTGTACATCTAACTGTGGATAACTAGTTGTAGGTTACTAACGAGGACAGCTGACTTAATAAACTTAAAACATTAAAACGTATTAAAAATGTTGTAAATATATTTTGAACATACTTTGATATATATGTACATATTTGTTATAGGTTCGTGAATCGACCAGTGGCCAAGTCTTACTTCCCGACGAAGTAAAAATCTGTGAAAGTGAGTTATAGTCCCACTTTTAAAATCTATTATTTTTTTGGGATGAGAATACATGCGATTTTATAAATGTTTTACAAAATGGACACAAGTAATCGAAAATACTTTCTATGTTGGATTATCGAACCGAATATGCCCCTTTTTAGCTTGGTAGCCTAAGAATTAGGGAAATGGCCCCTAATTGACGCGAATCCTAAAGATAGATCTATTTGGCCCAACAAGCCTCATCCGAGTTACGGATGCTTTAGTACTTTGATTTATCATATCCGATGAGAGTCCCGAAATGATGGGGATATTCTATATGCATCTTGTTAAGGTCGGTTACCAGGTGTTCAACATATGAATGATTTTTATCTCTATGCAGTTTGCGAAATGCCTGATATGAGATGTGTTATAAAAATGAAATCTTGTGGTCTATTATTATGATTTGATAATGTGATGACCCGAAAATTTCTGACCAAATTTAAACTTAATCTTTGTATGATTAATATTTCCGACACGATAAGCAAAGTCTGTAAAACTGAATCTCAAAATTTTTGAACTACTTTTATATATTTAAATACCCTTCGGTTGTTTTCGACGATTCGCGAACAATTATATGTAACATATATACTATAACTTGAAAATGTAACGATGTATTAATTGTTTGATACCATACATTAAACTTATTGGTTTAAATATCTATTTGAATATATATGATAAGTTGAAATATTTATTATTAAAATTAATTATAAATAACTTCCAATGTGTATTTAAAAACTGATTTATGTATATTAAAAAGATATATACATATATATAATTTCAAGTTATTTAGTAAACGATAGTAACATTCATTTACTGATTCGATTGATATTTAGATAAGTTAACTAAAGTGTTTAAGATGAACCAGTAAAACACTAATTTGCTACAGTATTTTCAAATTGCTACAGTACCCAAAATGCTACATTGTCTTCGAGAATCACTATTTGCTACAGTGAAATTGACTTTGCTACAGTAACTGTGCTACAGTAAACACTATTTCAAAATAAAAATATATATATATATATGTATATATGTATATACTACGAGACGATGATTTATAGAAGTAAATAACCAAAACACTTAATTGATTAAAGCTACACTTAGAGTGACATAGTTATCAATGATTAAGTTTATATTTTGACAAAGGTACGAGTCACGAAACGAAAAGTACTAGTTTTCTCAGCGTACGAAAGGGCATTCGAAAAATCGAAACCGGGACATAAGTCGAGTGACAACGTACGACTTATCGGAACAAAAATTACAAGTCAACTATGCATGTGAATTTAATATAATATATAATTAATTATATAAATTAAATATATTATATATATTATATTAAATTATGTCGACGAGCTAAATTACAAAAATATGTGATCTGGAAAAACGGGCCATGCGATCGCATGGCAAATGGCCTTCAGAACCATGCGATCGCATGGGGTCTGAATTCAGGCCACACCTATAAAAGCTCGAGCATATCTGTTTCTGATTCATTCCATTACTCCGTATTTATTTACTTATATTATTATTATTATTATTATTATTATTATTATTATTATTATTATTATTATTATTATTATTATTATTATTATTATTATTATTAAGAATATTAATAATATTAAATCTTATTATTATTCTTATTATTAGTATTACACATAAAATACTACGGCGAGGTTTTGCTCGAATAAATTCAAAACAAGTTTTATGAGCGGGATAAAGCTAAGGAAATTATGGGTTATTGCCAAGGAGGTTATGGGTAATGTTCGGGGGTATATTTGTGAATCAAATCTAGTGTTTATCATCTCCGTTACGTCTACGTAACTTCCTACAATATTAAATCACAATATTGATATGTAAGCATTTATATCTTATCTATTATATATTAATAGTGTATCCATGTCTAGTGCTCGAATATATATTTATACATACTTGTATACTAAATTTCGTCGTTAAACAGTTTATAATGAATCATGAATTAAATACATATATTACTGGTAAAAGGTATATGATATACATGTTTTCGGAAAGCTGGCGAAAAATCAATAACTTTTCATTTAGATATCGAATAAATTCGATGAACGGGTTAAAAGATATGATCAACTGAATTATGATTGACGTTAATTGAAATTGCTTTTGAATATGCAATTAAGATTTAAACAACTTGTTTACGAGATTGATAAATTGGATTTTTGAATATTACCAACCGAGTAAATGAATCCTTATATAAGGTACGTCTCGTTTTGTTAAACAACTGTCAAAATTGACTTTTTGAAACGACTTTGGATAACTTTTGTATGTCGATCTCGAGCATTAGGATTGTGATACACTATGACCTGACCTAGCTTGATAGACATTTATTGACCAACATATGTTCTCTAGGTTGAGATCTACGGTTATTTGGTAATCCGAGTTTCGATCACATTTTGGTGAACGACTTTATATGCTGCTAAGGTGAGTTTCATATGATCCCTTTTACTCAATATATTTTTGGGCTGAGAATACATGGACTGTTTATACATACTGAAAATACTAGATTTACATGCGTGAGTTTATAGTCTCCCATTTTAAATACTTTAAATATTTTTGGGCTGAGAATACATGCAATTTATTTTAAACGCAATAAGACACAAGTACATACTAAATTCTACACTGAGTTAAACCGAAAATCCCTTAGCTTTGGTAACTAGTAGTTGCCAGTACATAGGATATGGACTGGTGGGCGCGAATAATTGTATATGGATCCATAGGGCTTGATATCCCCGTCCGAGCTAGAGCACTAGCCTTTTAACGGACGTATGCTATTTGAGAAGCGTACACGTTGGTTTGCGTGTATTATTAAGATGATTATACAAAGGGTACAAATTATATATACGTTAAGTTTAGTTACCAGGGTGCTCAATTTCGTAGAATATTTTGATAAACGTTTCTGGATTGAACAACTAAAATCTTGTGATCCACCTTTATATACAGATTATGCGCAACATTAAAACTATGAACTCACCAACCTTTGTGTTGACACTTCAAAGCATGTTTATTCTCAGGTTTCTAGAAGTCTTCCGCTGTTTGCTTATATGTGATACAAACTATGTGCATGGAGTCATACATGCTTTATTCAAGAAAACTTTGCATTCACAAAATTATCACCGTGTATCTTATTTTGACTTCATTGTCAACGGATGTATTATGGTAAACTATTATTTATGGAGATTGTCTATATGTAGAAATCATCAAATGTTGAAAACCTTAGAAATTGATATTCATTTATTGTGTACCTTTTGAAAAGAATGCAATGTTTACAAAACGTATCATATAGAGGTCAAATACCTCGCAATGAAATCAATGAATGACGTGTTCGTCCATATGAATTTGGAGCGATCGTCACAGATAATATGTAGGTTAAACCTATAACTCACCAACAATTTTGTTGACGTTTTAAGCATGTTTATTCTCAGGTGATTATTAAGAGCTTCCGCTATTGCATACTAAAATAAGGACAAGATTTGGAGTCCATACGTGTATGATATTGTGTAAAAACTGCATTCAAGAAACTTATTTTGATGTAATATATTCTTATTGTAAACTATTATGTAATGGTCGTGTGTAAACGGTATATTTTAGGTTATCATTATTTGATAATCTACGTAATGCTTTTTAAACCATTCTCGATAAAATAAAGGTTATGGTTGTTTTAAAAATGAATGCAGACTTTGAAAAACGTCTCATATAGAGGTCAAAACCTCGCGACGAAATCAATTAATATGGAACCTTTATAATCAATATGAAGGGGACATTTTAGAGAACATGTCTTCCTGATAGTTCTATCTTCTCTCTTGAATTCAGGTAATATAACCAATCAATATCGTGCTATTACAATTTCTATCTTAAAACATTAGTCGTGTTCATTCGAAACTTCATATCTATGAATTTTGGACCATTATTCGCTTGATTTAAAATTGGGGGAAAAAAAACAAGAGCATAAAGCTCCGATATATAGGAAAAATACAAAACGCAACAACAAAACTGAAATTACAAACCGTGGATATCAGTGCGTATAGCAATATAAAGACACGGGAGGATTATAAATACAATAATCCCTAGAGCATAGTATAAATAAACAGATTCTTCCGGTATGAGTTGGAAAAGAAGAACGATCATTGCGATAGTCAGAATAAGAACAAGGATTAAAACCGGATTAAGCATTATTATAATCGTTTGGGATATATGAACTGAGAAAGAAGGTATAGAAGTGGTAAAAACTAATGGAATGGAAAAAGGTAAATTTATAATGAAAATATCAGACGTAGTAATCAGGACAGATCATCACATTTAATTAAAGAAATCATAATTTCCTCATTTACCGAAGAATCAGATCTTATAGATTTCATAGATTTTCTTTAAATCTCTTGAATTCCGAAATTCAAACATGACCACGTCAGAAGCTAAGGCGAATCTTTATTCTAAATTCACTCCTTTGTGATAAGTTTCACTCATACGCTTCGAGTAATCGAATCATTTTATCCATACTACTCTATGGTAATGAAAACTCTATTTTTTTCAGCTCGTATGCGTCATGAAAACATACTTATTATCAGTCATGACGATTCCAATCAAATTTCGGGGACGAAATTTCTTTAACGGGTAGGTACTGTGACGACCCGAAAATTTCTGACCAAATTTAAACTTGATCTTTATTTGATTTCGACACGATGAGCAAAGTCTATATAATTGAACCTCAAAATTTTTGAATTATTCAGTTACCCTGAGACTATTTTCGACGATTCACGAACCTTTAAACGTAAACAAAAATGTATATGTAAATAACTACATGTAACAAATTGTACATTAAATATATGAGAGAACTATTATTGTGATTTAGTTATTGTGAAAGAAAACTTAAACTAGCTATTTAAAACATAATTAAATATGTAGTACCTGAAATATATATATAAATATACATACATATATATATATATATATGATTGATATACATAATTATTGATTGTATATATATTATAATATATAAAATGTATAAATATTAAACAATCAATATGTGTATTTATTTGATATATATCATATAAGTATTAAATATAAATAAATAATAATATGTAATATCAATATATTAAATTTGGATTTCGAGTTAAAAATATAGTGTTATACTAACATTATTATTATCATTAACGTCATTACTAAAAATTATCATTTAGGGTTATAATTACTATCAATATCATTATTAATAATATTAATATTATTATTATTAATTATTAATATATCTATTCATTAGTATTAATATTAAATATATAATATATAAACACAGATATATGTATATACATAAATACATATACGTATAAAAAAATATTGATATATATTAATATATATATAAACATATACAGCTATATATATAAATACATATACAGTTATACATATAAAATTATACAGTTATACGTATTCTGTTTGATTTCACTATCTGACTGTGAATGATTCTTGATTATGTCCCTAATTCGTACAAGTTGTTGCATTAACAAACAAAAATCGTTAGCAATCAGGATCACCTTTTTAATTTTTTATTTTTTTTTACTTTGTCTGATTTAGAAAGCTGAATACCCACGTTTTATATATATACTTGATCAATTCAGTTGTAAATCAGGCATTCCAATTCTTTTCCACTACCATTATCAATTATCAATTATAAACAATCCAATTTATTGAATTAAAATCGGAAAAAAAGCTGGAACCAGTCGACTATCTCCGTTTCTATTCATTTTTATCAATGGCTTGAATTTGTAATGAGTTTTAAAATCTAAAAATGCAGAAACGATCCAAATCATGTCGTGATACTTTCTGTAAAGTTTCAGAATCCAATTCTTTTTATCAAATTCAAATTTCAAGGTCAAAGATTTTGAAATAAAAAGTCAAACAATGTTCTTGGATTAAATTGGAGTTTTCTCTTACGATTAAAGTGAAATTGATAATTTAGAAAGTTTATAGGAAGTATTTAGAACCTTTTTCATGTAGGAATTATGAGCTAAAACGTTTTTAAATCTAAAATCACCATTTGAGTTGTTCTTGGTCATCACGTTCAGCAGGTTTCTTTTTATTTTTATATTTTTCGATTAACTGATCAAGTGTATCCATTGCAAGTCGTTTCTGTCTTCAATAATAAACTTAATTCCAGTATTTGATTTGCTTGATTCTTTGGTTGAGTGAATGTCGTGAGTTGAAGAAGAAAAAGGGAGAAGAACAGTACGGTTTATATTTAAATTAAGGTGATTTAATTACAGAAAAATTGAAATGGCGTGATGGTTAAGTGTGTTTGAGGGTGAGCTGGAGGTCACGGGTTCGAGCCCGAGCAGAGGAGCTATATTTTTTTAGGGCTATTCTTGAGAGGTATAATTTTTATTACTATATTTATTATTTCATTATTATTATTATTATTGTTATTATCATTACTATTAAATAAATTATTAGTATTATTATTGTTATCATTATTATGCTAAGTATTGTTATTATTAACAATAAAGATTATGATTATGATTAACATAAATATAACTTTTATTATTATTATCATAAGAATTAGTAGTATCCTTATAATTTAAACCAATATTGTTATTATCATTATTAGCATTATTATGAAAAGTAGCATTTTAGTAAAAGTATTATTTTTATTAAAAACTATTGTTATCAATATTATTAAAAATATCATTTTTAGTCAAATTATCATTTTTATCACTATTAGGATTAGTATTATTATCATTATTATTATTAGTATTATTTTTTGAGACAATATTATTATTATTATTATTATTTTTATCACTATTATTACTATAATTAATATTATTACCAGTATTATTATAATTAATATTACCATTATAATCAAATACAACCTTTGTTACTATTATTGATATAAAAGTATACTTGTAGTAATATTACATATAAGTATGTATTAATCATATTAACATTTTTAACAAATTAGGTATTTATATATATATATATATATATATATATATATACATTGATATAGCTATATAAATATTAATCATTTTAAATATATACACAAATTATATATATATATATATATATATATATATATATATATATATATATATATATATATATATATATATATATATATATATATATATATATATATAATACATAATTTAGGATATAATATATAAATTCGTTCGATTACAATTATATGTGTTAATATATATAACTGATATAGATTCGTGAATCCGAGGCCAACCCTACACTGTTCAGTGCCGTCATATGTATTTTTACTACGAAATACAGTATCGTGAGTTTCCTTTGCTCCCTTTTTAATTGCTTTTGCAATATATATTTTTTGGGCTGAGAATACATGCGCTGCTTTTATGTTTGACGAAATAGACACAAGTACTTAAAATATATTCTATTTTGAGTTGTACCACTTTGCATATCTTCCCTAATAGCTTGGTAACTAATATTTACATGTTGGAAGAAAATGTAAGCGCGAATCCTATTGATAGATCTATCGGGTTTGACCACCCCAACCGGGCTAGTCGCTCTAGTATCGTAAATGGTTGCATAGTAGTTCATTTTTACTACACTTGGTACAGTATAGGGAGATTTCATAATAAAGGGAATATGCCACATTAATTGTTAAGTATGGTTACCGAAGCGCTCAACAACTTATAGAATACTTTTATACACTTACGAGTGTACATATATTTATAAACGGAAATCTTGTGGTCTATTAATATATTGAAATGATTGTTATGATAAATCTATGAACTCACCAACCTTTTGGTTGACACTTGAAAGCATGTTTATTCTCAGGTATGAAAGAAATCTTCCGCTGTGCATTTGCTCATATTAAAGATACTACTTGGAGTCATTCATGGCATATTTAGGTCAGTACCTCGCAATGAGACCAGATGTTGATGACTTCGTCCAGGTGGATTAGGACGGGTTGTTAAAAGTGATCCCTACATATTGCAACATGACATGTAGCACCACTATCAACAATCCAACTCGTGTCATCATGAGTAAGATTGATCATATCACAATCAATACAAACAAAGAACTCATCTGTGATAGCTTTAACTTCAACATTATCATCATCACCACCATCACTTTTCTTTTGTTTATTCTTGTCATATGCCTTTTTCTTCTCATTTTTTAACTGTGGACAATACCACTTTGTGTGCCCTTTTTCACGACAATGATATCACTCAACATTAGAAAACTTACCTTTTCTTGAGCTACTACGATTCTTGCCTCTTTTACCATGACCTATACTATGACTTCTCGACCGCATTTCTGTGACCAAGATATCTGACTGTGAAGAGGAACCTTGTGACTTTCTTCTCATCTCTTCATTCAAAATACTACCCTTAGCCAATTCCATGGTGATAATACCATTCGGTGCAGAGTTGGACAAAGATGTCCTAAAAATCTCCCAAGAGTCCGGTAACGTACCAAGTAACCAGAGACCTTGAACCTCATCCTCAAACTTGATACCCATTCCTGCAAGCTGATTAATAATACCCTGATATGCATTTAGGTGATCTGTAATAGGAGTCCCATCATGATACTTCAAACCAATCATCTGCTTAATTAAGAACAACTTGTTATTCCCAGTCTTTCGTTCATATAACTGTTCAAGCTTTTTCCATAAGGCTTTAGCATCAATCTCCCCAGTAATATGATTCACAAAATTATCATCAACCCACTGCCGAATATACCCACATACTTGTCTATGCAAAATTTTCCATTGAGCATCAGATTTTTCCTCAGGTTTATCCTCAGTAAAAACAGGCAAATAATAATCTTTCACATAAAGAAGATCCTCCATCTTGCATTTCCAAACATGATAATTTGAACCATTTAAACTAACCATCTTACTTGTATTAGCTTCCATCTTTCACACAAGTCAATCAAATAACCTTAATCTTTGTTACCAATTTGATGGAAAAATAATCACAACGGACAATCTACAAAGCGGAAACAAACTTGTTTGACCAATACTTTCCCGACCCGTATGAACCCGTGAGGATGCTAACAAACAAGCTATACCAAATCCAACCCAAATCAGTAGCTAAACAATACCAAATCAGTAGCAAATCAGTAGCTAAGAAATAATCAAGCACGCACAATACACATATGACTTTTTATATGGAAAACCTCTCAAAATCGAGAGTAAAAACCACGGGACTCGTAAGCCACTTAAATTCCACTATCATCAACAAGAGAGCAATACAATAATCCTTCTCTAGATCAACTAGAGGTATACAACATCATCATACTCTTGAACTACAACAATCAACAAGTATATGAAACAATTAAAGACAAAAGAGGAATGATTTCACACAAAAACTGCAGTCTGATCCAGAAGCTATAAATCGAGCTACAGACTTCTTTAGATGAATTCAACGGTTGAAAACCTTGGCACTGATGTCAGAAAGACACAGCCTAAATTTGATGAAGATCCAACGGTTAGATCTCCGGGGATCGTCGATTTTCTGGACTGCTGTCACTGTAGACGGAAAATGAAGATCACACACTTTCTTGAAAACTTTCTGCTCTCTTTTTCTGGAAATTAGCTGGATAGTTGACTCAAATAATGCCCTTAGATGTTTGACCAGGTCAACCTTCATCTTGGGTCTAATTTGTTGGGCTTGGGCCTTTCATCATGATTGGAAACCAATTTAAACCCAACACATCTATTGTGTATATATAAGTTATGAAGAAATAAACATACCTATGAAAGTTTTACAGTCGCAAATCGATGAAGATGAGAATGTCTAATTTTTGTGAGATCTGTTTGTAAAGAAAGTTCATGTAGGATAAGATGAAACCCATATGCATCTAATCACTATACTGAACTGTACAAGAAAGGTTGTTGAGTCATAAATCTTAAGTGAACACAAATATCTTTCTTTATGTGATTTCCTTAATGTTAGTAGTAAGTTGTCAGCTTGCTAATTTTTTTTTATGTGATTTTGTTAATGGTAGTTCCATCCAAGACTAGAATATTTTCAATACTTAATCTCAATCGTTGATCACATTATCACATAAATCAATTAATAATTCAAATTAACTAAATTACTATAGAAATAGTTATTAAAAAAATTACAGTAAAACCTCTATAAATTAATAATATTGGGACCGAAATATTTTATTAATTTAATGAGATATTATTATATCGATAAATTATTAATTAAAAATATTCGCTTATATCTGTGAGCAAGTCTCAAATTAATGCATCGACACATGAAATTACCATGTCCGTTCACTTTACCTATTCGAATAAAACATAAAAAAATACCTTCAAAATTCTCATGTATGTATATTCACACATTAATGAAGTTGTCAAGTTCAATGTATATTGAGATTTCAAAAAAAGAATAAAGTAATTATTAATTTGTAGTTTTGCTGAGACCAATATAATTACATTGGGATTTCAAAATAATTATTATCTTATAATTTTATCGATTGGGGTCCAATTTTGTACTGATCTCAAGTTGGGACCGGACAAATTATTAATTTTATCGAGGTTATTAATTTATGGAGTATTAAATTATAGAGGTTTTACTGTAATAAAAAATGAGAACATTACAGTTGCAGTTTTCAGCTATGCGTCTATTGCTGCATCCGACCTGTGTACATTAATATATTTCAAGTCATTATTAACTAAATTTGTATATGCTCACTTACAAATGGATACGTGAGACGCATTTGAAGATCCATCCAAGAACCGCAACTGTGACGATTATCGGTAATATTGAGAAACAAACAGGTGAATGCTTTATATCTCCAAAATCTTATGAGAAAAGCAGACTGTGTTATTCAACACTAATTACATAAAAACCAAGGAAAAAAAATTCAAATAGTGATATTGTACAATCATCCATGGTAATATAAGAAAGCAATTAATAGTAAAATACATATATACATATATCCATACAAATAAAAGTCATTAGTTGTAAATTTTTTCAACAATGGAAATACATATATCCATACAACATAGCAAAACTGACCGAACACCAAACAATTAATAGTAAAATAACAAGTAAGCAGACTTTTAAGGAAGATTAACTAGTTTTATCTCAATTTCTGAAATACGTGCAGCACAATACACATTTTTTACTGTCAAAGCAACCAAATCGTCTGTTACTACTGATTCCTAATTTATATACAATACAATAGCGAAGGTCGAATCATATGTTCGGTGGTAGCAATAAGGCATTGATAGTTGACTTACATTGTAGATGTTATGATCTCCAACTTCATTCCTTGGGTCAGGGGCTGCAATAAGTAGAAATTCGCATGAATCACACAACCAATTAATTTAATTTACTAGATTAAAGTAAGTCTAGTGTTAGGAAGAGAGGATCGCCTGGACGTTGGGAGATACAAATTTGAGAGAAAAATAACTCTATTACTCACAAGAATAGATTACACGAGTATTTACAAAACTCACAAAAACTCTCAAACTCACACACACTCTCTAGGTTGTGATTACACTTCTCTGAGTGATTTTTGAGATGATTTACAATGAAAGTTTGCATCTCTATTTATAGCAAAAATTCTATGGCGGTGAATGGTGTGAACGAGGAAGGTTGGCGGAAGTTGGCGGCCGTCATCGTGTTCAAGTTTGCCACTTCCATACGCGTTGTCAACGTCGGCAGCTTTGAACATCTAGATGACGGCTGGAACAGAGCCATCTAGATGACGGCTGAAAACCACTGAAAACCATCAATTCTCCCCCTCCAGCCGAATTCACGAACATTCCAGTTATGTCTCTGCATAACTCTAATTTCTCTCGAGTCACCACCTTTGTCAACATATCCGCAGGATTCTCCTTTGTATGGATCTTCACTAGTCTCAACAGTTGTCGATCAATTACCTCGCGTATCCAATGATAGCGAATATCAATATGTTTTGTACGGGAATGGTACATGGAGTTCTTGCTCAAATCTAGAGCACTCTGACTGTCACAATATATCTTGTACTCCTTTTGCTTGATTCCAAATTCTTGGAGATAACGCTTTAACCACAACATTTCTTTTCCAGCTTCTGCGGCAGCAATATACTCTGCTTCAGTTGTGGATAATGCAACACTTTTTTGTAGTCTTGAATGCCATGAAACAGCTCCCCCTGCAAAAGTGTAAATGAATCCTGAAGTAGATTTTCTACTATCGGGATCTCCGGCCATATCCGCATATGTATAGCCTTCCAAGATTGGATCAGCTCCCCCGTAACAAAGACATAGATTCTTTGTACCTTTAAAATATCTGAGAATCCATTTTACAGCATTCCAATGCTCTTTCCCGGGGTTGGAGAGAAAATGACTCACCGTTCTCACTGCATGAGCAATATTGGGCCTTGTACACACCGTTGCATACATCAAACTTCCAACTGTTGAAGAATATGGTACTAAAAACATCTCCCTGATCTCTTCCTTGGATGAGGGACAAGAACTTTTGCTTAACTTGAAATGGTTGACTAATGAAATGCTAACAGATTTGGCATTGTTCATATTGAATCGTTCAAGCACTCGTTCAATATACTTCTCCTGAGATAACCACAACCTTCTATTCTTCCTGTCTCGAGTTATATGCATTCCCAAAATCTGTTGAGCCTGTCCTAAGTCTTTCATGTCAAAAGACTTCGAGAGTTCCTTCTTCAGCTGGTTGATCTTCGTTGCGTCTTTTCCTACGATCAAAATATCGTCTACATATAGTAGAAGATCAACGAAATTCCTTCAGAAAATTTCTGAATGTAGACACACTCATTTGCTGCAGTTTTCTTGTACCCTTGACTCACCATGCACGATTCAAACTTCTTGTACCACTGCCTAGGTGCCTGCTTCAAACCATACAAACTTTTTTTCAGCTTGCATACGAGGTTATCTCCTGAAACCTCAAAACCTTCCGGCTGCTCCATGTAAATTTCTTCATGTAAATCTCCATGAAGAAAAGCTGTCTTTACATCCATCTGTTCAAGCTCCAAGTTCATACTTGCGACCAATCCAAGTATAACTCTAATTGAAGTCATCTTGACTACTGGTGAAAATATCTCGTCAAAATCAATCCCTTTCTTCTGTTGGAATCCTCTGACTACAAGCCGTGCTTTTTATTTCACCACTTTTCCACTACCATCCTTTTTCAGCTTGAACACCCATTTGTTTTTCAGTGCCTTCTTCCCGCGTGGAAGTTCTACAATCTCATAAGTTTGATTTTTCTGCAGAGAATCCATCTCATCCTGCATTGCGAGCAACCATTTTTTTTATCCTTATGAGTTACTACTTCATGAAAACTCTCTGGTTCTCCATCTTCAGTAAGTAGAAGGTACTCGGATTCTGGATATCTACTCGATGGAATCCGACTTCGTTCAGATCTACGAACTTCTGGAACATTCTGAGGAGATCCACCATCATCTTGACCTTGTGATGGTGCTGGAACGTCTGGCAAATGGGGTTGTGGCTCCCCCTGCTCAGCACCGCCATTTTCCTCATTATCTTCTACTTCTGGCATTTCTTCTTGCACTGAAAATTCATTTCTCATGAATGATTCCGTTGTTGCCTCTGGCACCTGAGCAGCAACATTTGTCTTCTGAGATATTGTGGGCTTTTCAATATCTTCTATTGTCTGGCTTTCATGGAACACCACGTCCCTACTTTTGATCACCTTTTTCTCCTTTGGATCCCATAATCTGTATTCAAATTCTTCATCTCCATAGCCTATGAATATGCATGGAGTGGTCCTTGCATCCAGCTTCTGCCTGAGCTCCTTGGATACATGTGCGTACGCCAAACATCCAAATACTCTTAAGTGAGAGTATGATGGATCCTTTCCAGACCAAAGTTTCTCCGGAACTTCAAAATTCAGTGGTACTGATGGAGATCGGTTGATCAAGTAACATGCGGCTCTGACTGCTTCTCCCCAGAATGGCTTTGGTAGCTTAGCCATACTGAGCATGCTCAGAACACGTTCCATGATTGTTCGGTTCATTCTTTCTGCTATACCATTGTGTTGAGGTGTACGTGGAACTGTCTTCTCATGTCAGATGCCATATGATCAGCAATAGGTATCGAACTTCCTGGAGGAGTATTCACCGCCGTTGTCGGATCGAAGACACTTTAACTTCTTTCCTGACTCACGTTCTACCATGACATGAAACTGTTTGAAGTAATCGAACACCTGGTCCTTCGTCCGCAAGAAATATACCCACACCTTTCGAGAAGCATCATCGATAAACGTCAGAAAGTATCGATTGCCGCCAATTGATTCAATCTCTAAGGGACCGCAAACATCAGAGTGTACCAGACTGAGTAACTCTGATTTTTTCGTTGAAGAGGAATTAAACGAGACTCTATGCTGCTTACCAAACAGAAAATGATTGCAAGGATCTAGTGCAGCGTCCTTGTCTACATTGATAAGCTTCTTCTTTATTAGGGTAGACAACCCTTTCTCACTCATGTGACCGAGTCTCTGCTGCCATAAATTTTGTAAAGCCTCCTTTTCTGCAACATTAAGGCTGTATGTGCAGATCTTCACATGAGTTTTGTATAGTGTGCCACAAATGTGTCCTCGAGCGACTATCATAGCGCCTCTTGACAATTTCCATGTGCCTCTACTGAAATGACTATCATAGCCCTATTTGTCGAGAGCTACCCCAGAAAGTAAATTCAGTCGAAGATATGGCACATGGCGGACATCCTTCAAAGTGATTGTGCTCCCGGAACTTTTCTTTATCTTGACATCACCAATTCTGACAATCTCAGCGGAACTGGAATTTCCCATCTTCACAGCTCCAAAGTCTCCAGCTTTGTATGTTGTGAAGTATTCCTTGTATGGAGTCACGTGGTAGGAAGCTGCAGTATCTACCACCCATTCTGTTTCTTCTCGTGAGACGTGAAGGCATGTCTCATCATGGGTTGAACAATAAGCGACATCACCAGAGATAGTCACTAATGTTTCTCCACCCTTATTCTTCGGCTGTGAACTGCTTTGACCTTGTTCCTCTTTCAATCTATAGCAGTTCTTCTTCATATGTCCCTCTAATCCACAATGATGGAATTTATATGTTGGTTTTCTGCCATCAGCTGACCTGCCCCTGCTCTTGCTTCTGCCTCTCCATTTATTTTTGCTACTCATTCGCTGTCTCCCCCGATTCTCTGTGACAAAGGCATGAGTCTGATCTGTGCCCATGTCCTTTCTCCTTGCCTCTTCACTGAATAGGGCATCCTTGACCATTGATATGGTAAGTTTGCCATTCGGTGCTGAGTTGCTGAGTGTTACTACCAGCGTTTCCCAACTATCGGGAAGGGAACTAAGTAGCAGTAGCGGCTGAACTTCATCGCCAAGAGACATCTCTACAGACGATAACTGGTTGACCAAGCTCTGGAACTCACTGGTATGCTCGGCAACTGAAGTTCCACTTTTGAGCTTCATGTTGAATAAACGCCACATCAGCAGGGCTTTATTCCGAGCAGTCTTGGCCTGGTACATGTCCTCCAACTTTTTTCAAAGGACATATGCGTCTGTCTCTTGTGCAACATGGTGGAAGACACTATGATCAATCCATTGACGGATCTGACCAATAGTTTTTCGGTTTGATTTCTTCCAATCTATCTCTTTGGCGGAATCAGGGTTTAGACCCTTCAATTCAATAGGATCGAACAAATCTTTACAGCTGAGGAGATCTTCCATCCGAGGTTTCCACAGCGTGTAGTTTGTGGCTGTGAGCATAATCATAGCTCCCGAAGATGATGTTGACTCTTCTATGGACATTATCACCTTACAAATAATTTTTCAACACAAACGGGGTTGAATTGTAGAAAACAGAGATCACTGTTACGTCCGAAACGGTTAAAAATGGTGGAATAGACACTTCGCGGCTTAAATTCCACTTACGGGGCAAAATTATAATTTTTATAAACTTCAGGGACCAAAAAATGAAATTCTGAAAATTTCAGGGACCAAATTGTAAAATTTCAGAATTGCTACAGTACTTCTACAGTACTGGTACAGGAACCTGCTACAGGAACTTGCTACAGTGCCGCCAGCTACTACAGTGAATTGCTACAGGACTGCTACATTATCACCTTGTTATTTTGTTTAGAAGACATGGATCCTAATGGTCAACCGATTCTTAATGACGAGGGCAATCCAAATGGTCCTCCGGTTAATCAAGAGTTATTGAATGATCCGAACGACACACCAATGTGGTACGCTAGATTGGTCGCACCAACATTGATAGCACCAGCTATTACCAAACCACCAATTGAAGTAGATAATTGGAAGATCGAGGGTAAACTTTTCACGTTGATCAAGGATACATACTTTCATGGGTTGATAGATGAGAATCCGTTTGAACACATTCAACACTTCAATGATCTTTGTGATATTTACAAAACCAAAAACGTCACCGATGATGCTTTTAAGTTAAGGGCATTCCCCTTTACACTTTAAGGAGATGCAAAAGCTTGGATAAGAAGTTTGTCATCCGATTCCATAAGGTCTTTTCAAGAATTAACAAATGAGTTTATTAATCACTTCTTCCCACCGTCAAAAGTAGAGCGACTTAGAATGGAGATTAATGGGTTCACCCAATGGGGTGATGAGAGTTTGTATGATGCATGGGTACGATTCAAGAAGCTACTTAGAGCTTGCCCACCGCATGGTTTGAAGAAGAAGGAGTACACCAATACATTTTATCAGGGTTGTAATACTTTAACGAAGCAATATCTTGATTCTTCATCCGGTGGGGTATTTATGTATAAATCACCAAATGCGACCGAAGTTTTGTTAGAAGATATCTCGGTCAACACATATGAATGGGCACCTTCACCAAGAGATTTGACAAGGAAAAGTGTAGCACAAGTCGAGAGTGATAGTGGGCAAGTGACGCTTGCAAGTTTGAACAATCAATTTCAAACATTTGGGAAAGAGTTGAGAAAGGTTCAACAAACATTAGTTGCAATGCAAGTAGGTTGTCAACGATGGGAGGGTCCACATCTCACGAAGAATTGTTCTCAAATTACTCAATGCAATAATATTGATCTAGATGATATTCCCATGAATTCGGATGCTCATGTGAACTATGTGAGTAATGAAAACTATCAACGGGGAGGAACATCTAATCAAAGCTACTACAATCCTAATAAAAAACAAGTGTCATTCAACAACCAAACCAATACACCACCCGAAAAACACATTTACATTGGTTGGCCTATGAGACGTGCTCTAGGTTTCTCTAGAAGTCATTTTCAGGCTCACGGGGCATCAAACTTGGATTGTAATCTCGTTCCTAACGATACTGTGGTTGAAAGGCTAGATTTCAGCTTCATTTTAGTAGATCACAAGCCGTTGTCTGAAGATAAGGTCAAGGCGTTTCTTATTAACCGACGTGTATTAGTATCTCACATCAACAAAATGGGGACATTTAGTTGTGTTGTTGCCTGCTTGGATCAAGCTAACCTTAATAATGCCGTTGCTACAGTCACAGGGTCCAATGACTTTGTTAAGATCGCTCCTTTTGCTAGGATGGCAAACAGTTTTGTTCGCTTCATTTGGCTTGAAATTCGTGGCATTCCGACCAAGTATGCTTCGAGTGACAACATTAAGAAGATTGCTAGTTTATTTGGCGAAGTTCTCCGAATGGCAGACTCCTCCTCGAGTCTCGGAAATCTAGGTTCATTCTTTATTTTCGTCGAGACTTCTTTAGTAAAGCACATACATGAATCAGTCCGGGCTGTTTTAGTTGCTTCGGGTGGTGTGAATTCTCAGATTTGGGTTAACGAATTCAACGATTTTTCATGATTGGATGAGATGATTTCTGAAGTGTTATTTGAGGATCTTATTTTCATCTCCAATCTGGAGGTGTTGGTGTGCTCAGGTTCCGAAGCACAAAAGGTTTATAAGAAGGTGTCGTGTTGTCTGACTTATGAGTCCCCTGCTCCGTCAATACATTTCAAACATCACGACGTCGATAGCGTTAAAGAGGCATTGAGACGGGAAAGTGGTTTAAATGTTGATCAATTGCGTAATGACGATGTCGGTTCAGTTAATCCTAATCAGAGGGTGGAGGCATTTGTTTTAGATCATGAAAAGAAGGATGGGGTGTGTGCTGATGTTTGTGAGGATGTTGACATGAGAAATTATGTGTCTAAGGATGCTCTTGGAACTGATGTGGTCATTTTTGTGACTAAAGATGCTCCTGAAGCTAGTGGATCTAAATCTTATTTGGATGTTGTCATGAATTCGCCAACTACCATTGAGGAATCGAAGACGGGCTTAAATAATGTTGATGGTCCTTTTCGTGGTGATCCGTGCCGAGTCAATCGGGTGACTATCAACAAGATCAAGATCACCGATACGGATGAACCCGGATGTCTTTCTGCTTCTCATAAGTATCCAAAGTTGAAGAGTAAAAGGATAGGGAAGATGAAGGTCGTTGATGATGCCGATCCGAATGCCGTGTCTGATGAGGATGAAGTGGTCAGTTTGGCCAATGGTGTTTGTTTGGTTGCTAGGTCACCGTCTTCGGGTAAGTTCGCAGGTATTTTCGACTCGGCTTTGAAGGAGATGAAGGATGTTCTTGTGGAAGGAAAACGTATTAATCCACCCCCGGTTTGAAGGTCAAAAAAGGTAAAGGACGTAAAGTCCATGGTGCTGAAATGAACGGTTTTTATAACGAAGGCATTTAAGTTCAAGGTTGTATTTCTTGTGTGTTCTTGGTTCGTTGTTTGGTTTGTTGTATTTATTATTGTCCTCTTTTGTTTCATTTTGTGTATTTGTGTTGTTGGTGTTTAGGTCCTTCCAATTTTAGGCTCGTTTGGTTTTGTGGCTTAGGTTTAGTCGTCTTTGTGGTTCCATTAGTTTTGTTCATGGTTTTGTTACTTGTATCGTGTTTTTCATCTATGTGATGAATATCCGTAGTAATAAAAGTTCTTAGTCTTTTTCGCCAAAAAAAAAACATGAAATGATATATTCAAACATATAAAATTAAATAACAGAAACGAAGATACCCCTATCAAGGAAGAAATTCCGCTACATTAACAACATATCTGTTGTATATTAGAGTTTCGAGTTTGGATTTCTGAGAGTCGTGTAATCACTTTCAGATCAAAGAATTTCGATGGTACTATCGAAATCTTCAATCGGATAAAACTCAGAATATTTGAACAATGAATCTGTGTTTTTTGTGTGTTAATTTGATTAAAACGTACCAAATAAATAACCAAAAACCCGGTGTTTTATAACTGCCGAATGGCAGTTCCATAACTGCCGAATGGAAGTTTCATAACTGCTAAAAATGGGTGTTTTATCCGGGCTTTTTATTTTGGGTCAAACCGGGTCAAAATCGAATTCCAACACATTTTTAATAAAGTGATGTTAAACCGAATGGCAGCTCGACCCCAGCCAGGGGCTCTGCCCCTTGAACCTCGCCAGGTGTAACGACCCGGAAATTTCCGATCAAATTTAAACTTAATCTTTATATGTTTCCGACACGATAAGCAAAATCTGTAATGTTGAAGTGTCAAAAATTTTAAACAGTGTTCATATATTCAATTACCCTTGGACCATTCCCGACGATTCATGAACAATTATTTGTATATATATATATATATATATATATATATATATATATATATATATATATATATATATATATATATATATAATAATTTGAAATATTATTTGAAATAATATATGGTTAATTGTTGGAAATAAATATGTAAAATATTATGCGATGTAATGAAAACTATTATCATAAATAAATATAATATATATATATATATATATATATATATATATATATATAAAATATGTATATAAATATTATTTGTAAATATATAAAATTATATTAAATCTATTTGTTTAAAATTATATAACATATTTTTATGTGGTAAACTTGTTACTTAAAAACTGACTATATATAGAGAGAGAGAGAGAGAGAAAATGGAATATGAATGATTTCGAGCTTAAATAGTAAACGTCTGTAACACTCGGTTGACATTTCGTTAGTGTTCACAAAGAGATAATATATATATACGAAGGATTAACATAAAAGTTAGACTGTAAATTGATTACGAAGATTTTAGATTTGTTTAAAATATTTTTACCTTTCTAAGTTTAAGTATTAGTACTCCGTACATATAAATTAGAACAGAAAATAAATAATTATCGAACCTTTTTGATCAGGTTTTAAACAGTAAATGACTGAAATAATTAAATGAACTTAATTTAAAAATTGGGGATTTTTCTGAAGACTTTTATACATTATCTGTTTAGCAAGAGACACGATATAATACCCCGTGATAGATGTCGGCAGTCTAATAGAGCTAAAGGAACCCGTGAATATGTGAATTATTATGTATGGTCACTGTGTTCTTTATCTTACTCTAGTATATTATATATATATATTAATATCACCACTTGTTTCCTGAAGAGTTACATATACATATACATTACATACATATTAACAACACATCCTCCATCTTCTTCCTTTCTTATTGTGACCATTCACGCCACACCATCGAACCACCGAACACCTTCATCAACCTTGATCACTATCCTCTTCTTCTTCCCTACCATCACAACCGCCACCGATGTTAATATTTCTGTTTTGAAGCTCACACCACAAGCCAGCCACAACCATCACCACAAAACCCATCACCACGGTGAGACCATTAAAACCACCATACATCCATCACCTCTCTTTTGTTCGAATGACCACCACATATACCATGATTGGTTTTCTGTTTTTGTTGTAAACAACCGACACCACCTGCAATTAATTAGCTGATGTTGTCACCGCCAATAACCATCACAACCACCTCTCACAATCACCCTATTACCACTGCTACTGTCATTCTTTTTACTCATCACACACCATCAAACTACTGCTGCAGTCCGCTGTGAAAACAACCCCAAAACCACATTTGCTTGCTCGAAAACCACCAAGAACTCGAGAAGGACTGCTGCAAATCACCGTTGTTTTATTTTATTTTTTATTCTTCGCTACAGCAACATTCAATGTTAAAGTTTTCTATGCAAACCGATTAATGATGATGACGAGTGACTGTGACAAGCTTGGTGATGATATGATCGTGATTCCTTGATAATGATGGGTCGATGATAACAGTGAAGATAATCGTGATTATGTTATGATGATATGGTTATATTATTATACGCGTATGATAATAAATAGATGAAAAGTATGATAATAATTAGATGATAATTATGGTGATAATTAGACAATGATAAGATTATAAAATGAAAATGATGATAAGGGTGTCGTGATGATTAGGTTAGGTACAGGATATTGAGATTAATGATAAGATAGTGAAGATGACAATGGTATGATGAAAAGATAACGATTTTGATGATGTTGATCATGATTATGATCGATGGTGATGTTGTGATGTTAGGATGATGATGATGATTATGTGATGATGAAGATAATCGGGAGCTGTGATGATGATGACTATGAACATGGATGATGATGTTAAGGAGATGAAGATGATGATAGATATATAGTAATAATTGGAGAGACGAGTTAAATAAAAAAATTCAAACCCAAACTATATCAGAAAAAAACGAAGTAGCTCAGGTGGTTAGGGAGTATTTTGGGGAACGAGAGGTCTTGTGATCAATCCTCGTTTGCTACATTTTTTTTCTTTTCAATTATTGTTGAATCAAAACCAACTGAATTGTTATTTTGGGCCACATACAGCAAACCCTGATAACTATGGTAACGAGTTGGGCTTCTTAAACAGATTGTTAGTTAAGTGGGCTGCTGAGGCCCAATGAGCATAGTACGGGTTATATATATTAAGTGTTATATAACTTCAGAAGAGTCTGAGAAGCGCAGATGGTTATTGAGTATGGTGGGGAACCAAGAGGTCGTGGGCTTGAATCTCGACCGTGACATTCCTGTTTAAGCTTGCTCTTTAAGGTATTATTATTATTATTATTATTATTATTATTATTATTATTATTATTATTATTATTATTATTATTATTATTATTATTATTATTATTATTATTATTATTATTATTATTATTATTATTATTATTATTATTATTATTATTATTATTATTATTATTACACTAATATAAATGTTATACTCATTATTATTATTTTCATCAAAATAAGTATTAGGATTATTATTGCTATTATTATTATTATTATTATTATTATTATTATTATTATTATTATTATTATTATTATTATTATTATTATTATTATTAATTCTAAAATTATCATTGTTGAAATTATTATTAACAAAAGTATTTTTATTTTCATTATCATTATAATTATTATTATTTTTATTATCATTACTAACATTATTATTATTATTACTATTATTTTTATCACTTTTATTATTATTATTATCATTATTAACATATAACATTTGTATCCTTTTTTTATTAGTATTATCATTATTTTAAAAGTATTAACATTTTTATTATTATCATTACTATATTTATTTTTAGTATTATTATTATAATTATTATTTTTAACACACAAATGTCATCTATATAAAAATATATTACAAGACAACTAATATTACATACTAATATGTTTTTAACTAATATATCACCATTTATATTGATAAAACCTTAATTAAATTATATATCATATATTTATTATAAGTACAATTATATTTAAAGATATTAATTTTAATAAATTATAAAATATAAGTAAACTTAGTTGATTAAATGGGATATATGTTAATATATATGCAGCTGATATAGGTTCGTGAATCCGAGGCCAACCCCGCATTGTTCAGTTTCGTCATATGTATTTTTACTACAAAATACACTATTGTGAGTTTCATTACTCCCTTTTTATATATTTTTGGGACTGAGAATACATGCGTTGTTTTTATTAATGTTTAACGAAATAGACACAAGTGATCAAAAACTACATTCTATGGCTGGATTATGAATATTGAATATCACCCCTTTTTAGCTTGGTAACATAATAATTAGGAAACGGGTATGGCCCCTAATTGACGCGAATCCTAAAAATAGATCTATGGACCTCGACAAGTCCCATCCGGGGTACGGATGCTTTAGTACTTCGAGATTATTTAATTATACAGACGAGAGGTTCTGTTTGGGGATATTCTATGCATTAAAGTTAAGTCGGTTATCAAGCGTTCACCATTTTTAATTCGCGGGTTACGCGTGTTATTTTGTACTCGGGTTACGTGTACAATTATATATATGAAATCTTGTGGTCTATTAAAATGATGGAAATGAATGTTTATGATAAACTAATGAACTCACCAACCTTTTGGTTGACACTTGAAAGCATGTTTATTCTCAGGTTTGAAAGAAATCTTCCGCTGTGCTGTAACAACCCGACTTCATTTTACCAAAAACACGCCTAAGAAAAAAATTCTGGGACAGTACATATGGACGGCATCCAGTTATCTGTACGGCGTCCAGCTCTGAAGGACTGGACGACGTCCAAGCCCTTGGGACGGCGTCCAAATGAACTAAAAGTTCCTGATCAGTTTTACAAAATCACGCGAGCGGAAAACTCGCTTCCCGACACTTTTAAACGTAACGGTTTTCACAACATACAATAATAATTATAATTAAGAGATTTACTCAATAGAATCAAATTTTACATCACAAACGTTAATTAGAAGTGTTTACACCACAAATACGGGTTAAGACTCAATAACCCAACCCAATACCAAGAGCATAATCCCGGGAACTACCAAATCCCCAATCCGCGTCCAAATATCCAAAAGCTACCCCATCAAGCCCAAGCGCTCCTAAGCATCTAGTCTAACAACTAGTTAGCTTCAAAACACGATACCTGTAAAAAGGTAAACAACGAGAGGGGTAAGCATAAAGCTTAGTGAGTGCAATAGTTATACACGTACATATATAATATACCTACTTGCAATCACTTACTCATATACCCCATACATGCTAGCAACACAATTAGCTTATAGTCACAAATATAAAGCTATATACCTCCAATACCACAAGCTAGCACAACAATAGCATATATGTAACCCGAACAATATAATATGCTACACTACAACACAATAACCATGGTTAACCAATCGAATGAGGGAACGGTATTTAAAAGACCGTTGGAGTTCATAACAACCATTAGTGCACTTAACATGTCGTATACTAACCCCATGGGTGGCATCTTAACACGTCGATACTTCACCCCGGGTGGCGTCTTAACACGTCGACACTTCACCCCGAGTGGTGTCTTAACACGTCGACACTTCACTCGTCATTTCTTGGAGTGGCATCTTAACACGTCGATACTTCACTCCGAGTGGTGTCTTAACACATCGACACTTCACTCTTCATTTTACTTGAAGTGGCATCTTAACACGTCGATACTTCACCTCGAGTGGCGCCTTAACACATCGGCACTTCACCCTTTAACTTACTTGGGGTGGCATCTTAACACATCGATACTTCACCCCGGATGGCGTCTTAACACGTCGACACTTCATCCTTTACTTTCTTGGAGTGGCATCTTAGCACATCGATACTTCACTCCGGGTGGCGTCTTAACACATCGACACTTCACCCCGGGTGGCGTCTTAACACATAGACACTTCACCCGTCATATCACTTTAAGTGGTGTCTTAGCACATCGACACTTCACTCGTCACGTGAAATGTGGTGTCTTAGCACATCAAAACTTCACATCTCACGCTACAACAAATAAATACATTATATACCTACGCATATAATTATTCCACTCACCTCGAACTCGAGCATTACAAACCACGCGCGAAATCTCCAACAACGCACCCGAGCAAGCTTTTACCTATAATACGCATATAGATATACACACAATTGATAATGCTAAAAACGAACATATATTTCATAGCATTATCCCTCAAGAAAGACAAGCTTTTAGTTGCAATTGTTCTATTTACTAGTGATATTCGTTTAAATAATAAAAGGTGAAGACAAAAGACAGATGCGATGAATTGAAGACGCAAACGACCAAAAAGCTCAAAAGTACAAAGTACAATCAAAGTGGTTCCAATTATTGATGAGAAATGTCTCAAAATTACAAGAGTACAAGCCGCAAAACGCAAAGTACAAGATATTAAATCATACGAAAGGACGTTCGAAAATCCGGAACCGAGACATGAACCAACTTTCAACGTATGACGCAACGGACCGGAAATTATAAATCAATTATGTATATAAATATAATATAATATATAATTAATTATATAAATTATATATTTATATTATATTTATAATAAAAACCGTCGGCAGCATTGGATTCCAAAAGTGTGAGCTGGAATCCACAGCTCCGCACTCGCGGAGCTTTGAAGACTAAAATACACCGCACTCGCGGAGCACTCTCTGCCTATAAAAGAACATGCATTTCGACGATTTATATATACCTTTTATATTTTATATATATTTTTCTTTCCCCATTTTTATGTATCAAGTATCACTCCAAATCGTAATCTCAATTTGTAATTTTAATTTTAAGTTAGTGATAATAATAAGGATCGATTAGTCGAATGTTTTAAGGTTTTGTAAGTCGAAACTCTGTCCGTGTACCACTACGCTAATAACACCCACTGTAAGTTATGTTTATGTTATTTTCATTAATGTCTCGTAGCTAAGTTATTATTATGCTTATTTAATGCCGAAGTAATCATGATGTTGGGCTAAATACTAAAATTGGGTAATTGGGCTTTGTACCATAATTGGGGTTTGGACAAAAGAACGACACTTGTGGAAATTAGACTATGGTCTATTAATGGGCTTTATATTTGTTTAACTAAATGATAGTTTGTTAATTTTAATATAAAGATTTACAATTGGATATACCTATAAATAACCATATACACTCAATCGGACACGATGAGCGGGATATTTATATGTACGAATAATCGTTCATTTAACCGGACACGGGAATGGATTAATAGTCTATGGAATTATTAAAACAAGGGTGAAATTATGTACAAGGACACTTGGCATAATTGTTAACAAAGTATTAAAACCTTGGGTTACACGCAGTCGACATCCTTGTGTAATTATTAAACAAAGTATTAAGATCTTGTTACAGTTTAAGTCCCCAATTAGTTGGAATATTTGACTTTGGATATAAGGATAATTTGACGAGGACACTCGCACTTTATATTTATGACTGATGGACTGTTATGGACAAAAACCAGACGGACATATTAAATAATCCAGGACAAAGAACAATTAACCCATGGGAATAAACTAAAATCAACACGTCAAACATCATGATTACGGAAGTTTAAATAAGCATAATTCCTTTATTTTCATATTTAATTGCACTTCTAATTATCACATTTTTATTTATTGTCATTGTATTTAATTGCACTTTTAATTATCGCACTTTTTAATTATCGTAATTTTATTTCATCGCACTTTTATTTATTGCAATTTCATTATCGTTATTTATTTTATGCTTTAAATTAAGTCTTTTATTTATTTAATATTTTACATTAGGTTTTAACTGCGACTAAAGTTTTAAAATCGACAAACCGGTCATTAAACGGTAAAAACCCCCTTTTTATAATAATAATATTACTTATATATATTTGTATTTTTATAAGATAGAACTAATATAGCGTTAAGCTTTGTTTAAAAGATTTCTCTGTGGAACGAACCGGACTTACTAAAAATTACACTACTGTACGATTAGGTACACTGCCTATAAGTGTTGTAGCAAGGTTTAGGTATATCCATTCTATAAATAAATAAATATCTTGTGTAAAATTGTATCATATTTAATAGTATTTCCTAGTAAAATATAAGCTATTTCATATACGCCTCGCATAACATCAAGTATTTTTGGCGCCGCTGCCGGGGAAGTTAAACGCCGAAAGCGCAACGCTAAAAATAAGAAAAAAAAATTTTTTATAAAAGTTTTTGTTAAGTTCTTTTTATAAAAATATAAGTTTTAAAAATAATAAAAATATAAAAATACAAAAAGAAAAAAAATAATATATTTATATTTTTAAGAGTTTATAATATTTATAAAGTAAATAAGTATTTTTATTTTAGTTTTAAAATTAAATTTTTATTTAAGTTATATTTATATTTTTTATATTTTATAAAACAGAAAAACAGAAAAAGTAAAAAAAAAAAAAAAAAAATCTGACCCTGCATAAAAATCGAACCTTTCTCAGCTGAAACTGAACCCTCCGCGACTCGCGGAGATTTTGAACTGGGACTAACCGCACTCGCGGAGGTCCTCTGACAGGTCAACATAGTACGCATTAATTACAGTTTAGGGTTTTATTAATAATAATTATTATTATTAACCCTAATTAGGTTTTAAATATTTAATTAATTTGTTTTAGTTTTAATTAATTTGTTTATTTAGTTTAATTAGTTTTATTAATTTATAAAATTAATACTTTTATAAAATAAATAATATAAAAATAATATTTTTATAAAAATTATAATTTTATAAACTTTAAGTTTATTTTTATATTTTGTATCTTTTTATTTGTTTTAGCATAATTTGTATTTTTTTTATCGTTCGTACTTAGTTTTAAATATAGTATTTGCCATAGTTATTTTTATTTCTAGATTTTTAGGCTTTGCCGTAAAATCCCTTAAGTGCTTTTTCTTTAGACTAAGATCTAGGTGCTTTAGAATTTTGCGACGCCTTTTTTAGTTTTTAGTTCCTTTTTAAGTTATTGCCATTTGGGATATAGTATTTCTTTTAAGCTTTAATATTTTTAGACGCAACTTTTAATTTTTAGTTTTTAGTGCCTTTTTAAGTTTAGAAGCGCTACTTTCTTATTTTTATTTTTCGACGCCTATTATTTTTCGCCTTTTTATTTTTTTGTCGTTTTTCGACGCGCTCTTTTTCTTTCTTATTTCTCGCCATTCTAGTTTTTAGGACTTAGAATTTTCTCTATTTCTTATCTAATATTTCTTTAAATTTCAAACGAAAAATTGTTTTAAGTGGTTATAATGATAGACATCAAAATTTTCTGGTTCGTAGTAATAGTTGGATTTTTACGTGGACCGGGTTATTGGAGCCAAACAGTACTCAATTATATTGAGACCAAACGAATCCTGCCCCTCTGCTGCATCTTTTGGCTATTCGAAACGTGGGCAAAATCAGAAAAGTCTATTAATTTAATAACTTATATAATTTTTCTTTCTTTTTAAAAACTAATAGGATATTCAGTGAATGCACCGAGCAAAACGTTCACCACTTTTTGTACGTTCACCACCTGTAACTCGATCAAGACATCTAGCAAATATTATCGCCGTTGATTTTTCTTTAGAATCGTCATCCAGTCGACCAAGTACTCCAATTCAAATTTTCGATAATCCATTTTTTGAACCCGACCTCACAATTAAGAATCCGGAGAATATTCAGGGACGATTTCGAGATCCTGAACCACTAATCTTTCCTCCGGAACCACCAATCATTCAAACAGAGATTGTTGAGGAACCAACCATTAAATCAGAATCCTCTAGTGATTCAGATTCAACAAATTCAATCATGGAAAATCTGGAACCTCTAAGTATGGAAGACCGAATGAGAGCTAAACGCACTGGCCAAGGTCATGCAATTACTCAACCTGACATTAATGCGCCAGATTATGAAATCAAAGGACAAATTCTACACATGGGAACTAATCAATGCCAATTTAGTGGTGCGCCGAAGGAAGATCCAAATGAACATCTTCGTACCTTTAATAGGATCTGCACTCTATTTAAAATAAGAGAAGTGGAGGATGAACAGATATATCTCATGTTATTTCACTGGACTTTAAAGGGAGAAGTCAAAGATTGGTTGGAATCGTTACTTAAAGGGGCGATTGATACATGGGACGTTTTAGTTGAAAAATTTCTTAAACAATTCTTTCCGGCATCTAAAGCCGTGAGACTTCAAGGAGAAATTGTTACGTTCACACAAAAGCCAAATGAAACTCTATATGAGGCTTGGACAAGATTTGGAAAGATATTGAGAGGATGTCCGCAACATGGTTTAGACACCTGTCAAATAGTACAAATATTCTACCAAGGATGCGACATCACTACAAGGAAAGACATAGACATAGCAGCTGGTGGTTCCATTATGAAGAAAACAGAAACTGATGCTTATAAAATTATTGATAACACTGCTTCCCACTCACATGAGTGGCACCAAGAAAAAGATATCGTTAGATCATCTAAAGCAGCTAGAGCCGATTCTAGCCATGACTTAGATTCCATTTCCGCAAAGATAGATGTTGTCGAGAGACGAATGGAAAAGATGATTAAGGATATTCACTCAATACGAATTAGTTGTGAGCAGTGTGGAGGACCACATTTGACCAAAGATTGTCTCAGTATTGAACTAACAATGGAACAAAGAGAGAATGTTTCATACATAAACCAAAGGCCTGGAAATAATTATCAGAATAATTATCAACCGCCAAGACCAATTTACAATCAAAACCAGAATTATAACCGAAATGTTCCATACAACAATCAACAAGGTCCTAGTAATCAACAAGTATCCAATAATACTTACAATCAGCAAAGACCTAATTTTCAAAACAAACCACCACAAACCGATGATAAAAAGCCAAATTTAGAAGATATGATGACGAAGCTAGTTGAATCTCAAACACAGTTTTTCACATCTCAGAAACAAACCAATGAACAAAATGCTCAAGCATTTAGAAATCAACAAGCTTCTATTCAAAATTTGGAACAAGAAGTGAGCAACCTAGCAAGGTTGATAGGTGAAAGAACACTGGGAAGTCTACCTAGTGATACAAATGTTAACCCACGAAATGAAACAGCTAAAGCCATTACCACAAGAAGTGGTATTATACTTAAACCACCTGAAATACCTGTAATTTCTGAGGAAGCTATTCCTACTCCACAATAACCACAACCTGAACAAGATAAGGAAAAAGAATCGGTAGTTGAAAAGGTTAATGAAGATAATACAGTTAAGGCTAAACCTTATGTTAAACCATACCAACCACCACTTCCTTACCCGAGTAAAATGAGAAAATAGAGACTTGAAGCCGAGCAATCTAAATTCTTGGATATGTTTAAACAAATAAATGTCAATCTTCCTTTCATTGATGTGATTTCAGGAATGCCTAGATATGCTAAATTTCTGAAAGATCTAATCACGAATAGAAAGAAAATGGAAGAACTCTCGACTGTTACTATGAATGCTAATTGTTCAGCAGTGCTGTTGAATAAGATACCAGAAAAATTATCAGATCCAGGAAGTTTCACAATTCCATGTTTTCTGGATAGTCTTAGTTCAATAGAAGCATTGGCAGACTTAGGTGCTAGTATAAATTTAATGCCGTATTCACTATACGCTAAACTAGACATTGGAGAATTGAAACCAACAAGAATAAGCATACAACTAGCCGATCGATCAATAAAATATCCTAGAGGGATAATGGAAAACATGCTAGTTAAAGTTGGTACTTTAGTATTTCTAGTAGATTTTGTTGTTCTGGATATGGAAGAAGATTCTCAAGTTCCTCTCATATTAGGAAGACCATTCTTAAACACGGCTAAAGCAATGATAGACGTGTTCGGTAAGAAATTGGTCCTAAGTATAGAGGACGAGAGTGTTACCTTTTCAGTTGATAGAGCAATGCAACAACCGCAATCTGCAGATGATACATGTTATTATATTCAAACTATAGATTCACATGCAGAATTGTTAGAAGAATTTCCAGAATTACAAGGAACAGGAGAATGTTCTTTAGGAGAAGGTACTGAACCAATTGATGAAACTGAAATGTTAGCTACACTTATGGCTAATGGATATGAACCAACAACAGAAGAAATTCAAATGCTAAAAGAAGAAGACAGATATCGATATAAATCATCGATAGAAGAACCACCGATATTAGAGTTAAAGCCACTTCCAAACCATTTGGAATATGCTTATTTACATGGTGAATCTGAATTACCTGTAATAATATCGTCTTCTCTTACTAAAAATGAAAAATATCAACTCATTTCTATGTTAAAAGCTCATAAACCAGCTATTACATGGAAGATTCATGACATTAAAGGAATAAGTCCTTCGTATTGCACACATAAAATCCTTATGGAAGAAGGTCATAAAACATATGTGCAACATCAAAGAAGACTAAATCCTAATATGCAAGAAGTTGTTAAGAAAGAAATTATTAAACTGCTTGATGCAGGTTTAATTTATCTAATCTCTGATAGTCCATGGGTAAGCCCAGTTCAATGCGTGCCTAAAAAGGGTGGCATAACTGTCATTACAAATGAGAAAAATGAGCTTATTCCTACTAGGACTGTAACAGGATGGCGTGTTTGTATTGATTATAGAAAATTAAATGACACCACCAGAAAAGATCACTTTCCATTACCTTTTATTGATCAAATGTTGGAAAGATTAGCAGGAAATAGTTACTATTGTTTTCTTGATGGTTTTTCCGGATATTTTCAAATTCCAATAGCACCCGAGGATCAAGAGAAAACCACATTCACGTGCCCTTATGGTACTTTTGCTTACAAACGCATGCCATTTGGACTTTGCAACGCCCCTGCAACCTTTCAAATGTGCATGATGGCGATTTTTCACGACATGATAGATGAATGCATGGAAGTTTTCATGGATGACTTTTCAGTCTTCAGTGATACTTTTGAAACATGTCTAGTTAATCTTGAACGAATGCTTATTAGATGTGAACAATCAAATCTTGTTCTTAATTGGGAGAAATGCCATTTCATGGTTAAAGAAGGCATCGTTCTTTGTCATAAAATTTTAAAAGAAGGAATTGAAGTGGATAGAGCTAAAGTAGATGTAATTGCTAAACTTCCACATCCCACCAATGTTAGAGGAGTTAGGAGTTTTCTAGGGCATGCCGGTTTTTACCGACGTTTCATAAAAGATTTTTCTAAAATTGCCACTCCTATGAATAAACTCCTAGAAAAGGATGCTCCATTCATCTTTTCAGATGAATGCATCAAATCTTTTAATATTCTTAAAGAGAAACTCACTAATGCGCCGATTATGATAACTCCAAATTGGAATTTACCGTTTGAACTAATGTGCGATGCAAGTGATTTTGCAATGGGAGCCGTTTTAGGACAAAGGATTGAAAAACGATTTCAACCTATATATTATGCTAGCAAGACGTTACAAGGAGCACAAACGAATTATACAACTACTGAAAAAGAACTCCTTGCTATTGTCTTTGCTTTTGACAAATTTCGATCATATCTCGTTCTAGCTAAAACGGTGGTCTATACCGACCATTCTGCTCTTAGATACCTATTTTCGAAACAAGATGCCAAACCAAGATTAATCCGTTGGATCTTACTCTTACAAGAGTTCGATATTGAAATCCGAGATAAAAAGGGAGCAGAAAATCTCGCAGCTGATCATCTTTCTCGTCTTGAAAATCCTGAATTAGAAGTTCTAAATGAATCGGCCATACAAGACAACTTTCCTGATGAATATCTATTGAAGATAGATTATAATGAAATTCCATGGTTTGCAGACTATGCAAACTACTTAGTATGTGGATTCCTTAAAAAAGGATTATCGTACCAAAAACGAAAGAAATTCTTTAGTGATATAAAACACTATTTCTGGGAAGATCCACATTTGTTTAAAAGTTGTCCAGATGGAATAATACGCCGATGTGTATTCGGAGATGAAGCTAGTAAAATTTTAAACCATTGTCACACAGGACCAACAGGAGGGCATTATGGGCCTCAACTCACAGCAAGAAAAATTTATGATGCTGGATTCTATTCTCCTACAATTTACAAAGACGCTGATGTCAAAGCTAAGGGGTATAAAATACTATTAAAGTTTACAAGGAAATACTATTAAATACGATACATTTTTACACAAGATATTTATTTATTTATTGAATGGATATACTTAAACCTTGCTACAACATTTATAGGCATTGTACCTAATCGTACAGTAGTGTAGTTTTTAGTAAGTCCGGTTCGTTCCACAGGGAATCTTTTTAAACAAAGCTTAACGTTATATTAGTTTACTTTTATAAAAATACAAATATATATATATAAGTAATATTATTATTATAAAAGGGGGGTTTTTACCGTTTAATGACCGGTTTGTCGATTTTAAAACTTTAGTCGCAGTTAAAACCAAATGTAAAATAATAAATAAATACAAGACTTAATTTAAAGCGTAAAGTAAATAACGATAATGAAATTGCGAATAATAAAAGTGCGATAAAATAAACTTGCGATAATTAAAAAGTACGATAATTAAAAGTGCAATTAAATAAAATAACAATAAAAATGCGATAATTAGAAGTCCAATTAAATATAAAATAAAGGAAATTAAATATGAAATAAAAGAATTATGCTTATTTAAACTTTCGTAATCATGATGTTTGACGTGTTGATTTTAGTTTTATGCCCATGGGTTAATTGTCCTTTGTCCTGGATTATTTAATATGTCCATACGGATTTGTCCATAATAGTCCATCAGTCATAAATATAAAGAGCGAAAGCCTTCGTCAAATTATTCTTATTCCCGAAGTCAAATATTCCAACTAATTGGGGATTCGAATTGTAACAAGGTTTTAATACTTTGTTTAATGAATACACCAGGTTATCGACTGCGTGTAAACCAAGGTTTTACTACTTTGTTAACAATTACACCAATTACCCTTGAATGTAATTCACCCCTGTTTCAACAAGTCTATTAACTATTAATCCAATTCCGTATCCGGCAAAATGAATAATTATTGGTATTTATAGATATCCCGCCCACCGTACCCAGTCAAGCGTATGTGGTTATATATAAATACGTCGAATTATAAGTTTGTATATTAAATTAACAAGGTATTGTTTAATTAATATAAAACCCATTGATAGCCCATAGTCTAATTTTCACAAGTGTCGTTCTTTTATCCAAACCCCAATTATGGTACAAAGCCCAATTACCCAATTTTAGTAATTAGCCCAACATCATGATTACTTCGAATTAAATAAGCATAATAATAACTTAGCTACGAGACATTAAATTAAAAAGGTTGAACATAACTTACAATGATTAAAAATAGCGTAGTGTTACACGGACAGAATTTCGACTTACACCCTTACAACATTCGCTAACATACCCTTATTATTAGGATTAAAATTAAAATTAAAATTAAAATATAAATTATAAATATATATTACGTATATATTGAGAGAAGAAGGAAAAAAAGATGATGAAAAATGCTCAGAATTCGGTTGCTTTTATAGGGACTTTCAAAACTTGGGGCTCCGCGACTCGCGGCATTTTTGGCCTTCAAACTCCGCGAGTCGCGGAGTTTGCTTTTACAGCTCACACGAGTTTGACTCTTTGTTTACCGACGGTTTTATAAATAAATATAATATATTAAATAATTATAAGAATTATTTAAATATTATATTATATTTATGTGCATAGTTGACTTGTAATTTTTAGTCCGTTGTGTCGAACGTTGAGAGTTGACTCTGGTCCCGGTTCCGGATTTTCGAACGTCCTTGCGTACAATTTTATATTTTGTACTTTGCGTTTTGAATCTTGTACTCTTGTAATTTCGAGACGTTTCTTATCAATAATTGGAACCTCTTTGATTGTCTTTTGTACTTTTGAGCTTTTTGGTCGTTTGCGTCTTCAATTCGTCGAATCTGCCTTTTGTCTTCACCTTTTATTATTTAAACGAATATCACTTTTAAATAGAATAATTGCAACTAAAAGCTTGTCTTTCTTGAGGAATAATGCTATGAAATATATGTTCGTTTTTAGCATTATCAAATATTCCCACACTTAAGCGTTGCTTGTCCTCAAGCAATATCGTCTTGAAATACTAGAATCACTTCTTTATTCTTCACACTTTGTACATCAGTGATTTCTATACGGCGGTATAAACAATGGTAGTAACGATATGGTTTACAGTCCCACATGACTATAGAAATTTAGATCCATTAAGGAAATTGGATCTTTATGAAAACATTTGATCTTTTGAAAATTAAATTTAGTTTTTACCCTAGATAAGTTTTCCGGAATAACCCTTCACCGGTGTTTGCAAAATATTTTTGTGGGTTTGTTGGGTTTCAGATTTGAAAATTTTAGCTCAAAACTTGCGGTTTTGTGTCACCCACTTGCTAACCTTGTATTTGGAAAGCAACACGTCCAGTTTACTTGTCCCGTATATTACTTTTCGGTAAACTACCGTCCGGTTGTAAAGGAAAGCGTTGAACAAGCAACTGTTAAGGCAATGTCCCCTGACATGCTTTTGATTATGGTCTATAACGTGTCGGACGCAATTACTATCCTTGGTAGGAGCAATAGTAAAGCTCACCCTTATGATTTTTCGGTCTGGCACAAGGTCCTGTCTTTGACCATGCTATGCAACCACCGTTCTTACGGTTGACACCCGATTTAGTTCAGGTGACCTAATGAATTCCAGGTGAATTCCTAGGATTTTACGTTCAATGGTAATGAACGCATTGAAAATAGGGTTTTCAGAAAACAAATCGGTTTGTAATTTTGATCAAATTATTTTCTCGTTCAAGCTCGAGTTTAGATATCATTGAATTCCATGAGTTTGTAATTCTCAATCTTTAAGGTCAATCTCAAGGATTGAGTTATATCAGGCTTAAAAGCTGATTTTTGATCTTTTAAGGAGATTATCCTTTCTGGGGATCTGATTCATTAGTCTTATCCAGCTAATTTGCATGGTGCCCCCCCATTTTACGAGATAAATCCTTCTCATGGTTAGGATAAATCTGACCACTTGGCGACCCTGTTTAATGCTGAGGTCCGTGGATTTCCTGCTGATTTTAGTGATGACTTTTCTAGATTTTTCGTCAACCTACAGCTGGTCTGGACGACAACTTCATGACCTAAATCAAGAAGCGCGTGTCTTTTTCGGAAGACTTTACTTCCTTTTAATGATGGAATTGATTCATCGTGTAGATCCATCTCTTCTTTTCTTTCATCGGGTAAAACAGTTTAGTTTAGTCCAAAGCAAAAGTATTTTCAGTTATTTGTTACAGATATATGTGATATATGTTTTGAATAACTTGGTAAATTTTCCCACACTTGGCTTTTATTTTCCTTTTTAGCGTCCTCTATTCCATTTTAAATGAATTTTAACATTTTGGTTTGTTTCTCAATTTATGTCCTTTCTGAGGTAACAATAATTTCGGTGTTGAAACCTAGTTTTATCGTTCATAAATATGTATAAACATGATTTTGAGTTCATTTAATTTGAAAATTTTGAAAAATTTTACTAGAATTGGGTAGTCAGTATATAAGACTAGGGCTGTTCTTTATTATCAGAGAGCACTAGATTCTAATACAACTACTGCTTTACTAGTATTTTTAATGGTAACCCAGTGTTTAAGATAAAAATTTTTAAAATCCGAAAGAATTTAACCCCTTCCCACACTTAAGATCTTGCAATGCCCTCATTTGCAAGAAATCAGTAACAGTTTAAATTATTGAGGGTGATTTGTGTGAAAATGATTAAATTTTACCAAAGTTTCCAAATATATTGGCGTTTGTTTGTTGAATGATAAATGGTGCACATCATTTGTTCATTCCGCCTTGTTGTTATTTCACATATATTTTGCATCTTGTCGTCAAAATTAGTTGCTTTTGCTGAACTTAATGCCAGTCTTTGAAAATGCGTTGTTTTACCCTGTTGTGTACATAAGATAAACTGCAAACATATATACATATTTTTGAAGTTTGGTATATTACCCCACATTCAAAAATTATTAAAATCTAAGAATAAAAGTTAGAAATTTATAAAAACTATTACAATATTAACATAAGTATTAAATGTATCAACATTACAAATTACAAAATAAATAAAATTAAGTAGACTAGGGATGATATTGATACCAATAGGGGTTCCAAGCATAACCATAGGTGCTATAGAATGCTTCGGCAGGGTTATACGTAGGATACGGTGGTTGTATCTCTATAGACCAGGGAGGGAATATGGGTTTTGGTGTAGGAATATAGTTTCTACCTATATTTTGGCAATGAGCTATGATTTGGTTCTGATGAACTTGCCAATCTTCAAATGCTCTCTGTCTAGAATTTTCGTACTCCTGTGAAGCTATAAACCTTTGCATTTCTTGCATCTCATTTCCCCCTTCTACATTACCTTGCTGTTGGTTTCTCTCAACCTGTGGATGTCTACCATGGTATTGTACTGCGGCGTTATTTCGCCTCTTCAAAACTTTAGCACCATGGTATACATTTAAACCTATAGTATCGCGGGGTTCTGGTTCTTCTACAAATAATCCCCCCCGACTTATATCCACACCGAGATATTCAGCAATCAAAGTAATAAAAATACCACCTCCTATTATGCTATGCGGTCTCATCCCCTGAACCATAGCTGATAAATAATAACCCACACAATACGGTATACTTACAGCGCTTTGTGGGTCTCGAATACACATATGGTAAAACAAATCCTGTTCATTTACCTTTTTCTTGTTCTTACCTCTTTGTGTAATCGAATTAGCTAAAAACCTATGAATCACTCTTAATTCAGCTCTATCTATATCCAAATAAGAGTAATTTCCCCCTTTGAATCGGTGATGGCTTGTCATTTGACTCCACACACCGTGTGTATCAAAATTTTCATATATCTTTCTACCATTTAGTATCAACCCTCTACAATCGGCAGATGCTAACTCCTCAGGCGTATATATACGTAAAGCCTGAGCCATGTCTAGTAAAGACATGTGGCGCATCGAACCTCCTAACAAAAATCTAATAAAAGATCGACCGGTTAAACTAGCTACCCGATCATTCAACTCTATACCACACAATAATTCTTCACACCATACTTTATATACAGGTCTACGCATGGTGAATAAACGTACCCAGTCATTAAAAGTAGAATTACCATACCTCTGTACAAGTAATTCCCTAATTGGCCCGGCCAATTCTACAGCTTCTAAGGGTCCCCATTCTATGACCCTCGGTACCTCAACAACCTTAGAATGAAGAGTATGCAAACCCCTTTGGTACTTTGGATAATCTATCCAAAGTCTGTCAAATCTCAGGTTCGGGTGCAAATCTTCCAAGTGCATATCAGAAAAGGTCATGACTGGATGAGGTATATCCTGCTTGTAGTAGTTATCCACCTTCTGTTGTTCCGCATTCTCAGCAGGAGCATTGCGAGCTTGGGATGAAGATTCACCCCTTTCAGTCTGCAAAACACATCAAACACAATTTTTGTGCATCCAAATATGCATTAGTGTCAGCAAAATCATCAATCAAAATAATTACAATGACATGATCAATTTATATCAAACTTAAGCTTATTTTCATATTTTCATCAAATCTACACTTTTTCAAATAAGCATATACGAAAATGTTCACCAAGTTCATAAGCATTCAACTCAAATAACATGTCAAAATAATCATTACTAGCAATTAAACAAGTTTCAAATGGCATTATCTCTCAAAAATCAAGTTCATGAATTTTAGACTTGAAAAAGTCCACTTTAATTCTCAAAATCATGTTTAGGCTCAAAGTTTGGATCATTTAACTACCTAGACATGTTACACTACTTAATTTAGCAACAATTCATGACAAAAATCGGCCATAACCTGTTTATATCAAAAAGCCCCAAATTTGCTCAAGAACACAAACCCTAGATTACTCAAAATTTGAAGTTTAAGGCTTCTAATCATGTTAAACAGCATCAATCTAGGTTATACAAGCATAATACATAAACAATTTAAGCCTAATTACACTAAAGAGCATCAAAATCAAATTGGGGAAAAAATTGCTCAAGAACACTAATTTTCGGATTAAATGGTGTTTAGGTGTAGAAATTTACCGTTTTTCTTGAGTAATTCCTTGATAGCATCCTTCTCAACATGATTTTAGTAAAAGATTTGATGATTAACGGTTAAAAATTGTGATTTTGGGGGTTTTTTTTCGATTTTTTTCTTGTTTTTCGCAGTGTTTTTTCAGTATTTTTGGTGTGGTGTGTTGGGACTGATCAGTTCGGCTGTTTTATTTTTTTCTGTAATTTCATCCCTCCGCGAGTCGCGGTGTTTAAGGCTTCAAACTCCGCGAGTCGCGGAGTTTTTTTTTTTTTTTTTTTTTTAACATCTTATATTAATTAAAACAATTAAGTAATTAATTTTAAAATTTTGTTTCCCTTGTTATTTAGGACGAGGTCGTTTCGGATCGATGTCCTAGTCCGTCCTTCGACAAAATTTTAAAATTTGTCTTTTTGTAGCGATTGTTTTAAAAGCTAAGATTTTTGGGTTTTTTAATGTTTTTGGCATACTTTAATTCAATAAGATTAAAAATAATGATAATAAAAGTTCTCGTCCCTCCCTTGGGTAAAGCAATTTCGGTTCAAAGACCTAGTCTTCAACTTACGACGAATTTTAAAAATCATATTTTTAACTTAATGAGATAAAGTAAATTTTTGTTTTTAAATTCACACAATTTAAATATAAAATTCAAAATTAAAAATTAAAAATTCACACCAAACTTAAAATTTGAAATGCATAAAATTAAAAATTCATATTTTAAAAATTAAAAATTCACACCAAACTTAATTTAATTTTGCAAGTATTTACAATTTAAAAAATATTGTTTTTACAAAGTTTACAATATTAATTTAAGATTTAAATATTAATTTTAAAAACATGGTAAAAATAAAATTAAAAATCTTTTTGGCTTTTTATCCCACTTTAATCAATCAAATATTATCAAAAATATGCGCCCCTCTTTTCGGTAAAGTAATTTCGGTTCCAAAACCTAATTTAACTCATGACGAATTTTTGAAATATTTTGGGTTGGTTGATTAAAGATATTTATACCTTAAGAATAAACGTTAAATTTCGCAGTGATGTAATAAATTTTTGAATGATATCAATAATTTAGGTCGCCAAACCTAATTTTATTCAATACCAATTTAATACTTTTTAGCGAACAAATTATCGTTTATTATTAAAAGGTTAAAAATAAAAATAAATAAAATAAAAACTGTACAAACATACCTGTGAAATAGATTTCTTAGTTATATGATCTATCCCATTCATAAGATAGTCGGTTTAATTGGTTTTCCATAGCTACATAGGCGTAACCTCGAACATTCAGTGTCTTTTCTTCTAAACATATGAACGGTCCGTCTCTGCATAAAGTAACAAATTCGGTATTTGAATAGGTTTAATTATTTGAACATTTACCTCCATGTGACCATTTTTCGCATTTGTGACATCTTTCTAGGTGTCGTGCTCTTCTTTTCGCTGCGGATTTTGATTTTCCTTTACCAAATTGTAACTTATTATCTTCACATCTGGATTCTTTTCTAACTCCGTCCATTCTTTCTCTGATTACTGATACTATTTCACTCGGTAGTATGTCATTATTACGTTTAGTGATCAAAGCGTGTAGCATTAGACCATGGTTTAGTTCACAGGCAGTCTTCATTTTGTAAAAACCTAAAAAAAAATAAAAATTCAGAATGGGGGGAGAAGACTAGTTCTTTAGGGTCTGCTAGGGAAAGACCATTCGGTTTCCATTTTCGAGAACTACACGAAAACATACAATCTAACTCTAACAGAAATACATATTATCCTTTAAAGACTTGATTCTCCCCACACTTAGTTAGCTGTGGTGTCGAAATTGTGATTAACATTATTTTCAATTGAATCATCAACAACTTATATATCTTTGACTTTTACTTCAATCCATTTGTTGATTTCCTCCGTAACTTTCACAAATTCAACTAACATTGCCTTTTCTTTTGACGATAAATTGGATATTAATCGGTTATATAACTTAAAGTTTCCTTTAATCTTAGCATCGTGAATCCGTTTATAAAGTTTCTTCGTTGAACTGTTAAAAATGGGTTCATCTAATTTCGTATCATCAACGACATTCTTTGTGATTGGATCATCATTAAGTGTTTCTTCATCTTCCCCACACTTATGCATTTTTATTGGCCTAACAGTTTTGGTTTGTGGAGATCTAAACTTTCGGTTCACAAAGGTGATCGATGTATCACCATCCCTAAGTGTCATTCTACCTTCTCTTACATCAATGAATGCCTGGTGGTTGCTAAAAATGGGTGACCTAGAATTAGAGGAACATCAAGGTTTTCCTCCATATTAATCACTATGAAGTTTGCAACAAAGGTCAAACTTCCCACGTTAACAAGTAAATTATTTTCTATTCCAACCGGGTGTTTAATGGTTTGGTCAAATGATTGAACACCTATTTTGGTTGGTTTTAATTTACCCATGCCTAATCTTTTGTATAAGGAAAGAGGCATAATATTTGCACTTGCTCCTAAATCTGCGAGTCCATTATATACAGCACCATCATTAAGTAAGCAAGAAATGATAAATTCACCCGGGTCTCCTGCTTTAGTAAGTCGAGTTGGTTTGTAAAATTTTTTCGGGTGTTCTTTCCTTGATTCTTTCATTTCTATTTGAATTTCTTGTTCACATTTTTCTTCGTTTCTTGGAATGGGAGGTTTGTATAGGAATTCTTCTTCATCACTCAAATTTGAATCCTCCCTATATTCCAGTTTTGATTTTTCATATGTTGTTGATAACGTATTTATGTTTTCATTTTGAAGGTTTTCTTGGGTGGTGAAATTATGATTAACTTCATTGTCAACTTCCATCGGACCATGTATGTAATGTTTAACTCTGTGACCATTAACTTTAAATTCAATTCCATTTGAATTTATTAATTCTATCGTTCCGTATGGGAAAACTCTTTTGACTATGAATGGTCTAGACCATCTTGATTTCAATTTTCCAGGAAATAGCTTGAATCGTGAATTGAAAAGAAGAACTCTGTCTCCTTCTTTAAATTCTTTTGAACTTCTGATTCTTTTATCATGCCATTTCTTCGTTCTTTCTTTATAGATTAATGAATTTTCGTATGCTTCATGTCTTAATTCTTCTAATTCGTTTAGTTGACTTAATCGTAGACGTCCAGCTTCATGTAAATCAAGATTACATGTCTTCAAAGCCCAAAATGCTTTGTGTTCAATTTCTACTGGAAGATGACATGCTTTTCCATAAACAAGTCTAAAAGGTGTGGTTCCAATTGGAGTTTTATAGGCTGTTCTAAAAGCCCAGAGTGCATCCTCCAATTTAATGGACCATTCCTTCGGATTTGATCCTACGGTTTTCTCTAGAATACGTTTTAAAGCTCGGTTGGTATTTTCAACTTGTCCACTTGTTTGTGGATGATATGCGGTGGAAATTTTATGAGTTACTCCATATCTTTTAAGAACTTTCTCAAGTTGATTATTACAGAAATGAGTACCCCGATCACTTATTAAAGCTTTCGGTGTTCCAAACCTTGCAAAAAGATGTTTTAAAAAGTTGACTACAACTCATGCATCATTAGTTGGGAGAGCTTGTGCTTCCGCCCATTTAGACACATAATCAATGGCTACGAGTATATATAGATTATTATGAGATTTTGGAAATGGACCCATAAAGTCAATACCCCAAATGTCAAATACTTCACATACTTGGATGACATTTTGTGGCATTTCATCACGTTGACTTATTTTTTCGGCCCTTTGACAAGCATCACAGGATTTGCAAAGAAGGTGTGCGTCTTTGTAAATTGTAGGCCAATAAAATCCAGCATCATAAACTTTTCTTGCTGTTAATTGAGGCCCATAATGCCCTCCTGTTGGTCCTGTGTGACAATGGTTTAATATTTTACTAGCTTCATCTCCAAATACACATCGGCGTATTATTCCATCGGGACAACTTTTAAACAGATGTGGATCTTCCCAAAAATAGTGTTTTATATCACTGAAGAATTTCTTTCGTCTTTGGTACGATAATCCTTTTTCAAGGAATCCACAAACTAAGTAGTTTGCATAGTTTGCAAACCATGGAATTTCTTTATAATCTATCTTCAATAGATATTCATCAGGAAAGTTGTCTTGTATGGCCGATTCATTTAGAACTTCTAATTCGGGATTTTCAAGACGAGAAAGATGATCAGCGGCGAGATTTTCTGCTCCTCTTTTATCTCGGATTTCAATATCAAACTCTTGTAAGAGTAAGATCCAACGGATTAATCTTGGTTTAGCATCTTGTTTTGAAAATAGGTATCTAAGAGCAGACTGGTCGGTATAGACCACCGTTTTTGCTAGAACGAGATATGATCGAAATTTGTCAAAAGCAAAGACAATAGCAAGGAGTTCTTTTTCAGTAGTTGTATAGTTCGTTTGTGCTCCTTGTAACGTCTTACTAGCATAATATATAGGTTGAAATCGTTTTTCAATCCTTTGTCCTAAAACGGCTCCCATTGCAAAATCACTTGCATCGCACATTAGTTCAAATGGTAGATTCCAATTTGGTGTTATCATGATCGGCGCATTAGTGAGTTTCTCTTTAAGAATATTAAAAGATTTGATACACTCATCTGAAAAGATGAATGGAGCATCCTTTTCTAGGAGTTTATTCGTAGGAGTGGCAATTTTAGAAAAATCTTTTATGAAACGTCGGTAAAAACCGGCATGCCCTAGAAAACTCCTAACTCCTCTAACATTGGTGGGATGTGGAAGTTTAGCAATTACATCTACTTTAGCTCTATCCACTTCAATTCCTTCTTTTGAAATTTTATGACCAAGAACGATGCCTTCTTTAACCATGAAATGGCATTTCTCCCAATTAAGTACTAGATTTGATTGTTCGCATCTAATAAGCATTCGTTCCAGATTAACTAGACATGATTCAAATGTATCACCGAAGACTGAAAAGTCATCCATGAAAACTTCCATGCATTCTTCTATCATGTCGTGAAAAATCGCCATCATACACCTTTGAAAGGTTGCAGGGGCGTTGCAAAGTCCAAATGGCATGCGTTTGTAAGCAAAAGTACCATAAGGGCACGTGAATGTGGTTTTCTCTTGATCTTCGGGTGCTATTGGAATTTGAAAATATCCGGAAAATCCATCTAGAAAACAATAGTAACTATTTCCGGCTAATCTTTCCAACATTTGATCAATGAAAGGTAAGGGAAAGTGATCTTTTCTGGTGGCGCCATTTAATTTTCTATAATTAATACATACACGCCATCCTGTTACAGTCCTAGTAGGAATAAGCTCATTTTTCTCATTTGTAATGACAGTCATGCCACCCTTCTTAGGCACGCATTGAACTGGGCTTACCCATGGACTATCAGAAATTGGATAAATTAGACCTGCATCTAGCAGTTTAATAATCTCTTTCTTAACTACATCTTGCATATTAGGATTTAGTCTTCGTTGGCGTTGCACATACGTTTTATGACCTTCTTCCATAAGGATTTTATGTGTGCAATACGAAGGACTTATTCCTTTAATATCATGAATCTTCCATGCAATGGCTGGTTTATGAGCTTTCAACACAGAAATGAGTTGTGATTTCTCATTTTCAGTAAGAGAAGATGATATTATTACAGGTAATTCAGATTCACCATGTAAATAAGCGTATTCTAAATGGTTTGGAAGTGGCTTTAACTCTAATTTCGGAGGTTCTTCTATTTGTATCGATATCTGTCTTCTTCTTTTAGCATTTGAATTTCTTCTGTTGTTGGTTCATATCCATTAGCTATAAGTGTAGCTAACATTTCAGCTTCATCAATTGGTTCATTACTTTCTCCTAATGAACATTCTCCTGTTCCTTGTAATTCTGGAAATTCTTCTAATAATTCTGCATGTGCATCTATAGTTTGAATATAATAACATGTATCATCTGCAGATTGTGGTTGTTACATTGCTCTATCAACTGAAAAGGTAACACTCTCGTCCTCTATACTTAGGGTCAGTTTCTTACCGAACACGTCTATCATTGCTTTAGCCGTGTTTAAGAATGGTCTTTCTAATATGAGAGGAACTTGAGAATCTTCTTCCATGTCCAGAACAACAAAATCTACTGGAAATACTAAAGTACCAACTTTAAATAGCATGTTCTCCATTATCCCTCTAGGATATTTTATTGATCTATCGGCTAGTTGTATGCTTATTCTGGTTGGTTTCAATTCTCCAAGGTCTAGTTTAGCGTATAGTGAATACGGCATTAGATTTATACTAGCACCTAAGTCTGCAAATGCTTCTATTGAACTAAGACTACCCAGAAAACATGGAATTGTGAAACTTCCTGGATCAGATAGTTTTTCTGGTATCTTATTCAACATCACTGCTGAACAATTAGCATTCATAGTAACAGCCGAGAGTTCTTCCATTTTCTTTCTATTTGAGATTAGATCTTTCAAGAATTTAGCATATCTAGGCATTCCTGAAATCACATCAATGAAAGGAAGATTTACATTTATCTGTTTAAACATATCCAAGAATTTGGATTGCTCGGCTTCAAGTTTCTCTTTCTTCATTTTACTCGGGTAAGGAAGTGGTGGTTGGTATGGTTTAACATAAGGTTTATCCTTAGCTGTGTTATCTTCATTAACCTTTTCAACTACCGGTTCTTTTTCCTTATCTTGATCAGGTTGTGGTTCTTGTGGAGTAGGAATAGCTTCATCAGAAGTTACAGGTATTTCCGGTGGTTTAAGCATTGTACTACTTCTTGTGGTAATAGCTTTAGCTGTTTCATTCCGGGGGTTAGCATTTGTATCACTAGGTAAACTTCCCGGTTTTCTTTCACCTATTAACCTTGCTAGGTTACTTACTTCTTGTTCCAGATTTTGAATAGAAGCTTGTTGATTTCTAAATGCTTGAGCATTTTGTTCATTGGTTTATTTTTGAGATGTGAAAAACTGCGTTTGAGTTTCAACTAGCTTCGTCATCATATCTTCTAAATTCGGCTTTTTATCATCGGTTTGTTGTGGTGGTTTGTTTTGAAAATTAGGTCTTTGCTGATTGTAAGTATTATTGGATACTTGTTGATTGCTAGGACCTTGTTGGTTGTTGTATGGAATATTTCAGTTATAATTCTGGTTTTGATTGTAAATTGGTCTTGGCGGTTGATAATTATTCTGATAATTATTTCCAGGCCTTTGGTTTATGTATGAAATATTCTCTCTTTGTTCCATTGTTAATTCAATACTGAGACAATCTTTTGTCAAATGTGGTCCTCCACACTGCTCACAACTAATTCGTATTGAGTGAATATCTTTAGTCATCTTTTCCATTCGTCTCTCGACAGCATCTATCTTTGCGGAAATGGAATCTAAGTCATGACTAGAATCGGCTCTAGCTGCTTTAGATGATCTAACGATATCTTTTTCTTGGTGCCACTCATGTGAGTGGGAAGCAGTGTTATCAATAATTTTGTAAGCATCAGTTTCAGTTTTCTTCATAATAGAACCACCAGCTGCTATATCTATGTCTTTCCTTGTAGTGATGTCGCATCCTTGGTAAAATATTTGTACTATTTGACAGGTGTCTAAACCATGTTGCGGACATCCTCTTAATAACTTTCCATATCTAGTCCATGCCTCATATAGAGTTTCATTTGGCTTCTGTGTGAACGTAACAATTTCTGCTTGAAGTCTTACGGCTTTAGATGCAGGAAAGAATTGTTTAAGAAATTTTTCAACTAAAACGTCCCATGTATCAATCGCCCCTTCAGGTAACTATTCCAACCAATCTTTGGCTTCTCCCTTTAAAGTCCAGGGAAATAACATGAGATATATCTGTTCATCCTCCACTTCTCGGATTTTAAATAGTGTGCAGATCCTATTAAAGGTACATAGATGTTCATTTGGATCTTCCTTCGGCGCACCACTAAATTGGCATTGATTAGTCACCATGTGTAGAATTTGTCCTTTGATTTCATAATCTGGCGCATTAATGTCTGGATGAGTAATTGCGTGACCTTGGCCAGTGCGTTTAGCTCTCATTCGGTCTTCCATACTTAAAGGTTCTAGATTCTCCATAATTGAATTTGTTAAATCGGAATCACTGGAGGATTCTGATTTAATGGTTCGTTCCTCAACAATCTCTGTTTGAATGATTGGTGGTTCCGAAGGAAAGTTTAGTGGTTCAGGATCTACGAACCGTTCCTGAATATTCTCCGGATTCTCAATTGTGAGGTCGGGTTCAAAAAATGGATTATCGGAAATTTGAACTGAAGTACTTGGTTGACTGGATGACGATTCTAAAGAAAAATCAACGGCGGTAATATTTGCTAAATGTCTTGATCTAGTTACAGGTGGTAAACGTACAAAAGGTTGTGAACGTCTTGCTCGGTGCATTCACTGAATATCCTATTAGTTTTTTAAAAGGAAAGAAAAATTATAATAAGTTATCCAATCAATAGACTTTTCTGATTTTGCCCACGTTTCGAATAGCCAAAAGATGCAGCAGAGGGGCAGGATTCGTTTGGTCTCAATATAATTGAGGACTGTTTGGCTCCAATAACCCGATCCACGTACAAATCCAACTATTACTACGAACCAGAAAATTTTGATGTCTATTAATTTAACCACTTAAAATAAATTTTCGTAATTTTAAGAAATTTAGATAAGAAGTAGAATAAAAATCTATGTCCTAAAACTAGAATAGCGAAAAATAAGAAAGAAAAAGAGTTCGTCGAAAAAGGTCGAAAAAGAAAAATGGTTGAAAAATAAAAGGTGACAGAAAAATAAAAGAAACTTATAAAACTTAAAAATACTTGACTAACCTAACCTTATTACTACAACTAACTTAAAATTATAATCGCAAATTGAGATTACTAATTGGAATGATAATTGATACATAGGTAAAAGTCGTCTAAAAATATTAAAGCTTACAGAAAAAACTAAATCCCAAATGGAAATAACTTAAAAAAGAAGCTAAAACTTAAAAAGGCGTCGCAAAATTCTAAAGCACCTAAATCTTAGTCTAAAGAAAAAGCACTTAAGGAATTCTACGGCAAAGCCTAAAAATCTAGAAGTAAAAATAACTATGGCAAAAACTAAGTTTAAAACTAAATATGAGCTAAAAATACAAATATTACGCTAAAATGATTAAAAAGGGACAAAATATAAAAATATACAAAAAGTTGTAAAAATTACAATTTTTATAAAAATATTATTTTTATATTATTTATTTATAAAAACTACTAATTTTACAAATTAATTAAACTAAATTAACTAAAATATAAAATAAATAAAAAGTAAAACTAAAAATAAAACTAATTATAATAATAATAAAAACTAGGGTTAATAATAATAATAATAATTAATAATCACCCGTAATTAATGCTAATTTAGGGTTCTGTCGCCTGTCAGAAAAGCTCCGCGAGTCGCGGTATTCCAAGCAACAAACCTCCGCGAGTCGCGGGGTTCAGAAATTCAATTGACAGCTTATTTAAAAATCGAAGCGTTTTTATTTTTATTTTTATTTTTTTATTTTCTGTTTTTATATTTTTCTATTTTATAATGTATAATAAAAACTTATAATTAAAAACTTAAATAAAAATAGATCTTCTTTATAAATTTAAAAATATCTTTAAAAAGAGATTTATATATATTAAAAATTTTTATTTTTTCGGTTTTTTTTTTTTTTTTTTATATTAGCGTTGCGCTTCCGGCGTTTAAGAGTTATCCCCGGCAGCGGCGCCAAAAATAACTTGATGTCAAAGCTAAGGGGTATAAAATACTATTAAATACGATACATTTTTACACAAGATATTTATTTATTTATAGAATGGATATACTTAAACCTTGCTACAACATTTATAGGCAGTGTACCTAATCGTACAGTAGTGTAGTTTTTAGTAAGTCCGGTTCGTTCCACAGGGAATCTTTTTAAACAAAGCTTAACGCTATATTAGTTTACTTTTATAAAAATACAAATATATATATAAGTAATATTATTATTATAAAAGGGCGGTTTTTACCGTTTAATGACCGGTTTGTCGATTTTAAAAATTTAGTCGCAGTTAAAACCAAATGTAAAATAATAAATAAATACAAGACTTAATTTAAAGCGTAAAGTAAATAACGATAATGAAATTGCGAATAATAAAAGTGCGATAAAATAAACTTGCGATAATTAAAAAGTACGATAATTAAAAGTGCAATTAAATAAAATAACAATAAAAATGCGATAATTAGAAGTGCAATTAAATATAAAATAAAGGAAATTAAATATGAAATAAAAGAATTATGCTTATTTAAACTTTCGTAATCATGATGTTTGACGTGTTGATTTTAGTTTTATGCCCATGGGTTAATTGTCCTTTGTCCTGGATTATTTAATATGTCCATACGGATTTGTCCATAATAGTCCATCAGTCATAAATATAAAGAGCGAAAGCCTTCATCAAATTATTCTTATTCCCGAAGTCAAATATTCCAACTAATTGGGGATTCGAATTGTAACAAGGTTTTAATACTTTGTTTAATGAATACACCAGGTTATCGACTGCGTGTAAACCAAGGTTTTACTACTTTGTTAATAATTACACCAATTACCCTTGAATGTAATTCACTCCTGTTTCAACAAGTCTATTAACTATTAATCCAATTCCGTATCCGGCAAAATGAATAATTATTGGTATTTATAGATATCCCGCCCACCATACCCAGTCAAGCGTATGTGGTTATATATAAATACGTCGAATTATAAGTTTGTATATTAAATTAACAAGGTATTGTTTAATTAATATAAAACCCATTGATAGCCCATAGTCTAATTTTCACAAGTGTCGTTCTTTTATCCAAACCCCAATTATGGTACAAAGCCCAATTACCCAATTTTAGTAATTAGCCCAACATCATGATTACTTCGGATTAAATAAGCATAATAATAACTTAGCTACGAGACATTAAATTAAAAAGGTTGAACATAACTTACAATGATTAAAAATAGCGTAGCGTTACACGGACAGAATTTCTACTTACACCCTTACAACATTCGCTAACATACCCTTATTATTAGGATTAAAATTAAAATTAAAATTAAAATATAAATTATAAATATATATTATGTATATATTGAGAGAAGAAGGAAAAAAAGATGATGAAAAATGCTCAGAATTCGGTTGCTTTTATAGGGACTTTCAAAACTTGGGGCTCCGCGACTCGCGGCATTTTTGGCCTTCAAACTCCGCGAGTCGCGGAGTTTGCTTTTACAGCTCACACGAGTTTGACTCTTTGTTTACCGGCGGTTTTATAAATAAATATAATATATTAAATAATTATAAGAATTATTTAAATATTATATTATATTTATGTGCATAGTTGACTTGTAATTTTTAGTCCGTTGCGTCGAACGTTGAGAGTTTACTCTGGTCCCGGTTCCGGATTTTCGAACGTCCTTGCGTACAATTTTATATTTTGTACTTTGCGTTTTGAATCTTGTACTCTTGTAATTTCGAGACGTTTCTTATCAATAATTGGAACCTCTTTGATTGTCTTTTGTACTTTTGAGCTTTTTGGTCATTTGCGTCTTCAATTCGTCGAATCTGTCTTTTGTCTTCACCTTTTATTATTTAAACGAATATCACTTTTAAATAGAACAATTGCAACTAAAAGCTTGTCTTTCTTGAGGAATAATGCTATGAAATATATGTTCGTTTTTAGTATTATCAGACGCACACCTTCTTTGCAAATCCTGTGATGCTTGTCAAAGGGCCAGAAATATAAGTCAACGTGATGAAATGCCACAAAATGTCATTCAAGTATGTGAAGTATTTGACATTTTAGGTATTGACTTTATGGGTCCATTTCCAAAATCTCATAATAATCTCTACATTCTCGTAGCCATTGATTATGTATTTAAATGGGCGGAAGCACAAGCTCTTCCAACTAACGATGCACGAGTTGTAGTCAACTTTTTAAAACGTCTTTTTGCAAGGTTTGGAACACCGAAAGCTTTAATAAGTGATCGGGGAACTCATTTCTATAATAACCAACTTGAGAAAGTTCTCAAAAGATATGGAGTAACTCATAAAATCTCCACCGCATATCATCCACAGACAAGTGGACAAGTTGAAAATACCAACCGAGCTTTAAAACGTATTCTAGAGAAAACAGTAGGATTAAATCCGAAGGAATGGTCCATAAAATTGGAGGATGCACTCTGGGCTTTTAGAACAGCCTACAAAACTCCAATTGGAACCACACCTTTTAAACTCGTTTACAGAAAAGCATGTCATCTTCCAGTAGAAATTGAACATAAAGCATTTTGGGCTTTGAAGACCTAAAATCTTGATTTACATGAAGCTGGACATCTACGATTAAGTCAACTAAACGAATTAGAAGAATTAAGACATGAAGCATACGAAAATTCGTTAATCTATAAAGAAAGAATGAAGAAATGACATGATAAAAGAATCAGAAGTTCAAAAGAATTGAAGGAAGGAGACAGAGTTCTTCTTTTCAATTCACGATTCAAGCTATTTCCTGGAAAATTGAAATCAAGATGGTCTGGACCATTCATAGTCAAAAGAGTTTTTCCATACGGAACTGTAGAATTAATAAATTCAAATGGGATTGAATTTAAGGTTAATGGTCACAGAGTTAAACATTACATAGATAGTTCGATGGAAGTTGACAACGAAGTTAATCATAATTTCGATACCACAGCTAACTAAGTGTGGGGAGAATCAAGTCTTTTAAAGGATAATATGTATTTCTGTTAGAGTTAGATTTTCTGTTTTCGTGTAGTTCTCGAAAATGGAACCCGAATGGTCTTTCCCTAGCAGACCCTAAAGAACTAGTCTTCTCCCCCCATTCTGAATTTTTATTTTTTTTTAGGTTTTACGAGATGAAGACTTCCTGTGAATTAAACCATGGTTTAATGCAACACGCTTTGATCACTAAACGTAATAATGACACACTTCCAAGTGAAATAGTTGAAATGTCCCGTTCTTATTGATTAAAAACGTTCCATATTAATTGATTTCGTTGCGAGTTTTTGACCTCTATATGAGTCGTTTTTCAAAGACTGCATTCATTTTTAAAACAAACCATAACCTTTATTTCATAAATAAAGGTTTAAAAAGCTTTACGTAGATTATCAAATAATGATAATCTAAAATATCCTGTTTACACACGACCATTACATAATGGTTTAGAATACAAATATGTTACATCGAAATCAGTTTCTTGAATGCAGTTTTTACACAATATCATACAAACATGGACTCCAAATCTTGTCCTTATTTTAGTATGCAACAGCGGAAGCTCTTAGTATTCACCTGAGAATAAACATGCTTTAAACGTCAACAAAAATTTTGGTGAGTTATAGGTTTAACCTATATATATATCAAATCGTAACAATAGACCACAAGATTTCATATTTCAGTACACATCCCATACATAGAGATAAAAATCATTCATATGGTGAACACCTGATAATCGACATTAACAAGATGCATATATAAGAATATCCCCATCATTCCGGGACACCCTTCGGATATGATATAAATTTCGAAGTACTAAAGCATCCGGTACTTTGGATGAGGTTTGTTAGGCCCAATAGATCTATCTTTAGGATTCGCGTCAATTAGGGTGTCGGTTCCCTAATTCTTAGATTACCAGACTTAATAAAAAAGGGCATATTCGATTTCGATAATTCAACCATAGAATGTAGTTTCACGTACTTGTGTCTATTTTGTAAATCATTTATAAAACCTGCATGTATTCTCATCCCAAAAATATTAGATTTTAAAAGTGGGACTATAACTCACTTTCACAGATTTTTACTTCGTCGGGAAGTAAGACTTGGCCACTGGTTGATTTACGAACCTATAACAATATATACATATATATCAAAGTATGTTCAAAATATATTTACAACACTTTTAATATATTTTGATGTTTTAAGTTTATTAAGTCAGCTGTCCTCGTTAGTAACCTACAACTAGTTGTCCACAGTTAGATGTACAGAAATAAATCGATAAATATTATCTTGAATCAATCCACGACCCAGTGTATACGTATCTCAGTATTGATCACAACTCAAACTATATATATTTTGGAATCAACCTCAACCCTGTATAGCTAACTCCAACATTCACATATAGAGTGTCTATGGTTGTTCCGAAATATATATAGATGTGTCGACATGATAGGTCGAAACATTGTATACGTGTCTATGGTATCTCAAGATTACATAATATACAATACAAGTTGATTAAGTTATGGTTGGAATAGATTTGTTACCAATTTTCACGTAGCTAAAATGAGAAAAATTATCCAATCTTGTTTTACCCATAACTTCTTCATTTTAAATCCGTTTTGAGTGAATCAAATTGCTATGGTTTCATATTGAACTCTATTTTATGAATCTAAACAGAAAAAGTATAGGTTTATAGTCGGAAAAATAAGTTACAAGTCATTTTTGTAAAGGTAGTCATTTCAGTCGAAAGAACGACGTCTAGATGACCATTTTAGAAAACATACTTCCACTTTGAGTTTAACCATAATTTTTGGATATAGTTTCATGTTCATAATAAAAATCATTTTCCCAGAATAACAACTTTTAAATCAAAGTTTATCATAGTTTTTAATTAACTAACCCAAAACAGCCCGCGGTGTTACTACGACGGCGTAAATCCGATTTTACGGTGTTTTTCGTGTTTCCAGGTTTTAAATCATTAAGTTAGCATATCATATAGATATAGAACATGTGTTTAGTTGATTTTAAAAGTCAAGTTAGAAGGATTAACTTTTATTTGCGAACAAGTTTAGAATTAACTAAACTATGTTCTAGTGATTACAAGTTTAAACCTTCGAATAAGATAGCTTTATATGTATGAATCGAATGATGTTATGAACATCATTACTACCTCAAGTTCCTTGGATAAACCTACTGGAAATGAGAAAAATAGATCTAGCTTCAAAGGATCCTTGGATGGCTTGAAAGTTCTTGAAGCAGAATCATGACACGAAAACAATTTCAAGTAAGATTTCCACTCGAAATAAGATTGTTATAGTTATAGAAATTGAATTAAAGTTTGAATATGATTATTATCTTGTATTAGAAAGATAACCTACTGTAAGTAGCAAAGGTTTCTTGATCTTGGATGATTACTTGGAATGGATTTAGAAAACTTGGAAGTAAACTTGCAATCTTGGAAGTATTCTTGATTTTATGAAACTAGAACTTTTGGAATTTATGAAGAACACTTAGAACTTGAAGATAGAACTTGAGAGAGATCAATTAGATGAAGAAAATTGAAGAATGAAAGTGTTTGTAGGTGTTTTTGGTCGTTGGTGTATGGATTAGATATAAAGGATATGTAATTTTGTTTTCATGTAAATAAGTCATGAATGATTACTTATATTTTTGTAATTTTATGAGATATTTCATGCTAGTTGCCAAATGATGGTTCCCACATATGTTAGGTGACTCACATTGGCTGCTAAGAGCTGATCATTGGAGTGTATATACCAATAGTACATACATCTAAAAGCTGTGTATTGTACGAGTACGAATACGGGTGCATACGAGTAGAATTGTTGATGAAACTGAACGAGGATGTAATTGTAAGCATTTTTGTTAAGTAGAAGTATTTTGATAAGTGTCTTGAAGTCTTTCAAAAGTGTATGAATACATATTAAAACACTACATGTATATACATTTTAACTGAGTCGTTAAGTCATCGTTAGTCGTTACATGTAAATGTTGTTTTGAAACCTTTAGGTTAACGATCTTGTTGAATGTTGTTAACCCTATGTTTATTATAAAAAATGAGATGTTAAATTGTTATATTATCATGATATTATGATATATAATATATCTTAGTATGATATATATACAGTTAAATGTCGTTACAACGATAATCGTTACATATATGTCTCGTTTCGAAATCATTAAGTTAGTAGTCTTATTTTTACATATGTATTTCATTATTAATACACTTAATAATATATTTACTTATCAATTAACATAATTAACCAAGTGTATCAATATCTTAATATGATTCATATGTACCTAGTAAGACGTTGTTATAACGATAATCGTTATATATATCGTTTTCGAGTTTCTTAAATTAATAGTCTCATTTTTATGTATATAACTCATTGTTAAAATACCTAATGAGATACATACTTATAATAAAATCATGTTAACTATATATATATAACCATATATATGTCATCGTATAGTTTTTACAAGTTTTAACGTTCGTGAATCACCGGTCAACTTGGGTGGTCAATTGTCTATATGAAACCCATTTCAATTAATCAAGTCTTAACAAGTTTGATTGCTTAACATGTTGGAAACACATAATAATGTAAATAACAATTTCATTTAATATATATATAAACATGGAAAAGTTCGGGTCACTACAATAGTATCATTAATCAGAGGTAAATTGGACGAAGTAAGAAAACAATCCAGAAACGAAAATAATAAGTTACAGTTTGGTAAAGGAAAATCAAAATCCGCAGCGAAAAGAAGAGCACGACACCTTGAAAGATGTCACAAATGCAGAAAATGGTCACACGAAGGTAAATGTTCAAATAATCAAACCTATTCAAATACCGAATTTGTTACTTTATGCAGAGATGGACCGTTCATATGTTTAGAAGAAAAAACGTTAAATGCTCGAGGTTACGCCTATGTAGCTATGGAAAACCAATTAGTCCGACTATCTTATGAGTGGGCTAAAGCATATCACTATGAATACTATCTCACAGGTAAGTTTGTACAGTTTTCAGTTTTTATTTTTTATTTTTATTTTTAACCTTTTGATAATAAACGCTAATTTGTTTGCTATAAAGTATTAAATTGGTATTCGATAAAATTAGGTATGCATGACCGAAATTATTGATATCATACAAAAATTTATTACATCACTGTGAAATTTACCGTTTATTCTTAAGGTATAAATATCTTTAATCAATCAACCCAAAATATTTCAAAAATTCGTCATGAGTTAAATTAGGTCGTTGAACCGAAATTACTTTACCGAAAAGAGGGGCGTATATTTTTGATAATATTTGATTGATTAAAGTGGGATAAAAGACCAAAAAGATTTTTAATTTTATTTTTACTTTGTTTTTAAAATTAATATTAAAATAATATTGTAAACTTGTTAAAATTAATATATATTTAAAATTGTAAATATTTGAAAAATTAATATTTTTAATATAAATTTGTATGAAAACAAAAATATAATTTAAGTTTGGTGTGAATTTTTAATATGAATTTTTAATTTTATGCATTTTAAATTTAAGTTTGGTGTAAATTTAAAAACAAAAATTTACTTTATTTTGCTTAGTTAAAAATATGATTTTTAAAATTCGTCGTGAGTTGAAGACTAGGTCGTTGAACCGAAATTGCTTTACCCGAGGGAGGGACGAGAACTTTTATTATCATTATTTTTAATCTTATTGAACTAAAGTATGCCAAAAACATTAAAAAAAACCCAAAAATCTTTGCTTTTAAAACAATGTTTTGAAATAACGAAATTTTAAAATTTTGTCGAGAGACGGACTAGGACATCGTTCCGAAACAACCTCGTCCTAAATAAAAGAAAAAACAAAATTTTAAATTTAATTTATGTTTTGTTAGTATAAGGTTTTATATAATAAAAAAAAAATAGCCGCGACTCGCGGAGGTTTTAGTGGGACCACCACCGCACTCGCGGAGCTTCTAAAATCCAGAAAAAAAATATAACTGGTCGAACAGACCAGTTTGTACACCACCCACACCCATTTTCTGCAAAAAACACACACAAAAAATCGCCCAAATTCGTGATTTTTCACCATTTTTCATCAAATCTTTCATAAAATTACAATGAGGAGACTATTATCAAGGAATTACTCAAGGAAATCGGTAAATTTCTACACCTTAACACCATTTAATCCGAATTTTTAGTGTTCTTAAACAATTTCATGCCTAGTTCGATTTTGATGCTTTCTAGTGTAATAATGCTTCAATTGTTTGTGTATTATGCTTGTATAACCTAGATTGATGCTATTTAACATGATTAGAAGCTTTGAACTTCAATTTTTGAATAATCTAGGGTTTGTGTTTTTGAGCAAAATTAGGGCTTTTTGATATAAACAAGTTATGGCCGAATTTTGTTGTTAGTTTATGCTAAATTGAGTAGTGTAACATGTTTAGGTTGCTAAATGATCAAAATTTTGATCCTAAACATGATTTATGAAGATTAAAGTGGAATTTTTGAACCAAAATTGAATGAACTTGATTTAATTGATATGAATGCCATGAGGAACTTATTTAATTGTTATAATGATTATTTTTGACATGTTTTAAAAGATAAATGCGAAGGAACTTTGTATACATTTTTGTAAAAGTATATTTGTAAAAGTGTAGAATTATTAATATTTTGAAAATGTGTATAGAGTTTAATATGGATTAAACATGTCATTGTAATTGTTTAGATTTATGATTTTGCTAAAACTAATGCATATTTGGATGCACAAAAATTGTGTTTATTTTGCAGACTGAAAGGGGTGAATCTTCATCCCAAGCTAGCAATGCTCCTCCGAAAGATGCAGATCAACAGGAAATTAATAACCAATACCGACATATAACAACCCTCATATTTCCATACCTGAATTGACTAATTTGACTATAGGGTTGTTATCCATACGTAATATATAATTAAAATTCGACGTTGATCAAATATTTATTTTTAGTTGACACGTTCTGTTAACTAAAGTTTACACTAATTATATAAAATAACTTTAGTTAATATTAATGCGTATTATATTTAAAACTATATGTAACATAATTATTAATTAAATGATAAGTTATTTTAATCATTATATATATTTTTAGCTTATAAAAAAAATAAAAATAAAAAGAAATAAGATTTTTTTTAATAAATTAAATAATGAGCCCATGAATTTTGACTAAATATTTTCAAAAACAAAAACTTATTAAAAACATTTTTAACATGTTTTTACTATTTTGTCAAAATTGGCACCTTTATTTTATTATTTTTTTTCTTTTCACCAACCATTTTTTACCTATAAATACATGGCTCCTCATTCATTTTTTCTTGCCAAACACAAAAACTTAAGTTATTCTCTCAAAACCTTGAAGAAAATTTGAGGTACTTTCTATTTTTATTAATTTTTTTCAATATTGTCATTTATATTTATATTTATTGTATATTCTTTGTAAAATTCGAAATTAATTATGTTTATATGTTATAATTAGTATTATAAGTGTTATGATGCATAAAAATAATTTTTATAATTTATGGAATATTATTTATAATTAAATACGAATTATGTAGTGTTTAAACGTAAAAATAATGTAAAATTCATAATAAATACTTTTAACCAAAAATAAAGTATATATAATTTTTTCTGAATTTTTAAAACTTATATAGATCTGAAAAAATTATAAAAATAATTACTTGGGTCGATTTGGTATTTATTATATAATTAAACTCTATTATTATGTAATTCGAAGGTAAATTAAGAATAAATATAAAATAATAAAAAAATATTTTTTTAAATATTTTTATACAGGTTATTAGACTGATAGAAACTTATAAAAATTATAAAAATAATTATTTGGGTTTATTTAGTAATTATGTAGAATTAAAATTGTTTTGTGAATACATTAAGGGTAAAAACAAAAATAAATACAAAAATATAATAAAAACGTTTTCTTAAATTTTTCTACTAATCTATATGATTAACTAAGACTATAAAAATTATGTATGTAATTTTTAGATATTTAATTTATTATTTAGACATTTTTGAATAATGTTCTATTAATAAAACACTATTATTTTTGAAGTAATTTAGGTATTTATTTAAAGGTAATTATATTTAATATATATAAGACATACTAAGGTATAATAACTAAATATTAAATAAAACTTAAGTTATATTATCACATATATAATTATTAAGTACATTAATAATTCGTTGTGTGTATACACCTAAAGTGAAGGTTAATCAAAGATAATGTATAATTCATGTGAACTTCATCGCTACTCACGGTCGTAAGTGAATGATGTCTAGGTTGCCATTTATGGGTAAGCTTGTGGATCTCGAATGCCATGACTTAGATTCTGGTCAAGAATCCTGGGCCCCCGGTTACATCTGGTCATTCCTGACTTATTTGATAGCAACGAAGTTTGAGTAAAGTTATACAACGTCTTGCTAAAGATTAACCCGAACTTTCTAAAATTGGAAAATTACTATAAGTGGAAACTTTCCATAAATAGTAACCTTCTGAAAATGGAAATTCTTTAGTGAACCATTACTATCAATATAGTACTATATACTATTGTCTGTTAGGCAATGTCTGATCATACGTTCTATCTCTAGGTTGAGATCTCGGTCACGTCCTTCCGTTCAATTCTTTCGTGTGCTACTAAGGTAAACTTCATAGCCCCACATTTTACTGTTTCATAACTGTTTTATAACTTTTGGGGTGAGACACATGCTTGCTTTATAACTGTTTTACGCTTAGACACAAGTACTAAATTGTTAACTATGCTGTCATGCTTTGATTCATGCTAAATCCCTACCGTAATATCGTCAATTGCTATGTTTAAATGCAAACTTAATTATTGTGAGTAGGCCTATTGAGAGTAACGTCTCTAACCATTCGACCGTTGGTCTTTGGTTACATAATAATGATTCCACGACACTGACAGTACAAGGTGTCATAGGGTAAACTTGTTTAGTAGCGATATTACAAAATGCAGCAACACTTTTAGATTGATATTTCTATATTAATCAACTTTAAACTAAATCTTGTGGTCTAAAACTTTGGATATTATTTATAAACCTATGAATTTCACTCAACCTTTTTGGTTGACACTTTAAGCGTGTTTTGTCTCAGGTGATGATTGAGCTAGCTGCTACTTGCTACTAGATGATTGATGTATGCTTTGCTACTTGCATGGAGTCCATCATTCATATTTATCATTTTGTTTAAGACATTTTCCATTTACTGTACTCTTATGATGTAAAACTTTGAATAATGCTTCCGCTGTTTATTTAATAAATAAAACGTCTCATTTAGAGTCGTTCTCGCTTATACAACTGTGTTATGATATGATTGGTCACAATTACCCCTGGTCCACTTTGGGGGTGTGACAGATTGGTATCAGAGCAGGTTGTTGTAGAGAACCAGGATTGCATCTTATGTGTGCCTTATACAATTAGGTACCTTAGCAATGTAGGACTACAACTTCCTTTGACTATAGTGCCTTTAATTGTTGCCTTTAACTGTTAAATGCTACACTATACTTTAGAAACTTTACTTATCTTAGAATGCCGAGCCAATCTAGAACTCTGCTCATTCTCCTAAGTACTATTCAATTCCGCCACCACATTTAAATGCGGCACCGTTCTCGACATTCCTATGTCATTTATCATGGTTTTGTGTATTACATATGTATTACACAAAATATTATCCATGAATTTTTGAAACTCCTATATTTGTTACTATTCATACTCAAACGTATATAACTCCCTGTTATATCACGTACCTATATGCTTTATGCCTTTATGCATCCGTTTGTGAACCAAAAAATGTCATTGAGTTATCGAGAATCTCAAAGACATTATAATGTCATCACTACTCATATTCATTACTTTTATACCTTTTATTTCTCGTTATTGAATTTTCTTGACGGATGACGTCTACGAAACTCTAGAATGGAAGGGTTTGGATTACCGATTTAAAGGATCCTATAGCTCAAGCCCCTAGACCTGAATAGGCCATTACGAATTGAAAGTCTTTAATCGAAAGATTATCAGATTACATACTTATCATTTTATGATCTCGACACGTCATACTGCTATTATTGGATTATAGACACATCATATCTTATTATATCTTATCATATCTATCTTAATAATCTTTGTCTAACACTTTTCCTAAATTTCCTCCTTAAATTACGGAAATCTTTTTGCTATATATACGTATATCAAGAAGACAAATATATCATTCAATATTCAACACTCATCTCATAACAAAAACCCTTATTCCGATCAGATAATATGGATTTCTCACATGATTCCTCGAACTCCTCGAGCTCCAATGGCAGCGTAACCAGAATGAACCAACCAATTAGTCATCATCTATTTTGGATGAATTGGGGATGGGTTCGTAGTAAACCTAATCAATGGAGACAAGAAGAAGGTGATCCCTTCCACCAACCGAATTCACCTCTTGGTGAAGAACCTGAAGCACTTACCGGCGAACCCATTCGGAACACTATTTTCACCCTCATTTCCAGGGTATCCAGTCACGAATATATAATATCTAAAATTCTAGATCTTATTCATCCACTTGTCCGAACCGCCAATCATCCCGGAATAATAGAAGAAGTCAATGAGCTTCGCGCTCGAGTGGTGGCTCTGGAGAATATGGTGCGAAACCTACGAGCACCAGCAGCAGTACCAGCAGCATAACCAGCATCACCACCAGTACCAACAGCATCACCACCAACAACATCAGCTTCACCAATAACAAACACCATAATCTGTACCTCGGATATCAACATCATACGCCCCATAGATACCAAGGAATATCAGTAATAATGAGTTAAGATGTATTGACTCATTCTTCCTGAAAATTATATATGTATACTTTATATATATATATATATATATATATATATATATATATATATATATATGGTTTGGAACAATAATAAATCTTTTCGTATTAAGCTATTACGTGTGAATCTTAAATAGTATGTACTACTTGGTTAATTCATATCACTAATATTCTATGATATACATTCCTCGTTAATCACTGCTTCATCACAATAAACTCCATTTCATAATAAACTAAGTGTATTATTCAAATACATGTTTGGTTTTACACTTTCATTTTCGATGTACTCAAAACTCTTTAGAAAACATCATTCGTGCCTTGTGAATTTCACAAGAATTCCACGAGCATCAACATCATATACCGAGGTATATCAATAACAATGAACGATGGAGTATTGATTCATAACTTCATTAAAGAAAGATTCTGCGATGATTATGTAATCTCTCAAGTTTTGAAGATTATTTATTCTCGCTTCAACCGCAAATCAAATGATTTTAATAGTATATTAACTCATTAAATCTATATTATACGTGAAGAATACATATATGAACGTATATCTTCATAAAGATTGTAATTAAAAATCCTTTTGTACAAACTGTTAATTGTGAAAATATTTTAACGGGTAGGTAAAACCCGAGAAATATTTATATCTCACATCAATATCTTACATTGTACATTCTTCAAATTCTGATTCAATAATTAGTAACTATACTACTTACATCCACATATGTATCCGTTCACTAAAGAACAACCATTTTCATACAAATTTAATTACCTATTCTGATTTGGACATATCGGAATCCAAGTAAAGCTTTAGCAAGTGTAATCTTCCTAAAGATCACTACATTCATGAATTATATTCATTCGTATTCTATGATGAATTATCACATCAAACCACCGAAATTATCGTTCATTACTTTTGAAATCAACAACGCCTATTCATCAACCATTAGAACTGTTGACGATTACAATCAGCGTTTAATCATCTAAAAATGAAATTTCTTGAAACCATCTCGGATTGATAACCGATGAATCAAATATGGCTGCATTAAATGCAGAGGAAACAGCAAAATTGTAGATGGTCTCAATGGCCAAAAGTTTGATAATAAAGAATGGTACGTTGGAAAAGCTCAAAAGAAAATTTGGAACTGAAAAACGGATTGAGCTAACCATGGAGGAGACCAAGGACAAATACAAGGACCAAACCCTATATTCAAAGAATCCAGGTAATTCTGGATCCGATAAAATCTTTAGAGAATATCTTGCTCCGAAGTTATGTTAAAAGCTTGCGGAAAATTTTTCTTCATCAACCTTCGAACTTAGAAATTTCAAAATGTCGTTATAAATATCCTCTATATTTCTGAAGATATTTTCATAACGATTCTTGTCCACAATTAAGTGTCTCTTTGCGATATCTTTATAAAGGAAACTATTTTAGTTTCTATATTCAGTAAAATTCAAGTTTAAATTATAAATGTTTTGAAGAAATGTTGGAAATTAAAGCATGAGTTAGTATAATATAATGACGTCAGGCCAACGTGATTATATTACAGTAAGTCATGCTAAATTTTTAATGGAAGATGATGATTCATAGACTTTATAATCATTATTTGCCATGTTACACGACTCTTACATTCTACTTAATCTCTGAACATATCAAGAACATATATTCTTGATAGTTCTATCCTCAGTAATTCTGGTAATTTACCAAATCAAATCATGATATTACGCTTAGAACATTAGGTTCATTCGAAACTTCATACCTACAAATTCTGGACCATTACTCGCTTAACTTAGAGTCGAGAGCAGAATAAAAAGGTAAAGAGCTCCGACATATAAGGGAAAATACAAAGCCCGATAACAACACGGAAATTACAAATCGTGTATATCAATGCGTATAGCAACATAAAGACACGGGAGAATTAAAAACACTATAACCCCAAGAGCATAGTAGAAGTAAACAGATTCCTCTGGTGGTAAAAGAAAAAGAAGCATGACTACATATATGGTCAATATAATAACAAATATCAATACGGGATTGAGCATATTAACAAATCTTTTGGAAGTATGAATCTAGGAAGAAAGTATAGAAGTGGTGAAGATAATGAAACGGAAGAAGCTAATTTATAGCAAAATTTCCAAACACAGCAATCGAGGCAATTCATCGCATTTAATCAAAGAAATCCCAAAATTCCGTAAATACCGGATAATCAAATCTTATAGATTACGAAGATGTCCTTTAATCCCTTGAATTCCGGAAATCAATCGTGACTACGTCAAAAGTTAAGGCGAATATTTAATTTACTCATTCACTCTTTTACGATAGCTTCGTTTATACTCTTTCTATAATCGAATCGTTCTATCCATATTATTCAATAGTGATAAAACTTTATTCTTCAACTTATATTCATCATTACAATATTCTTGTTGTAAACAATGATGATCTCTATCAAACTTCATGACTATAATTTTCATGAACTACTCTCTGTTTTGTCTACCCTAACATTGTGGCATAAACGCTCAAGGTTTAAATGAGCTCGATATTATTCATAACACATTTTATATATCCAATTTACTGAAATGACTTGTATAACATCATCATTTTGAATGATCTCCGCATTAATAATAAAATGCACTTCGTAGAAGAACTTGTAGAAATTATGGTATGTATGATTTTAATTCTTGAAACAGAACAATATTCTATCCGTTGGAATTCACGCAAGGCCCCGAGCATACCTGGGAACGTGAAAACCAAATAAAATGTAAATATCCTCGTCTATGTACGAACAACACCGATTAATGGCAACAACTAAATTTCGGGACGAAATTTCTTTTAACGGGTAGGTACTATAACAACCCTCATATTTCCATACCTGAATTGACTAATTTGACTATAGGGTTGTTATCCATACGTAATATATAATTAAAATTCGACGTTGATCAAATATTTATTTTTAGTTGACACGTTCTGTTAACTAAAGTTTACACTAATTATATAAAATAACTTTAGTTAATATTAATGCGTATTATATTTAAAACTATATGTAACATAATTATTAATTAAATGATAAGTTATTTTAATCATTATATATATTTTTAGCTTATAAAAAAAATAAAAATAAAAAGAAATAAGATTTTTTTTTAATAAATTAAATAATGAGCCCATGAATTTTTACTAAATATTTTCAAAAACAAAAACTTATAAAAAACATTTTTAACATGTTTTTATTATTTTGTCAAAATTGGCACCTTTATTTTATTATTTTTTTTTCTTTTCACCAACCATTTTTTACCTATAAATACATGGCTCCTCATTCATTTTTTCTTGCCAAACACAAAAACTTAAGTTATTCTCTCAAAACCTTGAAGAAAATTTGAGGTACTTTCTATTTTTATTAATTTTTTTCAATATTGTCATTTATATTTATATTTATTGTATATTCTTTGTAAAATTCGAAATTAATTATGTTTATATGTTATCATTAGTATTATAAGTGTTATGATGCATAAAAATAATTTTGATAATTTATGGAACATTATTTATAATTAAATACGAATTATGTAGTGTTTAAACGTAAAAATAATGTAAAATTCGTAATAAATACTTTTAACCAAAAATAAAATATATATAATTTTTTTCTGAGTTTTTAAAACTTATATAGATCTGAAAAAATTATAAAAATAATTACTTGGGTCGAATTGGTATTTATTATATAATTAAACTCTATTATTATGTAATTCGAAGGTAAATTAAGAATAAATATAAAATAATAAAAAAATATTTTTTTAAATATTTTTCTACAGGTTATTAGACTGATAGAAACTTATAAAAATTATAAAAATAATTATTTGGGTTTATTTAGTAATTATGTAGAATTAAAATTTTTTTGTGAATACATTAAGGGTAAAAACAAAAATAAATACAAAAATATAATAAAAACATTTTCTTAAATTTTTCTACTAATCTATATGATTAACTAAGACTATAAAAATTATGTATGTAATTTTTAGATACTTAATTTATTATTTAGACATTTTTGAATAATGTTCGATTAATAAAACACTATTATTTTTGAAGTAATTTAGGTATTTATTTAAAGGTAATTATATTTAATATATATAAGACATACTAAGGTATAATAACTAAATATTAAATAAAACTTAGGTTATATTATCACATATATAATTATTAAGTACATTAATAATTCGTTGTGTGTATACACCTAAAGTGAAGGTTAATCAAAGATAATGTATAGTTCATGTGAACTTCATCGCTACTCATGGTCGTAAGTGAATGATGTCTAGGTTGCCATTTATGGGTAAGCTTGTGGATCTCGAATGCCATGACTTAGATTCTGGTCAAGAATCCTGGGCCCCCGGTTACATCTGGTCATTCCTGACTTATTTGATAGCAACGAAGTTTGTGTAAAGTTATACAACATCTTGCTAAAGATTAACCCGAACTTTCTAAAATTAGAAAATTACTATAAGTGGAAACTTTTCATAAATAGTAACCTTCTGAAAATGGAAATTCTTTAGTGAACCATTACTATCAATATAGTACTATATACTATTGTTTGTTAGGCAATATCTGATCATACGTTCTATCTCTAGGTTGAGATCTCGGTCACGTCCTTCCGTTTAATTCTTTCATGTGCTACTAAGGTGAACTTCATAGCCCCACTTTTTACTGTTTCATAACTGTTTTATAACTTTTAGGGTGTGACACATGCTTGCTTTATAACTGTTTTACGCTTAGACACAAGTACTAAATTGTTAACTATGCTGTCATGCTTTGATTCATGCTAAATCCCTACCGTAATATCGTCAATTGCTACGTTTAAATGCAAACTTAATTATTGTGAGTAGGCCTATTGAGAGTAACGTCTCTAACCATTCGACCGTTGGTCTTTGGTTACATAATAATGATTCCACGACACTGACAGTACAAGGTGTCATAGGGTAAACTTGTTTAGTAGCGATATTACAAAATGCAGCAACACTTTTAGATTGATATTTCTATATCAATCAACTTTAAACTAAATCTTGTGGTCTAAAACTTTGGATATTATTTATAAACCTATGAATTTCACTCAACCTTTTTGGTTGACACTTTAAGCGTGTTTTGTCTCAAGTGATGATTGAGCTAGCTGCTACTTGCTACTAGATGATTGATGTATGCTTTGCTGCTTGCATGGAGTCCATCATTCATATTTATCATTTTGTTTAAGACATTTTCCATTTATTGTACTCTTATGATGTAAAACTTTGAATAATGCTTCCGCTGTTTATTTAATAAATAAAACGTCTCATTTAGAGTCGTTCTCGCTTATACAACTGTGTTATGATATGATTGGTCACAATTACCCCTGGTCCACTTTGGGGGTGTGACACGACAAGATATGCCTCACCCAATTGTTTCATATTCAAACATTCATGAGGCAGATTTACATCCGAATTTGAGATTTGATAGATATTGGATAGACTATCTAAAATATCAAAAGAACCTGCACAACCTTGTGTCTAATAATGTTGAGGTACCCAGAGTTATAGATTGGGAACCATTAGAGGTAGTGGAATTGGCCGAGCCAATCAGGGAATTACTTACTCAAAGGTATGGTAATTCTACTTTTAGTGATTAGGTACGTTTATTCAACATGCGTAGACCTGTGTATAGAGAATGGTGTATAAAGATATTATGTACTATTGAAATAAATGATCGGGTAGATACTTTAACCGATCGTAGTTTTCTTAGATTTTTATTAGGAGGGGAGATGCGCCATATGTCTTTACTAGATATGGCTCGGGCTTTACGTATATATATACGCCCGAGGAGCTAGCATCTTATGATTGTCAGAGGTTAATAGTTTATGGTAGGAGGGTGGATGAGAATTTTGATACGAATGACGTATGGAGTAGGATGACTAGCCATCGCCGATTCCAGGGGGGATTATACTCTTATCTTGATATTGATAGAGCTGAATTAAGAGTAATCCATAGGTTTTTAGCCAATTCGATTAAACAACGAGGTAAGAATAAGGAAAAGGTAAATGAACATGATTTGTTTTACCACATGTGATTTCTAGACTCACAGAGCGCTGTAAGTATACCTTTTTGTGTGGGTTATTATTTATTGACTATGGTTAGGGGTATGAGGCGTGGTAGCATAATAGGAGGTGGTATATTTATTACTTTAATTGCTGAATATCTCGGTGTGGATAGAAGTCGGGGGGGATTATTAATGGCAGAACCAGAACCCCGCGATAGAATAGATTTGCATGTTTATCATGGTGCTAAGGTCTTAAAGAAATGAAACAACGCGGCAGCACGTTATGATGGCAGGCATCCACAGGTTGAGAGAGATCAACAGCAAGGTCAACCGGGATGGGATAATCCAATGACAGAAATGTAAATTTTTATGTCTCGACACGAATATGAAATGGCTAGACAAAAAGCATTTCAAGATTGGCAGTATCATTAAAGCCAAATCATAAGTCATTGTACACACGTAGGTAGAAACTACATTCCTACCGTTATGTCCGAATTTGCTCCTTGGACTTTAGAGAGCCGACCACCATATCCTACATATGACCCGGCCCAAGCATTTTACAGCATCTATGGATACGCTTGGGACCCATACTGGAACCATCCTCCTCATCCGTAATTTTTTATTTTTGTTTATTTTATTGTAATGTTACTAATTCTTAATTTTCTTATTTCTTATTTCTTATTTTATTATTATAATAGCTTTAATAATTTTCTAACTTTATTAGATTTTAATAATTTTGAATGTGGTGTGAAAACCCAACTTCAAAAATATGTATATATGTGTTTGTAGTTTATCTCATGTACAAAACAGGGTAAAATAGCGCATTTTCAAAGACTGGCATTAAGTTCAGCAAAAGCTTTTAATTTTGACGACAAAATGAAAAACAAATGTGATGTACCAACAGACGGAATGAACAAATGATGTGCACCATTTATCATTCAGCAAACAAACGCCAATATGTTTGGAAACTTTGGTAAAACTTAATCATTTTTCTACGCTAATCACCCTCAATAATTTAAATTGTTACTGATTTCTTGCAAATGAGGGCATTGCAAGATCTTAAGTGTGGGAAGGGGTTAAATTCTTTCGGATTTTTAAAATTTTTAACTTAAACACTTGGTTACCATTAAAAATACTAGTAACGTAGTAGTTGTATTAGAATCTAGTGCTCTCTGATAACAAAGAACAGCCCTAGTCTTATATACTGACTACCAATTTCTAGTAAAAATTTTCAAAATTTTTAATTAAATGAACTCAAAATCATGTTTATACATATTTATGAACGATAAAACTAGGTGTTAACATCGAAATTATTGTTACCTCGGAAAGGACATAAATTGAGAAACAAACCAAAATGTTAGAATTCATTTAAAATGGAATAGAGGACAATAAAAAGGCAAATAAAAGAAAATAAAAGCCAAGTGTGGGAAAATTTACCAAGTTATCTTAAACATATGTCACATATTTCTGTAACAAATAATTGAAGATACTTTTGCTTTTGACTAAACTAAACAGTTTTACCCGATTTATTATAATATATTTGAAAGAAAGATGGATCTACACGATGAATCAATTACATCGTTAAAAGGAAGTAAAGTCTTCCGAAAAAGAAACGCACTTCTTGATTTAGGTCATGAAGTTGTCGTCCAGACCAGCTGTAGGTTGACGAAAAACCTAGAAAAGTCATCTCTAAAATCAGCAGGAAATCCACGGACCTCAGCATAAAACATGGTCGCCAAGTGGTCAGACTTATCCTAACCATGAGAGGATCTGTCTTGTAAAATGGGGAGGACGCCGTGCAAATTAGCTGGATAAGACTAATGAATCAGATCCCCAGAAAGGATAATCTCCTTAAAAGATCAAAAATCAGCTTTTAAGCCTGATATTACTCAATCCTAGAGATGGACCTTAAAGATTGAGAATTACAAACTCATAGAATTCGATGATATCTAAACTCGAGCTTGAACAAGAAAATATTTTGATCAAAATTATAAACCGATTTGTTTTCTGAAAACCCATTTTCAATGCGTTCATTACCATTGAACGTAAAATCTTAGGAATTCACCTGGAATTCATTAGGTCACCTGAACCAAATCGGGTGTCAACCGTAAGAACGGTGGTTGCATAGCATGGTCAAAGACAAGACCTTGTGCCAGACCGAAAAATTATAAGGGTGAGCTTTACTATTGCTCCTACAAAGGATAGTAATTGCATCCGATACGTTATAGACCATAATTAAAAGCATGTCAGGGGACATTGCCTTAACAGTTGCTTGTTCAACGCTTTCCTTTACAACCGGACGGTAGTTTACCGAAAGGTAATAAACGGAGCAAGTATACTGGACGTGTTGCTTTCCCAATACAAGGTTAGCAAGTGGGTGACACAAAACCTTAAGTTTTGAGCTAAAAATTTCAAATATGAAACCCACCAAACCCACAAAAAGAATTTGCAAATACCGGTGAAGGGTTATCCCGGAAAACTTATCTAGGGTAAAAGCTAGATTTAATTTTCAAAAGATCAAATTTTTTCATAAAGATCCAATTTCCTTAATGGATCTAAACTTTTATAGTCATGTGAGACTGTAAACCACATCGTTACTACCATTGATTATACTGCCGTATAGAAATCACTGATGTACAAAGTGTGAAGAATAAAGAAGTGATTCTAGTATATTTCAAGACTATATTGCTTGAGGATAAGCAACGCTCAAGTGTGGGAATATTTGATAATGCTAAAAACGAACATATATTTCATAGCATTATCCCTCAAGAAAGACAAGCTTTTAGTTGCAATTGTTCTATTTACTAGTCATATTAGTTTAAATAATAAAAGGTGAAGACAAAAGACAGATGCGATGAATTGAAGACGCAAACGACCAAAAAGCTCAAAAGTACAAAGTACAATCAAAGTGGTTCCAATTATTGATGAGAAACGTCTCAAAATTACAAGAGTACAAGCCGCAAAACACAAAGTACAAGATATTAAATCATACGAAAGGACGTTCGAAAATCCGGAACCGAGACATGAACCAACTTTCAACGTACGAAGCAACGGATTGGAAATTATAAATTAATTATGTATATAAATATAATATAATATATAATTAATTATATAAATTATATATTTATATTATATTTATAATAAAAACCTTCGGCAGCCTTGGATTCCAAAAGTGTGAGCTGGAATCCACAGCTCCGCACTCGCGGAGCTTTGAAGACCAAAATGCACCGCACTCGCGGAGCACTCTCTGCCTATAAAAGAACATGCATTTCGACGATTTATATATACCTTTTATATTTTATATATATTTTTCTTTCCCCATTTTTATGTATCAAGTATCACTCCAAATCGTAATCTCAATTTGTAATTTTAATTTTAAGTTAGTGATAATAATAAGGATCGATTAGTCGAATGTTTTAAGGTTTTGTAAGTCGAAACTCTGTCCGTGTACCGCTACGCTAATAACACCCACTGTAAGTTATGTTTATATTATTTTCATTAATGTCTCGTAGCTAAGTTATTATTATGCTTATTTAATGCCGAAGTAATCATGATGTTGGGCTAAATACTAAAATTGGGTAATTGGGCATTGTACCATAATTGGGGTTTGGACAAAAGAACGACACTTGTGGAAATTAGACTATGGGCTATTAATTGAATTTATATTTTTTTAACTAAATGATAGTTTGTTAATTTTAATATAAAGATTTACAATTGGATATACCTATAAATAACCATATATACTCAATCGGACACAATGGGCGGGATATTTATATGTACGAATAATCGTTCATTTAACTGGACACGGGAATGGATTAATAGTCTATGGAATTATTAAAACAAGGGTGAAATTATGTACAAGGACACTTGGCATAATTGTTAACAAAGTATTAAAACCTTGGGTTACACGCAGTCGACATCCTGGTGTAATTATTAAACAAACTATTAAGACCTTGTTATAGTTTAAGTCCCCAATTAGTTGGAATATTTGACTTCGGATATAAGGATAATTTGACGAGGACACTCACACTTTATATTTATGACTGATGGACTGTTATGGACAAAAACCAGACGGACATATTAAATAATCCAGGATAAAGAACAATTAACCCATGGGAATAAACTAAAATCAACACGTCAAACATCATGATTACGGAAGTTTAAATAAGCATAATTCCTTTATTTTCATATTTAATTGCACTTCTAATTATCACATTTTTATTTATTATCATTGTATTTAATTTCACTTTTAATTATCGCACTTTTAATTATCGCAATTTTATTTCATCGCACTTTTATTTATTGTAATTTCATTATCGTTATTTATTTTACGCTTTAAATTAAGTCTTTTATTTATTTAATATTTTACATTAGGTTTTAACTGCGACTAAAGTTTTAAAATCGAGAAACCGGTCATTAAACGGTAAAAACCCCCTTCTTATAATAATAATATTACTTATATATATTTGTATTTTTATAAGATAAAACTAATATAGCGTTAAGCTTTGTTTAAAAGATTTCCCTGTGGAACGAACCGGACTTACTAAAAACTACACTACTGTACGATTAGGTACACTGCCTATAAGTGTTGTAGCAAGGTTTAGGTATATCCATTCTATAAATAAATAAATATCTTGTGTAAAATTGTATCATATTTAATAGTATTTCGTAGTAAAATATAAGCTATTTCATATACGCCTCGCATAACATCAACAATCAACATACATTCTCTACAAGAGAATTCGGCTCCAACACCCTTAACCAAGGGTTTATACCTACCTCCACAAAACGCCCATTTAGACACCTAAAAAGGACTTTACCAATTACCACTACGGGTGGTAATTTCGACCCATCCAACAAGTACAATTTAACCAAAATTATACTTGACACCATTTAAGCTAATATAGGTCTTAACAAAATTGCTAAACAACCAATTAATCCAAAATTAAAGTCATTACCAAATTTGACCCATCTCATTTCACCCGTTTTGACATAAGTCCCAAAAACATCTTTAATCACTAACGACTAGTGACTATAATTTCAAAACACCAATTAACACCTAAATCAAACTTTTATATACTTGGTTCATCAAATCTTGACCTCATATCTTAGTTTGACTCCAAATCAAGGTTAACACCCATTTTAACCAAATAACATGTTCTTATGAACATCTAAGTCACCAATACATATACAATCTAGTGATTAACACCCAACCCAATGACAAATACTTCCAAATTTGTCATCTAACCCTAAACCCACAATAATCGGGTTCACTTACACTAGCAATACAACAAAACCCCCAATTTCATGAGAAATGGGGTTTAGAACCCTAACAAGCTCAAACCCTACATGAACAAGAATCATAACAATTAAATTCGAGGTTAGAGCTTACCAGCACTACCAAAATGTAGCCGTGAACGAAAGGAACAACTTTGACTCTCGAGCTTTGGCGAGAACCGGGCTTCTTCCTCCTAGATCGGAGCTTTCTCACACTAAAATCATCCTCTCTCACTAGAATATGTTGGGAGTGTTTTGTGTGGGTGAGAATGAGCTCCAATGGAGTTCTAGATCAGTTTTGATGATCCCAAACCGACCCCAAGTGAAAAGACCAAAGTACCCATTTTAATTTGAGTAAAATAGCGCTGCTGGCCCGTCCGGCCTCTTGGACGGCGTCCAAAAAGCTTGGACGGCGTCCCAATGAACTGCGTCTGAACTGAAACTTGTTTTGGTCATAAATTTCAAACCGTAACTCCGTTTTCAACGAATCAAATATCGTTGGAAACGTAATGAGATTTACTATCCAATGGTAAGGTTTTAGAACCTCAACTCTAATTTTATTTGGGATCCAAATATACGCTCACATTCCTCGTATTTCGAATGACGTTCGAAATAACGTGTAACTAAAAAACGGGTGTTACAACTCTCCCCCACTTAAATTGGATCACGTCCTCGTGATCCGCACCAATACTAGTAGTAAGTACTTCTCCCTCAAACATTTTCGCTTCCAACGCGGAGTCACACACGTATTAATCACGCCTCCGAATTCTCACTTCGTGCTCTAATGCAGCTTATTACAACGATATCGGGCAATTAACCCTCGAGTCAAAACAACTGCAACCGTTTGCTCCTACGCCGAGTATCCAAACTCGTACCATACACTTCACAATCGTCTTACAAGTAGAGCAATTCACCGACAACCATCGTCGTCGTTCCTTTCAATCCTGCGAAACATAACCAAGCCCGACATCCATAACATCTTCCGTGAATTCTAAGATCTCACCACACGCTAATAGTCACTAGCGTGCACTACCGCAAAAAGCGATATCTCATACACTCATGCCAGAATTTCCATTTATGAAAATACAAAAAAACACTACATATCCCTTCAAGTTCTCTCGGCTACAATTCGCCACAAGCTACATCCGTAACCATATCACTCAATCAATCGATCCGCACACGACCATCCGTCACTGGATTAATCCAGGATAACAATAATACACCATGTGCTAAGCAAAACATCAACACTCAACACAGGGTTCCTCCTCTAAACCCTACCACACAACCACACAAGACGGCTTCCTAGTACTAGCATGGGGACTAATCGTATACTAGAATCCCGTCAATGGCGAATTATTATCACGAAATTTTCGCAATTCACCACACGACTCACAGAATATTTACCAACGCCGGGTGAACCTTCCTACCTAGACTGTCCGTTAAGGATGGCCTCGACATTTCAATGCAACCTACGGGTCACATCACTAGGGTACACACTCTCACAAACAAACAACATCCGCGTGTCTCTACGGGAGACAGTCAGAACCGACACTCTCCGCCTCACAATCGTCCATAAAGTGGAATGATCTACTGACAATTTCTAAGATCACTTTTCCCGACAGGGAAAATACAGCATTCGCCACGATATCGAACTCGTTCCCATCCAATAATCATATCCGGGATTCATGACAACCCAGATTTTTCACTACGAGAGCACCCGAAATGACAGCTTCCTTTTCTCACTTCCATGGTCTCCAACTGCATACTTGGTCTCATACCGCCCTTTGGTACCATACGACCACCTTACATAAGAAATCTTACACCACGCTCGATTCTATCATCACAATCTCTACACATATCATTCCGGAATCGTAACTCACAATCGTAAATGCACGATCTCGAGTCGACATCACCAACCCGTCACTCTTCCTCGTTAGGAAATCCGAATTCCTGCTGAGGCCTAGCATGGTACACCCCGACATTTCACTATACAAACACCACCGAAGCTTCCTCGGGCGGCAGTAAAAACTCCCCCACTAAGGATTCAGCTCCATATTCTCACCGCCAAGATGATAACATCCCGTGAAATTGTCGTTCCACGGAACACATGACCATTCTCATCGTTGGTCACATACTCCACATTACTCCAAATTCACTTCAGGCTCTCAGAGCCGTCATACACATTCGCTTGAAGTGCCGTACACGCGACGCCATCGCACCTTCGTACCACAATTACAAATAACAATCCTTCACCGTTCGCAAAGCAAACTCCACCAAAGTCCCACATACGCCTCTAAGCCTAGGCATATGCCACTCCGCTTAATCAGTCATGAATCTCAGTCGAGATCACCCGACCTTCCAAACAACGAACCTTTATCAACAATTGCTCACTCTCATGGAGAAGAGTGACCAATTCCGACACCATAATTGCGTCCACCACAATATCAACACTTCATCATACCCTTCGGACTAACCGACCATTAAGTCCGTCACCGGCTCACCGGTCATCTTACTCGTCTATCACTTAAGAGCAACATGATTTGCTCACCCGTCACTTCATAAGAAGTATTCATCACAATACTCTTAAACTTCGACTTTCGCAACTGTCGAATTACTATCACCCATCGATCACTATTATAATCTCCGATGCTTCCAAGGGTATCTCACGGCACCCTAAGCACACAGTGATCACACCACCACCGGAGTTGAACATTACACTAGCAGGTATTAAAAGGCACCTGACGCAGTGTCATGCAGACTCCCACCACAATCACTCGAATTTTAGAAAATCGATCTTTGGGTTCCATACACCCGATGTCACCCATCTCTCTATAATAATGACCCGAAGTCATACCTATCTGACAACCTTACGGTTTATTGTCTTATTGAAAGTTCCAAGCGATCACACGCTACCCGCAATTTCCACAAGGCCAAACGATATAGCCTAACGAGGCCTTTCATCTAACACTAAGGAGATGCTCGGGAACACCAAGTCTTACACCCTTCTACATCTCGATAAAATCACCACTACAAGGGATATTCCATTAGGAATGTTACCTTATAAGCCACAACACACTAACACAATCATCGTTATACGGGTCCCACTCCCATGAGTTTAACGACCCGAAGACTCCTCGATCCGCCCATTCCAAGGCTACTCACAACTGGAATCCTAACACGATTCTCTAACCACACACTCTACCGAGTGTAACTCAAAACTACAATCATTAGACTTGTCGCATTCCATTAAGGAATTTAAGTCCTCGTCGCACACACACAAGCGTAAATCGGTCATCCTAGTTACGATGGGTAACTAAAACCAATAACAATCTCAATAGTGCACCCACTACTTAGGGTGACTAAGCACGCACCAAACTCGTGAGTTGGCTCGCTCACTTAACTAACCGAATCCATCGTACACTTCCCGACTCACAAAGAACTTGATGTGATAACAAGCACATCACTCGAGACTACTATATGCTAGGAACCAATAAAAGATTCCTAATTCATCCCGTTCTACCCCAACCATGCCACGTTTCCTCCGCTCGGTACTTGTCATGTCATGCTTAGTGTCAAGATACACTTTCGTAATAATGGTGATCGGTCATTATTACAAATGCGTACCTTACCATTTCCACATGGTCACGCAAAGTACTTTACCCGCACTGACGCAACATTCACACAAAATAACACGCGATAACTCCTAGTACTCGAATGACCAAAGTCCTTACCGTGAACTTGATCACTCAAAACCGCCAAACATACGAATCTCTCCAATAGATTCTTCCCTAGGATACCGCACAAAAGATACCTGTATATATACACCTATATACAATATAATAATAAATGTACACAAGTACACCGCAACCACAAGTCAACCTACATTCTAGGTGACTATCATTAAAACAATGTCCAAGTTCGCCTACTTACATTAGGCACTAATTTACACACAAAATAAGGCCCCACATAATCACACTTTGGATAAAAACAAGTCCTAGTTAGTCACCTACTCTAAGGCACTAACAAATCTCAATCCGACCCGAATTCCTACAAGTCCCGCAAATAACGCACAATCGCCAATAAGTCTAAGACTAGGCACCTATTCCAAGGTCACCTAATTCCCTTAGACTATGCTCTGATACCACTTATAACAACCAGACTTCGTTTTACCAAAAACACGCCTAAAAAAAATCTGGGACAGTACATCTGGACGGCGTCCAGCTCTGAAGGACTGGACGGCGTCCAAGCCCTTGGGACGACGTCCAAATGAACTAAGTTCCTGATCAGTTTTACAAAATCACGCGAGCGGAAAACCCGCTTCCTGACACTTTTAAATGTAACGGTTTTCACAACATACAATAATAATTATAATTAAGAGATTTACTCAATAGAATCAAATTTTACATCACAAACGTTAATTAAAAGTGTTTACACCACAAATACGGGTTAAGACTCAATAGCCCAACCCAATACCAAGAGCATAATCCCGGGGACTACCAAATCCCAATCCGCGTCCAAATATCCAAAAGCTACCCCATCGAGCCCAAGCGCTCCTAAGCATCTAGTCTAACAACTAGTTAGCTTCAAAACACGATACCTGTAAAAAGTTAAACAACGAGAGGGGTAAGCATAAAGCTTAGTGAGTGCAATAGTTATACACGTACATATATAATATACCTACTTGCAATCACTTACTCATATACCGCATACATGCTAGCAACACAATTAGCTTATAATCACAAATATAAAGCTATATACCTCCAATACCACAAGCTAGCACAACAATAGCATATATGTTACCCGAACAATATAATATGCTACACTACAACACAATAACCATGGTTAACCAATCGAATGAGGGAACGGTATTTAAAAGACCGTTGAAGTTCATAACAACCATTAGTGCACTTAACACATCGTACACTAACCCCATGGGTGGCATCTTAACACGTCGATACTTCACCCCGGGTGGCGTCTTAACACGTCGACACTTCACCTCGAGTGGTGTCTTAACACGTCGACACTTCACTTGTCATTTCTTAGAGTGGCATCTTAACACGTCGATACTTCACTTCGAGTGGTGTCTTAACACATCGACACTTCACTCTTCATTTTACTTGAGGTGGCATCTTAACACGTTGATACTTCACCTCGAGTGGCGCCTTAACACATCGGCACTTCACCCTTCAACTTACTTGGGGTGGCATCTTAACACATCGATACTTCACCCCGGATGGCGTCTTAACACGTCGACACTTCATCCTTTACTTTCTTGGAGTGGCATCTTAGCACATCGATACTTCACTCCGGGTGGCGTCTTAACACATCGACACTTCACCCCGGGTGGCGTCTTAACACATCGACACTTCACCCGTCATATCACTTTGAGTGTTGTCTTAGCACATCGAAACTTCACTCGTCACATGAAATGTGGTGTCTTAGCACATCGACACTTCACATCTCATGCTTCAACAAATAAATACATTATATACCTACGCATATAATTATTCCACTCACCTCGAACTCGAGCATTACAAACCACGCGCGAAATCTCTAACAACGCACCCGAGCAAGCTTTTACCTATAATATGAAATGTCCCGTTCTTATTGATTAAAAACGTTCCATATTAATTAATTTCGTTGCGAGGTTTTGACCTCTATATGAGACGTTTTTCAAAGACTGCATTCATTTTAAAACAAACCATAACCTTTATTTCATCAATAAAGGTTTAAAAAGCTTTACGTAGATTATCAAATAATGATAATCTAAAATATCCTGTTTACACACGACCATTACATAATGGTTTACAATACAAATATGTTACAACAAAATAAGTTTCTTGAATGCAGTTTTTACACAATATCATACAAGCATGGACTCCAAATCTCGTCCTTATTTAAGTATGCGACAGCGGAAGCTCTTAATAATCACCTGAGAATAAACATGCTTAAAACGTCAACAAAAATGTTGGTGAGTTATAGGTTTAACCTATATATATCAAATCATAATAATAGACCACAAGATTTCATATTTCAATACACATCCCATACATAGAGATAAAAATCATTCATATGGTGAACACCTGGTAACCGACATTAACAAGATGCATATATAAGAATATCCCCATCATTCCGGGACACCCTTCGGATATGATATAAATTTCGAAGTACTAAAGCATCCGGTACTTTGGATGGGGTTTGTTAGGCCCAATAGATCTATCTTTAGGATTCACGTCAATTAGGGTGTCTGTTCCCTAATTCTTAGATTACCAGACTTAATAAAAAGGGGCATATTCGATTTCGATAATTCAACCATAGAATGTAGTTTCACGTACTTGTGTCTATTTTGTAAATCATTTATAAAACCTGCATGTATTCTCATCCCAAAAATATTAGATTTTAAAAGTGGGACTATAACTCACTTTCACAGATTTTTACTTCGTCGGGAAGTAAGACTTGACCACTGGTTGATTCACGAACCTATAACAATATATACATATATATCAAAGTATGTTCAAAATATATTTACAACACTTTTAATATATTTTGATGTTTTAAGTTTATTAAGTCAGCTGTCCTCGTTAGTAACCTACAACTAGTTGTCCACAGTTAGATGTACAGAAATAAATCGATAAATATTATCTTGAATCAATCCACGACCCAGTGTATACGTATCTCAGTATTGATCACAACTCAAACTATATATATTTTGGAATCAACCTCAACCCTGTATAGCTAACTCCAACATTCACATATAGAGTGTCTATGGTTGTTCCAAAATATATATAGATGTGTCGACATGATAGGTCGAAACATTGTATACGTGTCTATGGTATCTCAAGATTACATAATATACAATACAAGTTGATTAAGTTATGGTTGGAATAGATTTGTTACCAATTTTCACGTAGCTAAAATGAGAAAAATTATCCAATCTTGTTTTACCCATAACTTCTTCATTTTAAATCTGTTTTGAGTGAATCAAATTGCTATGGTTTCATATTGAACTCTATTTTATGAATCTAAACAGAAAAAGTATAGGTTTATAGTCGGAAAAATAAGTTACAAGTCGTTTTTGTAAAGGTAGTCATTTCAGTCGAAAGAACGACGTCTAGATGACCATTTTAGAAAACATACTTCCACTTTGAGTTTAACCGTAATTTTTGGATATAGTTTCATGTTCATAATAAAAATCATTTTCTCAGAATAACAACTTTTAAATCAAAGTTTATCATAGTTTTTAATTAACTAACCCAAAACAGCCCGCGGTGTTACTACAACGGCGTAAATCCGATTTTACGGTGTTTTTCGTTTTTCCAGGTTTTAAATCATTAAGTTAGCATATCATATAGATATAGAACATGTGTTTAGTTGATTTTAAAAGTCAAGTTAGAAGGATTAACTTTTGTTTGCGAACAAGTTTAGAATTAACTAAACTATGTTCTAGTGATTACAAGTTTAAACCTTCGAATAAGATAGCTTTATATGTATGAATCGAATGATGTTATGAACATCATTACTACCTTAAGTTCCTTGGATAAACCTACTGGAAAAGAGAAAAATGGATCTAGCTTCAACGGATCCTTGGATGGCTCGAAGTTCTTGAAGCAGAATCATGACACGAAAACAAGTTCAAGTAAGATCATCACTTGAAATAAGATTGTTATAGTTATAGAAATTGAATCAAAGTTTGAATATGATTATTACCTTGTATTAGAATGATAACCTACTGTAAGAAACAAAGATTTCTTGAGGTTGGATGATCACCTTACAAGATTGGAAGTGAGCTAGCAAACTTGAAAGTATTCTTGATTTTATGTAACTAGAACTTGTAGAATTTATGAAGAACACTTAGAACTTGAAGATAGAACTTGAGAGAGATCAATTAGATGAAGAAAATTAAAGAATGAAAGTATTTGTAGGTGTTTTTGGTCGTTGGTGTATGGATTAGATATAAAGGATATGTAATTTTGTTTTCATGTAAATAAGTCATGAATGATTACTCATATTTTTGTAATTTTATGAGATATTTCATGCTAGTTGCCAAATGATGGTTCCCACATGTGTTAGGTGACTCACATGGGCTGCTAAGAGCTGATCATTGGAGTGTATATACCAATAGTACATACATCTAAAAGCTGTGTATTGTACGAGTACGAATATGGGTGCATACGAGTAGAATTGTTGATGAAACTGAACGAGGATGTAATTGTAAGCATTTTTGTTAAGTAGAAGTATTTTGATAAGTGTATTGAAGTCTTCCAATAGTGTATAAATACATATTAAAACACTACATGTATATACATTTTAACTGAGTCGTTAAGTCATCGTTAGTCGTTACATGTAAGTGTTGTTTTGAAACCTTTAGGTTAACGATCTTGTTAAATGTTGTTAACCAAATGTTTATAATATCAAATGAGATTTTAAATTATTATATTATCATGATATTATCATGTATGAATATCTCTTAATATGATATATATACATTAAATGTCTTTACAACGATAATCGTTACATATATGTCTCGTTTAAAAATCATTAAGTTAGTAGTCTTGTTTTTACATATGTAGTTCATTGTTAATATACTTAATGATATGTTTACTTATCATAGTATCATGTTAACTATATATATATATATATATATCCATATATATGTCATCATATAGTTTTTACAAGTTTTAACGTTCGTGAATCACCGGTCAACTTGGGTGGTCAATTGTCTATATGAAACATATTTCAATTAATCAAGTCTTAACAAGTTTGATTGCTTAACATGTTGGAAACATTTAATCATGTAAATATCAATCTCAATTAATATATATAAACATGGAAAAGTTCGGGTCACTACAGTACCTTTCCGTTAAATAAATTTCGTCCCGAAATTTTAAGCTGTTGAAGGTGTTGATGAATCTTCTGGAAATAGATGCGGGTATTTCTTCTTCATCTGATCTTCACGCTCCCAGGTGAACTCGGGTCCTCTACGAGCATTCCATCGAACCTTAAAAATTGGTATCTTGTTTTGCTTAAGTCTTTTAACCTCACGATCCATTATTTCGACGGGTTCTTCGATGAATTGAAGTTTTTCGTTGATTTGGATTTCATCTAACGGAATAGTGAGATCTTCTTTAGCAAAACATTTCTTCAAATTCGAGACGTGGAAAGTGTTATGTACAGCCGCGAGTTGTTGAGGTAACTCAAGTCAGTAAGCTACTGGTCCGACACGATCAATAATCTTGAATGGTCCAATATACCTTGGATTTAATTTCCCTCGTTTACCAAATCGAACAACGCCTTTCCAAGGTGCAACTTTAAGCATGACCATCTCTCCAATTTCAAATTCTATATCTTTTCTTTTAATGTCAGCGTAGCTCTTTTGTCGACTTTGGGCTGTTTTCAACCGTTGTTGAATTTGGATGATCTTCTCGGTAGTTTCTTGTATAATCTCCGGACCCGTAATCTGTCTATCCCCCACTTCACTCCAACAAATCGGAGACCTGCACTTTCTACCATAAAGTGCTTCAAACGGCGCCATCTCAATGCTTGAATGGTAGCTGTTGTTGTAGGAAAATTCTGCTAACGGTAGATGTCGATCCCAACTGTTTCCGAAATCAATAACACATGCTCGTAGCATGTCTTCAAGCGTTTGTATCGTCCTTTCACTCTGACCATCAGTTTGTGGATGATAGGTAGTACTCATGTCTAGACGAGTTCCTAATGCTTGCTGTAATGTCTGCCAGAATCTTGAAATAAATCTGCCATCCCTATCAGAGATAATAGAGATTGGTATTCCATGTCTGGAGAAGACTTCCTTCAAATACAGTCGTGCTAACTTCTCCATCTTGTCATCTTCTCTTATTGGCAGGAAGTGTGCTGATTTGGTGAGACGATTAACTATTACCCAAATAGTATCAAAACCACTTGCAGTCCTTGGCAATTTAGTGATGAAATCCATGGTAATGTTTTCCCATTTCCATTCCGGGATTTTGGGTTGTTGAAGTAGACCTGATGGTTTCTGATGCTCAGCTTTGACCTTAGAACACGTCAAACATTCTCCTACGTATTTAGCAACATCGGCTTTCATACCCGGCCACCAAAAATGTTTCTTGAGATCCTTGTACATCTTCCCCGTTCCAGGATGTATTGAGTATCTGGTTTTATGAGCTTCTCTAAGTACCATTTCTCTCATATCTCCAAATTTTGGTACCCAAATCCTTTCAGCCCTATACCGGGTTCCGTCTTCCCGAATATTAAGATGCTTCTCCGATCCTTTGGGTATTTCATCCTTTAAATTTCCCTCTTTTAAAACTCCTTGTTGCGCCTCCTTTATTTGAGTAGTAAGGTTATTATGAATCATTATATTCATAGATTTTACTCGAATGGGTTCTCTGTCCTTCCTGCTCAAGGCATCGGCTACCACATTTGCCTTCCCCGGGTGGTAACGAATCTCAAAGTCGTAATCATTCAATAATTCAATCCACCTACGCTACCTCATATTCAGTTGTTTCTGATTAAATATGTGTTGAAGACTTTTGTGGTCGGTATATATAATACTTTTGACCCCATATAAGTAGTGCCTCCAAGTCTTTAATGCAAAAACAACCGCGCCTAATTCCAAATCATGCGTCGTATAATTTTGTTCGTGAATCTTCAATTATCTAGACGCATAAGCAATCACCTTCGTTCGTTGCATTAATACACAATCGAGACCTTGCTTTGATGCGTCACAATAAATCACAAAATCATCATTCCCTTCAGGCAATGACAATATAGGTGCCGTAGTTAGCTTTTTCTTCAATAACTGAAACGCTTTCTCTTGTTCATCATTCCATTCAAATTTCTTCCCTTTATGCGTTAATGCAGTCAATGGTTTTGCTATTCTGGAAAAGTCTTGGATGAACCTTCTGTAGTAACCAGCTAGTCCTAAAAACTGGCGTATGTGTTTCGGAGTTTTCGGGGTTTCCCACTTTTCAACAGTTTCTATCTTTGCCGGATCCACCTTAATACCTTCTTTGTTCACTATGTGACCGAGGAATTGAACTTCTTCCAACCAAAATGCACACTTTGAAAACTTAGCGTACAATTCTTCCTTCCTCAATACTTCTAACACCTTTCTCAAATGTTCACCGTGTTCTTGGTCATTCTTTGAGTAAATAAGTATGTCATCAATGAAAACAATGACAAGCTTGTCAAGGTATGGTCCACACACTCGGTTCATAAGGTCCATGAACACAGCTGGTGCATTAGTTAAACCAAAAGGCATGACCATAAACTCGTAATGACCGTAACGTGTTCTGAAAGCAATCTTTGGAATATCATCTTCTTTCACCCGCATTTGATGATACCCGGAACGTAAGTCAATCTTTGAATAAATAGACGAGCCTTGTAGTTGATCAAATAAGTCGTCGATTCTCGGTAGTGGGTAGCGGTTCTTGATGGTAAGTTTGTTCAACTCTCGGTAGTCGATACACAACCTGAATGTACCATCTTTCTTCTTGACAAACAAAACAGGAGCTCCCCACGGTGATGTGCTTGGTCGAATGAAACCACGCTCTAAAAGTTCTTGTAATTGGCTTTGCAGTTCTTTCATCTCGCTGGGTACGAGTCTGTAAGGAGCACGAGCTATTGGTGCAGCTCCTGGTACAAGATCTATTTGAAATTCAACGGATCGATGTGGGGGTAATCCCGGTAATTCTTTCGGAAATACATCGGGAAATTCTTTTGCAATGGGAACATCATTGATGCTCTTTTCTTCAGTTTGTACTTTCTCGACGTGTGTTAGAACAGCATAGCAACCTTTTCTTATTAGTTTTTGTGCCTTCAAATTACTAATAATATGTAGCTTCGTGTTGCCCTTTTCTCCGTACACCATTAAGGGTTTTCCTTTTTCTCGTATAATGCGAATTGCATTTTTGTAACAAACGATCTCTGCTTTCACTTCTTTCAACCAGTCCATACCGATTATCACATCAAAACTCCCTAACTTTACTGGTATCAAATCAATCTTAAATGTTTCGCTAACCAGTTTAATTTTTCGATTTCGACATATATTATCTGCTGAAATTAATTTACCATTTGCTAATTCGAGTAAAAATTTACTATCCAAAGGCGTCAATGGACAACTTAATTTAGCACAAAAATCTCTACTCATATAGCTTCTATCTGCACCCGAATCAAATAAAACGTAAGCAGATTTATTGTCAATAAGAAACGTACCCGTAACAAGCTCCGGGTCTTCCTGTGCCTCTGCCGCATTAATATTGAAAACTCTTCCGCGGCCTTGTCCATTCGTGTTCTCCTGGTTCGGGCAATTTCTAATAATGTGGCCCGGTTTTCCACATTTATAACAAACTACATTGGCATAACTTGCTCCGACACTACTTGCTCCGCCATTACTCGTTCCGACACCATTTGTTCCTTTCATTCTATTAACCCCTGGTCCGTAGACCTCACACTTCGCCGCGCTATGACCATTTCTTTTACACTTGTTGCAAAATTTGGTGCAGAACCCCGAGTGATACTTTTCACACCTTTGGCATAGCTGCTTCTGATGTTGTTGTTGTTGTAGTTATTATTGTTGTTGGGATGATTGTTGTAGTTGCTGTTGCTGTTGTTGTTGTTGTTGTTGGGCCGTTTGTTGTAGTTGCGATTGATGTTGCGATTGTTGGGATAATTGTTGCGATTATTGTTGTAATTGCTGTTGTTGTTGTATTGGTGATTCTTATCACCGTTTTCCTCCCACTTTCTTTTGACTTGCTTCACATTGGCCTCTTCAGCAGTCTGTTCTTTAATTCTTTCTTCAATCTGGTTCACTAGTTTGTGAGCCATTCTACATGCCTGTTGTATGGAGGCGGGCTCGTGTGAACTTATATCTTCTTGGATTCTTTCCGGTAATCCTTTCACAAACGCGTCGATCTTCTCTTCCTCATCTTCGAATGCTCCCGGACACAATAGGCACAATTCTGTGTATCGTCTTTCGTACGTGGTAATATCAAATCCTTGGGTTCGTAACCCTCTAAGTTCTGTCTTGAGCTTATTGACCTCGGTTCTGGGACGGTACTTCTCGTTCATCAAGTGCTTGAATGCTGACCACGGTAGTGCGTACGCATCATCTTGTCCCACTTGCTCTAGATAGGTATTCCACCATGTTAACGCAGAACCTGTGAAGGTATGCGTTGCGTACTTCACTTTGTCCTCTTCAGTACACTTACTTATGGCAAACACCGATTCGACCTTCTCGGTCCACCGTTTCAATCCGATCGGTCCTTCGGTTCCATCAAATTCCAAAGGTTTGCAGGTAGTGAATTCTTTGTAGGTGCATCCTACACGATTTCCTGTACTGCCAGATCCAAGGTTATTGTTGGTATGTAGCGCAGCCTGTACTGCGGCTATGTTTGAAGCTAGAAAAGTACGGAATTCCTCTTCATTCATATTCACGGTGTGTCGAGTAGTCGGTGCCATTTCCTTCAAAATAGTCAAATGGAACAAGTTAATCATACAGAATATTAAGAGTAGTTAATAGTATTTCGTAGCATAATATGAACTCATTTATAAAAGCTTTTTCTTCATATTAGCGTTTTATAAGTTTAAATTCGGGTAGTACCTACCCGTTAAGTTCATACTTAGTAGCTAATATACAATTCAACTACTACAATTCTATATGAAAAGCTGATTGTAATAATATTTCGCGTTCAAACTTTTATACAATATTTTACAAACTTACAATACCGCTTATTTTACATAAAGCATGAAATATAGCACATAATAACTTTGATACAAGATAGTTGTGAAGATAATTCTAGCTAGTACACAAGTCGTTCAGCAAAGGCAATAAAGACACGTAATTCATACGTCCAGAAACAAGTCATGCATTCTGGTTTTACTAGGACTACTTCCCATCCTTGGTCTTGTGGAACATAACCATTATGGCCGTTGATAAGACAGCGTGTTGTAACGTCATCAAAGGGACGAGGGTTACGTAATGACCAACAGTCTCGTAATAACCTAAAAACCTCGTTTCTTACCCCAATTACCGACTCCGTCACTTGTGGGAACGTTTTATTTAATAGTTGTAGCCCGATGTTCTTGTTCTCACTTTGGTGAGAAGCGAACATTACTAACCCGTAAGCATAACATGCTTCTTTATGTTGCATGTTAGCCGCTTTTTCTAAATCACGAAGTCCTATATTCGGATATACTGAGTCAAAATAATTTCTTAACCCGTTGCGTAAAATAGCATTTGGGTTCCCCGCAATATATGCGTCAAAGTAAACACATCGTAACTTATGGATTTCCCAATGTGATATTCCCCATCTTCCGAACGAAAGCCTTTTATAAACCAAGGCATTCTTGGAACGTTCTTTGAATGTCTTACAAACTGATCTCGCCTTAAATAGTTGTGCCGAGGAATTCTGACCGACTCTAGACAAGATTTCATCAATCATGTCTCCGGGTAGGTCTCTTAAAATATTGGGTTGTCTATCCATTTTGTGTTTTTATACTGTAAAATAGACAAGAGTTAGATTCATAAAAAAAATACTTATTAATACAAGAAATTTTTACATATATCATAAAGCATAAGCACACTATATTACATATATTACACCACACGAATATAACTATCTTATTCCGACTCGCTCGTTTCTTCTTGTTCGGTTTTGGTTCGTTTTGCCAAGTTTCTAGGGATATATGATGTTCCCCTAATACGAGCCGTCGTTATCCACATTGGTTTAGAAAAACCTGGTGGTTTAGAGGTTCCCGGGTCATTGTTACAACTTAAGAACTTCGGGGGTTGACGATACATATAAAGTTCATCGGGGTTGGAATTAGATTTCTCTATTTTTATGCCCTTTCCCTTATTATTTTCTTTTGCCTTTTTAAATTCAGTTGGGGTAATTTCTATAACATCATCGGAATTCTCGTCGGAATCCGATTCATCGGAGAATTGGTAATCCTCCCAATATATTGCTTCCTTGGCGGAAACACCATTGACCATAATTAACCTTGGTCGGTTGGTTGAGGATTCTCTTTTACTTAACCGTTTTATTATTTCCCCCACCGGTTCTATTTCTTCTTCCGGTTCCGATTCTTCTTCCAGTTCCGATTCTTCTTCCGGTTCTGACTCTTCTTCCGGTTCCTCTTCGAGAACTTGTGAATCAGTCCACGAATCATTCCAATTTACATTTGACTCTTCATTATTATTAGGTGAGTCAATGGGACTTGTTCTAGAGGTAGACATCTATCACATAATATCAAACACGATAAGAGATTAATATATCACATAATATTCATATGTTAAAAATATATAGTTTCCAACAAAAATGTTAAGCAATCATTTTTAAAGAAAACACTGTCGAAGTCCAGACTCACTAATGCATCCTAACAAACTCGATAAGACACACTAATGCAAATTTTCTGGTTCTCTAAGACCAACGCTCGGATACCAACTGAAATGTCCCGTTCTTATTGATTAAAAACGTTCCATATTAATTGATTTCGTTGCGAGGTTTTGACCTCTATATGAGACGTTTTTCAAAGACTGCATTCATTTTAAAACAAACCATAACCTTTATTTCATCAATAAAGGTTTAAAAAGCTTTACGTAGATTATCAAATAATGATAATCTAAAATATCCTGTTTACACACGACCATTACATAATGGTTTACAATACAAATATGTTACAACAAAATAAGTTTCTTGAATGCAGTTTTTACACAATATCATACAAGCATGGACTCCAAATCTCGTCCTTATTTAAGTATGCGACAGTGGAAGCTCTTAATAATCACCTGAGAATAAACATGCTTAAAACGTCAACAAATATGTTGGTGAGTTATAGGTTTAACCTATATATATCAAATCATAATAATAGACCACAAGATTTCATATTTCAATACACATCCCATACATAGAGATAAAAATCATTCATATGGTGAACACCTGGTAACCGACATTAACAAGATGCATATATAAGAATATCCCCATCATTCCGGGACACCCTTTGGATATGATATAAATTTCGAAGTACTAAAGCATCCGGTACTTTGGATGGGGTTTGTTAGGCCCAATAGATCTATCTTTAGGATTCGCGTCAATTAGGGTGTCTGTTCCCTAATTCTTAGATTACCAGACTTAATAAAAAGGGGCATATTCGATTTCGATAATTCAACCATAGAATGTAGTTTCACGTACTTGTGTCTATTTTGTAAATCATTTATAAAACCTGCATGTATTCTCATCCCAAAAATATTAGATTTTAAAAGTGGGACTATAACTCACTTTCACAGATTTTTACTTCGTCGGGAAGTAAGACTTGGCCACTGGTTGATTCACGAACCTATAACAATATATACATATATATCAAAGTATGTTTAAAATATATTTACAACACTTTTAATATATTTTGATGTTTTAAGTTTATTAAGTCAGCTGTCCTCGTTAGTAACCTACAACTAGTTGTCCACAGTTAGATGTACAGAAATAAATCGATAAATATTATCTTGAATCAATCCACGACCCAGTGTATACGTATCTCAGTATTGATCACAACTCAAACTATATATATTTTGGAATCAACCTCAACCCTATATAGCTAACTCCAACATTCACATATAGAGTGTCTATGGTTGTTCCGAAATATATATAGATGTGTCGACATGATAGGTCGAAACATTGTATACGTGTCTATGGTATCTCAAGATTACATAATATACAATACAAGTTGATTAAGTTATGGTTGGAATAGATTTGTTACCAATTTTCACGTAGCTAAAATGAGAAAAATTATCCAATCTTGTTTTACCCATAACTTCTTCATTTTAAATCCGTTTTGAGTGAATCAAATTGCTATGGTTTCATATTGAACTCTATTTTATGAATCTAAACAGAAAAAGTATAGGTTTATAGTCGGAAAAATAAGTTACAAGTCATTTTTGTAAAGGTAGTCATTTCAGTCGAAAGAACGACGTCTAGATGACCATTTTAGAAAACATACTTCCACTTTGAGTTTAACCATAATTTTTTAATATAGTTTCATGTTCATAATAAAAATCATTTTCTCAGAATAACAACTTTTAAATCAAAGTTTATCATAGTTTTTAATTAACTAACCCAAAACAGCCCGCGGTGTTACTACAACGGCGTAAATCCGATTTTACGGTGTTTTTCGTGTTTCCAGGTTTTAAATCATTAAGTTAGCATATCATATAGATATAGAACATGTGTTTAGTTGATTTTAAAAGTCAAGTTAGAAGGATTAACTTTTGTTTGCGAACAAGTTTAGAATTAACTAAACTATGTTCTAGTGATTACAAGTTTAAACCTTCGAATAAGATAGCTTTATATGTATGAATCGAATGATGTTATGAACATCATTAGTAACTTAAGTTCCTTGGATAAACCTACTGGAAAAGAGAAAAATGGATCTAGCTTCAACGGATCCTTGGATGGCTCGAAGTTCTTGAAGCAGAATCATGACACGAAAACAAGTTCAAGTAAGATCATCACTTGAAATAAGATTGTTATAGTTATAGAAATTGAATTAAAGTTTGAATATGATTATTACCTTGTATTAGAATGATAACCTACTGTAAGAAACAAAGATTTTTTGAGGTTGGATGATCACCTTACAAGATTGGAAGTGAGCTAGCAAACTTGAAAGTATTCTTGATTTTATGTAACTAGAACTTGTAGAATTTATGAAGAACACTTAGAACTTGAAGATAGAACTTGAGAGAGATCAATTAGATGAAGAAAATTGAAGAATGAAAGTGTTTGTAGGTGTTTTTGGTCGTTGGTGTATGGATTAGATATAAAGGATATGTAATTTTGTTTTCATGTAAATAAGTCATGAATGATTACTCATATTTTTGTAATTTTATGAGATATTTCATGCTAGTTGCCAAATGATGGTTCCCACATGTGTTAGGTGACTCACATGGGCTGCTAAGAGCTGATCATTGGAGTGTATATACCAATAGTGTGAAGACCCGTCCTAATCCATCCGGACGAAGTCCATATCGATTATAAACGATTCACAACAGTTGATTACATCGCGAGATACTTGACCTCTATATGATACATTTTACAAACATTGCATTCGTTTTTGAAAAGACAAACTTTCATTACATCGAAAGTTGACAGGCATGCATACCATTTCATAATATATCCAACTATAATTGACTTGATAATAATCTTGATGAACTCGACGACTCGAATGCAACGTCTTTTGAAATATGCCATGAATGACTCCAAGTAATATCTATAAAATGAGCAAATACACAGCGGAAGATTTCTTTCGTACCTGAGAATAAACATGCTTTAAAGTGTCAACCAAAAGGTTGGTGAGTTCATTAGTTTAACTTAAACAATCGTTTCCATCATTTTAATAGACCACAAGATTTCAGATTTCCATTTCTCATAAACATACGTCCCATGCATAGAGACAAAAATATCATTCATATGGATTGAACACCTGGTAACCGACATTAACAATATGCATATATAAGAATATCCCCATCATTCCGGGATCCTCCTTCGGACATGATATAAATTTCGAAGTACTAAAACATCCGGTACTTTGGATGGGGCTTGTTGGGCCCGATAGATCTATCTTTAGGATTCGCGTCAATTAGGGTGTCTGTTCCCTAATTCTTAGATTACCAGACTTAATAAAAAGGGGCATATTCGACTTCGATAATCCAACCATAGAATGTAGTTTCACGTACTTGTGTCAATTTCGTAAAACAGTTATAAAAGTTGCGCATGTATTCTCAGCCCAAAAATATAAAGGGTAAAAAGGCAAATGAAACTCACGATACTGTATTTTGTAGTAAAAATACATATGACGTCATTGAACAATGCAGGGTTGGCCTCGGATTCACGAACCTATATCAATTGTGTATATATTAATACGTATAATGTAAGTTACAAAATTTCATTTATTAATATGTATTATTTATATATTATAGTTTTGTAGAATTTATTCTAACCTTTATTTTAAAACGTATACTTATATTATATTTTAAGTTATATTTTATATATATATATATATATATCGATTTTATGTATATATATCTATAATGATTTACGTTTATATAAATAGTGACATTAATATATTTATATACATATATTTGTGGTTAGTATTGTATTTATGAAATTTTATTAGTTTGTTATGTGAATTATTAATACAATCCTAGTATATACCATAAGTATATATATAGTGTACAAAAGATTTATTTGTTAAAATAATAATTTAGATAATAATGATTTACTAATAATAATAATAATTTTATTAATAATGATAATACTAATAGCAAAAAAAATGAAAATGATAACTGTTAATGATACTAATAATAATAACTCTAAAATAATATTAATACTAATACCATACTTATGTTAATAATAAGGGTTCTAATATTTATAAAATGATAAATGATAATCATAATAATACTAGTAAATATTAATGATGATACTGATAAATATGATATTATTAATTGTAAATGTACTGATGATACTATTATTTATAAACCGGTACAAATTCTAATATTGATGATAATAATATATTTTTATTTCCTTCATAATAATAATAATGATAATCATAATCCTAATGATGATAAAATACTAAAATGATAAGTTTATTACTAATAATAATATTATTAATACCTATCATAATAATAATAGTAATGTCTATAATACTTTCAAATATGATAACAAGTATGATACTAATAATAACAATAACAATAACAATCAAAACAATCACAATAATAATAATAATACTAATAATAATTAATATATAATAACAATAATAAAATTAGAAAAGAAAACTACCTAACATGAAAAGAGTTTCAAAAAAAAAAAAAGAAACTACCGTCCTCTGGACTCGATCTCGTGACCACATGCTCACACGCAAACACTCTCGACCATCCCACCAATTCTGATTCTCTGTACTAATATCGAATTTAAATTTTATATATAAACTGTTTTTCTTCTATTCCTCTTCTTCTCCACAAGTCTCATAGATTCAACAAAACATCAATAACCAAAAAAAAAAAAAAAAAAAAATCAGGGTTCCTTTTAAAGCTTCAAAACATTACAGAAAAAATAATAATTTGGGTTCTAAAATAAAAAAAAAAAACACTAAAGGCCTACTGCAGCGTCGGTTCTTGGAACAAAACAAAAAAAAATTGATTTCGTAATAGATAACATTATAGATAATGTTTATAACACGAAATAGTTTTCTAAACATGTATAAAAACTACTGGAATCGTCAATTTGATCAGAAACATATACACGAACGCGAATTTGTCTCAAAAACAATTGTTGACTTTTTTTAAACTAAACTTTGACTTCAAAATTCAAGATCGATATAAAGATTTGAGAGTTGAGATTTTGCAGATAGATTCAAAGAAAGATTTCTAACCTTTCTGCATTTTTAGATTTTGAAACTTTATTCGAAATTGAATTAAGAGAAAAAAAAATTGGAGCGTGCAGAGAAGAAGAAAAAAAAAATATCGCTGTGCTCTTTAATCCCATTGGATTTCCTTTTTATTTGATTTGCAATTATACATAATCATTTTGTAATAATAGAGATCAGTTGATAAAAAATGGAGAAAATGTCAACACAGGTTCACGAGTTTGGAGCAGGAAAGAAACAAAAAAAATAATAATAATAGAGATAAAGGATACAGAGGTCAAGCGTATAATATAGATCCCTACTGTTTTTTTTAATTAATAATAATAATATATAATAACAATACTATTAATATCTAATAATATTAATAAAATTAATAATAATGATAAATATAATATTAATGATAATAATAATTGTAAAAATGATAATAATAATAATAATAATAATAATACCATACTAATTATGATAATATTAATATTTTATCGATAATAATAATATTAGTATTAGTAATAATAATCTAATTTATACATCCAATTTCATCTTTATATGATATAAAGTGATATTATGAATACAAATATTGATATTTGACGATACAAATAACATTACTACAACAACTATATTTGTATTTAAATTTAATTTATTAATATCATCTATTATTATGTAATATTTAATAATTATGTAATATGTATTGTAACATATACTGAATATTATATATTTATGCATTTTAATATAAATATATTATAATATTTATTTACATACTAATTATATTATACTTATGTATGTAATTATGAAAAATATAAATGTTTTATATATGTAAGTATTATATATATTTATTAAAATAGTACATTATTTCATCATAGATATATTATAAATTTCTACATATACATAATATAATAATTATGTATAAAATCATATATATATAGTTATATTTATGTATATATGTATACTACCATATATATAAAATCATGTTTTAAATGTTGAGTAGATGATTAATTATGTATATTAAACAATTAACTACAAAGTATAACATTGTACATTTAATATTTTGATAACGTTGGTAAAATATGTTTGAATCATTTATATACAATATACTATATATATTCAAAATGAAAATCTTTAGTTATTAAATGTTATCTTTTATAATAACAAAATTACTTAATAGTTCATTAATACTAATATAATTAGTTTTATATATAATTATTTATATTTACATTCTTAGTTACAATTAAAGGTTCGTGAATCGTCGGAAATAGTTAAAGGTCAAATGTTATCATGAAATAGTTCAAACATAATGAGACTCGGTTTAATAGACTTTGCTTATCGAGTCGAATCATATAAGATTATGTTTAAATTTGGTCGGAAATTCCCGGGTCATCACAGTACCTACCCGTTAAAGAAATTTCGTCCCGAAATTTGAGTGAGGTCGTCATAGCTAACAATAAATATGTTTTCCTGACGAATATGAGTTGATAACTTGAGTTTTATCATCATTGAGTAATATGGATAAAAATAATTCAATTATTCGAAGAGTGCGAATGAAGCTATTCACAAAAGGATGAAATGAGAAACAAAGATTTGTTTTTAACTTTTGACGTAGTCAGGTTTGAATTTAGAAAATAAGGCGCGTCTTAACTTTTGACATTGCCTTGGTTGAATTCCGGAATTTAAGGGATTTAAAGAAAATCTTGAAGATCTATAAAATCTGATTCTTCGGGATTTATGGAAATTAAGATCTCTTTAATTAAATACGGTGATCTGCCCCAATTACTACGTCTGATATTTCCAGTATAAATTAAGCTCTTCCTTTCCATTATTCTCACCATTCTTATACTTTCTTTCTTAGTTCATACATCCAAAAGATTCTGAAAATGATTAATCCAGTTCTGATCCTTGTCCTCATCCTTACTATCGCAACAATCATTCTCCTTTTCCAACTTCCACCAGAGGAATCTGCTTTCTTCTACTTCGCCCTCGGGATTATAATGTTTTTAATTCTCCCGTGTCTTTATGTTGCGATAAACATTGATATACACGGTTTGTAATTTATGTGTTGTTATCGGACTTTATATTCTCCCTTATATTTCAAAGCTCTATGCTTTTGTTTTCTCTTCCCGACTTCAAGTCAAGCGAATAATGGTCCAGAATTTATAGATATAGAGTTTCGAATGATTATAATGTTCTAAGCATGAAGGAACGTGATAGCACGATTTGATTTTCAAATTTATCAACATCACGGAAGATAGAACCATCAAGAATACATTTTCTTGATTTGTTACGGAGTTAAGTAGGATGAAAGAGTTATGTAACATGGCACATGATGACGTTATGATCTGTGAATCATCACGTTTCATTTAGAAACTCAGCATGACTTACTGTAATATAATCACGTTGATCAAGTGTCATTATATTATACTAACTCATGCATCAGTTCCCATCATTACTACAATAACATTCATATTTTAAGCTTGAAAATTTACAGAATATAGAAACTAACAGTTTCTATATGATGTAATACTGATAGCACGAAAAGATTAATGATTTCAGATAAGAATAGTTATAAAAATATCTCCAGAAATATGGAGGATATTTATAATGAAAGGTACGATAATATCTCAGAATATCTAAGATCAGAGGATGATAGAAACTATTGTCTGCAAGGGTTTAGAGTAAGGAGCAAGTTATTCACTATAGACTTTAGCAGACATTGAATTATTTGGATTCTTTGAAGTCAAACTTATTCTTTGTGATTTATCCACGGCTTTCTTCATAGTTTCGCATAATCTGCTTTTTGGTACTATATTTTCTATTGAATGTTTCCAATATATTGATACACAGGAAGTACGAAGAGGTATATAATTTCGGACGAGAATATTTATGAAAATATCCTCAGAAATATCAAAGATATTGATGATGATATTTTGGAATTTCTAAGTTCGACGGTTGATGGAGAAAGATTTTCCGCAAGATTTTAACATGACTTCGGAGCAAGATATTCTCTAAAGATTTCAACGGATCCAGAATTACCCGAATCCTTTGAATATAGGATTTGGTCCTTGTATTTGTCCTTGGTCTCCTTCATGGGTAACTCAATCTGTTTTTCAATACCCAATTTTCTATCGAGCGTTCCTAACACTCCTTTCTTTATCATCAAACTTTTGTCCGTTTAGACCATCTACCATTTTTCTGTTTCCTCTGCATTTAATGCTATGATATCTGAATCATCGGTTATTAATCCGAGGTGGTTTCAGGAGAATTGTGTTTTTAGATGATTAAACGCTGATGGTAATATGATGGAATATGAAAGGTTACCTGGTAACAATAAAAGAGCACGCGTATATATAAACGTTATAATAAGGTTGTTTCGTACGAAAAGTCGAAGTTGACTTGTTGGAGTTGTGACAAAATTGGCTAATTTTGAAAAGGGATCGCAAAGTTGTTTTTGTTAATAAATGCCAAAGGATCTGACGCGGCTACGTGTTGAACTTTTACTCAATTGCCGAGAGTTTCTCAGGTGCATAACTATATGCATAAATCTTTCCTTCCGTAGATGAAGTGCGGTTGATTCATCCTATCGATTGAGGTGTTTTCAAGAATCATGAAAGGTTTGAACGCAGAATGTAATCGTGAAGATACAAATGAGGTTTAAGACGAAATCAAGTGGCAAACTTGAAGAATTGTTTAGTTTCATATGTTATATTCAATATTTTAATTCATTTTAATTGTCCAATGTTATTAGTCCACAGTCGATAGTCCACAGTTGACAGTGCAATCATTCATATATAGTTTAATATATAATATTTGAATTAATTAATACGTATCGTGACCCGTGTACATGTCTCAGACTCGATCACAACTCAAAGTATATATATTATTATAGAATCAACCTCAACCCTGTATAGAGAACTCGATCATTACTGCATATAGAGTGTCTATGGTGATTCCAAATAATATATATAGATGTGTCGATATGATATGTCAAAACCTTGTATACGTGTCCCGATATTTAAAGTGCGTAAAATAAATAACAGAAATTAAATGACGATAAATAAAGTGCGTAAAGTAAATAACAGAAATTAAATGACAATAAATAAAATTGCGAGAATATAAATTGCGATAAAATAAATTGCGATAAATAAATTGCGATAAATAAAATGTAATACGGAATTAACAGTTAGCTAGGATTTTGTTAGCGTGGTTTCTTAATAAAATTTAATATTGTTAATTAGTCTGTTTCTAATCAATTTTTATTGTGTCCATTATTTCTTCATTATGCCACTTGTTGGATTCTGATAGGTCAAAATTCAAATATGAAATTGAATTTGAATGAAAATAGTTATTCTTTGGTGAACGGATAAGTATCCCGGTGGTTGTAAATAGGATAGTGAATAACTGTTGAATCAGATTCGAAGAATATACAGTGTAACTTATTAATGTGAAATTTAAATATTCCTCGGGTATTACCTACCCGTTAAAATATTTTTATTATTAACAGTTTGTACAAAAGAATTTTTAATTACAATCTTTATGAAAACATATATACATATATATTTTCTTCAGATGTAATCATGAATTTAATGAGTTAACATGATATTAAACTCATTTAGTTTTCAGTTGGAACTAGAATAAATAATCTCTAAAACATTAGAGATTACATAATCACCATGTCGAACGAAGATAACTGATGTAGAATGTCATGTAGAATGATGATTATACTCGAGGTATAGATTGAGATGTTGAGGCATGTGATATTGAAATTTGGGTTGTTGGTGGTACCGTTGGTGCCGGTGATTTGGATGAAGCTGGTACGTTTTGCACCATATTTTCCAAGACTACAACTTATGCGCGAAGTTCGTTAACTTCTTCTATTACACCGGGATGATTGTCGGTTCGGACGAGCGGATGAATGAGGTTTAGAATCTGAGATAGTATATGATCGTGATGAGATACTTTGGAAATGAGAGAGAAAATGGTGTCTCGAACAGGTTCGCCGGTAAACGTTTTAGGTCCATTGTCAAGAGGTGAATTTGGTTAGTGGAAATGATCGCCTTCTTCGCGTTTCCATTGATTAAGTCGACTACGAACCCATCTCCAATTCATTCAGAATAGATGATGGCTAATTGATCGATTCATTCCGGTTACTCTGCTTTCGGAGCTCGAGTGGAAATCCATATCGAAATAGCTGTCGGAATAACTATCGAAATAGCTATCGAAATCAGATGGACTCGAACTGGTTGAGGGATTCATCTCGTACGATCAGATGAAGGATTTTCGATAAGAAATAGATTATAGGATGTAGATTAGTACCCTGCAATACATAATTTACATATGCATATATAATACTAAAATCCCATAAGCTACGGAGGAATCTACGGAAGCTGTCAGGCAAAGGTAACAATAACAGATACGCTAAGATATGAATTTAACTATACACTGTCTATGCAATAAAGGCAGTAAGACGTGTCTTAGACTTTAAGGATGATAAGTAAATAATTTTTCGACACTAAATGATAAGCAAAACTTTTGACATGCAAACACGGTCGAAGTCCAGACTCATTAATGCATTCTAACGACTATCAGTTAGACTCACTAATGCAAGACCTGGTTCGCTAAGACCACCGCTCTGATACCAACTGTGAAGACCCGTCCTAATCCATCCGGACGAAGTCCATATCGATTATAAACGATTCACAACAGTTGATTACATCGCGAGATACTTGACCTCTATATGATACATTTTACAAACATTGCATTCGTTTTTGAAAAGACAAACTTTCATTACATCGAAAGTTGACAGGCATGCATACCATTTCATAATATATCCAACTATAATTGACTTGATAATAATCTTGATGAACTCGACGACTCGAATGCAACGTCTTTTGAAATATGCCATGAATGACTCCAAGTAATATCTATAAAATGAGCAAATACACAGCGGAAGATTTCTTTCGTACCTGAGAATAAACATGCTTTAAAGTGTCAACCAAAAGGTTGGTGAGTTCATTAGTTTAACTTAAACAATCGTTTCCATCATTTTAATAGACCACAAGATTTCAGATTTCCATTTCTCATAAACATACGTCCCATGCATAGAGACAAAAATATCATTCATATGGATTGAACACCTGGTAACCGACATTAACAATATGCATATATAAGAATATCCCCATCATTCCGGGATCCTCCTTCGGACATGATATAAATTTCGAAGTACTAAAACATCCGGTACTTTGGATGGGGCTTGTTGGGCCCGATAGATCTATCTTTAGGATTCGCGTCAATTAGGGTGTCTGTTCCCTAATTCTTAGATTACCAGACTTAATAAAAAGGGGCATATTCGACTTCGATAATCCAACCATAGAATGTAGTTTCACGTACTTGTGTCAATTTCGTAAAACAGTTATAAAAGTTGCGCATGTATTCTCAGCCCAAAAATATAAAGGGTAAAAAGGCAAATGAAACTCACGATACTGTATTTTGTAGTAAAAATACATATGACGTCATTGAACAATGCAGGGTTGGCCTCGGATTCACGAACCTATATCAATTGTGTATATATTAATACGTATAATGTAAGTTACAAAATTTCATTTATTAATATGTATTATTTATATATTATAGTTTTGTAGAATTTATTCTAACCTTTATTTTAAAACGTATACTTATATTATATTTTAAGTTATATTTTATATATATATATATATATCGATTTTATGTATATATATCTATAATGATTTACGTTTATATAAATAGTGACATTAATATATTTATATACATATATTTGTGGTTAGTATTGTATTTATGAAATTTTATTAGTTTGTTATGTGAATTATTAATACAATCCTAGTATATACCATAAGTATATATATAGTGTACAAAAGATTTATTTGTTAAAATAATAATTTAGATAATAATGATTTACTAATAATAATAATAATTTTATTAATAATGATAATACTAATAGCAAAAAAAATGAAAATGATAACTGTTAATGATACTAATAATAATAACTCTAAAATAATATTAATACTAATACCATACTTATGTTAATAATAAGGGTTCTAATATTTATAAAATGATAAATGATAATCATAATAATACTAGTAAATATTAATGATGATACTGATAAATATGATATTATTAATTGTAAATGTACTGATGATACTATTATTTATAAACCGGTACAAATTCTAATATTGATGATAATAATATATTTTTATTTCCTTCATAATAATAATAATGATAATCATAATCCTAATGATGATAAAATACTAAAATGATAAGTTTATTACTAATAATAATATTATTAATACCTATCATAATAATAATAGTAATGTCTATAATACTTTCAAATATGATAACAAGTATGATACTAATAATAACAATAACAATAACAATCAAAACAATCACAATAATAATAATAATACTAATAATAATTAATATATAATAACAATAATAAAATTAGAAAAGAAAACTACCTAACATGAAAAGAGTTTCAAAAAAAAAAAAAGAAACTACCGTCCTCTGGACTCGATCTCGTGACCACATGCTCACACGCAAACACTCTCGACCATCCCACCAATTCTGATTCTCTGTACTAATATCGAATTTAAATTTTATATATAAACTGTTTTTCTTCTATTCCTCTTCTTCTCCACAAGTCTCATGGATTCAACAAAACATCAATAACCAAAAAAAAAAAAAAAAAAAAAAATCAGGGTTCCTTTTAAAGCTTCAAAACATTACAGAAAAAATAATAATTTGGGTTCTAAAATAAAAAAAAAAAACACTAAAGGCCTACTGCAGCGTCGGTTCTTGGAACAAAACAAAAAAAATTGATTTCGTAATAGATAACATTATAGATAATGTTTATAACACGAAATAGTTTTCTAAACATGTATAAAAACTACTGGAATCGTCAATTTGATCAGAAACATATACACGAACGCGAATTTGTCTCAAAAACAATTGTTGACTTTTTTTAAACTAAACTTTGACTTCAAAATTCAAGATCGATATAAAGATTTGAGAGTTGAGATTTTGCAGATAGATTCAAAGAAAGATTTCTAACCTTTCTGCATTTTTAGATTTTGAAACTTTATTCGAAATTGAATTAAGAGAAAAAAAAATTGGAGCGTGCAGAGAAGAAGAAAAAAAAAATATCGCTGTGCTCTTTAATCCCATTGGATTTCCTTTTTATTTGATTTGCAATTATACATAATCATTTTGTAATAATAGAGATCAGTTGATAAAAAATGGAGAAAATGTCAACACAGGTTCACGAGTTTGGAGCAGGAAAGAAACAAAAAAAATAATAATAATAGAGATAAAGGATACAGAGGTCAAGCGTATAATATAGATCCCTACTGTTTTTTTTAATTAATAATAATAATATATAATAACAATACTATTAATATCTAATAATATTAATAAAATTAATAATAATGATAAATATAATATTAATGATAATAATAATTGTAAAAATGATAATAATAATAATAATAATAATAATACCATACTAATTATGATAATATTAATATTTTATCGATAATAATAATATTAGTATTAGTAATAATAATCTAATTTATACATCCAATTTCATCTTTATATGATATAAAGTGATATTATGAATACAAATATTGATATTTGACGATACAAATAACATTACTACAACAACTATATTTGTATTTAAATTTAATTTATTAATATCATCTATTATTATGTAATATTTAATAATTATGTAATATGTATTGTAACATATACTGAATATTATATATTTATGCATTTTAATATAAATATATTATAATATTTATTTACATACTAATTATATTATACTTATGTATGTAATTATGAAAAATATAAATGTTTTATATATGTAAGTATTATATATATTTATTAAAATAGTACATTATTTCATCATAGATATATTATAAATTTCTACATATACATAATATAATAATTATGTATAAAATCATATATATATAGTTATATTTATGTATATATGTATACTACCATATATATAAAATCATGTTTTAAATGTTGAGTAGATGATTAATTATGTATATTAAACAATTAACTACAAAGTATAACATTGTACATTTAATATTTTGATAACGTTGGTAAAATATGTTTGAATCATTTATATACAATATACTATATATATTCAAAATGAAAATCTTTAGTTATTAAATGTTATCTTTTATAATAACAAAATTACTTAATAGTTCATTAATACTAATATAATTAGTTTTATATATAATTATTTATATTTACATTCTTAGTTACAATTAAAGGTTCGTGAATCGTCGGAAATAGTTAAAGGTCAAATGTTATCATGAAATAGTTCAAACATAATGAGACTCGGTTTAATAGACTTTACTTATCGAGTCGAATCATATAAGATTATGTTTAAATTTGGTCGGAAATTCCCGGGTCATCACAAATAGTACATACATCTAAAAGCTGTGTATTGTACGAGTACGAATATGGGTGCATACGAGTAGAATTGTTGATGAAACTGAACGAGGATGTAATTGTAAGCATTTTTGTTAAGTAGAAGTATTTTGATAAGTGTATTGAAGTCTTCCAAAAGTGTATAAATACATATTAAAACACTACATGTATATACATTTTAACTGAGTCGTTAAGTCATCGTTAGTCGTTACATGTAAGTGTTGTTTTGAAACCTTTAGGTTAACGATCTTGTTAAATGTTGTTAACCCAATGTTTATAATATCAAATGAGATTTTAAATTATTATATTATCATGATATTATCATGTATGAATATCTCTTAATATGATATATATACATTAAATGTCTTTACAACGATAATCGTTACATATATGTCTCGTTTAAAAATCATTAAGTTAGTAGTCTTGTTTTTACATATGTAGTTCATTGTTAATATACTTAATGATATGTTTACTTATCATAGTATCATATTAACTATATATATATATATATATATATATATATATATATATATCCATATATATGTCATCATATAGTTTTTACAAGTTTTAACATTCGTGAATCACCGGTCAACTTGGGTGGTCAATTGTCTATATGAAACATATTTCAATTAATCAAGTCTTAACAAGTTTGATTGCTTAACATGTTGGAAACATTTAATCATGTAAATATCAATCTCAATTAATATATATAAACATGTAAAAGTTCGGGTCACTACATAATACGCATATAGATATACATACAATCAACATACATTCTCTACAAGAGAATTCGGCTCCAACACCCTTAACCAAGGGTTTATACCAACCTCCAAAAAATGCCCATTTAGACACCTAAAGGGGACTTTACCAATTACCACTACGGGTGGTAATTTCGACCCATCCAACAAGTACAATTTAACTAAAATTATACTTGACACCATTTAAGCTAATATAGGTCTTAACAAAATTGCTTAACAACCAATTAATCCAAAATTAAAGTCATTACCAAATTTGACCCATCTCATTTCACCCGTTTTGACATAAGTCCCAAAAACATCTTTAATCACTAACGACTAGTGACTATAATTTCAAAACACCAATTAACACCTAAATCAAACATTTATATACTTGGTTTATCAAATCTTGACCTCATATCTTAGTTTGACTCCAAATCAAGGTTAACACCCATTTTAACCAACTAACATGTTCTTATGAACATCTAAGTCACCAATACATATACAATCTAGTAATTAACACCCAACCCAATGACAAATACTTCCAAATTTGTCATCTAACCCTATACCCACAATAATCGGGTTCACTTACACTAGCAATACAACAAAACCCCCAATTTCATGAGAAATGGGGTTTAGAACCCTAACAAGCTCAAACCCTACATGAACAAGAATCATAATAATTAAATTCGAGGTTAGAGCTTACCAACACTACCAAAATGTAGCCGTGAACGAAAGGAACAACTTTGACTCTCGAGCTTTGGTGACAACTTTGGGAGTGTTTTGTGTGGGTGAGAATGAGCTCCAATGGAGTTCTAGATCAGTTTTGATGATCCCAAACCGACCCCAAGTGAAAACACCAAAGTACCCCTTTTAATTTGAGTAAAATATAGCTGCTGGCCCGTCAGGCCTCTTGGACGGCGTCCAAAAAGCTTGGACGGCGTCCCAATGAACTGCGTCTGAAACTGAAACTTGTTTTGGTCATAACTTTCAAACCGTAACTCCGTTTTCGACGAATCAAATATTGTTGGAAACGTAATGACATTTACTATCCAATGGTAAGGTTTTAGAACCTCAACTCCAACTTTATTTGAGATCCAAATATACGCTTACATGCCTCATATTTCGAATGACGTTCGAAATAACGCGTAACTGAAAAACGGGTGTTACATGTGCATTTGCTCATTTTAAAGATATTACTTGGAGTCATTCATGGTAGATTTCAAAAGACGTTGCATTCAAGTCATTGAGTTCAACAAGATTACTAATAAGTCATTTATAGTTTGAATATATTATGAAAGGGTATGCATGCCTCTCAACTTTTGATGTAATGAAAGTTTGTCTTTAAAAACGAAAATGCAATGTTTATAAAATGTATCATATAGAGGTCAAATACCTCGCAATGTATCCATATGTTATTGTATTCGTCCTTATAGATTAGGACGGGTCGCTTCACCAGGGGTTGCCACCCCTTGGACCCCGCTATCGAGGCCGCTGCCCCCGAACCCCCGTCATAATTAAGATAAGTTCAAACAAGTGTGCACTCCACACTTTCCCAAACTTGTTCGATATTTATCAAGATTATATTGGTTAACAAATTAATCTCATTACACTTAAATCATATTGTTGACACAAATCACCAACACTATCAACCTTGAAGTACAAGCCTGAAAGCACAAAAAGGTTGAAATATGTGTTCTAGTTAGTGGATTTCAAGTCCTTGAATGTGAGGTAAAAAATCATTATTAAAGGAAACAACAAATGAAGTCAAAAATCAGTAAATTGTGTTTAAAACTACCATTAAAAAGAAGCAAAACGATTACAAATAAGCCAACCAAAATCATAAAAAAGGAAAGAAAGTGGAGTAGAAAGGAATTACAATATCAAAAAAACAACCCCACTACATCAAAAATTCACAGCAATCAAATAAACCTTATATAGCACAAACTATAAGCTACAAGAAGTTTGAATAGTTTGGATTATCAAACAACAAGGCTTTCTCAAAAATATTCTCCATTTAATTAAAAATAATTGATAGTTAACAAGGTTTTCTTGAAAAAGTCCCCTATTAATAGCCGTGTTTCTTGAAAAAAAAATCCTTAGACACCATAACTGAAAGAAAATGTTCCTTGAAAAATATTCTATTAGAGTGCTCCCAACCAAGACATGGTTTCTTCCAGGACTAACCAACCATTCAGCGTCACATCAGCACCTCCATCCCACTTCCTTACCAGGACTAAACACTCCCAACAATGACACTCCTCCCTCAAATAAATTGAACCCACTATATTAATAAAATAAATACATGTACAACTTCAAAAGCAAAAGGTACTTGTGATTATTGCATCTCCCTCGTACGCATCGTCCATAAATGTGCTAAAAAAGGACGAAAATGAGAACGAGTGAGCTAGGCGGCGGTCTGGGCGAAGGCTGGGCGGCCGTGGTGCCATCGGAGCCCAGCTGGGCGGCGGCCTGGGCTGGAGGTGGACGGGACCGTTGGGAGCTCCCTAAGAACCCATAATGAATAACAATGTTTTCTTGAAAAAAAAAAATATTCTCAAATACCTTAATGGAAAAGAATGTTTCTTTAAATGTTTCTTAAAAAAATAAAAATGCCTCATAACCCTAATCTTCTACAACTTGATGATGATTCAAGATTAACAATTTAGCACTGTAAAGAAACACAAAAAGATTAATATGCCATACGTAAATACAAAGAATTAAAAAAAGAAATAAAACCCTAAATTCGTGTATATCAGAAACGTACTTGATGAAACTGTTGTAACGACCAAAACCCTAAATTCTTGTGTATCATCATGAAATTGTTGTAATGAAATTTGCCTAAAGACCATGTTTATGATAAACTGGCGAAACTACTTAGGAGCAGAGGGGGCGGCCGCCCTCAGTGAAAAAAAATTTCAGTGTAAAAATTTTGAGTTTTTCGACTTTGCCCCCAGTTTTTTGCCCCAAAACCTTCAAATTTTATCCAAAATTCTCCAACTTTTACCCTCAAAACTTTCAAAATTTGCTCAAAAACCTTCATAATTTGTTTAAAAGCGTCAATTTTTTGCCCCCAAACCTCCATATTTTGTACAAAAAAAATTTCTACGGCTTAAATTTTTTTTTTTCCCCCAGTGAAAAAAACCTAGTTCCGCCACTAATGATAACGATTGAAAATTAAAGAAAGGAGGAAATTTAAGGCTTGAATTGATTATATCAGAAAACAAGATTGAAACCTAACAATGTAGTCTTAATGATGGAAACTTCTCCAATGCATTTTCTGGTGTTGGTGCCGGTAACATTGCAGAATTAGGGTAGAATGACGGAATTGGGAATTATTTACCTAACAAATTTGATCGAGGAGGGGAGAGAGTAATAAAAGCAAGGGAGGAGTGGTAACCATCACCGCCGGAGCCGGCGATGTAACATCCTTAGACGGGGCCTAGATGTAAGTTGACTCGGTTGCCCCTAGGCATAATTGTGTGGTGAATTATGCTTTTTTGTATTTAATTATTTAGTGTTATTTTATTATTTTTTTAAGACCAGTTTGTGACAAGGGTCACAGAACTGGTTCGTTTATTTAATTTGGACTGCGTTAGGATTGTCAAATTAAGTATGAAAGTTAACAGATTACTGATAAATACTCGTGTGTTGTGGGGTATGGGATTTTAACCCCAATTAAGTGTATAGTGTTGCCCTTCTTCTTCTCATTTCTCCATTTCACTAGAAATTTCCAAACAACCCGTACTTTCACCATCTCATTTCTTCTATCCCTAGATTTCTAATTTGTGTTCTAGAGCTCAAATCATTCATATCATGTTGTTGCTCATGATTTACTGAATCTATTGAGGTAAGAATCAAAGTGTTTCAAGCTCTAATCTTTGAGAAAATTGGTTTTTGTGTTAAGTTTATTGAAAGTGCAATTTGGGTCAAAATGATTGATTTTGATGTTGTTTGTGTCAAAATCTTGTGGGTTTATATTTACTGATGTATAGTGTACTTGATTTGGTCAGTTTTGAGGTAAGAAACGAGCTCTAGAGCAAGAATTGCCGAATTTTGAGTGAAACCCGTAGGTCTTTCAGCATCAACTGCTGAAGAACACACACGGTCGACTGTCTTAGACACTCGAATGTGTGACTTGGGACAATCGGTCGACTGAATGACTCCCTCGACCGTGTATGTTTGATTTCAGACTTGGTGAATTATACATAGTCAGTCGACCGAGTGAGAAGACACTCGACCGAGTGTCTTTGTGGGAAAAATATTTTACTAAGTGTTGATGCCTAGCCGTTATGCTGCCCGCGTGTCGTATAATCACCAGGATGTAAATTCTGAAAATGCATAAGTGTTTGGTTGACTTTTAGTGGCGCTTTTAATACTAATTTGTTGTGTTGCACTACTTAGTGCTAACGGACAGAAACTAACTTGATTTGCCTTATGTTCATGTGATAAGGATAAGGAAGCAGCTCAGTGATAGATTATCTGAGCTAGTTGCTGGTATTCTTTTGAAAGGACCCGTTATATACATTGTAAACGATTCACAATAGTTGATTACATCGCGAGGTATTTGACCTTTATATGATACATTTTACAAACATTGCATTCGTTTTTAAAAGATAAACTTTCTTTTCATCGAAAGTTGACAGCATGCATACCATTTCATAATACATCCAACTATAATTGACTTAATAATAATCTTGATGAACTCAACGACTCGAATGCAACGTCTTTCGAAATATGCCATGAATGACTCCAAGTAATAACCTTAAAATGAGCTAATGCACAGCGGAAGATTTCTTTAATACCTGAGAATAAAAATGCTTTAAAGTGTCAACCAAAAGGTTGGTGAGTTCATTAGTTTATCAAAATTAATCATTTCTAATAATATAATAGACCACAAGATACTGATATTTCGAAAACAATCTGTGCAGGTCTACTCACTGCTGTAAAAATCATTCATATGAAGAACACCGGAACCTTTCAAAACAAACTCACCAATGGTAGCTAATGCGTCGTGCAATGCAAAAATTTCTCACCGAGGGTAGCTAAAATGGTAGCTAATGCGTCGTGCAATGCAAAATCATCTCACCGTTACTAACTACTAAATCGAACCATTTCGGTAGCTAATGCGTCGTGCAATGCAAAATCATCTCACCGATAAACAATCTTACAACTGTAGCTAATGCATCGTGCAATGAATAAATTTCTCACCGAGGGTAGCTAAAATGGTAGTTAATGCGTAGTGCAATGCAAAATCATCTCACCGTTACTAACTACTAAATTGAACCATTTCGGTAGCTAATGCTTCGTGCAATGCAAAATCATCTCACTGATAAACAATCTTACCACGGTAGCTAATGCATCGTGCAATGCAAAAATTTCTCACCGAAGGTAGCTAAAATGGTAGCTAATGCGTCGTGCAATGCAAAATCATCTCACTGTTACTAACTACTAAATCGAACCATTTCGATAGCTAATGCATCGTGCAATGCAAAATCATCTCACCGATGGTCGATAATACAATCTTTATAAAAATCGAACCACTAAATCCAAATAATTCTATCATAGAATGTAGTTTTGAATACTTGTGTCTATTTCGTCAATCATTTATAAAAACAGTTCATGTATTCTTAGTTCAAAAATATATCTCAAAAGCATTTAATAAAACAGTTATAAAAACAGCGCATGTATTCTCAGTCCCAAAAATGTAAAGAGTGAAAGGGAATCAAATGAACTCACAATATTGTATTTCGTAGTAATTAAGCATATGATGGCATTGAATAAGTGTAACGTTGGCCTCGAATTCACGAACCTATATTAACTATATATATTTATATGTTGGTCAATATTTGTCTAACAATTTAGGTCAAGTCATAGTGAACCACAATCCTAATGCTCGAGACTAATATGCAAAAGTCAACAAAAGTCATCTTGACCAAAATGACTTCTAAAATCTATACATGATTAATATATAGTTTAAATATTGTCGTTTTATATATTTAAATTTTTTTAAAAAATTTTATTAGAGTAAATAATATAATTCATTTATTAATAAATAAAATTTTATATTAAAATTTATATAATAAAAGTATACTTTTATATATCTTAAGTAATAAAATTTATAAAGTTCATTTAATGTCATAAAAATAATATGATAGGTATTATTAATGTAATTATATTACACGTAGTAAAATATCTTTGTATTTCATATTTGTTTGATAAAATAATATCGATAATAACAATAGTAAGTAAAAGTTGTATTATTTTGTAATAATAATTATTATTATTCTACTAATAATAATAACAATATTTATATTTACTAAAAATGATATTATGATAAAATGATAATTTTATTAATAATAATACTAAAATGATAATAATAATGATATTTTATATTAACAATGATATTCCTATAAATAATAATTTTTTTGTAAAACTGATAATTTTAATATTAATAATACTGTTAATAATAATAATGATAAAAATAATGAAAATGATATTTTTATCTAAATCAATAACTCACAATATTTTTATTTCATCATGACACATATACTCATGGTTTCCTAATCGATTTGTTTAATAGTTTTTAATCCTCATTTATATTGCATTCGTAATAATGATAATAATCGCAATCATAATAATTAGATAATACTAATATTAGTTTTAAAGATAATAATACTAATAATAATAAATATTATGATAATATCAATGATAATACTAATAACTATTTTAATGATAATAATAATAATAATAATAATAATAATAATAATAATAATAATAATAATAATAATAATAATAATAATAATAGTAATAATAATAATAATAATACTAATTATAACCTTAACGATAACAACGATAGTAATAATAATAATAAAAATAACAATTTTTAATGATAATACCTTTTATTAATAACGATGATGATGATGATGATGATGATAATAATAATAATAATAATAATAATAATAATAATAATAATAATAATAATAATAATAATAATAATAATTATAATAATTATAATTATAACGACGATAGTAATAATAATCATTTTAACAATAAATATACTAAAAGTTATAATAATTCAGTTGACTATATCTTTTAATCCGTTCATCGAAACCATTCGATTTCTAAATTAAAAGTTATTGATTTTTCGTTAGCTTTCTAACGACATGCATATCCTATACCTTATCTCAGTAGCATATGTATCTATTTTAGGATTCAACATAACCTACCTATCGACAATATCAAACGTACAAGCATGCATATCCTATATACTCGAGCACTAGTCAGGGATATACTAATAATATATAAAAGTTAAGTTATGAGTGCTCACGTATCAATATTGTGAATCAATATTGTAGAAAAGGTACGTAGATGCAACGGAGATGATAAACACTAAATTGACCTCACGAGTATACCCCTGATCCATACCCATAACCTCCATAGCTATAGCCCATAATTTCCTTAGCTCTATTCCACTCGAAAAACTTATTTTGAGATCACGCGAGCAGAACCTCGTCATAGTATTTTATGTATAATACTTAATAATAATAATCCTAATAATACTAATATTAATAAGATTAATAATATTATTAATCTTTTATAATAATAATATAAATTATAATATAGATATAGATAACAGAGGGAGTAATATATCGGTATGTGTATGTGTGTTGTGCAAAATGAAAACGTTCGACTTATAAGGACTTGGCACACCAAACATCACCATGTGATCGCATGGGTTCAAAGGAGGTTGGCCATGCGATCGCATGGCCCTAACTTCCAGCTCATATCCACGATCAAAATGCTGCCGACACTTTTTAATATATAATTTTTATTTATTTATTATTTGTATAATTTATTATATAATATATTATATTCACGTGCCTAGTTAAATTGTAATTTTCGTTCCGATGTCTCGTACGTTGTCACTCGACTTATGTTCCGGTTTCGGTTTCTCGAATGCATGATCGTACGCTTAGAAAACTAACACTTTACGTTACGTGACGTGTACCTTTAACAATAATTAGACTAAATCATCGATAGACTATTTTATCCAAAGTATAATCTCTTCATTTGAGTGTTGTGGTCATTTGCTTCTGTAAATAAATGTTTCGTAGTATATTTAATAATATTATTTTAAATCAAAACGTTTTATGAGTAAGTAAATATTATATTTGTAAAACATAAATACCTTTTCATTTAGGAATGTAACTTATATGTAATAGAAATATTTATTTAGTCTTTCAAAAATTATTTATATTTCAAAGTAAACTTTAAAATCATTTACATATTAGAAGATATTGTATCATATAACGTTTACATTTTAAAACTTAAATAGATATGGTTCATTTAGGTACTAGCATTTATATCATCAATCGCATCACTAAGCGAGTGTTACTATCGTGTACTTAACTGATTTGAAAACATATATATTTAATGAACACATTTTAAATATACGTTGCAAGTTATTTATATATTTAGTTCTAACAAATAACATTTCAACTTATTGTATCTATTCAAATTCATTTCTTAAAAGATTTCATCTATGTCATATTACGTTTTCAATATTATGAAAACTAATAATTATCTTATCAAAAGACACGAGGCAATCATTGTGTTGAAAGTTAATCTCTACTAACCTTTATCCAGTTATCGTTAATTGACCTATTTGTTCTTACGTGTAATCACTTTACCAATTATTCCGAATACCGTTAAAAAGGAAAGATTTTTCAAATCAATGTGGACCTCTCAACAGAGACTCGTAATCATAATTCAATGTTTCTGATAATTCAATCATTTGATCTTATCTTTTAATTTCGTCGATAATCATATTGAAACAAATACGTTCATGTAAAGCATTATATGTTTAAATACTTTGTTGACATTCTCAAGTCATAATCTGTACATATATATATATATATATATATATATATATATATATATATATATATATATATATATATATATATATATATATATATATATATATATATATATATATATATATATTATCATATCTATTTATATAATGGTTCGTGAATCGTCGAAATTTGGCCGAGGTTAAATGAATGTATGAACATAGTTTAAAATTCTTGAGATTTAACTTAACAAACTTTGCTTATCGTGTCGGAAACATATAAAGATCAAAGTTTAAATTGGTCGGAAATTTTCGGGTTGTCACATCTTTAACGACCTGTCAAAGTACACTTGACGACCATCGTTATCTTGGTCCCACAACTTGATCATAACTCTAAATGAATTTAATAAATAATCTTGCATTCTTTATTTAAAAATGATTTCCTATAAAGGAAACCTACCAAAATATGTATGTTTAGAAAAACCATACATAAATACTTAACCAAAAGTTGACCAAGACAAAGTCAACAAATACCCACAATTTAATAAAATGAAATAGAATGCAATTTAATGTTTAACAAAAGCTGCCATCAAAAATATGCAGACTCTCTAAGCACAACGGAAGCAATCAATCATGAACCTGAGAATAAAACATGCGAATAAACTGTCAACAAAAATGTTGAGTGAATTATAGGTTTAATATTGCAAACAATATTTAAATTAAACCATAAAAATTTATGTTTGTAAACATAAAAATTCATTTTGGACCACAAAATTATATGCTCGAAAACATATAATAATATTATTCCATTAACTTGTGAGCCACCTGGTAATCACTTAACCATTTACATACCCTTACCAAATAATAATATACACTGAATATGTGTATCTTCAAAAATAACGAAGTACTAATACATTCCGCTTATAAACTGCTAGCGCGACTAGCACGAAGTGGGGCTGTCAGGCTCGATAGATCTATCCATAGGATTCGCGTTCACCAGTAGAAACCAGTGATTACAATTACCAGATTAGGGAATATTTTCGTTCGACTCACAATGAATAATTTAAACCAACTACCACTTGTGTCCAATATGAAAAATAAAATGCATGTGTTCTCATCCCAAAAGATATAAAATAGAAAAATGGAACTATAACTCACCTTAACGTAAATGAAGCAACAACACAGACTTGCGAACAGCAAATGATAAAGTGATCAAGAATGATCACAACGCCCACCTATAAATAAAGCATGTCGATATAAATAACTAACTTGGGTCAAGTCTTAGTATGATAGCTATAATACTTGTTGCAAATAAGCATAGAACAACACTCGGTATGTTTCGGTAAGATCAGGACAGCGTATAACACGTACTTTCTATTTTTAAAAAGTTTCTATTTTTGGAAAGTTTCTATTTTTGGAAAGTTTTTAACTTAAGAAAGTTTCCTTAATTAGAAAGTCAACAAAAGTCAACTGAAAGTCAAAGTCAATGTAATGAACGATGCTAAGTTCTTCTGACAATTTCAAACGATAAGCCACGGGTCCAACTCTCTCAGTGATCTCAAACGGTCCGACAAACGAGGACTTAACTTTCCCCCTCTTACCAAAACGTAGCACACCTTTCCAAGGTGATACCTTCAACACAACACGGTCACCGACCTGAAATTCTAAATCTTTTCTTCAAACATCAGCATAAATCTTTTGCCGACTCCTGACGGTTCTTAACCTTTCTTTAATCTGTACGATCTTCTCGGTAGTCTCATGAATAATTTCTGGGCCTGTGAGTTGAGCATCCCCAACCTCATTCCAACAGATAGGAGACCTACACTTTCTACCATATAGAACTTCAAATGGTGCGGCTTTAATACTTGCATGATAGCTGTTATTATAAGAAAATTCAGCCAGCGGCAAATATCTATCCCAACCATTACCAAAATCAATAAAGCATGCTCGTAACATGTCTTCTAACGTTTGAATGGTCCTTTCACTCTGTCCATCAGACTGCGGATGATAAGCGGTGCTCATATCCAGCTTTGTTCCCAAAGCTTCCTGTAAGGATTACCAAAACCTCGATGTGAATCGACTGTCTTGGTCTGAAATAATATATACAAGAACATCATGTCTTGAAACAATTTCCTTCAAATACAAACGAGTAAGCTTCTCCATCGAATCTGTTTCCTTAATCGGCACGAAATGAGCTGACTTTGTGAGTCGGTCAACAATAACCCAAATGATATCATAACCACCCACTACTCTCGATAACTTCGTAATAAAATCCATCGTAATACCTTCCCACTTCCACTCAGGAATTTCAGGTTGCACCAAAAGTCCGGACGGTTTCTGATGTTCAGTTTTCACCTTAGCATGGTTTAAACACTTAGCCACATACGTAGCCACATTAGCTTTCAAATTAGGCCACCAATACAGCTCCTTAAGATCATGATACATCTTCCCTGAACCAGGGTGAATAGAGTGCCTAGACTTATGAGCTTCATCTAAAACAAGCTGTCGAAAATTATCAAATTTCGGAACCCAAAGACGTCCTACAAAATACTGTGTACCACCTGCTCGTACCTCAAATTGCTTACCCAAGCCTCTGACCTTATTGTTCGCAAAATTTTCCTCCTTCAGGACTTCTTGTTGAGCCACAATAATCTGCCTTGCGAGGTTTGTTCGAATGGTCGTACTCAAGGCTCTAAATCTACGAGGTTTAACTCTCTCTTTTCGACTTAAAGCATCGGCCACAACATTGGCCCTTCTCGGATGATAAAGGAGTTCACAATCATAATCGTTCAATAACTCAATCCATCTTCGTTATCTCATATTTAGCTGTTTTTGATCAAGAATATGTTGAAGACTTTTGTGATCAGTGTACACTGTACTTTTGACCCCATATAGGTAATGTATCCAAATATTAAGTGCAAAAACAACAGCTCCCAATTCTAAATCATGGGTTGTATGATTCTGTTCATGAATCTTCAACTGACGTGACGCGTAAGCAATGACTTTCTTTTGCTGCATCAAAACGCAACCAAAGCCCTAACGTGAAGCATCACAATAGACAAAAAAATCGTCATTACCCTCAGGTAGTGATAATATCGGAGCAGAAGTTAACTTCTTATTCAGAGTTTTAAAAACAGCCTCTTGTTCATCCTTCCACTCATATTTCTTCCCCTTGTGCGTTAAAGTAATCAGAGGTTTCGCTACTCGAGAGAAATCTTAAATGAACCTTCTATAATAGTCTACCAAACCTAGAAATTGATGAATCTGAGTAGGAGTCTTTGGAATTTCCCACTTCTCAATTGCCTCAATCTTGGCAGGATCAACTTGAATTCCCGGTTTACTAAAAACGTGCCCAAGGAATTGAATTTCTTTTAGCCAGAATGCACACTTTGAAAATTTAGCGTATAGCTCTTCGTGTTCTTGATCACTCTTGAAATAGATAAGAATATCATCAATGAAAACGATAACGAACTTGTACAGATAAGGCCTACACACACGGTTCAAGAGGTCCATGAACACTACAGGTGCATTAGTCAATCCGAACGGCATAACTAGAATTTCGTAGTGACCATAACGGGTACGGAAAGCGGTTTTTAGAATATAAATTTCTTTAACGCGCAAATGGTGATAACCAGCACAGAGATCTATCTTAGAATAAATGGACGAACCTTGAAGCTGATCGAACAGATCATTAATTCTCGGAAGAGGGTAATGATTCTTAATAGTAAGCTTGTTTAACTCACGATAGTCTATACACAATCGAAACGAACCATCTTTCTTCTTAACAAACAAAACAGGAGCTCCCAGAGGGGACGAACTATGACGAATGAGGTATAGTTGCAACCAACAAAGGAAGAAATATATAGAGTAACCATATCAGTGGTATAAATATTTAAGGCAATTCCTTCAAAGGAGATAACGAGGATCATGGACTTTAACGTAAATTTTCAATACATTTTCAAAAGGAAGATGTACGAAAGGTGTGATCTTTCAACGAGAGTGAACTTCCTTGCACAATGAGCAAGGAAAACTAGGATTCATCCTTATTCTTAAATTTATGTGCGGATGAACAGAAACGCGAATCATGGGTTATAAAGAATAGTCGACTCCAGGTGAGATGAATCTCCAAAAATGATTTCGTGCACCTCAAAGTATTGAATCATAGGGTTGATTTTTACGAGGGTGTTGCGGTTAGCCATGAATATCGTGAGTACAAATTTCTCAAATGGTCTAGTGTAATATCTATCTATGATACCAACTATAACAACAGTTGGGGTAGAAACCCACCCAGTGCCTTTTCTACAATAGAGTGACCACCGAGTGTACCTCAGAAAATTGATTTATCGGTCCGCGTTTCGGCCATGTCCAACCATAAGAGGGAAAAATTTTATGAGCGCAAAGACTTCCCAACAAATTTTATAAAACCGCCGTCCAAAGTGACGTAAAAGTTTTTATCAATGAAGTTAATGGTAAGTTACATCCTTAAACACAGGACGAGAAGAACTGTGACCCAAACACATTGTAGAGTAATTACGAAAATTTTAATATAGTCAATCAATGAAGTTTTGAAAAAGCTCTAAACGTTTGATGTGTCAACATAAATGGAACGAAGTCCTTAGTTAATTTAGAAGTATGTACAACGTGTACCATTTTATATAAAACAACTTGACTTAATTAAACAACTCAATAAAGGAGTGGCTTTAGAATAATTTTGAAGGTATAATTTAGAATGTACTAACCAAAATAAGTTAAGGTAAATTTATTTATTTGATTTTATACGTACATATGTGATTTTGTAAATTGCATACGTGATAGAAAATCTTACTACTTCTATTTGTCCATAAATCTCATGAGGACCGCCCAATTAAACAAATGTGTAAAAATTCCGATGATAAGCAGGGTATTCGTATTTCAGAGGTTACGAGTTATGGTAAGATTATGGAAGATCGAGTGAAGGACTTGAATCGTCATGCAACATTTGATCAACAGATGTTACGAGGTAATGAAAACAAATGAATTAAATGTTGTTTTGACTATTATCAGGAGGTAAGTCCTTGGGCCAAAACCATTCTCTAGCGAAGTTGTTGCTAACAAGCGAGGTATGAAAGATAGAGCATGAGATAGTTAGTTTGGTTAAAACAAGCTTCTCGTATATCAACAAACAATATAATGAGTATTTTTCCCTACCAATGTAGTACCTTGGAATTTCTGAATGAGCGGTGTAAAACTTTTCTTTGACTCGCTGTCTATCCCTCATGTCACAATATTGGAATTTCTTTATGAATTACCGTAATATAATCACGTTGGTCTGATGTCATTATATTATACTAATTCATAGTTCAATTCCAATATCACTACATGAGGTCAGGACACGCGATCAACCTCGAATTTCCACACAATTTCTCTAAAATGATTTCTTAAACAATGTGCTAAGGATAGCACCAGAGACAAAAACATCAAAAGTAATGAATAAGAGTAACGATGACACAAAAATGTATTTGGAGTATCAAGAATCTTTAAATGTCAAGAATGACATTTTCGGTTCGTAACCCAAAGCATAAAGGCACAACGGCACAAAGGCACGTAATATAACAAGAATGTTATATACCTAAACATAATAGCTGACATTGAAATGCTGAGCCTTTAGTAGTCAAGAATGACATCTCGCGTAATATAACTCAACGTCAAACACATAACCATACTAGATGACATAGAAATGTCGAGAATTCCAGAAGTCAAGAATAACACCCCTCGGTTTCACTAACCGAGATGTTCTTATAAAAGATAAACTCTCGTGCATCGGAGGATATATTTAAATCGAAATGGAAGTTCCTCCAGTAATCAGAACATAAGGAGGAGATGTACGTATATGAAAACAATATACATACCAATACGATACAAATAATCACATATAATAATACATTATAGGCCGGGCTGTAGACTAGACTCACTAATGCACCCTATTGACTCGGGTAACGACATCAATGCAGCCTAATTCCCTACAACTAAGGCTCTGATACCAACTTTAACGACCCGTCAAAGTACACTTGACGACCATCGTTATCTTGGTCTCACAGCTTGATCATAACTCTAAATGAATTTAATAAATAACCTTGCATTCTTTATTTAAAAATGATTTCCTATAACAGAAACCTACCAAAATATGTAAGTTTAGAAAAACCATACATAAATAATTAACCAAAAGTTGACCAAGACAAAGTCAACAAACACCCACAATTTAATATAATGAAATAGAATGCAAGTTAATGTTTAACAAAAGCTGCCATCAAAAATATGCAGACTCTCTAAGTACAGCGAAAGCAATCAATCATGAACCTGAGAATAAAACATGCGAGTAAACTGTCAACAAAAATGTTGAGTGAATTATAGGTTTAATATTACAAACAATATTTAAATTAAACCATAAAAATTTATGTTTGAAAACATAAAAACTCATTTTGGACCACAAAATTATATGCTCGAAAACATATAAAAATATTATTCCATTAACCAGTGAGCCAGCTGGTAATCACTTAACCATTTCCATACCCTTACCAAACAATAATATACACTGAATATGTGTATCTTCAAAACAAACGAAGTACTAATGCATTCCGCTTATAAACTGCTAGCGCGACTAGCACGACTAGCACGAAATGGGGCTGTCAGGCCCGATAGATCTATCTATAGGATTCGTGTTCACCAGTAGAAACCAGTGATTACAATTACCAGATTAGGGAATATTTTCGTTCGACTCACAATGAATAATTTAAACCAACTACCACTTGTGTCCAATATGAAAAAATAAAATGCATGTATTCTCATCCCAAAAGATATAAAATAAAAAAATGGGACTATAACTCACCTTAACGTAAATGAAGCAACAACACAGAAATGCGAACAGAAAATGATAAAGTGATCAAGAATGATCACAACGCCCACCTATAAATAAAGCAGGTCGATATAAATAACTAACTTAGGTTAAGTCTTAGTATGATAGCTATAGTAATTGTTGCAAATTAGCATAGAACAACACTCGGTATGTTTCGCTAAGATCAGGACAGCGTATAACACGTACTTTCTTTTTTAGAAAGTTTCTATTTTTGGAAAGTTTCTATTTTTGCAAAGTTTCTATTTTTAGAAAGTTTCTATTTTTTAGAAAGTTTTTAACTTAAGAAAGTTTCCTTAATTAGAAAGTCAACAAAAGTCAACTGAAAGTCAAAGTCAACCGAAAGTCAACTCAAAAGTCAACATTGGTCAAACTTAGTCAACATCGAATTTTAAAGTGTATATTATATTAATAATATAAGTTATAATGCTATTTAAAGTCATATATGTATAATCATGTCATATCATGAGTTTAATTAAATTAAATTGAATTATTAAGTTAACATAAGTTTAAATGATATAATTAATATAACATAAGTATTTAATTAATTAATTAAATATTAATCATAACTAAGTATTATTAATTAATAATAAATTTTTAATCATATCATCATAACTATTATTAATTAATAATGAATTATTAATCCTATCATAAGTATTTTAATATAATTATTAAACCATAAGTATTTAATAATTAAACTATATTATAATTAAATAATAACTAAGTCTTATAATAAATAAATAAATAAATAAATAATCCTTATTATAAGTCTTGGTATAATAATCTCATAACATAAGTTTAATACTTTTCATAAGTATTTTCATTAATAATAAAATGTATTGTTAATCATAAGTTTAATTAAATGAATAATTAAATCATAAGCAATTATTAAATGATATAATAAATATATATCATAAGTCTTAATTAAAATTAATTACTTTTATATCATAAGTAATTTAATTATAATGCCAAACATTATTTATAACATAAGGTTCAATTTTATAACCATAAGTTTAATTAAACGTTCGTCGGGTCATAACTTGAGCCTCGGGTGTCGGTTTATGACGAATTTTATATATATCCTCGTCTAACCAACCAACCTAACACCTTAGTGAGTTCAAGAACACCCTAAAATCAGTTCATAAGTCGTGACCAATAGCCATTAGCCAAACATATTCATTAATCCGTTTTAAATCTTGTTTTAACATTTTCGGGTGATCCGTGGCTCGGATTTCGATGACCCGAACATGAATGTTCATCAAATCATCAATCCTAACCCAATGGTACACCCTAGAGATTCCAAAGATGGTCACAAAGTCGGACCCCAACTGATCAAAGTCGTTTTTACCATTTAATTTCATCAAAACCCTAAATCGGGCATAACTTTTGATCTGAAACTCAAAAAAACATGAATCCAAAGCCTAAAATTATTGTCTAAATTATTGTCTTGATGAGAGGAACTCATCTATACACTTTATTTAATCAAAAACACAAGTTAATTTTACTGATTTTAATAAAATAGCTGCTATCCACTTTTAATCATACCGAAAACAAACATAAACAAGCATTTCTACGCATCAATTCAACAATACAACAACATACAATTACTATAGCATCAAAATAAGATCATAATCAATAAAAATAAGTATAAATGAAAAAGCTAGGGTTAGGGTTTATACCCTAATAAAGAATCGAGAAGAAGAGGATGAAAGAACGCGAAAATAGCAACCAGATTATGTAACAAGCCTTGAGAAATGATGAAGAATTGTATGTGTAGTGACCTGAACTTTTACATGTTTATATATATTAAATGAAATTGTTATTTACATTATTAAGTATTTCCAACATGTTAAGCAATCAAACTTGTTAAGACTTGATTAATTGAAATAGGTTTCATATAGACAATTGACCACCCAAGTTGACCGGTGATTCACGAACGTTAAAACTTGTAAAAACTATATGATGACATATATATAATTATATATATATAGTTAACATGATATTATGATAAGTAAGTATCTCATTAGGTATTTTAACAATGAGTTATATACATAAAATTGAGTTTATTGAATTAAGAAACTCGAAACGATATATATAACGATTATCGTTATAACAACGTCTTACTAATTACATATGAATCATATTAAGATATTGTTACACTATGTTTAATCATGATAAATGATAAGTAAACACGTCATTATGTATATTAACAATGAACTACATATGTAAAAACAAGACTACTAACTTAATGATTTCGAAACGAGACATATATGTAACGATTATCGTTGTAACAACATTTAACTGTATATATATCATACTAAGATATATTGATATATCATAATAACATGATAATGTAATAATTTAACTTCTCTTTAGATATAATAAACAATGGGTTAACAACATTTATCAAGATCGTTAACCTAAAGGTTTCAAAACAACATTTACATGTAACGACTAACGATGACTTAACGACTCAGTTAAAATGTATATACATGTAGTGTTTTAATATGTATTCATACACTTTTGAAAGACTTCAAGACACTTATCAAAATACTTCTACTTAACAAAAATGCTTACAATTACATCCTCGTTCAGTTTCATCAACAATTCTACTCGTATGCACCCGTATTCGTACTCGTACAATACACAGCTTCTAAATGTATGTACTATTGGTATATACACTCCAATGATCAGCTTTTAGCAGCCCATGTAAGTCACCTAACACATGTGGGAACCATCATTTGGAAACTAGCATGAAATATCTCATAAAATTACAAAAATATTAGTAATCATTCATGACTTATTTACATGTAAACAAAATTACACACCCTTTATATCTAATCCATATACCAATGACCAAAAATACCTACAAACACTTTTATTCTTCAATTTTCTTCATCTAATTGATCTCTCTCAAGTTCTATCTTCAAGTTCTAAGTGTTCTTCATAAATTCTATAAGTTCTAGTTTCATAAAATCAAGAATACTTCCAAGTTTACTAGCTCACTTCCAATCTTGTAAAGTGATCATCCAACCTCAAGAAATCCTTGTTGTTTACAGTAAGATATCATTCTAAATCAAGGTAATACTCATATACAAACTTTGATTCAATTCCTATAACTATAACTATCTTAATTCGAGTGATAATCTTACTTGAACTTGTTTTCGTGTCATGATTCTACTTCAAGAACTTTCAAGCCATCCAAGATCCTTTGAAGCTAGATCATTTCTTGTCACTTCCAGTAGGTTTACCTACTAAACTTGAGATAGTAATGATGTTCATAACATCATTCGATTCATACATATAAAACTATCTTATTCGAAGATTTGAACATGTAATCACTAGAACATAGTTTAGTTAATTCTAAACTTGTTCGCAAATAAAAGTTAATCCTTCTAACTTTACTTTTAAAATCTACTAAACACATGTTCTATATCTATATGATATGCTAACTTAATGATTTAAAACCGGAAAACACGAAAAACACCGTAAAATCGGATATACGCCATCGTAGTAACACAGCGGGCTGTTTTGGGTTAGTTAATTAAAAACTATGATAAACTTTGATTTAAAAGTTGTTCTCCTGGGAAAATTATTTTTCTTATGAACATGAAACTATATCCAAAAATCATGGTTAAACTCAAAGTGGAAGGATGTTTTCCAAAATGGTCATCTAGACGTCGTTCTTTCGACTGAAATGACTACCTTTATAAAAACGACTTGTAACTTATATTTCCGACTATAAACCTATACTTTTTATGTTTAGATTCATAAAATAGAGTTCAATATGAAACCATAGCAATTTGATTCACTCAAATCGGATTTAAAACGAAAAAGTTATAGGTAAAACAAGATTGGATATTTTTGATTGTTGTAGCTACGAGAAATATTGTAACAATTCTATACAAATCATATCCTAACTAACTTATTTTGTATTATACATGTATTCTAATATATTATGTAATCTTGGGATACCATAGACACGTATGCAAATGTTTTGACATATCATATCGACCCATGTATATATATTATTTGGAACAACCATAGACACTCTATATGCAGTAATGTTGGAGTTAGCTATACAGGGTTGAGGTTGATTCCAAAAATATATATACTTTGAGTTGTGATCTAGCCTGAGACGTGTATACACTGGGTCGTGGATTGATTCAAGATAATATATATCGATTTATTTTTGTACATCTAACTGTGGACAACTAGTTGTAGGTTACTAACGAGGACAGCTGACTTAATAAATTTAAAACAGTAAAACGTATTAAAAATGTTGTAAATATATTTTGAACATACTTTGATATATATGTACATATTTTATATAGGTTCGTGAATCGACCAGTGGCCAAGTCTTACTTCCCGACGAAGTAAAAATCTGTGAAAGTGAGTTATAGTCCCACTTTTAAAATCTAATATTTTTGGGATGAGAATACATGCAGGTTTATAAATGTTTTACAAAATAGACACAAGTACATGAAACTACTTTCTATGGTTGAATGATCGAAGCCGAATATGTCCCTTTTTGCTTGATAGCCTAAGAATTAGGGAACATCACTAATTTTGAGAATTAGTGCACGCCTAATTGACGCGAATCCTAATGATAGATCTATTGGGCCTAACAAACCCCATCTAAAGTACCGGATGCTTTAGTACTTCGAGTTTTATTTCATGTCCGATGGATGTCCCGGAATGATGGGGATATTCTTATATGCATCTTGTTAATGTCGGTTACCAGGTGTTCACCATATGAATGTTTTTTATCTCTATTTATGGGATGTATATTGAAATATGAAATCTTGTGGTCTATTATTATGATTTGATAATATATATAGGTTAAACCTATAACTCACCAACATTTTTATTGAAGTTTTAAACATGTTTATTCCCAGGTGATTATTAAGAGCTTCCGCTGTTGCATACTAAAATAAGGACAAGATTTGGAGTCCATGCTTGTATGATATTATGTAAAAACTGCATTCAAGAAACTTATTTTTGATGTAATATATTCTTATTGTAAACCATTATGTAATGGTCGTGTGTAAACGGTATATTTTATATTATCATTATTTGATAATCTACGTAATGCTTTTTAAACCTTTATAGATAAAATAAAGGTTATGGTTATTTTAAAAATGAATGCAGTATTTGAAAAACGTCTCATATAGAGGTCAAAACCTCGCGACGAAATCAATTAATATGGAACGTTTATAATCAATATGAACGGGACATTTCAGTATGCTTGATGTTGGTGGCTGAAAATGATGATGAATATGATGAAGAAGTCGGCCAAGGTGAGGGGAGAGGGAAAAGAGAGGAGTTTCTAGGTTTAGGTTTTTAGAAATGAGGTAAAATGGAATGTAAGTAGTGTAAAAGCAAAAAAACAAAACAAAAAGAGTGGGCTAAGGTGAGGGTTTTAGCCAAAATAATGAGGGAGTGGGCTCCCTTAAAGCCCAAATTTAAATATTGTTCAATAGCTTGTGGCCCGAACACCCGAACGAAACCCGAAACGCGAAAACACCGCTACGCGATTAAATATTCGGAAAGAACACGCACGCGCGAAAAATAAAATATATATTAATATTATATATATTAATATGATAAAAAAATATCATAATAAAAATAATTTGGATTTAAAAATCTCAAAAGTCTAACCGTTGGTTTGAAAACCGAAATGATTCGCCGGATAGAAATCCACGACACGTAGAAACGTACAGATTTAAATACGAATACAAATATTCATATAACACACAATAAATAATATATTATTACTAAAATAATAATATAAGTCATAGAAATGACGTGTCACGAATAACAATTAACGGGCATTAATTAATAAACTGTAAAAGATAACGAAAAAAGTAGGGTCGTGACATATTCGGTGAGTGGGTCTATCTCCGGATAGAGTATTAAGTATCTGACACGCTACTTGTTCAAACTCATTATTATTATTATTATGTTTATCCTCAGTATGATTACCATGTGTAGTTAGATATTGTCATGCTAGTTAGGACGGTTGCATGATTGATTATCTGTGATCTTATGTGCGCATTGTTAGTTGGACACCAACCGAGGCGGCAAGGTTGGGAACCCACCGAGGCGGCAAGGTAGGGTTTGTCTGAGGTCGACCGTGGTAACCTGGTTGGGTCATGATGTTACTGATTTTTTAGTATAGCATAGAAGGACACATGTGTTGCGTCTGGGCGGTTATGTAGTGGATTCAGTAAAGCGGACTATCGGTAGACTGTAGCCTGATCAGCTAAGTCGTGTGCTCGTACAAGCTGCCATTTCTCATATTGTTAGTTGTTGTTATATGCTAGTTCAGGATGTTAGCATATTTGTGACCTTTGCATGTTCAGATGCTTATGCTTGATCTGTTAGATAGTATTCATTCACTTAGCAATTGTGCTAATTCCCTCACATTTCCATCCCTTACAATTTTAGGTACTGCTGATTAGGACGGGTGTTGCGGACGGGTTAGAAGACATGTTTGACTATGAGTTAAACTCTGATGTTTTATATTTTAATGATGTTCTCACGTAACACCGTTGTTGTATAAAGTTGATTTGTAAACAATGTTATGTAAACATTAACTAAGGCTGATTTGGTAATTAAGCATTTACATCCGTTGTGTTTAAAATAACAATCAGGGTGTTACAACTTGGTATCAGAGCGTGGTTTAGCAGCAAGTACGTGCGCATATTCATTCCTAAACCCTGAGTTAAGTCAAACATCTCCGTGGGGTGGGTCTAAGTGAATATAGGATGTTGTACATTTTAGTGTTTAGTAACTAACAGTTATTCACTAAGTTTTTGTGCGAGTGTTTTGTAGCACAGATGGCAGATAACAGAAATGCAAACGCTACAAACCCGATCCACCCTAGAACGTTTAATGCTCTTAATGAGGAGGATGAAGCAGAGATCTATGAGGCAGAATATATGCATAAGCTTGAAAGCAAACTCAAAGAAGCTCAGGATTAGGTTACTGAGCTTGAATTATCAAAACAGTCGGGTAATGAGGATACACCACCGGGTTTTGTCACTGCTCTGTCGCACACCATACCACAAATACACCAGAACCAATACCAATACCCATTACAGAACCAATTCCCTCGGCACATCATGCCACCACATATTCACTACCAGTATCAAAATCCAATGATGATGAACCAAGTTCAGCCACCCATATATCAACAATCATTCCCACAACAACAATATCAGCCACCAAAAATATGTACCTTTAAACAATTCTGAGATTGTGGACCTTCGCCCTACTCAGGAAGTTCTGACCCAAGCACGACTCTCAACTGGTTATGGGAGGTTGAAAAGGCATTTGAGGCATGTCAGTTTGAGTCAGAATTAAAGGCGACTTATGCTAGCAGGTTGTTAAAGGATAGGGCTATGGTGTGGTGAGATTCTGTGAAACCAGTGTTCCTCCAGAGCAAGTTAGAATGATCACTTAGGAGCATTTTTACGTGAAGGTATGTGAACAGTACTGTAATGTGTTCGACATGAACAGAATTAAGATGGAGTTCCTAGAAATGCGAATAACACCGCAGATGTCAATTGATGAGGTAATTGAGAAATACACGGATAAGTTGAAGTTTGTACAACAATGGATGCTGGTTAATTATGCTTTTATTGTATTTAATTCTTTATTGTTATTTATTATTTGTTTAAGACTAGTTTGTGACAAGGGTCACAAAACATGTTCGTTTATTTAATTTGGACTTCGTAGGATTGTCAAATTAAGTACGAAAGTTAACAGCTGATAAATACCTGTGTGTTGTGGGGTATGGAATTTTAACCCCAATTAAGTGTTTAGTGCTACCCTTCTTCTTCTCATTTCTCCATTTCACTAGAAATTTCCAAAACCCCGTACTTTCACCATCTCATTTCTTTAAACCCTAGATTTCTAATTTGTGTTCTAGAGCTCAAATCATTCATATCATCTTGTTGCTCATGATTTACTGAATCTATTGAGGTAAGAATCAAAGTGTTTCAAGCTCTAATCTTTGAGAAAATTGGGGTTTTTGTGTTAAGTTAATTAAAAGTGCAATTTGGGGCCAAATTGTTGATTTTGATGTTGTTTGTGTCAAAATCTTGTGGGTTTATGTTTATTGATGTATAGTGTACTTGATTTGGTCAGTTTTAAGGTAAGAAACGAGCTCTAGAGCAAGAATTGGCGAATTTTGAGTGAAACCTGTAGGTCTTTCAGCATCAGCTGCTGAAGAACACACACGACCGACTGTCTTAGACACTCGACCGTGCGACTTGGGACAATCGGTCGACTGAGTGACTCCCTCAACCGTGTGTGTTTGATTTCAGACTTGGTGAATTGTACATAGTCAGTCAACCGAGTGAGAAGACACTCGACAGAGTGTGTGAACACAGTCGACCGACTGTGTGAGTCAGTCGATCGAGTGTCTTTGCGGGCAGAATATTTTACTAAGTGTTAGGTGAACTTTTAGTGGCGTTTTTGATACTAATTTGTTGATATTCGATGAGTGGGTCTATGTCCGGATAGAGTATTAAGTAGCTGACACACTACTTGTTCAGACTCATTATTATTATGTTTACGCTCAGTATGATTGCCATTCTTAGTTAGATATTACCATGCTAGTTAGGACAGTTGCATGATTGATTATCTGTGATCTTATGTGTGCACTGTTAGTTGGACACCAACCGAGGCGGCAAGGTAGGGTTTGTGTGAGGTCGACCGTGGTAGCCTGGTCGGGTCATGATGTTACTGATTGTTCAGTATAGCATAGAAGGGTGCATGTGTTACATCTGGACGGTTATGCAGTGGATTCAGTAAAGCGGACTATCGGTAGACTGTAGCCTGAGCTAAGTCGTGTGCTCGTATAAGCCACTGATCCTCATATTGTCAGTTGTTATATGCTAGTTCATGACCTTAGCATATCTGTAACCTTTGCATGTTCAGATGCTTATGCTTGGCCTGTTCAAATAGTATTCATTCACTTAGCAGTTGTGCTAATTCCCCCACATTTCCACCCCTTGCAGGTTTAGTTACCGCTGATTAGGATGGGTGTTGTGGACGGGTTAGAAGACATGTTTGACTATGAGCTGAACTCTGATGTTTTCTATTTTAATGATGTTCTCACGTAACACCGTTATTGTATAAAGTTGGTTTGTAAAGAATGTTATGTGAACATTAACTAAGGCTGATTTGCTAATTAAGTATTTACTTCCGCTGTGTTTAAAAAAAATTAGGGCGTTACAGGCGACATTGCAGAGAGAGTAGAAAGGTGGAAGGTTACGTTGAATGTTTAGAAGAGAGGGTTGTTTTCCAAGGGGTGGGGGTTGAGGGATTTATTTATAGATAAATATTTATCTCTGCTTAATATATAAGCAAATATTTTTTATTTTGAAAGGCAAGTAGAATTTTATTGAACACACAAAATAAACCAATTACAAGAACTCGAGGAGATCCACGAACAAGATCAACCTAGCAACACGGCAATGTAACATAAGTGTTGCAAGAAGCAACTACAAACTATCTAAATGGAAAAATGCAGATGGATTAAGATCACGAAATGTTAAGTACACGTTTGGATTTGTGAGCCAAGTGAGCCAATCGAGCTTTGCTCCCTTGAGTCTTGAGGAAATCCAATTGAAATATTTGACTTGAATCTCGTTAAAAATCATCGGAGTGACCCAACTTTTCCCATTGAAGACCAAATTATTTCGGCTTTTCCAAATGATGTAATTACAAACCCCCTAACGGCTTGCCATATCATTCTCCCTTTTGTCGATAATGTGGAGGGGTTATCGGGAGAGAGATCATGAGATATGGAGGTCAGTTGTACATTCCACCATTTAGAAATCCGATCCCACACCTCGAGAACCCGATTACACGAAGTAAGGATATGATCCACTGATTCTAAATCATCGTCACATATGGGGCAGCGAACACTATGGAGGTCCATACCCCTCTTGTCGAGCTCAAATCTTACCGGAATTCTCTTTTTCATAACACGCCACGTGAAGATCTCAATTTTTTTCGGGACCAATTTATTCTTTAAAGTTGCATGCTGATTAGGAGAACGAACCAGAATCTGTTCATCAATTAATGAAGCAAGTTTCTTGACTATAAAAACACCATTCGAACCATAGAACCATTTCCAAGAATCGGCCTTTGACTTATCTAAATTGGCAGTGGACAGCAACGCAATGAGAGCATCCTTGTTAACAGATTGATTTGCCTGTTGGGGAGCGAATCCAATTCCAGCGCCATTGTCTACCGTTGGAGTCGAAATTAATGCGATCTTTGACTGAAGCTGACTGAATTGAATCCAACCTGAACAGCCGAGGGAATAGGGAGCAGAGTTTGACCCTATCCAATGTTCAAGCCAGAAAGATGTACAACCACCGTCACCAATTGATTTAATGAACGAACTTTTCAAGGAACCTGTAAATCGTCGATGCAAGCGCGTACGGAAAATATAAGCAAATATTGATATTGATTATTACCGTTTGTCTCTATGCTTATTGTATACGGAGTAATAATCAAATATTATTACTGTTAATTTTTGTATCTGATTAATATCTAAGTAAATATTATTACCGAGCAATTATTATTGTCATTAAACGCTTTGGTTAAGTCATTTAACATGTAAAAATAGTACAGTGAAACATTGTCTTTTCTTTTACTATTTTATTTATTAGTCATAATTATATTATTTTCTAATGGCATTCAGAGGCGAAACCAGAATTTACAGATGGGGTGGCTTAATCGTTAATCCGATAATTACAAATATATATATATATATATATATATATATATATATATATATATATATATATATATATATATATATATATATATATATATATATATATATATTAACAAGCCATAACATTATATTTGATATTTGAATCTTGAGCGAGGCTTACAAATATTTGTGCTTAATAATACAAATAAAACTTGGGTCTCGATTAGGCTTTGGAGGAGGCTGAGCATCCCTCAATCGCCCCTTGTCTCCGCCCCTGAATGGCAATTAAGATATACATGACAAATAACAAAAAGACAAAGTAAACAATCAGTTCTAGTTCTATGATCAAATAAATAAACGACAAACCCTTAATTTAGTGGTGGCTATCGTTAGCAAAATCCATAACAAATTTTCAAATACTTAAAACCGCTAAGCTCAATCCCAAAAAAAAAAAAAACATCATACAAGCATACTAAAGAACATAATAAACTGCTAAACAAAGAAAACAACAAATTAAGGATGAACCTTTTTAAAATTACCATTGACCGTCTCTCATCCTAAATTCTTTCCCGCCCGGACCTCAAACTTAAACGAGAAATTCTATAGAAAACCAATAAATTCTTTTCAACACTAGGCACTTGGAAAAATATTGTTTTAACGGATATTTCGATGGAAGACATTCAAATACCATACAAAAGTTCATTTATCAAGACAATTGGAGACGGTGGATCAACTTCTTTTTAGCATGAACATTGGATTAGAAACGATAAATTATGCAACATGTTTTCACGCATTTACAGACTTGAAATAGACCTTAAAAAAAAACAGACTTGAAATAGACAAAGATGCAACTATTAAGTATCGGGCTTCTTCTTCAAATGGTGCTGCTGTTTTGGGCTGGAACTGGGCCCGTGAGTCCACTGGCAGAACTGCTGGAGAGCTGCAGCAACTTACTGTTTTGCTTTCTTCTTACTGGTTCAATGAAAACAATCGTGATTCATGGAAATGGTGTCTAGCTTCGGATGGCGTCCTAACGGTGAAAAAATTATCTTCTTTGATTGATTCACAACTTCTTGATGATTCTTCTTCGATGCAACCGTATGTTCGCAAATCTCTCGTTCCCAAAAAACTTGAGATTTTCATTTGGTGAGTCATCAATAAACGTTTGCCGGTGAGACTTGAGCTTGACAAACGAGGAATTGATTTACATACGGTTCGTTGTCCGCTTTGCGATGGGAATGTGGAAACTATTGACCACATACTCATTAAATGTAAGTTCGCTTTCGATTTATGGATTCGGGTGTTCAACCGGTGGAACTTGGATACATTCTCTTTTGGCAATGTAAGTGATCTCCTAAACTTAAGTGGTCCTTCTCAATGTTCGAATTTTGGTAAAAAGCTAGGTTCTGCAAGCTATCATTTGGACTTGTGTGTACCGCATTTGGAAGTGTCGTAACGATAAAGTATTTCAAGGAAAATCATGGAGTTCTTCGGTAGCACTTAACGAGATTCAATCAAAAGCGTTCGAATGGATCAAATATAGATCGCAAGGAAGGAAGTTCGAGTTGCTCACGTGGATAAGCAACCCCTGTATTTATCTAAGCATTGTGTAGTTTCATTTATAAGGTTGCCGCCTTTGAAAAATTGTATGTTGTACTTGTCTAATTCGTGTTTGTTTTGGCATTGTAATCATGTTGTGTTCGTGTTAGACTAGTATGTTTGTGCCTTGATGGGAGATTCATGTGTATGTAAGAATTCCCATCCTTTGTTCGTTTTCGGGTTTTGATAATATTTTTGCCTTTCGAAAAAAAAAAAAAACCAATAATTTGAACGCATGTTTAGTTGCAAAATATTATTGTTATCTGTATGAGATGTAACACTACTAGATAATCTAATTTTTCGTTTTCATATATATAATATTTGTATTTTTGAAAAAAAAAAAAAAAAAAAAAAAAAAAACTAGAATTACACAGTATTATTAATTCTATTAATATGCTTAAAACTATAAATGTAAAAACAACATCATATGGTCGCGAAACAAAGCAGTCGATCCTAACTAAATTTGTCAATTACGAATTTCATCATTAAATTAGGCACTCATCAAACAATTTAAGAGATGATTTCGTTAATTCGACATTTCTGGGCCAATGTTTTTTATACTTGTACCGTTAATTTCGTGAATATCGTTTTTCTCGTTCACATAACCATAATAACTCAATAGTAATGTATACTTGTACCCTTATTTGTTTTTAGGCCTTGTTTTATACTCAGTTCGCTTCCTTGGATCAAATATGGCTTTCTTCCTCAGTCTCAACAAATTTCTCGGTTCCAAACTTGTGACCAGATTCGTTGTCAACCCGATCCCTCCATCTTTGATCACTGGTGCACCTTCTTCATCTCGTTTTCATAACACCGACGGTGGGAAAGCTGAAGCTCATAAGGGTGAGTGCATCGTAAAGATCGACTGTCACACATCTTTTGCCCGGAATGTTACCAATGCTTTGCGTACCGGTCTTTATTTTTTCAAAGGTATATATACATTTTAATCGGCCGATCCACAAAAAGAAAATAGAGTGAATTTCATGGTTCTTGTTTTTTATTTCCTAAGTATGTTTATTTGATTTAGGCGAAGTCGGAAATTTAGATCAATGATGTCACAAAACAAAAGTAAAATATCTTAGTCACAAAATATTATTGAGAAACAATGATTAAGTAGAAGCATAACTTTCATTGAAACAAATTGAAGATAATTTTCTTGCGAGATAAAAGTAGTGGCGGAACTTGAACTCGAAAACACGTGGAGCGGGATGAAGGTTTATGGTAAATAGTAATATTAAAGTCATTGGTCTAACGATATCATGGTTACACTATCGACCAAGAGGTTGAAGGTTTATATTAGCATATAAAATATTAGTTCACAGTATTCAACTATGAACACCAGACTCTCAATTGAATAATAAATATGAATTATATGAACAAACAATTGAGAGAACACGAATTGAAAATATATGAAAGACAAAGTATTTCGTGCAAAAGGTGCATTACAATGATAAACCGTAGCCCTATTTATACAGAGTTAAACCAAATCTTGAAGATTTGGTTTCCTAAACTACTTGACTAAAACTTAGGAAAAGATAAACTTAAAACTAACAAATATTCTAAACAATGCAAAGTTTATCTTCTAGAGATAACACAGAATCAAAACACGATCTTCTTTATATTTAAACAAATCTCCAGAATTTTTCATAGCTTAATCATCAAGTAATCAAAACGTTGACTTTATGAGAATCTGCAACTTCAGACTCTAGGACTCCAGACTCTAACTCCTGCAAAACACTTTGACTCATCAGATCATTTTTCCAATAATCTCCCCCTATCTGATGATGTCAAAACCACATGTTCACCTATTCCTTCAGTTTTGCATACTCCCTTTCAATCAATTTGCACTTGCTCTTCATAGACCTGATATTCTTCAACATAGAAAGCTTACTATACAAGTGCTTCACCAATTTAACTCTGAAGGGGTGAGTCTGCTCTGTCACACATCTAGTCAACAAGCCAAGCAACAATTCAATACCTGCTCCTTCAAATTGATCCGTTCTCATCATCATTCTTTGGTTACCAGTTGTCTTGAACATTAAAGCATCCAAATACTCAACATAACTATCATAAACAAACTCTAGATGCTCTGGAACAGAATACCTTTCTATATGACCTTTAACTCTCCTCTCCTTCATCTCTAACTCAAACATACCACAAAATACTTCATAATCTTTCAAACTTATAAAACCTTCTTCAAAAACTAGATGCACCAAATTGCAAACTTTCTTCAAAACTTCTTTCACAATAGTTTGATCATCTTTACACTTTTGAATACATACAGCTAAACCTTTCCATTCACAGAACCCTAAGCGAACAATGTGATTCAATTTCACTCTTAACCTACTATCAGGTAGATGTGTCATAGTCAACAACAAAGTTACACCTTCAAGTTCTGATTTAACAATCTCAACCTTGACCACATCACCCTCATACCTTCTGAACCTGAACCTTTTGTTCATCAGAGCCCTTAACTTATCTTGCACAGCTGCTGCAACAACAATAGCATTCTCTTGATTATTACCAACACCACTTCTTTGAACACCATCTGCACCTGCACCTGTTTGAATATCACTAGCAATAACCACCTGTGCATTCACCTGAGTATCCTCTTGAGTGTCAACACCTTGAGCATCATCCATTCGAGCATCATTACCATCCTCCCCCTGAACCTGTATCTCCCCCTCAATCTGAGCTCTTTTTGAAGACTCCCCCTCAACACCTTCACCTTCTACCCTTTTCCTTTTCTCCCCCTTTTTGACATCATCAACAGAGAGAGTAGATAAAAACCTCCAAATTTCAGCTTGTTGTTCTTGGAGTGACTTAATATCTGAAGCAAAACCTGTAAAACTCTCTTTAATCTCCGCAACACCTTCCATCTTCTTTTCCAAAACATTCAACCTGTCACCAATAGCTGTCACACTTACTGCATCATTAGAATCACCCAAACCTTGCACATCCCCTATCACCCTCCTAACCTCCATCAATTCATGTCTAGAAACTAAATTATTGTTCAAGTTAAGATTAATTTTATCAATTTGAGACTGCACACCCAAAAGTTTGTCATCAAACTTCTTAGTCATAGTAGTCAAAGCCTGATTCAGGCCAACCATATTGACTGGTGCCTCAGCCTGTGAAGTAGAGCCAATGTTTAGGGGTAAAGTTTGCATGTCCTCACAACCTTCCTGGTGATAAGTAGGGCGATCCCTGGACATAGAAGAGTTTGAGACCTGTATTTCATCCTGTGACATGGATGAAACATTGGCAGCCTGTGCTAGCAAGTGTAAGGATTGGATATTTGGAGAGAGGAGTGGCAGACTTGTGTCTAAGGTAACTGTAGGTTTAGCCATTGAAACTGGATTTTGAATTTGGTTTGATGAGTCCAGGATTGGGACTTCTTGAATTAAGTTAACTGAGGGGGTTTTCTCAGCAACTATAATGTGGGAATCCAAGCTTACTAACCTAGTTGGTTCAGGTTGGGTCAAAGCACTCCCCTCACCAACCTCTAGCAGAGGTGATGGAGTTGTACTTGTAGCACCTTGCCTAATAGATTTTTTATGTGAATCCATGGGTGCTGAAACAATTAAGTTTTCAAGTATGTAAACATTCTCATTATGAGCTGGTGAGCTCATAAGGTTGGTTGATGGAGTAATTTGTTCAAGAGCAGTGGGAGAAGGTGGGTTTGAATTAAGTGGGATTTCCTCATTCATCCCTTCAGCCTGCTCAGTTTGTTGAACATCATGGGGTGGAGTAACTGGGAAGTAGAATCTGATTGCTCAGACTCTATGATTAGTTGATCAATGTTGTGATCTTCTGCAGACCCTGATTGCGCAGACCCTGCAGGAGATGCCCCTTCAGATCCTGATTGCTCAGGAGCTATAGGTTGATCAGGTTGACCAATGTTGACCCATTGCAGCATTGCTGGAGTAAGAGCAACTTCAGCATCATTGTTAATATGGTTATGAAACATCCTTGAACTGCATTCAGGAAAAGCTGTATACTCATAAATTCTCAACACCTTTAGTCCATCATATAAATCAGGATGTATAGCTTGTTCCATCATTAAACTCAAAATCCTTATAAAAGGAACATTGTGATCCCTGCGTGTTTTCTCAGTAAGCACCAACAACTCATTAAAATACAAGCGAGCAAAATCAATGTTCCTCCCATCACTATGGCATGGAACAAATAAGCTTCAAAATCATTGATCTCTGTCAAACTTCCACTCTTAAAACTCAAACTTCTCACAACATTAGATAACATAAACATCCACCTAGGTGTAAACATGCTAGTCTTAACAGTTGAATCATTCAACGGTTGACCAACTAAATTAAAACTTAACCTTGCAACAGACTTAGAAGGTGTTCTAACAAAATTGTCACGCATAGGTAAATTCAAAGCTAACCTCAAGTGATTCTCAGTAAGAACAAGAGTATTGTTACCATTACGATATGCGCCTGTGAGTGTTCGTGCCTCCCTGTCACCAACACATGTATACCAAAATTCAGCAAGCAATTCTGGAAACATCGTTGTTGTTTTGAAGAATGCGTCCTTTAATGGATGATTGTGCATAAACTGAATCAACTCCTCGTATCCTTCGTTAGCAAAATTCTCTGGAATTGAATCACAAGCTGTAGTGACCCGAACTTTTCCATGTTTATATATATTAATTGAGATTGATGTTTACATGATTAAATGTTTCCAACATGTTAAGCAATCAAACTTGTTAAGACTTGATTAATTGAAATAGGTTTCATATAGACAATTGACCACCCAAGTTGACCGGTGATTCACGAACGTTAAAACTTGTAAAAAACTATATGATGACATATATATGGTTATATATATAGTTAACATGATATTATGATAAGTAAACATATCATTAATTATATTAACAATGAACTACATATGTAAAAACAAGACTACTAACTTAATGATTTTGAAACGAGACATATATGTAACGTTTATCGTTGTAACGACATTTAATGTATATATATCATATTAAGAGATATTCGTACATCATAATATCATGATAATATAATAATTTAAAATCTCTTTTGATATTATAAACATTGGGTTAACAACATTTAACAAGATCGTTAACCTAAAGGTTTCAAAACAACACTTACATGTAACGACTAACGATGACTTAACGACTCAGTTAAAATGTATATACATGTAGTGTTTTAATATGTATTTATACACTTTTGAAAGACTTCAATACACTTATCAAAATACTTCTACTTAACAAAAATGCTTACAATTACATTCTCGTTCAGTTTCATCAACAATTCTACTCGTATGCACCCGTATTCGTACTCGTACAATACACAGCTTTTAGATGTATGTACTATGGTATATACACTCCAATGATCAGCTCTTAGCAGCCCATGTGAGTCACCTAACACATGTGGGAACCATCATTTGGCAACTAGCATGAAATATCTCATAAGATTACAAAAATATGAGTAATCATTCATGACTTATTTACATGAAAACAAAATTACATATCCTTTATATCTAATCCATACACCAACGACCAAAAACACCTACAAACACTTTCATTCTTCAATTTTCTTCATCTAATTGAACTCTCTCAAGTTCTATCTTCAAGTTCTAAGTGTTATTCATAAATTCCAAAAGTTCTAGTTTTATAAAATCAAGAATACTTTCAAGTTTGCTAGCTCACTTCCAATCTTGTAAGGTGATCATCCAACCTCAAGAAATCTTTGTTTCTTACAGTAGGTTATCATTCTAATACAAGGTAATAATCATATTCAAACTTTGGTTCAATTTCTATAACTATAACAATCTTATTTCAAGTGATGATCTTACTTGAACTTGTTTTCGTGTCATGATTTTGCTTCAAGAACTTTGAGCCATCCAAGGATCCATTGAAGCTAGATCCATTTTTCTCTTTTCCAGTAGGTTCATCCAAGGAACTTAAGGTAGTAATGATGTTCATAACATCATTCGATTCATACATATAAAGCTATCTTATTCGAAGGTTTAAACTTGTAATCACTAGAACATAGTTTAGTTAATTCTAAACTTGTTCGCAAACAAAAGTTAATCCTTCTAACTTGACTTTTAAAATCAACTAAACACATGTTCTATATCTATATGATATGCTAACTTAATGATTTAAAACCTGGAAACACGAAAAACACCGTAAAACCGGATTTACGCCGTCGTAGTAACACCGCGGGCTGTTTTGGGTTAGTTAATTAAAAACTATGATAAACTTTGATTTAAAAGTTGTTATTCTGAGAAAATGATTTTTATTATGAACATGAAACTATATCCAAAAATTATGGTTAAACTCAAAGTGGAAGTATGTTTTCTAAAATGGTCATCTAGACGTCGTTCTTTCGACTGAAATGACTACCTTTACAAAAACGACTTGTAACTTATTTTTCCGACTAGAAACCTATACTTTTTTTGTTTAGATTCATAAAATAGAGTTCAATATGAAACCATAGCAATTTGATTCACTCAAAACGGATTTAAAATGAAGAAGTTATGGGTAAAACAAGATTGGATAATTTTTCTCATTTTAGCTACGTGAAAATTGGTAACAAATCTATTCCAACCATAACTTAATCAACTTGTATTATATATTATGTAATCTTGAGATACCATAGACACGTATACAATGTTTCGACCTATCATTTCGACACATCTATATATATTTCGGAACAACCATAGACACTCTATATGTGAATGTTGGAGTTAGCTATACAGGGTTGAGGTTGATTCCAAAATATATATAGTTTGAGTTGTGATCAATACTGAGATACGTATACACTGGGTCGTGGATTGATTCAAGATAATATTTATCGATTTATTTCTGTACATCTAACTGTGGACAACTAGTTGTAGGTTACTAACGAGGACAGCTGACTTAATAAACTTAAAACATAAAAATATATTAAAAGTGTTGTAAATATATTTCGAACATACTTTGATATATATGTATATATTGTTATAGGTTCGTGAATCAACCAGTGGCCAAGTCTTACTTCCCGACGAAGTAAAAATCTGTGAAAGTGAGTTATAGTCCCACTTTTAAAATCTAATATTTTTGGGATGAGAATACATGCAGGTTTTATAAATGATTTACAAAATAGACACAAGTACGTGAAACTACATTCTATGGTTGAATTATCGAAATCGAATATGCCCCTTTTTATTAAGTCTGGTAATCTAAGAATTAGGGAACAGACACCCTAATTGACGCGAATCCTAAAGATAGATCTATTGGGCCTAACAAACCCCATCCAAAGTACCGGATGCTTTAGTACTTCGAAATTTATATCATATCCGAAGGGTGTCCCGGAATGATGGGGATATTCTTATATATGCATCTTGTTATTGTCGGTTACCAGGTGTTCACCATATGAATGATTTTTATCTCTATGTATGGGATGTGTATTGAAATATGAAATCTTGTGGTCTATTGTTACGATTTGATATATATAGGTTAAACCTATAACTCACCGACATTTTTGTTGACGTTTTAAGCATGTTTATTCTCAGGTGATTATTAAGAGCTTCCGCTGTCGTATACTTAAATAAGGACGAGATTTGGAGTCCATGCTTGTATGATATTGTGTAAAAACTGCATTCAAGAAACTTATTTTGTTGTAACATATTTGTATTGTAAACCATTATGTAATGGTCGTGTGTAAACAAGATATTTTAGATTATCATTATTTGATAATCTACGTAAAGCTCTTTAAACCTTTATTGATGAAATAAAGGTTATGGTTTGTTTTAAAATGAATGCAGTCTTTGAAAAACGTCTCATATAGAGGTCAAAACCTCGCAACGAAATCAATTAATATGGAACGTTTTTAATCAATAAGAACGGGACATTTCAGTTGGTATCCGAGCGTTGGTCTTAGAGAACCAGAAAATTTGCATTAGTGTGTTTTATCGAGTTTGTTAGGATGCATTAGTGAGTCTGGACTTCGACCGTGTTTTCTTTAAAAATGATTGCTTAACATTTTTGTTGGAAACTATATATTTTTAACATATGAATATTATGTGATATATTAATCACTTAACGTGTTTGATATTATGTGATAGATGTCTACCTCTAGAACAAGTCCCATTGACTCACCTAATAATAATGAAGAGTCAAATGTAAATTGGAATGATTTGTGGACTGATTCACAAGTTCCCGAAGAGGAACCGGAAGAAGAGTCGGAACCAGAAGAAGAATCGGAACCGGAAGAAGAATCGGAACCGGATGAAGAAATAGAACCGGTGGGGGAAATAATAAAACGGTTAAGTAAAAGAAAATCCTCAACCAACCGACCAAAGTTAATTATGGTCAATGGTGTTTCCGCCAAGGAAGCAAAATATTGGGAGGATTACCAATTCTCCGATGAATCGGATTTCGACGAGAATTCCGATGATGTTATAGAAATTACCCCAACTGAATTTAAAAAGGCAAAAGAAAATAATAAGGGAAAGGGCATAAAAATAGAGAAATCTAATTCCAACCCCGATGAACTTTATATGTATCGTCAACCCCCGAAGTCCTTAAGTTGTAACAATGACCCGGGAACCTCTAAACCACCAGGTTTTTCTAAACCAATGTGGACAACGACGGCTCGTATTAGGGGAACATCATATATCCCTAGAAACTTGGCAAAACGAACCAAAACCGAAGAAGAAGAAACGAGCGAGTCGGAATAAGATAGTTGTATTCGTGTGGTGTAATATATGGAATATAGTGTTCTTATGCTTTATGATATATGTAAAAATTGCTTGTATTAATAAGTATTTTTTTTTATGAATCTAACTCTTGTCTATTTTACAGTTTAAAAACACAAAATGGATAGACAACCCAATATTTTAAGAGACCTACCCGGAGACATGATTGATGAAATCTTGTCTAGAGTCGGCCAGAATTCTTCGGCACAACTATTTAAGGCGAGATCAGTTTGTAAGACATTCGAAGAATGTTCCAAGAATGTCTTGGTTTATAAGAGACTTTCGTTTGAAAGATGGGGGATATCACATTGGGAAACCCATAAGTTACGATGTGTTTACTTTGACGCATATATTGCGGGGAACCCAAATGCTATTTTACGCAACGGGTTAAGAAATTATTTTGACTCAATATATCCGAATATTGGACTTCGTGATTTAGAAAAAGCGGCTAACATGCAACATAAAGAAGCATGTTATGCTTACGGATTAGTAATGTTCGCTTCTCACCAAAGTGAGAACAAGAACATCGGGCTACAACTATTAAACAAAACATTTCCACAAGTGACGGAGTCGGTAATTGGGGTAAGAAATGAGGTTTTTAGATTATTACGGGACTGTTGGACATTACGTAACCCTCGTCCCTTTGATGACGTTACAACACGCTGTCTTATCAACGGCCATAACGGTTATGTTGCACAAGACCAAGGATGGGAAGTAGTCCTAGTAAAACCAGAATGCATGACTTGTTTATGGACGTATGAATTACGTGTCTTTATTGCCTTTGCTGAACGACTTGTGTACTAGCTAGAATTGTCTTCACAACTATCTTGTATCAAAGTTATTGTGTGCTATATTTCATGCTTTATGTAAAATAAGCGGTATTGTAAGTTTGTAAAATATTGTATAAAAGTTTGAACGCGAAATATTATTATAATCAGTTTTTCATATAGAATTGTAGTAGTTGAATTGTATATTAGCTACTAAGTATGAACTTAACGGGTAGGTACTACCCGAATTTAAACTTATAAAACGCTAATATGAAGAAAAAGCTTTTATAAATGAGTTCATATTATGCTACGAAATACTATTAACTACTCTTAATATTCTGTATGATTAACTTGTTCCATTTAACTATTTTGAAGGAAATGGCACCGACTACTCGACACACCGTGAATATGAATGAAGAGGAATTCCGTACTTTTCTAGCTTCAAACATAGCCGCAGTACAGGCTGCGCTACATACCAACAATAACCTTGGATCTAGCAGTACAGGAAATCGTGTAGGATGCACCTACAAAGAATTCACTGCCTGCAAACCTTTGGAATTTGATGGAACCGAAGGACCGATCGGATTGAAACGGTGGACCGAGAAGGTTGAATCGGTGTTTGCCATAAGTAAGTGTACTGAAGAGGACAAAGTGAAGTACGCTACGCATACCTTCACAGGTTCTGCATTAACATGGTGGAATACCTATCTAGAGCAAGTGGGACAAGATGATGCGTACGCACTACCGTGGTCAGCATTCAAGCACTTGATGAACGAGAAGTACCGTCCCAGAACCGAGGTCAATAAGCTCAAGATAGAACTTAGAGGGTTACGAACCCAAGGATTTGATATTACCACGTACGAAAGACGATTCACAGAATTGTGCCTACTGTGTCCGGGAGCATTCGAAGATGAGGAAGAGAAGATCGACGCGTTTGTGAAAGGATTACCGGAAAGAATCCAAGAAGATATAAGTTCACACGAGCCCGCCTCCATACAACAGGCATGTAGAATGGCTCACAAACTAGTGAACCAGATTGAAGAAAGAATTAAAGAACAGACTGCTGAAGAGGCCAATGTAAAGCAAGTCAAAAGAAAGTGGGAGGAAAACGGTGATAAGAATCACCAATACAACAACAACAGCAATTACAACAATAATCGCAACAATTATCCCAACAATCGCAACATCAATCGCAACTACAACAAACGGCCCAACAACAACAACAACAACAACAACAGCAACTACAACAATCATCCCAACAACAATAATAACCGCAACAACAACAACAATCAGAAGCAGCTATGCCAAAGGTGTGAAAAGAATCACTCGGGGTTCTGCACCAAATTTTGCAACAAGTGTAAAAGAAATGGTCATAGCGCGGCGAAGTGTGAGGTCTACGGACCAGGGGTTAATAGAACGAAAGGAACAAATGGTGTCAGAACGAGTAATGGCGGAGCAAGTAGTGTCGGAGCAAGTTATGCCAATGTAGTTTGTTATAAATGTGGAAAACCAGGCCACATTATTAGAAATTGCCCGAACCAGGAGAACACGAATGGACAAGGCCGTGGAAGAGTTTTCAATATTAATGCGGTAGAGGCACAGGAAGACCCGGAGCTTGTTACGGGTACGTTTCTTATTGACAATAAATCTGCTTACGTTTTATTTGATTCGGGTGCGGATAGAAGCTATATGAGTAGAGATTTTTGTGCTAAATTAAGTTGTCCATTGACGCCTTTGGATAGTAAATTTTTACTCGAATTAGCAAATGGTAAATTAATTTCAGCAGATAATATATGTCGGAATCGAGAAATTAAACTGGTTAGCGAAACATTTAAGATTGATTTGATACCAGTAGAGTTAGGGAGTTTTGATGTGATAATCGGTATGGACTGGTTGAAAGAAGTGAAAGCGGAGATCGTTTGTTACAAAAATGCAATTCGCATTATACGAGAAAAAGGAAAACCCTTAATGGTGTACGGAGAAAAGGGCAACACGAAGCTACATCTTATTAGTAATTTGAAAGCACAAAAACTAATAAGAAAAGGTTGCTATGCTGTTCTAGCACACGTCGAGAAAGTACAAACTGAAGAAAAGAGCATCAATGATGTTCCCATTGCAAAAGAATTTCCCGATGTATTTCCGAAAGAATTACCGGGATTACCCCCACATCGATTCGTTGAATTTCAAATAGATCTTGTACCAGGAGCTGCACCAATAGCTCGTGCTCCTTACAGACTCGCACCCAGCGAGATGAAAGAACTGCAAAGCCAATTACAAGAACTTTTAGAGCGTGGTTTCATTCGACCAAGCACATCACCGTGGGGAGCTCCTGTTTTGTTTGTCAAGAAGAAAGATGGTACATTCAGGTTGTGTATCGACTACCGAGAGTTGAACAAACTTACCATCAAGAACCACTACCCACTACCGAGAATCGATGACTTATTTGATCAACTACAAGGCTCGTCTGTTTATTCAAAGATTGACTTACGTTCCGGGTATCATCAAATGCGGGTGAAAGAAGATGATATTCCAAAGACTGCTTTCAGAACACGTTACGGTCATTACGAGTTTATGGTCATGCCATTTGGTTTAACTAATGCACCAGCTGTGTTCATGGACCTTATGAACCGAGTGTGTGGACCATACCTTGACAAGTTTGTCATTGTTTTCATTGATGACATACTTATTTACTCAAAGAATGACCAAGAACACGGTGAACATTTGAGAAAGGTGTTAGAAGTATTGAGGAAGGAAGAATTGTACGCTAAGTTTTCAAAGTGTGCATTTTGGTTGGAAGAAGTTCAATTCCTCGGTCACATAGTGAACAAAGAAGGTATTAAGGTGGATCCGGCAAAGATAGAAACTGTTGAAAAGTGGGAAACCCCGAAAACTCCGAAACACATACGCCAGTTTTTAGGACTAGCTGGTTACTACAGAAGGTTCATCCAAGACTTTTCCAGAATAGCAAAACCCTTGACTGCATTAACGCATAAAGGGAAGAAATTTGAATGGAATGATGAACAAGAGAAAGCGTTTCAGTTATTGAAGAAAAAGCTAACTACGGCACCTATATTGTCATTGCCTGAAGGGAATGATGATTTTGTGATTTATTGTGACGCATCAAAGCAAGGTCTCGGTTGTGTATTAATGCAACGAACGAAGGTGATTGCTTATGCGTCTAGACAATTGAAGATTCACGAACAAAATTATACGACGCATGATTTGGAATTAGGCGCGGTTGTTTTTGCATTAAAGACTTGGAGGCACTACTTATATGGGGTCAAAAGTATTATATATACCGACCACAAAAGTCTTCAACACATATTTAATCAGAAACAACTGAATATGAGGCAGCGTAGGTGGATTGAATTATTGAATGATTACGATTTTGAGATTCGTTACCACCCGGGGAAGGCAAATGTGGTAGCCGATGCCTTGAGCAGGAAGGATAGAGAACCCATTCGAGTAAAATCTATGAATATAATGATTCATAATAACATTACTACTCAAATAAAGGAGGCGCAACAAGGAGTTTTAAAAGAGGGAAATTTAAAGGATGAAATACCCAAAGGATCGGAGAAGCATCTTAATATTCGGGAAGACGGAACCCGGTATAGGGCTGAAAGGATTTGGGTACCAAAATTTGGAGATATGAGAGAAATGGTACTTAGAGAAGCTCATAAAACCAGATACTCAATACATCCTGGAACGGGGAAGATGTACAAGGATCTCAAGAAACATTTTTGGTGGCCGGGTATGAAAGCCGATGTTGCTAAATACGTAGGAGAATGTTTGACGTGTTCTAAGGTCAAAGCTGAGCATCAGAAACCATCAGGTCTACTTCAACAACCCGAAATCCCGGAATGGAAATGGGAAAACATTACCATGGATTTCATCACTAAATTGCCAAGGACTGCAAGTGGTTTTGATACTATTTGGGTAATAGTTGATCGTCTCACCAAATCAGCACACTTCCTACCAATAAGAGAAGATGACAAGATGGAGAAGTTAGCACGACTGTATTTGAAGGAAGTCGTCTCCAGACATGGAATACCAATCTCTATTATCTCTGATAGGGATGGCAGATTTATTTCAAGATTCTGGCAGACATTACAGCAAGCATTAGGAACTCGTCTAGACATGAGTACTGCCTATCATCCACAAACTGATGGGCAGAGCGAAAGGACGATACAAACGCTTGAAGACATGCTACGAGCATGTGTTATTGATTTCGGAAACAGTTGGGATCGACATCTACCGTTAGCAGAATTTTCCTACAACAACAGCTACCATTCAAGCATTGAGATGGCGCCGTTTGAAGCACTTTATGGTAGAAAGTGCAGGTCTCCGATTTGTTGGAGTGAGGTGGGGGATAGACAGATTACGGGTCCGGAGATTATACAAGAAACTACCGAGAAGATCATCCAAATTCAACAACGGTTGAAAACCGCCCAAAGTCGACAAAAGAGCTACGCTGACATTAAAAGAAAAGATATAGAATTTGAAATTGGAGAGATGGTCATGCTTAAAGTTTCACCTTGGAAAGGCGTTGTTCGATTTGGTAAACGAGGGAAATTAAATCCAAGGTATATTGGACCATTCAAGATTATTGATCGTGTCGGACCAGTAGCTTACCGACTTGAGTTACCTCAACAACTCGCGGCTGTACATAACACTTTCCACGTCTCGAATTTGAAGAAATGTTTTGCTAAAGAAGATCTCACTATTCCGTTAGATGAAATCCAAATCAACGAAAAACTCCAATTCATCGAAGAACCCGTCGAAATAATGGATCGTGAGGTTAAAAGACTTAAGCAAAACAAGATACCAATTGTTAAGGTTCGATGGAATGCTCGTAGAGGACCCGAGTTCACCTGGGAGCGTGAAGATCAGATGAAGAAGAAATACCCGCATCTATTTCCAGAAGATTCGTCAACACCTTCAACAGCTTAAAATTTCGGGACGAAATTTATTTAACGGGTAGGTACTGTAGTGACCCGAACTTTTCCATGTTTATATATATTAATTGAGATTGATGTTTACATGATTAAATGTTTCCAACATGTTAAGCAATCAAACTTGTTAAGACTTGATTAATTGAAATAGGTTTCATATAGACAATTGACCACCCAAGTTGACCGGTGATTCACGAACGTTAAAACTTGTAAAAAACTATATGATGACATATATATGGTTATATATATAGTTAACATGATATTATGATAAGTAAACATATCACTAAATATATTAACAATGAACTACATATGTAAAAACAAGACTACTAACTTAATGATTTTGAAACGAGACATATATGTAACGTTTATCGTTGTAACGACATTTAATGTATATATATCATATTAAGAGATATTCGTACATCATAATATCATGATAATATAATAATTTAAAATCTCTTTTGATATTATAAACATTGGGTTAACAACATTTAACAAGATCGTTAACCTAAAGGTTTCAAAACAACACTTACATGTAACGACTAACGATGACTTAACGACTCAGTTAAAATGTATATACATGTAGTGTTTTAATATGTATTTATACACTTTTGAAAGACTTCAATACACTTATCAAAATACTTCTACTTAACAAAAATGCTTACAATTACATTCTCGTTCAGTTTCATCAACAATTCTACTCGTATGCACCCGTATTCGTACTCGTACAATACACAGCTTTTAGATGTATGTACTATGGTATATACACTCCAATGATCAGCTCTTAGCAGCCCATGTGAGTCACCTAACACATGTGGGAACCATCATTTGGCAACTAGCATGAAATATCTCATAAGATTACAAAAATATGAGTAATCATTCATGACTTATTTACATGAAAACAAAATTACATATCCTTTATATCTAATCCATACACCAACGACCAAAAACACCTACAAACACTTTCATTCTTCAATTTTCTTCATCTAATTGAACTCTCTCAAGTTCTATCTTCAAGTTCTAAGTGTTATTCATAAATTCCAAAAGTTCTAGTTTTATAAAATCAAGAATACTTTCAAGTTTGCTAGCTCACTTCCAATCTTGTAAGGTGATCATCCAACCTCAAGAAATCTTTGTTTCTTACAGTAGGTTATCATTCTAATACAAGGTAATAATCATATTCAAACTTTGGTTCAATTTCTATAACTATAACAATCTTATTTCAAGTGATGATCTTACTTGAACTTGTTTTCGTGTCATGATTTTGCTTCAAGAACTTTGAGCCATCCAAGGATCCATTGAAGCTAGATCCATTTTTCTCTTTTCCAGTAGGTTCATCCAAGGAACTTAAGGTAGTAATGATGTTCATAACATCATTCGATTCATACATATAAAGCTATCTTATTCGAAGGTTTAAACTTGTAATCACTAGAACATAGTTTAGTTAATTCTAAACTTGTTCGCAAACAAAAGTTAATCCTTCTAACTTGACTTTTAAAATCAACTAAACACATGTTCTATATCTATATGATATGCTAACTTAATGATTTAAAACCTGGAAACACGAAAAACACCGTAAAACCGGATTTACGCCGTCGTAGTAACACCGCGGGCTGTTTTGGGTTAATTAATTAAAAACTATGATAAACTTTGATTTAAAAGTTGTTATTCTGAGAAAATGATTTTTATTATGAACATGAAACTATATCCAAAAATTATGGTTAAACTCAAAGTGGAAGTATGTTTTCTAAAATGGTCATCTAGACGTCGTTCTTTCGACTGAAATGACTACCTTTACAAAAACGACTTGTAACTTATTTTTCCGACTAGAAACCTATACTTTTTTTGTTTAGATTCATAAAATAGAGTTCAATATGAAACCATAGCAATTTGATTCACTCAAAACGGATTTAAAATGAAGAAGTTATGGGTAAAACAAGATTGGATAATTTTTCTCATTTTAGCTACGTGAAAATTGGTAACAAATCTATTCCAACCATAACTTAATCAACTTGTATTATATATTATGTAATCTTGAGATACCATAGACACGTATACAATGTTTCGACCTATCATTTCGACACATCTATATATATTTCGGAACAACCATAGACACTCTATATGTGAATGTTGGAGTTAGCTATACAGGGTTGAGGTTGATTCCAAAATATATATAGTTTGAGTTGTGATCAATACTGAGATACGTATACACTGGGTCGTGGATTGATTCAAGATAATATTTATCGATTTATTTCTGTACATCTAACTGTGGACAACTAGTTGTAGGTTACTAACGAGGACAGCTGACTTAATAAACTTAAAACATAAAAATATATTAAAAGTGTTGTAAATATATTTCGAACATACTTTGATATATATGTATATATTGTTATAGGTTCGTGAATCAATCAGTGGCCAAGTCTTACTTCCCGACGAAGTAAAAATCTGTGAAAGTGAGTTATAGTCCCACTTTTAAAATCTAATATTTTTGGGATGAGAATACATGCAGGTTTTATAAATGATTTACAAAATAGACACAAGTACGTGAAACTACATTCTATGGTTGAATTATCGAAATCGAATATGCCCCTTTTTATTAAGTCTGGTAATCTAAGAATTAGGGAACAGACACCCTAATTGACGCGAATCCTAAAGATAGATCTATTGGGCCTAACAAACCCCATCCAAAGTACCGGATGCTTTAGTACTTCGAAATTTATATCATATCCGAAGGGTGTCCCGGAATGATGGGGATATTCTTATATATGCATCTTGTTATTGTCGGTTACCAGGTGTTCACCATATGAATGATTTTTATCTCTATGTATGGGATGTGTATTGAAATATGAAATCTTGTGGTCTATTGTTACGATTTGATATATATAGGTTAAACCTATAACTCACCGACATTTTTGTTGACGTTTTAAGCATGTTTATTCTCAGGTGATTATTAAGAGCTTCCGCTGTCGTATACTTAAATAAGGACGAGATTTGGAGTCCATGCTTGTATGATATTGTGTAAAAACTGCATTCAAGAAACTTATTTTGTTGTAACATATTTGTATTGTAAACCATTATGTAATGGTCGTGTGTAAACAAGATATTTTAGATTATCATTATTTGATAATCTACGTAAAGCTCTTTAAACCTTTATTGATGAAATAAAGGTTATGGTTTGTTTTAAAATGAATGCAGTCTTTGAAAAACGTCTCATATAGAGGTCAAAACCTCGCAACGAAATCAATTAATATGGAACGTTTTTAATCAATAAGAACGGGACATTTCACAAGCAACTCGATTATTAGCAGAAACCATAACATCCTTATTACCTTTAATCTCTGTAGCACGAATCATGTTTGCTGTGGGGACAAGGACGAAGGGAATGTACTTTGATCGAGCCATTACGTTTGATGAAACAAAGGGTTTAGAAAATTGAGGGAATTTTGAAGAATATGATCGAAAGAGGGATTAGGGTTTGAAAACTAAAATCGATTTGAAGAGGAGGAGGGATATTTATATCCTGACAAAATTTCAAAAATTTACTTTTAACCCTCAAAATAAATTACCATTTACCCCCTTATAAAATAACCCTTTTTACTAAAGAAAAGAAATATTATACGAATTAAATAAGGAAACAAATATACACCAAAAATACACAATGAGAATAAATCTTTCCAGACTCTGAATAATTTGATGTTACCCAGACTCTGAAAACAACGTGATCCAGACTCTATATTTTTTTTTTCACATTTTTCAAAAATTTTTTTTTTTTTTACAACAACAGTTTAGAGAGTATCTTCACTTGTCAACATTTCAGTTGATGGATTTAACATTCCAAGTTGTTCAAGAATATAAAAATGCCTCTCCTCAGGAAGTGCCTTGGTAAAAATATCTGCCAGTTGATCTTTAGTACCAATATGCTTTAAAACCACTTTGCCTTTCTCAACACAATCCCTTATAAAATGATGTCTGATCTCTATGTGCTTGGTGCTGGAGTGAAACACTGGATTCTCTGTAATAGCAATAGCACTCTCATTATCACACATTATTGGAGTTTTGGTCAATGTTAACCCAAAATCCAAAAGTTGATGTTGCATCCAAAGTAATTGAGCACAACAACTCCCTGCTGCTACATATTCAGCTTCTGCTGTGGAAGTGGCCACTGAATTTTGCTTTTTACTGGACCAGCTCACCAATTTTCCACCTAATAATTGACATCCACCAGAAGTGCTCTTTCTGTCTAATTTGCAACCTGCATAGTCTGCATCTGTGTAACCAATTAGATCAAACCCCGAGTCTTTAGCATACCAAAGACCCAGGTTAGGGGTACCTTTTAAGTACCTAAAAATTCTTTTCACAGCTTTATAATGAGACTCCTTAGGATCTGACTGATAACGTGCACACATACATGTAGCAAACATTATATCAGGTCTACTAGCAGTTAAATATAACAAAGATCCAATCATACCTCTATAGGTTGATTGACACGTGGGTTTTCCAGACTCATCTTTATCAAGTTTTTCAGAAACACTCATTGGAGTTCTTAAAGAGGAGCAATTTTTAAAACCATATTTAGTTAACATATCAGAAATGTAATTACTTTGGTTAATAAAAATACCCTCATGACTCTGCTTTATTTGTAGTCCAAGAAAATAGTTTAGAATACATAAATTACTCATTCTATATTCTTTAGACATTATGTCTGAAAACCATTTTCTCAAAAGTGGATTAGTAGACCCAAAAATAATGTCATCAACATAAATTTGAACAAGTAACACATCACCTTTCTCCTTTTTGATGAATAAAGTTTTGTCAATAGCCCCTCTAGAAAATTTCTTTTCTAGAATAAATGTGGACAAAGTATCATACCAGGCTCTGGGAGCTTGCTTCAGACCATACAAAGCTTTCTTCAACTTGAAGACATGCTTGGGAAACTTCTTACTCTTGAAACCAGGAGGTTGCTTCACATAAACCTCTTCTTGCAATTTACCATTTAGAAAAGCACTCTTTACATCCATTTGGAACAACACAAAATCTTTATCTGAAGCATATGCCAGAAACAATCTAATAGCTTCAATTCTAGCAACAGGAGCAAATGTCTCATCATAGTCTATACCTTCTTCTTGTCTATACCCTTGAGCCACTAACCTTGCTTTATTCCTAACCACAATACCATCTTTATCAACCTTGTTTCTGTAAACCCATTTAGTACCAACTGCAGTTTTACCATCAGGTTTTGGAACCAACTCCCATACATCATTCCTTTCAAACTCTGTCAACTCTTCAGTCATAGCTTCAACCCAATCATTGTCAGCCAATGCTTCATCTACTTCTTTGGGTTCAATGAGTGAAAGAAAATTAGAAAAGAAATAATAGTTTGCAATGGCAAAGTCAGACACATGCGTCTGAGAAGAACCAGGTTTAGGCAAACCAGTAGGATCTACAACATAATCTTCAAGATGCTTTGGAGGAACTATGTTTCTAGAAGATTTTCTGATAGGAACAACAGGAACCAAGGTGTTATTAGGTGATTGATCACCTTCTTGAATAAAAACATGCTCATCTTCTTGTTGAACTTCTTCTGTATGAGAATTATCTGCAGAATCATTTTTCAACCCAGACAAATCAGGTTCATCTGACTCAGACTCTGAATCCAGAGTCTGAACACTGTTTCCAGAAATTAAATTTGACAATTCACCAAGTGCAGATTGCTCAGAGCTGGATGACTGATCCATTTCTAAAGAACTTTCATCAAAAGAAACATTAATGGATTCTTCAATCTTCATTCTCCTCTGATTGAATACTTTGTAAGCTTTAGATACAGAAGAGTATCCCATAAAAATACCTTCATCAAACTTTGGCCTCATTTTATTAAGCTGATCCCTACGATTCAAGATATAGCACTTACA